>NC_089875.1:45106082-45742749 GCF_040182565.1 Anser cygnoides | reverse complement strand
CCCATATGAATCAGAAAAATGAGATCATAAGTTATTAGTTTGCATTTTGTGATCTCAGCATTTATTAACCTAGAGGCAGATTATCACTAGAAAGCCAATGAATTCTGAGTGGGAACGTGAATTGAAATGGCTGGGCTTTGGTCCACTGATTGCTTACCTTCTAGGAGGCAGAACTCATCAAGGCCTAAAACTTCTAGGAAATGAGCTTTCACTCATTTCCACTATAGTTTAGGATTAATATTACACCATAGACTGCAACATTTAATTACCATTGGTGTTCCTATTTAGTTAATTTATCTTTTAAATTATGTGTTATTATGTTGGTCAAAGAATGTCAACGACATAGTAGCATGAAATTTAAATACCATTAGTGAAATATCACAAAAGGAATTGATTTCTACATTGTTGTTTACAGATATGTGTGTTTACACTAGGGAAAGAATTTACTTAGATTCTCTAATATTTTGGGTTAAGTTCTGCAGAATTTATAAAACAAGCTAACAAATCACATGGTAAATATAAATATATACAGTTATCAGAAGACAAGAAGAAGGGGGAAGGGACACTCTGAAAGCTGCTTCTCAAAAAGGTGCAATATCTGTCTCAAATCAGAGCTCCAAAATAGTTGGTAAGAAGCCATTTATTTTTATAAATGTGTATTTAGTTACTAATACACAGTATTTTCCTATGACTAAAAAAAACAAAAAAAAAACAAAAAAAAAAAAAAAAAAAACAAAAAAACCACCACATTAATTACTCTAGTTTATTTTATGCTGTAAATAATTCCACGTGCACCAAAACATTAAATTTACAAACATACAGTTGAATTAATCTGCTGTAATTAATTCAAGAATACAAGATCCTGTAGTTATTTTTCTCCTTTTTTCCCAAATGTGTTTTTTGTTGATTGGTAGAAGGAAGAGACATTTTGCTTTCACTCAGATAATGTAAAAGTTCAGAAAGAATAATCAAATCCTCTTTGCAGGTTACGGAGTATCATGACAAACGTACCACATCATTCAAAGTCATGTATTACTCTGATGGTCCCAAAAAAAGATCAGCTAGACTAATAGACAGTTTGGTCAACACACATCATCAAATCATCTCATATTATTTCCCATATATCATGGCGCATTAAAGTCTATTAAATTATTCCTGCTTTGATCCCAATAACTTGGTTTTGATTAAATCATATTTTCCAATATGATAGAAACATAGAAACATGAAATCATTCAGGTTGGAAAAGATCTTTACCTTGCACTACCAAGTCTACCAAACAACCATGTCCCTAAGCACCACATCTACACAGCTTATAAATACCTCCAGGGATGGTGACTCAACTGCTTCCCTGGGCTGCCTGCTCCAATGCTTCAGAGACCTTTCAGTGAAGAAATTTTTCCTGATATCCAACCTAAGCCTCCCCTGGTGCAATTTGAGGACATTTCCTCTTCTCCTGTCGTTCCTTGGGAAAAGAGACCAGTCCCAACCTCGCTACAACCTCATTTGGGGTAGTAGAAGAGAGTATTATGCAGGCATGACAAGTGCATAATCTTCTACTTTTTTTTTCATTTTTTTTTTATTTTGTTCCATTGATTGAATCATCTTCACTATAATATATATATATATATATGCTTGCTTTCGGATTTGAATTTATCTGTTGTATTTGTTTGGTTTTTATTTTGTTACGCTTTTTATAAGAATCCATAGGTGCCCAGTATTTTTTTCCTTTGCAGGTACTGCAAAATACCTCTCAAGCTTCCTCTAGATTTTTTCTCAAATCTTTGAATCATTTGGGCAGCCTGCTGTGTTATCCTGTCCAGTTTTTCAACATCCATTCAACAATGTGAACATCAGGTATTTGCCAAATACATCCATTCCCAGGAACATTTGAGTTTAAAGCTATGAATCATATCTTTGCTCCCTCACAGTTCTTCTCCTTATATAATTAAAAAGAGTTTTTCTGAACAGTTATAGTGTTCCTCCACTGTACCCCCTCAATTCATCCTTTTGTTTTTTTTTTTTCCAAGATTGCACACCACTGATTCGTAGGCATGGGCATCAGTGCTTGTGTAAACTTGTATAAAATTGCATGGGAAGTGTACTGAAATGTAGTTCTTTTGAGGAAAGATAGGTCATACTGTGGTCTGTATTACAGACCTATCTTTGTTACGACTTATCTTTACTTGTGTGATCTACTTCACCAGCAGGATTTTCTTTCTTTCCAGATGAACTGAGCTGAGGTGGACATAACACCCATTTCACTAGTTTCATCATAAAGATCTCTGATCAGTAATGGTTCCTCTCAAACCAACACTTGTTGAGAAAACAATTATGAATTAAAATTAGCTAGGTAGGGATATACCTTGCCCCAAGAATTAGGGTAAGCTGAATTGTTTTTCAGTCTAGCAATTCCAGCCTTTGTCACTTGCAAAGCAAATTCTGACAATAGAAAAGAGCTCTTGAATGATGGCTGTCTTTGTATACGAACTTAGCAGAAACTGGTAGTCACTGTTGCCCATGGAGTAAATGTCTCCGTGCTAGCCAGATAGAAGCTGGTGAGGGGTCTGGAGAAGAAGTCTTACAAGGAGTGGCTGAGGGAGCTGGGATTGTTCAGTCTGGAGAAGAAGAGGTTCAGGGATGACCTTATTGCACTCTACAGGTACCTTAAAGGAGGCTGTAGCGAGGTGGAGATTGGTCTGTTCTCCCGTGTGCCTGGTGACAGGACGAGGGGGAATAGGCTAAAGTTGCGTCAGGGGAGGTTTAGGTTGGATGTTAGGAAGAAATTCTTTACTGAAAGGGTTGTTAGGCATTGGAATGGGCTGCCCAGGGAAGTGGTGGAGTCACCATCCCTGGAGGTCTTTAAAAGACGTTTAGATGTAGAGCTTAGTGATATGGTTTAGTGGAGGACTTGTTAGTGTTAGGTCAGAGGTTGGACTAGGTGATCTTGGAGGTCTCTTCCAACCTAGATGATTCTGTGATTCTGTGACTGCTGTTGCTGAATTCTGACCAAATCAAAGACTCCAGTAATCTAGACTAGGTGTTAGTGAGGGAGATCAGATTTCGTCTTCTTTTGTGATAGGATGTCCCAGCTTTTGAAGATGTCATACTAGAGCAGGAGCTGTGACCTCTAAGCCCAGTTGCTGGTAAGATCAGAAGCATACCTTCATTTTTTTCCTTTCTCATGTTAGGCCCTGGACACAACAATACCATTAGTGGAACCATAATGTACAAGCAAGGAAGTTGGTTTTGCCTTATATTTATGTGATTTCATTGACAAGGAGTCCCTCTTATTCTTACTTTGCATACATTGCCATCTTCCCATTAATACCCAAAGCCTCTTTTGAATGGGTCACCAATCTTCCAAGGCAGTTATCAATGGCTGGAATAGGAAACTAAGGCCCGAGCAGTAGTGAGGTTCTGCCATGCACAGGGGCCAGAAGCCATAGCCTCATTACATCTAGCCTCTTCTGTCCCTCTGGATGCAATGAACCCAGGTTTCTCTGCATGCCAGCCTACACTGGCTCTCCAGATAGCATATGAAGATTAGGAAGACAGTTAGCAAATCAGTATCAGATTCAGATGAGACAATAGCACAGAAACTTCCTGAATGTTGACTGTAAGTGGCCAGTGGCCTTCTCCTTTCCAAACTTATTTGGTGGCCACTGTGGTGTGGTGTTGATAGAGCTTGGCCACAGACCACTGCTTGAGGAGCGCAGCCCATGGTGCTCAGCTACGTGAAACCACCTGCCTTGCACATTGTACTTAAATTTATCTCACTCTTTGCCTATAAAATGCCTCACATACCTATGGCATTGTACAAGCAACAATACCATGTTCCTGTTGATAGGGACATAGCAATTTGCTGCTTATCCAGCCCCCCACCCACAGGCCCATATCCAGGCCTGGCCTTGGCCTGGTCTTGTCCCCAAGGAGGCGCTCGATGCCTGGGGCTGGGACTGCCCTGGTGCCCCTGGCCGCCTGCTCCTGGTGGCATGGTGGGACAGGGCCTGTCTGCCAGGCCCTGCACTGGGAGGGCCCCATGGGGATCCCCCACCAGTCACCAGTCCCTGGGGAGCCCCTGGTGCTGGCAGGGCCCTGGTTGTTTTTTCTTGCTCAGTTGTGCTTCTGCTTTGTCTCTGGGTGTTGCCTAGTCCCTTACTGGCAATTTCAGACTATTTTACACTTGGTATCCATTACAACTCTACCAGTCAGTATTAAATAACACATACGTGCCCCGTTCTCCCAAAGGAATAAATATCATTATTTATTCTTCTTTATATAAAGATATCTTTAAGGAAAGAAACAGAAACAAAAATGACCACAAGTGAAACTCTTGACAGTGACAGAGATTATTCTGTACTTATCAGAGAGTACTTTCAAGTTGTGATTTACAAAGCAATGACAGACAGCAGAAATCAAGAAGGGGAATGCCATGTTTCTCAGGAGATAAGTGACGAGTGGACCTGGACTGGGCTCAGAAAATGAGAAGTGTTGACTGCTTACAAAGCACACTCCGTTCACTATGACTGATTGCACAGTGTCATCGTTTGGATTAGGTGAGCAGGAATGCAAGACTGGCCTAAAAGCTTTTTAGTCATGTTGGAAAAAATGCTCATAATGATGAATATTAACCACACATCTCTGGAAACTTTTTTCAGCGTCCTCAGATTACTTGAATTGCAGACTTTTGAGCAACTTGTGGTCCTTGCATGATTCTTCTAAAACATTCCAAGCAATAGTTCTGTTTATAATCTATTGTTAGATAAAAAGGGAGCTACAGATTCGGATAAACTGTCTTGAAGTATTCTAACAGTGGGGGAGAAGGAACAAAAATCTGTAGATTAATTGGAAAGGCTCTTCCCTGTTCAGATGTAAATTACCAGAACTCCTATTGCCCCTTGACAGCTTTAAATGCTGCTCCAGAGAAACAAATTCACTCACTGTTTTTCACTCCCTGATGTTTGCAAGAGTGAGTGATAACAGCAAAATGATCTGAAGAACCATGAAACCCAAATATTAAAACTAATCCTGGAAACCATTTCTAGGCACATGAAGAAGAAGAAAATCATCATGAGTAGATAATGATTCACCAAGGAGAAGTCATGCCTGACCAACCTGATAAGGTTCCATAATGAAATCACCTAATGGTTGAGGGGGGAGCAGTGGACATTGTTAGTAAGGCATTTGATGCTGTCTGCCATAAGAATCTCATAGAGAAGCTGTTCATTTATGGGCAAATAAGCAGATATTGAGGTGGATCAAAAATTGGCTGAATGGCTGGACCCAGAGGTTAGTGGTCAGTGGTGCAAAATATAGTTGGAGGCCAGTAATGAGCAGAGCACCCCAGCATCAGTACTGGGTCCAGTCTTATTTAACATCTGCATTAATGATCAGAATGATGGAGTAGAGTGCACCACCTGGAAATTCACGGATGACATGAAACTGAGGGTAGTGGCAGACTCACCAGAGGCCATCCAGCCATCCAGAAGGACCTTGACAGGCTGGAGGGGTGGGCTGACAAGAATCTTATGAGCTTCAACAAGGAGAAGTGCAGAGTCCTGCACTTGGGAAGGAACAGCCCCATGCATCCATACACTGAGGGGGACACCCAGCTCTTCAGAAAAGGACCTAGGATGCCTGGGAGACACCAAGTAGAACTTGAGTCGGCAACGTTCCCGTACCACTCACCAGGCTAGCAGTATTCCTGGCTGCCTTAGGTAAAGTATCGCCAGCAGGTTGAGAGAGGCGATTCTTCCCTTCTAGTTAGCACTGGTGAGGCCGCACTTGGAGTACTGTGGCCAATTACAGGTCCCCCAGTACAAGAGAGACATGGACATACTGGAAAGAGTCCAACAGAGGGCTACCAAGATGAACAAGGGATGGGAGCACTTCTACTATGAGGAGAGTTAGGACTATTCAACCTGGAAAAGAGCAGCCTCAAGGGTAATCTTATCAAGATGTATAAATACTTGAAGGGAGGGTGCAAAGAAGATGGGGCCATGCTCTTTTCAGTGGTGCCGACTGCCAGGCCAGGAGGCAATGGGCCTAAACTGGAGCACAAGAAGTTCCATCTAAACATCAGGAAACACTTCTTTATCGTCCAGTGAGCTTGTGGAGACTCCTTTTTCTGGAGATCTTCAAAAGCTGTTTGGAAATGGTCTTTGGCAATCTGCTCTAGATGTCCCAGCTTGAACAGAGAGATTGGACTAGATGACATCCAGAGGTCCCTCCCAGCCTCAACCATTATTTGGTTCTGTGAAAAGGACAGTGACAGTCCTCTCTCTTCATCCTAGCTATAATGAAGAGAATGACTTAAAAGTCATGAAGCTACTAAAATAATGCATTTTAGATTTTTTAATATCTCATTGATTTTTGAGAAGTCTGTTAGAAAACTACAATAAGATGCTGAATCCTGAGAGCCCTACAAGAATCATGTGGATTAAGGATTTAAGTAGAATTGTTGTCACAAATCTCATTAAATATCAGGAGTATACTTCACGCACATAACACAAAACAAGAGGGTCCTTAAAAATGCAACATTGGCTGCTACTTTCTTTTAAAATTAAGCTGGCAGAAAAAAATATTTTATATAATGACCTGTGTATTAAAAAAAAACCAACAACAACAACAAAAAAACACAGAGTATGTGGAGCATCTGGTCTTAGCCTCCTTCTATAAAGGCTTAAGTCCTGCAATGAGCAGCATCCTAACCACTGATCTAGGACAGTAGGTGTGCAGTAGAACTGTAGGTGGAGTACAGTGTGCTGTCAAGGGAAGGGAAGTTGAATCCTCCATTTCCCATCATCATTCCACCATTTCCTATAGAACCTGATCTCCCATGCAGAAAATAATTTGAATCTTCATGCCAAAATCAAAGCATATAAAAGGGACATGATTTTGCAGCCAGGTGAATGGGAAACTGATCATTGGAAAAGGACCTGTGATCTGGTTCTTATTGCAATAATTGTTTATTAGTCATTTCAGAAGCCAATTATTGGACGACATGAACATATATATGGCTCTCAGAGCAGGGAAACAAGGCACTTCAGGATCTAAAAGAAGGCTATGGATTCCACTGTGGGGCAGATCTCTTACGTTTTGTCACTTAACTTTTGAATGAGTGTCCCTCTTTAAGTGTAGAAATCTGCCTCTTAAGTAAGAGTTGCCACAGTGTTCCAGGCAAAGGAATATTGAAGCTTCAGTAAATACGTGCAACAAATGCCCAGGATTTCAACCCATCTACCAGCATACTTGTATTGGCACAGTAAAAGTTGAGATGAACAGACTGAGAAGAACACTGACACGTTCTTGGATGCTATGGACTAGTAAAATGGTGACAGATCTACGAGGAATAAAAGTGAGACTGATTCACCAATTTTCATTGCCTAAACTACAAAAATTCCACAGAATGAACAACCAGCATTAACAGAGCAATTGCAAGTGATAAATGGAACAATAAGGCTGACGTCAATGCTGTTACCACAGTTTATATATTCAACTTAATAAGCAATGTTGTGGAACTGTTCTTTTATAGCAGGAAAAAAAACCACCACCACCAACAACAAAAAAAACACTCCCTGCCCCCTACACACACAAGAAGCAGAAAGCAGAGAGAAACAAGAAAGGGATTATGCCCTTCCTCACACATCAATGTTACAGGTATAATGTGTCATATATCACCTAACAAACAGCTGTGGTTTAGAGTTTATCAAGAAAAAAAGAGGTAACTATTTCCTTACAGCAAGTCTCTCACAGAAAATATATATGAACGAGAACTTGTAAAACTGAATTCTTAGCCTGCTTGTTACTGCTCTGATGTTCTTGTGCAAGCTCTTTCTAATGACGTTTGTGGCTTGCTGAGTAATTTCCCAACATTGCTTTTTATTGTTGTTACTAAACTATCCACAAAAGAAAAATTAAAAGCATTGTAATTTCTATGTGATTGTAACAAATCTTTAACTGATACTGTCAACCACACAAACCTTTCACTTGAGTGTTACAAGCTCTGTTAATGTAGATTGAGGGAGTGGGATTTACCTGCTGACTTAACTGTCTTAAAGTGAAAGACTGGACTCTGCCAATATGCAGGAAAGAAACAGTGGCACCTCCTAAAGACAACTGGCTTCACTTACAGGTGAACTTAGGACAGGTTGAATCATCTTCTAGAGATATATGTCTGTTGCACTGGCAGTATGAGGATCCTATACAAATAGTTTGGGCCAGATAAGTAATCCCATCCAGAATTTCTGTCGATTATATAAGGCATCAGGTTAGAGTTGTGGTAGTATGTACATAAAAACTGCATCCATATAACGTTCCAAGATATCTAGCATACAAAAGCCTTTTCTTTATCAAAACTCAAGTGTTTAAAAACTTTTCAAGGTTGTTAAAGCACTTCCACTCACACTTTTTTTGCTATCTCTACTGTGAAGCAAACTCAAAGCACACAAGTCAGGAGAGGTTTTTGTAGATTTCAAAACAATATCAGTCATAATCTGCCTCAAGTTTTCCATGATGGTCTGTTTTTTGTTTTGTTTTGTTTAGTTTTTTGTTTGTTTGTCTGTTTGTTTTTCACTTTGAAACTTCCTTTCTCTTACCTTCATCTGCCCTGAGCACAGTCATCTCATATGATCTGCACTTTGTGCTGTCTCTCTCCTTGTTTTCTACCTTACAGTTGAATCATAGTTAAATATTGTCCCTCATCTTCTGCTTTTCCTGTTTTCAAGGATCTTAAATCATAGTTAAAGTCAGTGGAGTAGCTTCTTACTCAACAGATCTGATCTCTATATGTGTTCCAAATTATATTTGCCTATTTTACTGACAAATATATGTTTTATCACTCTGGGAAAGATTACTTAAAGTTTTTGTAGGTCTATAAGAGTAGTGAACCAATTTTCCAGTAGTAACCCATAGAATTGCTATAAATGGTGGCATGAAAGTACTTTTAAAGATATTTTTCCCCCCAGAAACTAAGAAACAGAAATGAAGAGGAGCCAGAGAGGAAAAAAGGGATGTAAAGCAGCAATTTGAAATACAATTTTTCTCTCAAGGACAGCACAGGGACTAAAAAGGGGCAAACAAGGGCTCATCAGTGTTGTTCCTACATTCTGTCAGAGCAATTCAGACTTCAGTGCAAGTTTGCATGTCTTTAAGAATGTAAATACTCTTCCTGAGGTCCATAGAGGTAATTTTCTTCATAGTGGCTGGTATGGTGCCATGTTTTGGATTTAGGAGGAAAATAATATTGATAACACATCGACATTTTAGTTGTTGCTGAGCAGTGTGTACAAGAGTCAAGAACTTTTTATCTTATACTGCCCTGCCAGCGAGGTTGGGTGTGCACAAGGACCTGGGATGAGACACAGCCAGGCCAACTCACCCAAATTGACCAAAGGGATATATCCCATATCATATGGCATCATGCTCAGCAATAAAAATGGAGGGAGTTCACCAGGGGGATGCCATTGCTCAGGGACTGGCAGAGCGTCGGTTGGCTGATGGTGAGCAATTGTATTGTGCATTTGTTTTGTGTATTCTTTTTTTTTTTTCCCCTCCATTTTCTTTCCTATTAAACTGTCTTCACCTCAACCCATGTGTTTTACTTTCTTTTTGCAAATTCTCTCCCCCATCCCACTGTGCGGTGAGTGAGTGAACAGCTGTGTGGTTCTTAGCTGCCTGCCAGGTCAAAGCAGAACAAACAAGTACTGTGGAATGGATGCTTTCATTCTATATTTCTACTGATGCGCAGCACAAGTTGCTCTGATCTCTTCAAGAGTTGTCATTTGGGGTTGTCATTTGATGTGATAAATGAATGATCATTCACAAATATTTTTTGGTTAGAAGGGAAGGAGTTTGCCTCTGCAGTAACTGACTAATAGATTTAACTTGTGTGTGTGTGAGACTTGTGGTGATTATTATTCTGGAAAACAACAAAGAAATATGAAGGGTTTTGGTAGTTGATACATACTTGGAAAGCTAGAGGTACAAGACAACTAGTATCACAAGGGAAGTGAAAAAGCATTTCAAATGGTACCAGTCACAGATAACCAAATTTGTTTCTTGTAATTTTTCAATCTACTAATCCATGACAGATGTCTGCTACGCTGCTTAATTTCACCGTCAGCCAAAATAAATATTTTTGGGGAAGTAATTCACAGAACAAAGGAACAGAAAAGTGCTTGGAATTATTATGAAACTAGGAAAAAAAAAATATGTGAATCTCGGGCCTTTGTTATGCGTTCAAGGATAAGATTAAAAAAAAAAACAAAAACACGTAAGCATACAAATTATCACTGAAATTCCTAACTCCAAGATAAGGATACCAAACACCCTCAACACCCTCTCTAACCTCCTGATGTGCCTAAAGGCTACAGATGGCTGTATTTTCTTCACAGTGCTTCCTTGAGCACCTCAGGTTGTGCACCTTTCCCTGTGCAGAAAAGCTGCCCTCTTTGCCTGGTCTGATCACCGAGGTAGCTCTCCCATTATAGGGAAAATGATACATTGGCCAAGCAGCCTAAAACCTGACAACCTGACTCCCCAGAGCTAATGCACATCCAATGCACAATGGCAGAAGCAAATCCAGAGAGCCACATAGGAGATTGCAGTGTAGCCATGGACATTTTGGATGTAAAACATCGTTGGAAGAGGAGTCAATGGCTAGGATAGTCCCCAGGTATGGGGAAGCCCAGCTTCGGCTCACTCACCAGGGATTCAGTTTATTATCTCAGATTATCGGCTGCAAAGGGGAGCAGTGTGACTAGCTGGACACTCAGTCCTTTTGATGTCTGGAGGGCCACGCCTCAAAACTCCTGTTGAAACTGCTGAGCGCGAAAGTTGTGAAACCAGAAAGAGAACAATCAAAAGTGAACCATACTGCAAAGCCTAGCATGGTCAGAAGAAACTGCAATGGAAATATACATTGGTGATTTTTGAAAGGAAGACCTGGGAGCTCAGAGAAAATTCTACCTTTAGCTTGGTTGTTGTAAAGACAAATTGCTACTTGCACCTCTAAAAGGTTTTTTATTTATTTATTTTTATTTTATTTTTATTTTTTTCCCACTGCACTTAGTCTAGATAATCTTTTTCCAATGTGGATGAGCACATACAGGTAAAATTAATATTATGAAACTAACAAAATGTGATTGCCAGTGAAAACTGGGAGAAAGCTGACAGAATGAGGATCTACACTGAATGTGTGCAGTGCAGCAGAACAAAAAAAAATTCTTGGTTGACATTTAATAAATAATGAACACATTTTGCATTACTGGTCTGGCCTCAAGGAATTTTTACTGAATATATTTTGGCCTAAAGGTATCAGCTGATGTATCATCTATTTTCTTTGGCTCTCTAATGATGCTGTTGATTACATCATAATGAAACTTGGACTGTATTACACTTATGAAGTTGAATGTTACAGCACTCGGGTGCATTGGTTTAGAATTTGATCTGCCTACTCACAAAACTACTCTTTGGGGGAATGGTTATGAGGCATGACTGAAATGCCAGCAGTAAATAAAAATAATGGTGACTTCTCTGTCTCTTTTCTTGATAAAGAACATAGGAAAAGAAAATCCTATGGTTAAAATGAGGGATTATTTATATCTCTATAGAACTATTATTCAGGTTTGATTATTAGTTCCTTGTATTTCTCCTGCTTCTATCCTATAACATTTGTCTAGGATTGCATTTGCAAATGTGAATCGTATACATCATAGAATCAGAAGCCTTCAATTTCAAATCTTTAAAACTGATATTGTGGGGTAAGTTCTCAGCATTCAATCTTCTCAGGCCCCATTCAAAACCAAAGCTCTAAAGCTTTTTATTTCATTTTACTTTATACTTTCCTTGCTTATTTCTGTCTATTTTTGAAATGTTAAGGAGTCTCAATCACAGCCAGTTAACTAAGAACAGAACAGAAAGACAGATGCTAAGATAAAATAAAAGTAGGAGAGCTTAAGAGAACAGAATCACAATAATCACCATGTTGGCTGAGAAGCGTTCAGGTTTTCTACAGGTATCACAAAGGAGAATCCCAAGGAGAGACTTAAAGGAAAGTAATGATTTTGGTTTTAGGGAGATCCTCCCAAGGAAAAGCACTAATATGCATAAAAAAAAGGAGGAACTAACATCCTATTTGAAATAAACCTAACAGGTAATGACACCAGGCCTCACTAGAAATGAAATGAAACCAGGCCTCATTAGAAGCAGGAGCAGGACTTTCCACCAATGAAGGAATAATGACGAAGATTGGTTAGGAAGAGCCTCAAAAAGGAAGATACCTAAGCTATACCTGATGCAACACAGAAACAGAAGGCAATAAAAGTATGCAAAAAGGAAGAGTGGGCTAAGAAAAATGGAGTTTGCAACAGTTGTCCTGGAGGAGTATTAATAAGGAAATATTCTGTTTTTCCATTTGGCAGAGGAAGAGGCTAAAGTACAACACTGACCCCCTGGTCTTGTAACATTTTCATTCTGTCCATTTTTCTATTATAAAAGCTAGAAAGAGTTTAGTAGATTAAAGTCTGATGTTGGAGAGACAGCAAGAAAAGTATATGTTTAATATGAAGTATTCCAGTTAAATTGTTCTATTTCTGTCATTTGAAAATTCACAGGTATGCGTTTAATGGAAGTTGCAGAATACATTGTCCAGGAAATACTTTTCTACTAAAACAATAAATGGCAAGAGGATATTTTATGGCAATATAGTTCAAAATAAAATGTTACATAATTTTGTTTTATAGTCTCATCATTCCAAAATCATTAATATCCTGTTCTGTTGTTAAATACAATTATTATCTGAAGAGAAGTAATTTCAACAAAATGTTCTGATAGATCCCTACTAATTATGTCCAGAAATCCCACAATGTTCCAAAAATGTGTCATGTGTAATGCTGCTGAAGATGTGTATTCTTCAATGTTCTTATCATTTTGTTTCACAGAATCACCTTCTCTGGACGTAGTCTGCAGAATTCTTTTGGGCCTATCTCACTTACATTTCTGGACATGTGTTTCCAAACCTAGTAAGCACATTGACAAAGTTTGGATCATAGGTGTAAGTGCTATATTTATAACTTAAACTTTGTCTTGAGCTACAGAACAAGCATTAAGAAGATACGAGAACAAGTGTTAAGCCTAACCATAAATGCAAATATCCATACTCCTCCAAAGTCTTTTGAGATCATTTGAGATGAGTATTTTGCCTCACTTTCTCAATTGTTGCAAGCAAACACTTGTAGTTTTTTTGCCTTTTCTATGTCTTCAGTAAGAGATTAATATAAAACATAACAGATTGACTTTTTTGTTATCCTGTGTACTGGAGTGCTCAGGATGAAAATGAATTATTCTCCCTGCAACCTGCTTCAAAATGCCAGATATCTACAACCCTGGGGCTACAGATTGGTCCCAAGTATTACCTGTGAGGAAGAATTGTTGACCTCCTGAGTTAGCCAAGGCCAAAGAAAATTATGCCAGGACATGTATGTGAGGGCACTCATGTATTTTTTATTTCCAGCCTAACTGGACCTTTGAAAACTGAGGACAAAAACTTATGGAATTACTTTTAAATTAAATACGTATTATATACTTCAGATTTTTTTGATACTCCTAAATATAAAAGGCTAAAATGAGTTTAGATTTTGAATTAGTTAAGAGGTAATTAATCCAAAGATTAACAAATATTTAACTGGTGCAAGTCATTATAAAAATGTCATTATGTTCAGAAGGGCTAAATCAAAGACTCCATACTCTTGGTCTATAATTATAAAAGAATAAGAGCTTTGTTTCAAATCAAGGGTAGTTCAGCCTACAATCTTGTCTGCTACAATGACCATCAGCAAGCAAGCAAGAGTATGAGCAAAGCAAGCATGTATGACAGTTCTACCTAATACCTTTCAGGTCTTCAGTGGGGGTCAAATCACAGACTTCTTTAGCCAAACATAATATGGAAATTTAGTAACTCTCAGAGGATATATCTTTCAAATATGTGTTCTATCTCTTTTCCAAAGACCTGTTACCTACTTCATGAGGAACTATTTCTACCCACACATATTTGTGTTGCTCCTACAAACATCGTTTAAGATCCCTCCTCATTATAGTGGAAAAGATAGTGAAACAGCTGACTCTCCAGCCATCCTTTGTAAGCAGCTCATGACTTTTAGACCTTTACAGTATCTCCTCAAGCTCTTTTACAAGTTGAAGAGACTAAATTTACATTGTTAATCCTACCTTTCATCTTAGAATAATTTAGGTTGCAAGAGACCTCTAGAAATCATGGGAGTCCGACCTCTTGTTCAAAGCAAGGCAACCTTCAAATTTAGATTCAATTAGGTCATTTGAGTATCTTCAATAGTGAAATTTCCACTGCTTTTCATATCATATTCCTGAGAAAGAAATTCAAGTCTGTCAGGGCCCATTTTCCTGATCCAAGGTGCAGGTTCTGACCTGGTATCTAATCAGTAGGATTGGTCTAAGCAGTAGCGTCCACCCAAAAAATTTGGTGACTTTTCAAAAGTAGTTCTCAAGCATTATCCTGCAGTCAAGAGAGATAAGAGCATTTCAGGAAGTGGTTTATCCCACATCACTTTTTGTCATACACTGAATTGCCCTCCTGTCTCCCCATTGGTTTCTAAGAGGAGCCTAGTTACATAACATTTGAAAAAAAAAAAGAATCAGGTGAAAAAAAATCCTCAGTTAGGAACACCTACTTATCTGGGGATAGATAAAAGGCAGTGTACACCTACTGAAAAATCCACAGCAATCTCTTCAGAAATTTTATTTCTCCCATGTTTAGTGTGAGCCCACTGCTGAGGATGTACATGCACTTTGAAAGGATGCTGTGAAAAAAATTATGCAATGATGTGATATGTCTAGCATGAGGTAAGGAAAAATATAGCATAGGAAAATTATAGAAGCCAGGGTCTTCTAGCATCTGGCTGGTTTGCTATTCTGCATTCTCTGAGAATGAGCTGAGTATTTTCCATTTTTGAAATGTTAAGTCTACATGTTAATTGAGTAAGTAACTTTCAACTACTATAAAACAAAGTTGGTAATTCCACCTTCATGTTCCAAATCCCAGTAGAGATCGGGTTGTTAAGTACCCATGTAAGCTGAAAGTGTCATTCAGCTACTAAAAGTTTCAACCAACTAGATTCCACTCACTTCACAAAAATTTACAGTTAACAATAACAAAATGTTATGTAGATTTATGATGTGATAATTTATCTAGATCTCAGCCCCATCTTTCATAACCTGTGCAAAAAGGAAAATTGCCCATTCAAATACCTTTAGTGTAATTTTACAGACAAAATTGAATCACATATTTTAAAACCACAGCTCTCTATAGCTGCAAAATCTGTCCTGCAATCTTCTTCTCTTCATTATTCAGTTGAATAAAATGCTGCATATTATATCATTTGATGTCAATTCAGCTATATGTTTACTATCACCTGGTGGGGAAATAGTGAGTAATTTTGAATGTGAACTTGATCTTGCCACGTTAAGTGTAGATCATTCCAGCACTTTTTTTTTTTTTTTTTTTTTTTTAACCTGGGACAGCTTTAGAAGCTTCATCAACCAAACACAGGGTATCTTGCAACACCCACTCTGGACATTTATGAAAGGATTCACTTAATAAGCACTATTAATCTTCTGCTATAAAATCACTTGATATTTATCAAACTGACTGCCTCAACAAACCAGTCTTTTAGCAGAGTAGAGACAAATTGAGGGTCTGAGTTTCCAAGTTATCCATAGAAAAAAAGGAGGATTTGAAAAAACCTTACTGAAACCACCATCCTGGAGGCTCTGGGATGGAATTGGAATCACATTTATTTAGCAGCTTTAATTATTGACAACTCCCTGTGTAGCACTACTGTCCTTGCTTAGAAATTGGTTATTTCATGCTGTTTTTGCAAAGCCTTTGGGATGACAGTTTTCAGCTGGTGCCTTCATTACATGGCTATAGACTTCATGATGTGTTTTTTTTCTGTTTTGTTTTGTTTTTAAGATTTTTTTTGTGAATAGTCATTTAACATCTTGTGTGCTGTGGTTTAACCCCAGTAGGCAGCTAAGCACCACACAGCCACTCTCTCACTCTCTCCCAGTTGAAATGAGGAGGGGGAAAAGAGGATAAAAAGCAGATTAGAAGGGTAAAAGTGAGAATACTTGTGAGTCCAGATAAAGACAGTGTAACAGTAAAGCTAAATCTGTGTGTGCAAGGAAGAACAGGGAATTCATTTTCTATTTCCCATCGGCAGATGGATGTTCAGCTGCTTCCAGCAGAGCAGTGCTCCAACACACTTAATAGCTACTTGTGAAGATAAACGTTACCACTCATCCTCCCCTTCTTCGTTCTTTCCCCCAGCTGTTATTGCTAAGCATGACATCATATGGTGTAGAGTACCCCTTTGGTCAGTTCGGGGTCTCCTCCTAGCTCCTTGTGCAGCCCCCAGCCTCCTCACTAGCAGGGCAGAGTGGGAAACAGAAAAAGACCTTGATGCTGTGTAAGCACAGTTCAGCAATATGTAAAATATCATTGTGTTATCAATACTGTTTTCATCACATCCAACATATAGTACGTATAAGCTAGTTTGAAGAAAATTAACTCCATCCCTTCCTGGTTGGTTGGGGTAATGTCATTAATAGAAAAAAACAGGAAAATGTCAGATGGCTATAGTGACTAGCCTGAGGCACATCCATTTGAGACGATGGTAGTCTAGTAGCTCTCTTGGGAAGCAACACTTAGATTTGTAGAGGGAAAATAAAATAAAGACCTACTTTCTTCCAGGTAATAAAGTGGAAGAGGAAACAGAAGACCCAAGATTAGGTGCAAGGCAAGAACTAATAATGCAATTAAGCAGTTGACGTGTAGAGGGGGGAAAAAACAAAACAAAACAAAACAAAACAAAACAAAACAAAACAATAACAATAACAACAAAGCAGCTTGTATGATGTACCAGCTATGTTTTTGAGAATAATACCTGGATCTTCTCTCTAAGCTTCAGTGTCTAGACTGGCTGGGTCTGTGCATGAGTCAGCTAGTGACTTGTGAATCCTACACAAGTTTCCTACGTCACTCCAAAGAAAGACAACTTCCTCTAGAATTATTTTTATTTTGAGCTGGTTTTCAGTTAACTGTGGAACCCATACACTATGAAAACCATTCCTTTAGCAAGCTAAATGAATGAATGGACTGCAAAATAATGGTTTCAGGTTATAAGCACATGAGGCCTATAAGAGATCTAACACATAGAAATGAACATAAGCTTTCATAATGTTAAGATCTGGTATGCTCAATTTGCTTTTGTCCGTGTTCCCCCCCACACCCTAAAAAAAAAAAAAAAAAAGGTGAAAAAAGTTTTCAATAAATGACACAGGGAGGTTGTTTTCTGTAAAGCCACTGTCTATATATTGGGGACTGAGTTTCATCTTACAGAAAAGACAGCATTGCTTTGAACAAATAAGGAACACCTAATCCTTAGTGGTCTAGACAACAGTATCTTTATACATATGCTGTGTTTTATTTGCAGCATTCCCTGGTAGTCTTCCAAGAAATGTGATTTCATGAAGATTCATCTCAGAAAACTGGCTATTCCCTCCTCCCCATGCATTCCATATGCTGATTTCTGCTGGATGTCTGGGACATGTTAGCACTTAAACAAGATGTTCTAGTGTTTTGTTCTAGTGTTACCAGAACAAAACACAAATATAAACCTCTGTGTGGCCTCCACTAGCATTTCTTGACAGTTAACAGGGTAAAACTGCTAACAGGTACAGCTGGTTCACCTAATTGTCTCACAGAATGTGCTTTCAGTCTGGTGGAACGGTGGAAGTGCTGCATAGGTTCATTAATATAGCTTGCAATTCAGAAACTTTTCAAAAGAAAGTAGGTAAAATCTGTCCTGATTCAAACACAGTCAGAAAAAGAATGCCAAGTCTAAGAGCAAGGAGCAGGGGTTTTTCTACAATGGAGGGTCATTCTGGAAATTGTATCACAACAGTCTTTCCTGATGCAACCTGAGACATCTTTAATATATTGTAGTGCCTTGCAAATTGAAGTAGACTAATAGATGTTCTTGTGGTTCTCTTATAAAATCCCCATATCTCTTCCCTTTGCCTGATGTGTCCTTGTGAAACAGATTCCACACAAGAAAGGATTCTTTTTCATTTTTCTTTCTTTTCCTCCTTCTCCTTCTCCTTAACTCTTTTTATTCTATTTCTTCTTATTATTTTTTTTTTAAATGGGGCTTTTAATGAAAATTAGCTAAGTTGTATATGGGAAGGAAAAAAAAAAAGGGGGATAACCTAAAAGGATAACCTATGTTTTTCCACTAGACTGACTTTAAAAGTGCTCATAAATTTATAACAGAGCTGTGCTCAATAAATGTCACCAGTAAAATCTCTCCTTTGGGTCTTGGACATATATATCCTCTGACACTGCAATTAATCATTTTTCCTTTACAACAATGACACTCTGAAGTAGGATCTGTTGATTCATTTCAATAAATGGTGTAGAAAACCAAGAAATAAAGTGACTGAAAGCAGTAACAGAGGAGCCCTACCTGGATTCCCAGGTGAAGTTAAGAAACAGCCTTCATATTGCATTTCAGTGGGTTTGCATTTTTGTGAAGTAAGTAATTGCTTCACAAAATGCTAGCAATTTTTCTAACCTCAATAAATTTATCTCCAAATACAATGTGATTTCTGTGACATTAATAGATTACCTAGAAACAGAGAATGGTAGAGATGCTTGGAAGTCAGGGTAGAATAGAAAGCCACACAGTGTACTGTATTCCTTCAAGAAGTGTTTTTACTTGAGAAGACATTTCTTTATTATTAAAATGCATTTGATGTGTGGGCCTTGAACAGATGTACACTTTTCAAAACTTAATAAATCATATTGACTGTGGTTTTCTAAAAATGCTGTTCCACCCAGTCTCCTGGTCAGAGAAGGCTGCAACAATGACAGACCTTTTCCTTTAAGGTTCTCTGATTCATAGTCTGTCAAAACAGTGGGTAAAGAAATTCCACAGCTGAGGATCTTTCTTTGCTCAGGTCCCTCTGAGTTTTCTTGCTAAGTCTCAAGTGTAGTAACGCAGGAAGAAAGACATGAACTTTCAGCAAAGAGTAGGTTTTATCAGCCAACATCAATTACTTGAATTGGGCACAGAAATGAATGAAAGGTTACACAGCTAGTAAGCCAATTGCCTACAAGTTAACTGGAAGTTTGTTGAAAGCAATTTTCCTTTATAGAAGCTGAATGTTGAATGTTTTCCTCATCAAATGAAAAGATGATCTCTTTGCTTTTGTGAATGTGCTATTTGTGCACGTGAAACAGCAAGTGTTTATAGGAACTATGACAGAGGCATATGATATAAAAGATCCTCTAGGAATATTCACATGCATATCCAAGACCAAGTAATTTTAGCACAATTAATTTTAATGCAGTATTAATAAAGGGCTAGTACACATATGCCTACAACACAGCACACTACATAAGAAACAAATGTGTCACCACAGCTTCAAGCAATTCAGAGAGCAAGCCAAGGACTGCAAGGACTGAATGACTGGGTAAGGGTTTACCTGAGGGCCAAAAAAGGCTATACAATGTTTTCAAACCAATGGCTTAAGTTTATGATGCATGTGACTGTATTATTTGGTGGGGAGAATACTGCTGCTGCTTGTCTTGAACATCACTCCAACTACATCCTTGCCATGACCCCTTTTTAGGTCTTTGTTCCAGCCTTTTCTCGGTGTATTAGCAGAAAACGGTATTGCTGCTGGGGATGAATCTGGCATTCTGCAGGTCTTCTGCTTCACAGTCATTCATAAATCCTAACCAGCGAGCAAGGCAGCGCTAAAAGTCGAAAGGCAGTGCTAAAAGTCAAAAGAAGGCATTTGACAAAGTAGTGTATTATGTGGCAAATGATTTTCATTAGCTTTCTTATTTTAACCGTGTTTTTCCTAGTACTGCTGCTAACAGCAGCAGTAACAAAACCTTAGCCTTTTAAACCACTCTTTGTCCATAGAGTTTCTTTCTTTATGGAACAGACTCTCCCTAAGCTTTAGTGAACCGTCCTGACATGGAGAGCAATGATGTAATTTTTGATTGATATCATGGTAACTCACACTGAAATATGGCACATAACATCAAAATGTAACCTATCCCAAACCAAGACACCTCTACCCAAACCAAGACACCTCTACCCAAACCAAGACACCTCTAAACAGTCTTGCAGGCCTTGTAAATAATTACTATAAATAAATAAATAAATAAAACTAAATCAAACAACAACCAAAAAACACAGTAAGTTTTCAGAGTAAAACAGTTAAAAACTCATTTCCTGTTTCATTCCTTGCAGAAAATATTACTGTGAGAGTACAAGGCCAGAAAATCTGTGCACAACACATGGTCCTGAGCTGTCCTAACATAATATAAGCACAGAAAGCACACTGGGTCACTCTCCCTGCAGTAACCCCAGAAGCCAGCATCTACTCGGCTTTATTACAAAGGCTGGGAGTTCCCAGGTCTTACTACCTAACTTGTTTAAAACAAGAACCTAGCAAAGCATATAATGAATGAGAGACTAGTGTAGGAGTAGATAAGAACCGATATCAGAGGGAAGCAGAGTTCCTTGGAAGTGACAGGAAGAAAGAATAATTCTGCTTGAATACAAAGTTCAGTAGAGGACCTGGTTGAAGAACTGAAAGTTCTCAGTAAGCCAGAGCAGGATCAGGGGCACTGTGCTATTCCAGTTTGGCTGCCTCCCCACTGTCTTTAATTTCTTCTCAGGAAGGCAGTTTCCCTCAAAACATTTTTTCTCTCCAGCTGTAATCTAGGCTGCTGATTTATTTTTTCCAGAGGTGGCATATCTTCTTAGTCACTCACATGAATTGCTCTTTCTACAGACATTTTTGGTGACAAAATGCACCCTGTACTGCCTTTCTGTAGGAAAACGTCAAAAAGCATGGAAAACTTCAATAAAATCATGCAGCTTATAAAAATACAATCCAAAGACTCAGGCTGATGGAAAGGTGTTTGGGGGGGGGGGGGGGGGGGGGGGGGGCAGATTTTTGGGTCAGCTCAGCTGCAAAAGCAGAAAGCATCAAGAGGAGATTTATCATGCTCCACAAAATCATAGGATCATAGAATGGTTAGTTGGAAGGGACCCTTAAAGATCATCCTGTCCAATGGATACTCCTCAAATGGATACTTCTCAAAGCAGGGCAAGAGGAGAACTAAGGTAGCAGCAGTCTCGTGGCCCAGTACTGCAGGGAGAAATGCAAGGAAGTTTGGCAGGAAACTGAAGCACTTTCCTCTTACTGCCTAAGAGAAGCAAGCCCTGGCTACCTCCAGAAAACCTTCAGCTTCTGAGGGACTCTCCTTTTGGTGGCTTCATGAAATGCTTCAACAGCTTTGAATGCTGGACTACACTGCAAATCCAATTTATTTTTAGCTAGCACTTGTTTTCTTTGCCTTACATTCCTTTTATAAAGAAAGTCGTATGGAAGTACAGTTGTTGGCATCCTTCAGAGTGTTAAAGTTGCTAAGAAAAGCAGGTTGTATGTTTCTAATATTACAACTGCTTTACATTAAAAGGATGTTTATCAGGGAGTAGCTAGCATTTTTAAACATTAGACATTCGTACCATCTAGAAGAAGTTCATTTACTGTGACTAACAAGATAAGAGTCCAGGATGCAAAACTTCCTGGATTTAAGGTTTTCTTTTTATTTTTGTTTTAAGAATGAGTCTCAAAGAAATCTCAACTGCACCTCAAAATATCTGCATGCAAAAATAGTGTTCTTACCTAATCTAGATGTATTAATGGCCAGACAGAATTGTGCACTTTCATGTTGATAAACATCTGCTTTGCAAACGTACAACTGCTACTGTACATATTAGCAAGTGAGGGACTATTTCAGCATCTGTGTCCCAGCAAAATGAGCTTCTGCTATTTGTACATGCTGGGCTAGCCACACAACCTCTATATAGCTTTTATTTCCCTGTCTCACTGACAGTACACATAATTATATATAGTGTCAACACATGCAGATTTGTCAAGTACATATTATGCATCCACATGTAATTTCTCAGAAGACAAATATTCCTAAAAATTTCTAGTGTACAAATTCAAAATAGAAGAAAAGCTGAATAGAATAATAATAATAATAATCGAGTGTTGCTGCTAAATCAGAAACTGAATCCAGAAAACCTTTTAAAAATAAGGACAATTCAGTGACACCTAAATGGCATATGTCTAATCTGTTAGGCATATTGTAATGGCACAATACTTAATGTATGGTTCTGGACATTTTCTTTCTATTTTCCTGTAGATATCTCCATTATGGAGATATTAAATTATAAAAATATTTGCTGTCATGAGAATACCTCTCTCCCACTGTTTCTTTGGCAAACTAGAAGTTGCAGAAAGAAAATAGTTTTCTGGCAGTATTTGTGCAAGTCTTCATTTTTAGAAGAACGATTTGGAACATTTGTCATGTAAAAATTTGTAAGAGGCCACATTTACAGGCAAATTGATGATAAACTGAATTATATTCTCAATTGCACAGATGTAGATCTTTTGTTGTAATGAAGTTACTCCCTCTTTACTCCACTATTGTGGATGGCTGAGGTAGGCATTTAGGTTAATTAGGAAGAGGGGCAACCAGCCAACTCTGCACCGGTCCATCACCTTAGTTTGGGCTATGGCATGCGCAAAGCTGGACAGTTTCAATTATAAGGTTTCATCCACCTGTCATGACAATGGATTAGAACCTGGCTGTACTGCCTGGCATTAGCAGAAAAAGACAAATCATCCAAAAGTGAAGAGCAGTTAGTCCCAGTTTTCAGTTTCTAGCAAAAGGCTCTTTGCATGTGCAATTGTCTCATAAGCAGCCCTCAAAAAAGAATTGTCAAAAAAGAATTATAGAGTCATAGAATCATTCAGGCTGGAAAAGACCTCTAAGATCACCCAGTCCAACCTTTAACATAGTACTGACAAGTCCCCCACTAAACCATGCTACTAAGTTCTACTTCCACACGTTTCTTGAAGACCTCCAGGGATGGTAACTCAACCACTTACCTGTGCAGCCTGTTCCAATGCCTTACAGACTTTCCAGTAAATTTCTCCTAATATCCAACCTAAATCTGTAGAGTTACAGTAAACGGCACCTAATAAATAAATAAATAAATATTTTTTTTTTGCGATGAACGTCAGGTTATTCAAAGCCTTCTTCTACTATCTGGAGAACATAGCTTAACATTTTAAAGTTATTTCATCACAATATTTATAAATTAGACCTGGGCATTTATTTAAAATAAAATAACAAAAAACAATTTAGTACAGGGTAACAGAAATCTGAATAAGTAACAAAGAGCAACAGATTTTATTCAGATGTTTAAAAAACAAAAATAAAAAAATAATTCAAATACCTCCAGAGGCCCCCAAAAGATATATTGACCCAAATGCAACTTTTATTTGGTTATAGTCAGGAAACTGCTGAAATCTAGTAGGTAAGTAATGAAATGATAGATGATATTTCCACTGCACCGTGTTCTGATTCAACAAGGATTTTATATTGTATTTAGTCAGAAAATTCTCCATCTAAAAATTCATTTGCCTTCTTCTCCTTTCCTTTCACCCCAGTCGCTCTATGGGCCAATCTCATTTTTCTTTGAAAATTCAACAGACTGCAGGAGTGCTAACACTGTGCCAGTATTTTCAGAGGGGCAAGAAAAAAGGTCAGCTAGTATGACAACATTCTTAAAAAAAAAAAAAAATGGAAAGAAGAAGTTCCTAAAATACATCTGAAAGGAACTCAAGTAATCTATTGCCCTGCCTCAAAGGACGAACATTAGCAACAAGACTACTTACACAACTAGTACTATCTTTCATGCACAAGGTTGAATACAGCTAAGTGTGTGCAAAGGTCTGGGTTTGTACTGTCATTTTCTCAAGTCTATGATTAGTAGATTTAAAACCCAGAAGAAAAAAAAAAATAATCTTATAATAGAATCCATTCTAAAACACCACCCATAAGTACAGAACGCTGGTATCCTGAGGTTGTAGAAGATCTGGTGCTCGTTTAGTCCATAAAGAAGTAAAGGATGAGAATTGAATCAATAATGTAGTCAGTCCTGAGAAGAGGCAATTCAGAGAACAATCACCAAAAAAAGATTGTGGGCTTTGTTTATGGAAGGTATAAATTCTTTATGAGGAGAAAATTCAAAGGACAAAAATATAACATAGGAGAGAAAGAAATGACAGAAAAACAATGTCTGATGATTGAGGTCAGCCAAATGCAATTGAGAAAGAAGTCATAGTTGCTCTGGTTTTAACAATTGGAATAAAGTACCAAAGAATTCTCGAGTCTTCATGTTTCCAGCTTCAAACTTTCCATCGTTCTAAAAGCTACTTTCACCAAACAGAAGTTATTAGACTCAGCGCAAGGCCAGCAGAAAGTGATACAATGAAATTTGATATACCATGATCTTATACTTAAGACCTAATTTCTCAGCTTGCAGTAAATTCTGTGGCTCTCAAACTTAACATAAGGAATGGAGAGCATTTAGATTGAATACCTCCAAAGGAAACCAGATGCCATAGACAATATTGCTGGTAATCCTTTCTGGTGCTAAAACAACTCCTATTGCACACTCTGCTTTCCTGGGATGTGCTATTCTTAAGACAGGAATTTTATAAAATAGAACTTTGATCTATGTTGTATCTGACATTATTCCAATTATCTTGCCAAATTCCAAGTGTGAATAAACACAGTCTTTACCTTTACCCTTACAGCCTCTACTAGAAAAGATTTCCTTACTTTTTCTCCTATGCAGTGCTCTAGGAGGAAATGCAAAACATATGCAAAACAGTGTAAAATACAATATAAATTCTAATTTTTATTTATATCATAGATCTGATCTATGCAGGAAAGAGATCATTCTGGCCTTAAACTATTTTGCAATGCATATATACCCTCTAATTAGCCAATTGTTTAATTAAAGACAGTGGAAAGATTCCAATGGGATCAGACTTAAATATAGGCCAGGTAGCCAAAGTGCAGTACATGCTTGTACCCACAGACAGATGTTTAGATTTCTGCTTTCTATTCAACAGTTAACATTACCTGGAGATTTTCTTCACACCTGACTCATAAAAAGCTGTCTACTCAATTTAAGGGCAATCATCCATTTCTGTTTATGCACACCAATTTAACCCTAAGTGGTCTTTGTGTGGATTACAGAAAAACAGATTACACCTGATGAAACAAATTCATACAATATGGATTGTCAATGGGTAAGGACAAAGTCACAATCAACTCACTAGTTACCTCAGCTGAGAAAGGTTATGAAAGTAGGGATCAGAAACACAGTGACTGTAATAAGTCTAGGATGAAGATCAACTCTTAGAATTCTTGGAAATATACTTCCTTTCCATGTCACACCAGTGAAATGCTGAAATGCTCCCCTATGGAGGGGAAATAAAAAAAAAAAAAAAAACAACATTTTGGTTCATCCAGTTTCAGCCTACATCCTTCCACATGGAACCATCCAAAATCAGTCTGATTGTTGCTGCGCTGTACGAGCAAACAACTGAGAGAAATAAGAGACCAGAGATGCAGATTTATCACAACTCCCAGGTATTATGCAGTAGTATCTTAATAGCATTCTTCTTTATGGTTAATAACTCCCTTTACCTGCATTAAATCTCACATCCTATCCTAGCACCATCATCACTGTGAACACGTCGAGAAAGGTGTATGGAAATAGGAAAAGTTAAAAGCTGGAGGTGAAGGCATGTGAGAGTAGCCAGGGATGTGTGCCTTTGGAGAAAGCAGTGGAATTGTTCTAACTTTTTGTTGCTTAAAAATTTCAGGCACTATAATGCTAATTGCTTGCTAACAGGATCTGCTAGATGCTAACTCCCTACTCACAGCTGTTAAGACATGGGAGACATTTTTCTCCACACTGAAACCACTGAGAGCCATGATGGGCATGAAGTTCCAGAACCAGAAACAATTCTCTTCACTGATGTAGTTACAGCCAGGTGCCACAGACCTGCCCCCAGTAAGATGCTAACCGAGCTTGAATTGCTGGGATTCTTTTTTGTTAGTACATAAGCAATCTCCTACCCTGATCCACATCCCAGAGAGGAAATAATTGGCATACCCTTGCCAACGGTGGCCAATGTTCAAAACATGAGTAAGGGAGAGAAATGATTTTGAAGCTGTTGTCAGTCATGATGCTTGATCCAGTTGTTACTGTTCAAAGAACTGTAAAAGGTGTAGTATAAGTCTCTGCAGAATTTTTCCAGGTTAGACAATGCAGTAAAATGCAATTCCACAGATAATAGAAATCTCAACCAGGAAATGTAAAGCTGTAGTACACAGATTCCCTTCCATGTCTGTTTAGCTGCATATAAGAAACCTTTCTTCTGTTGAAACACAGGATTAAAGTAATGTTAAGAACCACTGGCAACATTGTTTTACAGAGCTGCTCACACTTAAAAAGAAAAAAGGGAGGAAGTGATTCAGCAAACATTTTGGGCAAGCCTAGAATATTGTCTTCTCCAAATCTCAGGGCTGGTTGAATTGATGAGCTATTCTTTTCTAGCTCCAACCAGTGCTAGTGAAACTCTTAGCCTAAAGGATGGAAAAAGGTTTTCACTGTTTTTACAGTAGCTATTTAGACGTGTACCTGAAGTGATGAAACTGCCAATTTTAGTCAGAAGTGCCCTAAATTTGGCAAGAATAGTGTAAATTTCTCTTCATGCAGCAGAGTCCTGAGGAGTGCCTCTCCTGACCTGTACAACACCCCTCTGAACCAGCTCCTGAAGTGTTCCTGAGGAGACAGCCAACCATGATGAATTACGTGCGTTTGCAAAGGACCAGATCGATGTGACCACCAAAGGAATGTTTCCTTTCCTGAAAGAACTATCTTTCACAAGAGATTTTCTGTTCCTTTTCAAGTTGTTTTTCAAGCATTATTATTATCATTAGCATTTAATGAATGTTCTGCATGTTCAAATATGCACTATATTTATTACTTCTGGCTGGGGTTATCTTGAATTCTTTGAATTTCCTGTTGCGTTTCATCTATTCATTATAAAAAAGACGGATGCAGACTTCTGTCTAGTATGCGCAGGAAAATCCTAAAGTTATTTCCCCAGAGCACAGGACTCTTCATTCATCCAATAGAACCCACATAGAAAAGTGTAACTTTTCATTCAGTCTCTCTCTCTCAAAAAAATGTCAAATTAAGTCGCTAGAAACCATATTATCCTTACATTAAGATATGAACTGTTACAATTACTGTGGAGAAACCAAGTTGTGAGACCAAGCTTTTCTGTCTATCCATCCACATAAATATCCAAACACAGGGGAGTAAATGCTTAAAAATATTTCAATTCAATATTTAAACAAAAGTTTTCAGGGTTTCCTTAAACAAAGAAAAAAAAAAATCTGTGTACATTAAAGATTAGCACATGGTATACTCTACCCTTATCTGACTGACATGTAAATCCATTATCAGTCAATCTTTCCAATCTCAGTTTACACTAGATATAGCTAAAAAAACATGGTGGGGCTGCAAATCTTGTCCTAGCCACATAGATCTTTCTTTCATCTTGATGCTTTTTTCCTACATTGAAAATTAAGCAAATGTATATATTTTTCCTTTAATTTTATATATATATATACATATATATATATATTTTACGCACAAAAGGGGGTTGAGCAATTAAGGTGCATGTGAAGGGGAGGTTGATACATCATCAGTACCAAAGATCAGGCTCACAAATATCATGGCAAAGATGGCATCCTCCAAACAATTAGTAAGGCATTTCAGCTGGTGTTAGAGTCATCCAGAGGAAGAGATCCTGGTTCCTTGTAAAAGAGAATGTGAACAAAGTAAAGGAACTGGAATCCACTGACCTACACCAATGTCTACAAGAAAAAAAAAATAATAATAATTCCTGACACTATTTTTCCACAAAGGAACTGCAGATCTCAAAGAGGAAGGGAAATGCACAGGTTTGAAGAGGAGGGTATTAACAAGGCATCTTTTCCAAAATTGTACACCACTGGAGAAGAAAATTGCAAACATAAATATTTAGCTTGAAAATAAAAGAATAAAATAAATTCTGAGGTGAATACTAGGAGCTTGGAGTTTCATTCACTTAAAATTATTCCTAATGATTTTTAATTCTTTGTGCCTGCAGTGCAGTTCGCCAGGTTAAGCACATGCCTGTTAGCATTATTTTATCACGGGCTCCCTGAGAGTTCTAAGTGCCATGTAGACAAATGACAGGAACATATCCATTCACTTTCCCCTGTGGCAGCTTTTTCCCCTACTCAACTGGAGAAATGACTAGCACCAAGTCATAAATAGAAAGTGATTGAGTATAAATGCTTCGCAGAAAGCTGATTGGAAAAGGGTGCTTTCCTTCTAACAATATTTGTACCTCTGTGTAATTTGGAACAACACCTTTTTTTGCCTTTTTTTTTTTAGCATACCACATTAGACATTTTGTTTTTTATTATATTTTTTTGCTGAAACTAGAAACAGCTGCTGTCTGATGTCAGCTGGTATATGTGGTAGTAGTGTGGGTGGAGGAAGAGATTTCTTTTTCCTCACAAGAAAGACGCAACTATGGAAAATATGAGGTTACGGAAAAGTGTTAGCAGGTGATATAAAACATTTCTCTGGTTTACATAGGTTAGAGAATGTCCATACAAATTGCTTCGGAATGATTCCAATTGTAGCATCTTTAAAGAACAAAGATAACCACAACAGCGATTAGCAGAGCAAAAGAAACTATTTTCTTTGAAATTATAATCCCCAAGGGAAGATGTTTGGCAAGCGTTTTTTGGGCTACAACAACCAACATTTGCCCCTCTGACATATTCCAAAGTGATTATGTGGAATAGGAGAATAAAAGCAACAAGGGCCTAGCTGTCCATCACTCCCTTGTAATTATACCTCCGGCTTTTTCATTTCTCTTCTTAAAGCAGGAGTATTTTTGGAAATGCCACTTAGTTATTTTGACATATTCTTGACCACTGTGCCACAACACAAGCTTTCCCTGCTTCAGTTAATCCTACACGATGTTCCTTCAGAAACTCCCTGAAATCATAAACGGGAGGAAGTTTACCAATCTAATTGGAAAAGGGGTACATGCCTTCCAAATACCTCCCCATCAGTTCCTACATCCACATACTCTTGCCCCAGAGACACAGGCTGAGACTTTGCAGCACCTGCCAAGTTGCACAGTTGCAACCCAGCTGGCTGTAAGACACATGCCACAGTGCTCTGTAAAGCCCTGGTGCAGAGCAGTGAGCAGGGAGATGCTGCTCACTCTTTTTCCCCATACAAAGGGTTTCTTATTTTTTTCTGCAATATGTAATCACACTGCATAACTGTTTTCTGCAGGTTGGTACAAAGTCTACATAAGTTCAAAGTGTACCACATAAATTAATGAAAGAAAAAGCTATCAAGGGTCACTGAATACAAATGCTCCATCTCCAACTGAGGAACTTCGTAAGACACAAAATATTGGGGGCTAGAAGAACATTTAGGGGAACTATAGCTACATTTATTTTTCATTTTCTTCACTGTACATCTGCTTCTGACTGATGTTAGCGACAAGGTACAGGATACTGATAAGCATTTGCTTGGACCCAGTACATCCATCCTTATGGTCTTATGTCACTTAACACAGACACAGAACCAAGAAGTCTTCGTAGACAAACATAAGTCTGGGCCAGTGGGACAGATGTCCTTAAAAAATCTAAGACCTTAAATTTGGAGATTTTTCTTAAGAAGGAGGGATGTTTGGGATGCGAGAGTTGGTGGTTCTCTCTTTCCTTCTTTGCCTTTGGAAGGATAAGGTGCCTGTGTTCTTCTCTGCTTACTACCTCTCCTGTCCCTTGGCAGAGAGACCTCTATTCTGTTATGTCCTGGTTCCAGTTAGGACAGAGTTAATTTTTCCTCATAGTAGCTGGTAGGGCAAGGCAAGGCAGCCTTGCAGCACAGACTAGACTGCAGCCTTTTTGGTGGCATTTCGTGCTAGTTAGAGCCAAATGGTACAAGCCTGGAGTCACAGGAAATGTGGAGAACTTCTGTGGAAGTGTCGGCTTGGCTTTCCTTGCTGTTGCTTGTCTTCTGTTGGGTCTGCCTGAGTGTGCAGGCAACCTAGGTCTAACTCCTAGTCTTAGGGCATCTGGTGTCAGAGCACCTCTAGCAGACCAGAACAGGCTCCCTTTGGTAGGACCCCTGTATGATTACAAGGTGGCACAGACATGGCAGAGCTGCTCACTGGGTTGACTATGAGGACCTGCATGTGTAGGTCTATAATACAAATGACTATTGCGCAGTCCAGAACAACAGTAAAAGTTTGACTCCTGCTGGGACAGGAGTTGTGCATCACAGGGTGTATGACCTGTGTGACCTGACTGATTCCCTTTAGGGATGCAGCCTACAAGTTCTGCTTTAGTCCCTCTCCACAAGCTCCCAGCAAACCCTTGAAATGGGCTGGTGTTGTGCTCCCAGGTGCAGCTGAATTCAGCCAGGCTCAGTCCAGGTCTATGACCTCTGTTTGAAAGAGGGGCCCCTGCTTCAGTGCTGGGGGATAATATAAGGAGACCAGGGACAAGCTGCTCTGTGAGAGCCTCCAGGAAGGTGTGCACCACTACCTGAGCTATGAAATACAAGCTGAAACCCAGATTGGCCTTGGGGGAGCAGTATGAGAGACTGCAGAAACCCAGGTGCCAGCCAACCTTTCCTCCTGCCTTTTTCCAGAGTTATGGAAAACTCAAGGTGGGCCATTTGCTTTGCGTAGAGCTACACAGCATGGTTGTGAGGTCTGCTGGGAAGTAAGTAAATGTCACCTCAATTAGCTCTTTTGAAAACCTGGGTGATTGTACAGCCTCAGTTCAACAGACATATATCTCACAAATATTTGTATATTTATTCTAGTTAGTTTTCCCTTAAGGAAATGCATTCCTCCTTTAATCTGTACCCTATAATTTCTCACGTAAAGCTCTCCTGAAGTGAGCAGACAGCTGTATGCCAGTGACTAAAGACTAAGTTGAAACTAATTTCAGGTTTTGGCCCACGGTGATTTTAAGAAGTCGCACCTGGCCTGAGACTCTGGGTGCCAAGATTTTAACCTGGAGCAGATTTTTACGGCCAAGTTTGAAAGCCCTGAAAATGAGAAGAGAGAGGGAATGTTATAATGGAAAGGCTGGCATAACTTCAACTACTGTATAGCAGCCATAGTAGTCAATGAGGCCGGGAGTTAGAAGCAAATCTGCCAACTTTCACTCTGTTCAAATAAGGTAAGTCTCACTCAAATGTTTGACTGCTTGAAAAATAAAATAAAATAAAGTTGCCTTCACCTCTTCAGAAAGCTACCGGTTATAAAAAATAAACAGTCAAAATAATACATTTAGACTTTCAATCAAAGTATGCTTTGTTTTCTTTGTGCCACATGATTTTTTTTTTTTTTTTCTGCTTAGTAAAATGGGATGTGAGAAACTACCTTTAAAATAAATTTGACTATTCCTGGCTGGAAATTCAGGCTCTACCTATCCAGAAAAAGGCAGTATAGTCTGGGCCATTCCCCAACAATAGAGTGGCGGCAGGCTAAATATAACCTCACTTACAGTCCCAGAACTGGCATCTAACACCAGGGGCTTACAATAACACTAGAGCCGCTGCTGCTCCAGCAACAGCCTAAGCAAGGGGAGGAAAGCTCTGTTTGTTTTTCAGCCGGGACCTCATTCTTCACTCAGCTGTTTGCTATTAGGGCTGGAGCAGTAGCAGTGAGAAATTCATTGCTGCTTGGTCTCCGAATCCTGACACAGTAACAACGCAGACCCAACTAGCCAAATCCACAAAGGATCAAGGGAAAGGGAAAAAAAGAGCAACAAACTTTTGACTGCTTGCCACCTTGCTTATATAGCACCTTTCATCCCCAAGGAACCTATTTACTGAGGGTCTGACTCTGCCCCATTCCTGTGGAGGTGCGTATTGGTGAGCTCTGGAAGCTGTGCAAGGAATTTCCTCTTGCCCAGCTCCCTCCACCCTGCCAGTGCAACCTGTGTGACTGGGAGGTGCTCCCACCAGCGCCGTGTCCCTCCAGCTGTCACCTGCGCCCTGCCGCCTGCCAAGTCCCCTCCCCTGCCTGGCTGGGAGGAGAGATGAGGGACAAAGTGGAGGGAAATGGTGGGAAAGCAGGAGTGTCCCTGCATGGAGCCGCAGCCCTCTTACTCCCTAAAAGGGCAAAAAAAAACAAGTGCTAACTCTGTTAAAATCATCCTGATGCTCCGACTACCATTGGACCCAATTCTGCTGCCACTAACACAGGTGTATGTAGAGGTGCATTATACTGTAATTTTTTTGCCTACTGACATGTAAGATGAGTCCTTACCTATTTAAACCAGTGGAGTCACTAACACGCCTTAGTGTCAGGGGTGAGGACTCAGCCCCACAGAAGCTTAGTGAAGAGCACAGACTGCATATGGGTGATGCAGGCTGGATGAAAAAGCAGAGACTCCTTTCCAATTCAAATACTCCAGAGCATTTTCTACTTGGGAAAATTAAAACGCTATCTGGGACTCTGCTTTTGTGTGGTAGGTACGTGCTACCAAAATGAATTGTTGCATTTCAGCGCGGGCTTTCCTGCAGCTGCAGAGAGCAGAGCTCTCAGCTCCTCGCAGAGGAGAGCTCTGGAGGAGGAGCCTTGGCTTGGGGTCCCTGGGTACAAAGGGTGATTTCTGCTAGTCCTGCTCTAAAGCACTACAGCTGAATGACGGCTGGTGGATGCAGACTGCATGGGTGAGAGTTCGTGCTTGGAAGCTGGTCGCAGCAGCGGAGCTGATTTGCTTTCATTCTTCTGCAGCCTATTTATGTTTGAAAATAAAAATGGTATGTAAGAACACAGGCTTTTCTTCTGCCAGTATAGCTGCTTCCCCTTCTGGGGACTCCGTGCTGTCTGGCTTGTGAGCTAAGCGATAAGACTCCCAAGACTGGGAATTTTGTTTTGCATTTCACTGCCTCCTCGTCCTGTTGACATAATGATCTCATATGCAAAAACAAATCGCCCCCTGACCACAGCATAACAAATTGAATGCAGTACTTGACACGTGGGCTCTGAGACTGTCTGCCCAATTTCTCTTGCTGCCCTAGAGTAAAAGGGTCTGTTTTGTGCTATCTGCAGCCTACAAGCTACAGTATATTTGGGGCTATTGCTGTCACCTGTGAGCATATCCCTCCCAGCCATGCTTTCTGATTACTGGAAACAAGTCAAATATGTCCCCACAGGCTGACAAACTAGGCATGAAGGAATACTTCAGTACATTTGAAGAAAAATCAACCAGCAAATGATTGCCATTATACAGAGGCAGTCTATATTATTCACTAAGATGCAAATCTGTCACTAGATCTGTGTAAGGATACATAACCAAGGCTGGCTGTAAAGAGCACACATGCAATGTGAGCAGTATGAACAGCAATGTCATGATATTCAACACACATGGGAAGAGAATCTCATGTACTCTGTCCCACCACCTTAAATCAGGTCTTGTGCTTACCCGAAACCTGGACTCACTGATAAGTCACACTGTGCATGCTATGTGTGTGCTAATATCTTACCCCAGATCTCGAGCTGGCTTCACTGGTGAGGAAAATCAAGTGGGGACCAGCTTCAGCTTGAGCTTTTCTCTCACAGACAGGAGGTTCAGTGATATGAAAGAGGCAGCAAGAAAAGAAAGATTTACAGTTGTGGAAATGTTACCCCACAGGAGATGCTCCCCTTTTTTTGTACCCCATGGCACAACATGTTTACTTCCCCCATTTTGTAAGCATCAGCTAAACTTGCAGCTGTTCAGGGATGGATGCTCTTAGTAGCCCACCCAGTATGCACAGAATAACTAGTACATCCTACTGCACTGTGTGTTGACCAGTTGAAACCATAAGGTTTTGATCCATTTTTTGATGATTTCTGTAGACCCTTCTCAATAGGTACATGAGAAGTAACTAAGAAATGCACGTCTGTTCACAGGCTTACACTACAATGCATTGGCAGGCAGGGCCTCTGCTTATACCAGAAGAGCTGAGGAGCACACCTGCTAAAGAACCAAGAACCACGGGTACATAGGGCTGCACTTCCAACCTATAGACATTCAAGTGTTGAGCTGTGCCAGCTGCCTGCATCTATTTAATTGAGCAGACTAGTATCAGCCTGGATTGTGACACCCTTATTGTCTATAAAGAAAGAAGCATCTTGACCACTAAGAAAGGAAAACAGATGAGAGTCCACAGCCTGTGTCACACACTACATATATATATATATATCACTACTACAGAAATATAGTGAATAAGAGCCAAAATTAATCAGTTATTCCATCACTATCAGAAGCAGTTACACTTGAGTCTCTGTTAATAAGCCCAATGTGCATCTGCCAGGTACATGGAGTTCAGATCATCTGTCACTTTTTAATGCCAACATTTGTTCTGAATACTTCATGACTTTTTTGTATGAAAACATGACACCTCCCAACAATGAATGATGGTCAACTGACCCAGAGATTTCTTCTTGCATTTTTTTTTTTTGTTATTTTTTTTGTCCTGGACACCTGAATTTCTCAGTACTGAGTAAGCTTTTCAGTAGACTTTTATTCCAATAGTTAAAATATCCATTTCACCCCTGAGAAATAACTTGGGATTACTCTGCTAAGGCACATCTGGCATGAACCTCATTAATCTTGAAGCAGTATGGTATATGCCCAGCACAATTTTGGCACTGTGAAAGAAGGAAATAAGAACGTTCCTTCAGAATCTCTGAACACCTGGTACTCTACACAAGTTAATATAGAAAGTATAGTCCACCTTAGCACTACACTTACAGATAGAGAATCTTAGCAGCTATCTTAAATTGTTTTGCAATAAAAATAATAAAATAAAATAAAATAAAATAAAATAAAATAAAATAAAATAAAATAAAATAAAATAAAATAAAATAAAATAAAATAAAATAAAACAAAACAAAACTAAAATAAAATAAAATAAAATATAAAGCCTACTTCTGCTGTCTGATGTTTCTTTGCTGGTCCTCATTTGTTTTAGCATGATACCTACAAGTCCACTGTCTTCCATTAAGGCTCTGCCTGAGTTATAAATGAGTGACCTCATGAAATCAGATGCAAACACTATAGAAGGATTACTTTCAAATATACAGACTTCAAAGAATCTCCAAGGACATGTTCATTGAATTTTCTTTCAGCAACTTCTGTAATTAATACAAACATACAACCCCATGCCAACACTCCTCACTTGTGCACTCTGTGATGAAAATCAAATCTTGTAGAAAATCATCCTTCCATTGTCACATTTGGTGTTGTAAAGTAGCTTCCACCTTGTTAGAATTTGAAAACCAGACAAAGCAAATGTTTTTGTAAACACTGGAATCATCACTGTCTTCACTTGAGAGAGAGTGAAATTGTGTTTTTTAAAACCACCACCTGAATATTTGAAGTCCTTCAAAAACATTAACTAATACTTGATGAAGTTACCTATGGTGTTGCTGCACATGCTTATACGTTCTTAATGCACAATTGCTGTTCAGTATTTGAGAAGATACTGCAGTGTTGCTAGTTTTGCAATGGAATTTATTCATCCAGTGATCATAAGCATGTATCTGAAGCAGCAATATTTTCAATAAGACAGAGCCATGCTTTGGGAATTGGGCAGCAGTGCTCTAGCTCAGGCGCCTGAAGTAGGGGATTTATCTGTGTGCTGATTGCCTTTCTGCAGGAATAGTAATACACAGTACAAATAATACTAGCTGTAACAGTTAAAATAAGAGCACTGCTAGACTGGTTTCTCCCTCAAAGTGAAGTCAAGATGTAATCCCTCCAAAACATGCTATTATTTTGTAGGGGTGACATTAAAACAAGTAATATTGGAAAATTTATGGGTCCTGGGGAAATAAAATGTAAAGCTCATAAATTAGCTTATAGTTTGGTTTATGTTGATGAGTTTCATCACCAACAAAAAGAAAACTCCAGAGCAGCCCTACCCACATCAATCTGAGAATCTCTTGCAATTGTTCCTTATCTCTGGCACCTACTCTCTGGCCAGGGTAGGCTGGGTCAGCATCTTTGCTCCTACAACAAACCATCTGATGCAGACATGACATGTAGCCATGTGATAGCATCGGACAATTCACACAGCTTTGGGTGCCAACATGCTTACTCTGAGCTTGGTGGGCACCAGGAAGCACAGGGCAACTTCATTGCTCCCCAGAGAAAACAGCCACATGCTGTTCTTGCTTCTAACAAGAAAGCAACTTTACCAACTCTTAGACTTTTATTCTGAGTCAGGGAACTATTCTTGCACTTCATGAATGTTAGTGTTTTATTTCAGACAGGGATGGTATGAATTTTCCCTTCCCACAAAGCTTCTCACCTCTATAGCTGCAGAGAAAAGCTCAAGAATTTATGTAGTTAATATTTAAATTCCAAAAGACGAAAGGCCAATAAAGCAAAACCAAATGGGTTTATTTGAAGCTCGAGGTTTTTTGGACATATTTTTTGAGAAACTTAACCCAGGGAAAGAGAGGACATTTGCATGTTTGGGACTGGAGGTCAGAAAGCATGGATCTACAGCAGAGCAGCACATGCCTGGTACTGCTCCCTTCTGCCCTCGGGTTCCCACGGCAGCACACCGACCACACACAGCTCAGACAGTACTTGTCAGTGGCCAACAAACAACAGCCCAACAGCAAGACTTCTCTCTGCATTCAGCTGCAAAACCAGAGGCAGAGGAGGAAGAAGGAGCCTTTCCCTGAAGATAGAGCCACAGTGCCTACATAGATGCGAACAAGGCTTGGGAAACCAGCACACGCTCCCCAAGCCAGGTATGCTTCCCAGTAACATGCACACAGTATGTGGGAAAAGGCTTTGCAGCACCTAAAGACCATATGAAGAGTCTAGCTCCTGGTGCTTTAATTGAATTGAAGGGAATTGAAGGGAAACAACCTTACTGACTGCATAGTAAACCAGCTGTCCTTTCTGCAAAAAGCTGCTGTTAGCTTTACTGTAGCAAGAGGCAAAGTTGATTTACTGTCTTCCTTCCTCCAGGGCACTGTCTGCTAGACAGGACATCTGAGAGGGTCCCTAAGCAGAGCTGCTATGTGAGGAATCTGGAGCAGCACAAAAACACAGGACATGGAAAGTGCTTCATTCCCTAGCAAACTTCACCTGGTTTCTCTTGCTAATGAAACCATCTCTTGAAACCAGCCAGGCTCACGGGGTCCATTGATACAGGTCATCTCACGTTGTTAAGCCATGAAATGAACTCCACCAAATCACCCTTAAATAGGAGTTGCTTTATTACATTGCTGTGTATGTTTATAACTGAGAATGGCAGAGGGTTCACAGTGAGAGAGCAAAAGTGTGGCCCTGCCAATGGAAGCAGGAGGTATTCTTGTAGTGCAGTGCTGTGTAGCTGCTCTGCAGCTCCCCAGCAGACCCACAGGACAGGATCAGATGACCAAGGAGGTGGCTGATGCTGATGCCTTGGTCTGTAAATAAAACAAGGATAAAGATGAAAAATAATAATAATATTTGCGCTCTTTCCATGGTCTCTGTTATTCCCCCATTTGGAGTGTGGGTTGTTTTGATGGTTTTCTCACCTGTTCAGGGCCCCCACAGATGCTGTAAACCCCAGTTGTTTTTTTGGCGGGGAAAGTACTTTGTGATTCCTTTAAACCCCAGAGGATAGCTCTTTCCTATTTAATGGCTCCATTTCAGTCTGCCCATATGTATTCTCTCCAGCTCTCAGTCTTCCAGTGTAATTTTATCCATAGCTTCATGATGAAAATCTGGGGAAATCCTTGGAGCCCTCCAACAGGAGAAGAGAATCAGAAATTACAGGGTATCTAATAAGGGTTTGTAAAAATCCATGTAAAATTTCCTGCAGCCAGAATACAAGGACTATTATCAGGACACTCAGCCCTTTTCCTTCTTGGCCCCAAACACCTGATGCTTCAGTTCGTCCTGTTTCACGATTGTCGTCAAGTTGGAAAACCCCTTTCGAATGTTTTCTTTCAAATTTCAGGCAGGGGAAAAACAAGCCCACGCCCTGCTCCCAGACACAGCTCCGTCTGTACATAGAGAATATTTAGGCTTCTCAGGCTTCACGCAGACCCTTTTGTGGATTAAACATGATGCTGCTCCATCACACACAAAGACTCCCTCAAGCCTTCTCCCCGTCGAAGGACCCGCAAACCGCTGCCAAGCTGTTCTGCAGTGCCATCTAGTGAGTCAGACACATTTTAACAGAGCTTCCCCGCCGAGAGTGGACACATCAATCACTCTGACAACGCTTTTCAGTTTTTCACTAAAGCTCTTCTTTTCCTCTCATATGACAACAACACCACCCCAAGTCGTTTTTGTTCATAGTCCAGCCAGACGAGCCCTTTCCTCCTAATGTGAGGCCAAAGTCTTGATTCCAGGACAGTTTTCCAGCATACAAGAATAGCTCTGCTGAAAGTGGATTGTACCTTCACAGTCTACAACAGATTAGATGGGGGTAGATGGTATCTCCTGCTCTTCAACAAAACCTGGAAATGCAGAAGTAGGATATGAGTGAATGCAGCCTTCTATGTTGGTGGTGGTGTGCAGGTGGGTAGGAGATGGTCATTGGATGGATTAAGAAAATAACAGCTAGATAAGTGACTCAGGTAGGAACGTGGGAAGAGGATAAAGAATCAGTTGGGGGAGGCAAATCTGAGGCTGCAAAGAGAATGGAGCAAGGGAACCAGCGGTGTAGCAGCAGATGACCTGGAGACACAGAGAAGCAAGGTGAGAGGACCAGGTTTCAAGTGTCTGCTCAGGGAGGCAGGAGGAAGGAGATCCCAATTAAATTAGCAGAAGGACCTAATGAAAGAGAATAAGACTGGAAACTGCAGGGATAGGGGATAGGGACAGAGAGAACTCAAGAGGTTGCAGTAAGAGACCTCTCTGCAGAGGACGGTGCCTGCCATTTTGCAGGCAAAACAGAACAAACGAGGCAGGAGATGAGCTCATGACTAAGGCAGCTGCATAATGCCACAGAGCTGGACTCTCTCTTCCCTTCCCCAGTGTGCCCAGGGGACACATGTCTAGTCTCTTAAGCCTTTTCTCAGGTGGTGCTCAATGTGTGCTTCTTGCTTTGAGGGTGCTGGGCTGGAGATCTAAGAATGTGGTTTGCAGAAAGGCAGAGACATGAAGCCATAAATAACACTGTTAAGAATTCCCACACTGAATCACCACTCAGGGCTATACCATAAAACCAGCCTGGCTGGAGGGCATGTATACTCTAAGAAAGCCATCAGCTTGAACAATGGCAGTTTCTGGCTTTCTCATGTGTTGCCAACCAATTTCCACATGCTCAAGCACAACTCTACTTTTTCAGAAGGTAGATGTCCCTGTGGTCTGATCTGCTGTAATTTTTCATGAAGTTTTATGGGGCTAGGAGTCAAAGTACTAATAAATGGAACTGCATGTAAACTGATCTTTTAATAAAACTGCAGTTACTGGGGGGAGGGGAGAGGGAATCTTTGTAAGATTTCAGAATAGTCTGTACTGCATTTTCCATTTTGCTTGGACAGAAATGTGAAGTGGTGGCTGCACTGAGGAAGAAGAAAGCAGCCTGTTACAGCCCTTAACTCCCTTAACTATATCTCCAAGCACCTGAAAGAATACCACAATCACTCACTGTTTTCAGTTCAGCAAGGGTAAGAACTTGGTGTACTTCTAAGTAGCAAAAGGGGAAAAATATGAAAGGGAGAAAAGCCACAGTAAATGCATGGGGTATTTTCCATCTTGCATGGCTGGCTTTTCAGCATTTACATTACATAATATACAGCTACTAGAATTACCGTGTTCTATTCCAGAGAAGCTTCCGGAAACCAAATTATTTAGTGGCTAGGAATGAATGCTAACCCCATCATTTGAAACACAAGCTAATAATATAGAAGTTTATTCTACCCAAGGGTATGTGTATCCGTCATACTTGAGAAGCATTCCTCTGTATGATAAATTCAGCTTGATGGGCATGTTTACAAAGGCTTTCTTCCTAGGATAATTGGACAATTTTGGTTTGGGGAAATAGAGACATTTGAAAAGTATTCTAGCACAGTAAAACACTCCGGAGATCTGGCTATGAAGAGTTGAGGCCCAAGGAAATGAGCAAAATTCAGAAAGGAGAAATGAGATCATCAGTCTTGAATGGCCAAGAGGCATGCTTGGGTAGGCTGTGGTTGTCACTAAGGGGGCCATGGTCGACATAGCTGCCCCTTACTGCCTACCTCATACAAGGCTGAGGACCACTGGTCATATGTAATGGATGAGCTCACCCAGATTCCCTCTAATATTCCCAAGAAACTCTTCCTGTGGAGCAATAGAGACCTGTCAGTGAGCTCCTCAAGGCTTGGAAGTTGGAACAGCTGACATGGCATCTAACTGCCTGAAACACAGTGTGAAACCTAAGGATAGTAGACCTTGTCATTGCAATGCAGAGGCACATTTAACTCCTCATCTTGAAAACATAATCCGCCACCAACATATGAGTTCAAGTGTGACAGCTGGGTTTATGCAACAGTGGAAATTCACTGCTTCCTCACACGTTCTTCTCCCCTGCTGCCCATTCTGAGTGTCCAAGTTGGTATCTTGCAGTTCCCAAATATCCCACTAATTTACCCTGCAAAAGGTTTCTTCCCACTATTTAAAACTGTGAAGAGATGCATTGTTACTGTATTTGCCCACGTAATACCTATTTTTTTTTTCTCCAAAATATATTGAGGGGTTTTATTCGTAACCTACCAGTATTCATTACTCACAACTAGCCAAAAATGGAGATGTTACATGTGCTCATTTTACCAGAAAGTTAGGGGTCAGGTTGGACTGGGTCACCAAGCTGCTACTTCTTTGCAGTTGCCAATCCAGTTTAGAAACAAGAGAATAATAATATATATTATTATTATTATTTTGTAAAACAGCTGTTTAACGTCCATGTTCAGAGGTGGATACGAGTCAAAGCTTGCAATATCTTCCTTTTATGCTAGGTCCAGTTCAGACTGACTCTTTGTGACAGCACAGGGAATGTTGGAACACCCCAGATACATCTCCTGCCTGAGGAGCTCAACTTGTCTATAAAGTCTCTGGCCCCCAAACCAAACCCAGCACATCTGAGGCATCTAGCTCAATATGTTCCATATACAAATTTCTTATACGAAAATCCCTTTTTTATGTAATCATAAACACGAGAGAAGGGGAAACTCAATGACTGGAGCTGAGTCACAAGAAACAAAAGCTTCATACAGTGGGAGAGAATGTGGAGAAAGCAGGGGAAGGAAGCAGCACAGGGAGGACTGTAAGGCCTAGATGCTCGGTTTGGGGGAATGATGCAGGAACGATGCTGAAGAGGCTTTTAGATCTCTTTCTTTCCATGCTGAAGTGGCAGGTCTCCTCTCCTTGTGATGGTCTGGAATAACAACGATTCCTAGACATTAATGTGTCAATGGCTTTGGACCACTGAAACTAAAAAACATTTTTTTCCTTGTTATCAAAAACATAGGTGCCTCTCTGCTTTTCACTGGGATGTTCAGTGTAAAATTCATGTTTATGAAAATTTAAAAGATACAGTCTTTACCCACACATCTGCTTCCACTGAGGAGAAAATCACAGCAAGGAAAGGATATTTTCTTTGCATTTTCTTTAAAATCTCACCACTATTTCTCCTAGCCCAAAGCATAGTTTTGCTGTTTTTCATCCTTGCAAGGAAATTTCATATAGCTGTGACTGTCACAAGAGCAGGCAGATACCGAAGAACTATTGGCAAAATGTATAACCAGTGTAAGAGTTTTTAGCAGATTTAGGAATGAGTTTAGGGATTTAATGTTCTTGGCGACAGCACTCCAAAATATCTCTGAATCAAGGTTGTGTAGTAACCTGCCCAGGTAATGCCTTTCTTGAGGACTTTGTCAGTTTACCAGGAAGAAATGTGAGCTGGCCACTGATGCAACTTCCTCTGAATATCGAAGTTACATTCAGAGGCCATTGGAATTGCAAACAGGTGGCGGTCTAAAGCTTTATCCACAACAAACTGCCCACAAACAAGGTTAGAAACTATTGAGTGTCAAAACCTACTGCTGCATAATTTTGCTGCCTATTACCAGGAACAAGCTACAGTCCTCAGGGCTGACTAACCACAAATAGAAACAACAATGTGAGGTTTTACAAAAGCGTGAAGCTGCTAGGAAGATGTGGGCCAGTAACCAGTCAGACAGCTTAAACTACATGGCACGGATTCTGGAAATACCCATGAATACTTGACAGGTGCTGAACCCTCATTAAGGAGTACCCCAGATCAGTTCTACAGCACCAAGGAAACCTTTAAAAGCTTTATTCCAAGTAGGGAATAGTGCTAAACTAACAGTTACCAATTCCAGCAGGAACACAGGTGTAGTTCTACAAACCGGGTGTATCCCTTGACTTCACAAGCACGTGGGATGTAATTATCTGCTCCAAAACAAGCCCATTATGAGCAAAATTGACAAAGAGGAAATTGGATCTGATGTACCACCAATGAAAAGAGCCTTGCAAAGCTGCAGAGATGTGTTCATAATGAGGCTCCAGTGCTACTGTAAGGGCAAGAAGCCCCAATTTTAAGATTTACAAAACCAGTGTTTGGCACTAAGAAAAGTAGCATTTTTGCAAATGCAAAACAGAAGTAAGGGGTTGTTTTCCAATGGAATACATGCTGTAGAATTGGAAAAGAAAGCTGTGGAGATAAGCCTGCTGCCGAACCTCTGGATATTGTCATATTCTGAAATGTAGATTTTCAAAAACAAAACCAAAAAAAAAAAAAAGGTGATCACAGAGTAGGAGCTTAGCAAGCAACTCGCACATTACTAATCACAAAATGTTTTGGTAAGATCACCTGTCACACAAGGAGTCAAATGCCTCAAAGTCTCAGAAAGATGAGGTTAGCAGACAAAAACACTATTGGTGCTAGAATTTCATAGACTATATTAAAAAGAAAACAAGTTCAGACAGACAGTAGTTTTATTAAATATTGAATTGTTTCTCAGCATCACGTTACTATCTTCTGGACAATTTATGTTGTCCTAGGAAAACTCAAGTGTGCAAAATGTTCAATCAAAAGACATGAGTTCAGTCATTTCTCTGAGCCTGGCATAAACAAAGGTGTTTTATGCCAAATGGACATAACCAGGCAAGCTCTTTGACATTCCTACAGCAACAAGTAATTGTTATTATTCCTGCTTCAGATATGACAATAGCTTTCTTGTCTCCTTACATAAGAAAGAGCTATCATTTGCTTTGTGAGGACTGGAAGGGAGCACTTTGTACCTCAGTGAAGAACAATTTAATAGAATTGATTTTAGCACACATGCTTCACAGTTTGGTCAGCACAACAGTATGTTCACTTTATTTCATGGTGTGGATGAATTCTAAATGCAATAAAGTTGTCTTAAAGCAAAACTTTCAACCTGTTGAGACCTCACATTGATTTTTACGATTATTTATTGCAGTTATTAATGTTTGTTTGTGTTTTATTAGGGTAAAACCCACAGGGCACAAGGAAACCTAGCCCTTCTTAAATACCCAGATAAATGAGGCAATTGGGAAAAGTGCAAGAAAAGACATTTAGATGGTAAGAACAGGGCACTGACAGCCTGGGACAATAAAACCACTTGTACAAAATCGTTTGTCAGTTTTCATGTACATTGTGGTATCACTACAGCAGAGTCTGTTGAAGGGCCATTTCAGTGCACAGGGAATGCATGCTTGACTGAACAGCCTCCATGGCATGGATCCTTGTAACTTCTCTTCAGGGGTGCACCAGCGATTGCATTGCCCACAGCAGCCCTCTGAAAGGCAGCAGCATTCCTTTCTCTGGTTTTGAGGGATTATGTTATGATTGGGCTCAGGCAGAAAGTTCAAGATCATGTCATTTCCATCCACTCTTGGTGCTTTTGGGGTACTGTTTTAGAGTTTTGCTAAACAGAAGTTGAGCACAAGCACTGTCTGACCTGTGGAGCAGCACCCACTGTGCTAAAAGCACCCAGCTGGTACTCAAGCAGTTTATCTGAGAAAGAGTCTGATCATGGAAAAGCAGATCCCAGGAAGGTCTGTCTCACATGCCAGAGACTTTGTATTAGACTCCCAGCCTTCTTTTAGAGGTATAATAACTGTGGGTAATTTTTGGATCTCTGTGGTAGCAATAAAAAGACAAAAGAGTTACAATTTCTCCGTATTCAACACACAGCCTTATCAGCCTAGCCCTTTCTTTGGAGTTGTAGAAGAAACAGGCACAGCTTATGCCTTTGGGACAGAGAAGCGGAAGCACTGACCTGGGGTTTCTCTGATCATTTCCTGATCATTCTTGGAACCACTTATCCTTCTTATGACAATACGTCACCATCAAAACTAGCTAACCTTGCACCTTAAGCAACAGCAGCCCATACTACAGCATTTAAGGATGAGGGGTTATATACGAACACATCATAAAACCCTATACCTTTGTCTCTATCTATATCTCTATCTATCTATACCTAATATGATTGTATAATGTCTACATCTGTCTTTATCTGTATTTGTATCTGTATCTGGTATGAGGAATAATCCTGTGAAACTAAGGAAATTAACATGACAACACAATGAGTTTCTGCATGGCCATAAATCTCACTCAGTCCTTCTGAGACCACTTGGTCTTCTCATCTCCCAATTGTCTTAATCTCTGGGCTCATCTTGCAAGCTGTCAGACCCAGGATGTACCTCCCCTGCTCCCTTGCTCTGAAATCCCTCTTTCCCCAGAAATTTGTTTAGTAACTTCCAAAGACAACAGATCAATCCTTTCCTCCAGATATTTACACATGACCCCATCTCCTCCAATAACATTATACAATGGCAAATAAATGGAAAACCTCCAACTTTCATTACATTGTATTTTGCAGAAAAATATTTAAAGTGATTAAAAAAAAATCTGATATATTTATGTAATCCACTAAAACTGTATTAGTTAACCTGTATAGGCAGCAGCTGGAAAAAACATGGCAGTGTAGACAATATAATTAGCTGCTAACAGAGCAGAGCTGCGATTGTAAAGTTTGGTGCATTGGTCTCTGAAAATGCAGCAATTGTGGTGCTCCACTGGAGAAGAATTCCCACTTCTCATTCTTAGGATCAGGAAATGATCTTCCCCTCATCCACAGTTCAATATTGCTCACAGATTGCCTTTAACTTCAGTAATTTGTAGAGAAGTTCTCATACACAAGAGAAAGGAAGGAAGGAAACAAGGAAGGAAGGAAATGTTAAGAGAGAACAGATTTTTCTTACTCTTTAAAACTGTTGGTTGTCTCCAGTTAGACAATTGGTACACATCCACTGACTTGATGTTGCAGAGGGGATCACAGATCTTCAGTTTATCAGACAGACAGACCTGCTCTCATATAATTTTATACAGCATGCCTTCCTGGGGAATAAGCATTTACATGTTTCTTCCATGTAAATTTACATTTTCAGGATTTTTACAACTATGAGTATCCAGGGCTACTCCTACTCTCAGGGAAGTAAGGGGGGATTTAACCTAACATCTCTGGAAGCAGGAAAGCCATATCCATGTCCAAGAGCCTCTTTTACATCATCTAGTGACAGAAGCTATCAGAGTTCTGCTCTTATTCATTCCAATCAGACATTCAAATGAGTAACAAGGATTAATTGCAATTACCATGCCCAAGGTGGTAAGAGTTAAAAAAGTTAAGAGTTAAAACCTGAAAGATTTAGATTTTAGTCAGCTTTGAACTATTAGGGGTAACTGACCTTCACCTGTCTACAAGCCTATTTGCACCTTTCTCAGGAGCACCTGGTGTTGTCCACAGACTGAAACTCTACAAGAGCTCACACGGATTTGGGATGTGATTCAATTCAGCAAATTCTGAGTTTCATTTATAAATATCAGTAGTTCATGCATCTGTGCAGACTGTTAATCAAAGAGAAGAGACTGTCCATCTGAAAGAGCTACTACAGTCCCCACTTCGTCACAGCTGCCAACCAAAAAAATACCATTTTTAGTACCTCCCAGTTCTGAATACAGAGCATCCCAATGCTGGTGCTTTCCACCTGGACTCCCCCTGCTATTAAGAGGAAACATACCAACTTATCTGATAGCCAGGTGACAATCATTCCCCACGTCCCCAAAGAGTGCTTTTGCATCCAAACTGCAAAACATCCATGTTCAGGCCGACAAACTTCGCCTATGAGCATAGCTGGTGCTCTGGTTCTCAGAGCCCCAGCTGCATCCACTGACAATAGCAGATCTGCAGCTTCAATCTATCCCACCTTCACACAACACACAGGTCTGAACACCAGCACAGTAAAGAGCACTTCAGTCTATCGTAAAGTCTCTCTCAGAATTATGAGAAATGGATAATACCTCTTAAGAAGACAATATCTCCTTTCAACAGATCTAGGCATAACTGTCCAAGTATGTTTTACCTGGAAGGCACTGGTTTTTTTCTTTTATTTTTTCTGACAGAACAGTACATTCAGTTTCTTTGGCCTTTTGTTTTAAGAAAATTCCATTTTTTCAGAAAGCGTCTCAAGAAGCTGGAAAGATAGAGTTGGCATCAGACCAATGGCACACACACAGTTTGTCTTAACAAAAGACTTTTCATTAGAAACAAACCATCTTCACCCTCCAAATGCTGAGTCTGTCACATATCTTGCAAATTCACAGTCCCCTTTCTTTTCTTCTTTCAAGGAAGGAAGGAAGAGAGAAAGAAAGAGAGAAAAAGAGAGAGAGAAAGAAAAGAAATAAAAGAAAAATAGGAAGGAAGGAAAGAAGGAAGGAAGGAAGGAAGGAAGGAAGGAAATATTTGAAAAGAAACATTTGAAAACACCATCATCTGTCAATGGGGCACAAGCACATGCTGCAGTGATATCTTTGACAGATTACCTGCAAGGTCCATCAGCAATCCTGTTCCTTCCCAGCCACCAGTGCATCACCCAGACCAACATCAGTCCTGAGAGGATGGATGAGCTGAGGAGACATGCAGAAGGGGTGGAGGCTGCTCCTCTGTCCACAGGGCAGAGATTTGTCAGACAGCACAGGAGCCCAGCAGACCCCATGCAGAAAGCTCCCACAAGCAGCCTGTGACCTTGTATGCTTGGGTGGGCGCAGGAAGGCCTGTGTCCTCTTGCCTTGCAGAGGAACAACCACCTCCTCTTTTACATATCCTGCCACTGCTGCGTAGAAAGGGTCTGCTTCTTAAGTGCAAGTTTATTCTTGGCTTGTAGAGTTGGATAACGTGATTATTACTTCTATATATGCTATGTATTAAAATATTTTCCTATTATCATTTTAAAACTACCATTCCGGAGGACATTCTTCTGCTTTCTTGTCCTTACAAGTGTGATCACTTGTCAACAGTGACCCCAGGCAAAACTACAATGCCAAAACAAACAAACAAACAAACAAACAAAAAAAACAAAACAACCAATAAAACACTTCAGTGGGTGCCTTTTCAAACCAGTTGGGAAGGGAGTGTCACCAGACAGCCTGTGTAAGGGTCTGGCTGTTTGTTACTCCACCTATCTTCTCTGAGTTCCCCCAGTAAGGACCAAGTTTTATCTCATTTGTACAGAGATGTGATGTGTAAAGGAGACACTCCATGTTGGTATTAAGTTTTGGTCTGTTCAGAATCTGCCCCAATACATCCATTTTTTTCCTCTCTGTGTGCGCATGTATGTGTATCCCTGTTTGAATCCTTTCAGCAGGCATTTCTCACTACACCCAGAGTGGATGACTACAGACATTCTTCTCCCATGACTGTTACGTAGTAATTTATGCAGCTCTCTGGAGTAGTATTTTTTTTAGGACTGTAGCCTTTCCCCATCCTTTTATGTCCCATTACAAAGGGGAATAAAGGTTCACTGGCTGGATTTCCAAAAGGGTGGACAAATTTATTACTGCTAATAATATTTTCAGCTACAAAATTAAATCAACTGAACTGCCAAAGCTTCTGACTGAGGTAGGAGGATCCCACATTTGGGACTATTCTTTTGCTCTGTGTAACACATCAGCAGTCCCTGTTCAGAGCTCAGGTACACCTGGCCATGAAGCTGAGAGGGGGGAGCAGGATGATGGCTCAGCAGATTGGCTCCTGGCTGGCGCTCAGTGCTCCTCTCGCACCTGAGAACCTACACTGAAGGATGCGGAGACAAGGAGGGCAAGGTGAGGGGGGAGATACCAGTGTGGGAGAAGCAAAGCTCCATTCCCTGGACACCATGAGCAATTGTTCCTGGTGGGGCTTGGGCTGTCTGAAAGGATAACCAGCTGTGTTGGCTCAGGGTGCAAACTGGCTGATGCTCAGGGCAGAAAGGATTTCCAGAGCAACGTGCAGCTGTGGTGTCACAGCATGTCATTATCTTTCTTTGTCCTGCGTGTTTTTGTTTACTTCCCCTGAACTACTGGCAACTGCTGACACATGAGGGAGGTTTTCTGCAGTGGCAACGATGGTTCAAGCTCCATTCCCCACTCTATCCCCATCATTGACAACTGTCCTCAGCCTGCAGCTCACCACCTCTCAAGCCTCCTTCCTCCCCATCTCCTCACAATACTCACTGGTTTTAGCGGGGGGACATCAAAGGTCATAGTCAGACAGACACCCCCCAAACACTTTGAGCAGCACAACAGAAGGGCTGGTGAGGTGTGGCACAACAGCAGAAATGAACCTTCTGTGATGGGGCAGAGCCAAGGGATTGCCTGATGTTGGCTTCATACTGGAGGAAAACTTCACATGTAGCAACAGCTGAAGTGAGAAATTCTGGTCATCTCTACCACAGTGTGAGCACAGGATCTGTCCACGAGCCTCAGAAATGCCCTTTGTAAGGGCATCTTTCACTGAAAGCCATTTCTGGCAATGTGGGTGCACTTTTTTTTGCCATACCACTGGCTTTGGCAAGATTTTAACCTTACAGAATGTATTTTAATAAGTGGCATTCATTGACCTTTTTTTTTCTCTCCTCTCAGTTTCACTGCTTTGCATATTACTTTTAAATATTTTTTTAAATTGTGCTTGTTGTGTAAGTACGTGAGAGTTTTAGACAAAACTTTTGCAATGTTATGTAGCATCTGGTTGGCCCGTTAGAATTAACCTTCAGTAATGTGAGGGGTTATTGTTAATATAGGGTATTATTAGTATGTTGAAATGGAAGGTACCCAGTGATGATTCATCACTTAAGTAAAAAATAAGCTTTAAGCCACTGTGAGATCCAGAATTGTCTTTCTTTCCTCCTTCCCAGAGTGCAAAAGTATTTAAAACCAGCTATAGATCAAGTTTACAATGGGAACACTATAGTCTTCTTGTGCTCCTGGATGGAGATAGGAGTCAGGCTAAATCCAGAGTATCAGTAGCTATTTTGGATGAATTCCAACTTGTGCACATCTTGAGAATGTGTCTGTTAGAGATGGGCAATGCTCATGGCTTCATCATAGACATTTGCTATTAATATTAATCTGTTTCTGCTTATGACTCAGAGCACTTTGTTGCCAGAACACATTGAAAACCCCAAAGGCAGTAACAATGAGTGTATTTATTATGTTAGCAGTGAAGGTTGGGGGGCGGGGGGGGGGGGGGGGGGGTGCTGGTAATCTTCTTTTACAAATTAAAGTTATGGCTATTCATTTTATTGTTTGTCTCACCCCCACTGAGCTTCATGCTGAGAGAGAGCCCTTGCCCTTAGGAGCCTGTCCAGCACAGCCAGGCACCAGGCACCGCTGGAGGAGACACACAAAGCCCCTGGGGAGTCAGAAGGGGTGGGAGAGGCAGAGCAGGAGCCCCTAGGTCAGCCCAGGAGCTCACAGACTATGCACACATGTCCCACAGGCTGCTTCAAAGGGCAGGAAAGGGATGGAGCCTCCTACTCCACCTATTAGCCTCATCTTCCTCCCTGGGGAACATCTCCCTCCATTACTTGTTAGAGAGAATTCCAGATCTGTCTCAGTAGTGAGCATAAAGGAAAAATGAAAATAAAACTATTGGACATCAACAAGTAATGTCTTCTTCATTTCTGGCCACTCCTCATCTGAAAGGAGCAGGATCTCTCAAGCAAGCTGGAAACACGTGCAAGGAGTTACAGATGTCAAGAGAAGCAGAGGAAACTCATTTCTAGCTTTTAGCATCAAAGTGGATTCCCTGAGACTCCATTTCCCATTCTTCTGAGAAAAGATTTGCTTTAATCCCCCCAGGGGCCAGGTCACAGCATGCTACCTGCAGGAAGAGAGCTACTGGATGTTGAGCTCTAACAGGATTTCTACAGAGGTTCTGTTTTCCCCAAAAGAGTCCCAAAGAACTGTTTCTTCCTGAGTGTCCTGAAATACGAATTCTGCCCCCAAACCGATGCAACAAAAGCTGTCTTCTGTGCCTTCCTTTTCATTTACTTTCAACTCGGTGCCTTTAGAGGCCTGGCATTTTGGTGCCCCCTTCAAGCCTTCTGTGGTGTCAGATAGTGCCTTGTGGGAATTTCTTCGGTTCAACCAGTTTTCAGAACTTCTAAAATTAAAAATAAATATGCGAGAAATAAAAATGAGGAGGTCCAAACAAATGCCAAAATACAGCACAGAATCATTAACGTATTAACTGAAATATAAGCAAACAAAGCAAATTGATGTGTCTTACTGACCTGAGTGGCTGGTTGGTTACACAACCTCCAAAACAAGGACTGGGCTAAGGATTCCAGTGTTTGTTCCTCTGAGTCATAAGTGTGTCAGACTCCCTGGAAAAGGCCAGCCAAAGGAGATCACTCTCTATCTTCCCTTCTGTTTCATTCCATTGGCCATAAACAATTCCCGTACATGCTCTTAAGTGGTACAAAATAACAGGAATTGGATCTGGTTCACAGGGAGCATACCAGTGTCCCATAATCCTCAACGCTGTCTCCTTCCTCTCGAGTTCATTTTCTCAGCATGGCTGTTTTGCTGTGTTTTGTTTCTATTTATATGACTTTTTTTTCCCCTTAAATCAGTTGTTGCATTGATCCAGATATTTGGTAAACATAAGTTAGAAGTCTCAGACACCGAAATAAACACAAAACAAATTATGGATATTTTACTGGTCCTCCAGATTTAAAAAAAAAAAAAAATGTCCTCTTCAATACAGAATTACAGAATCTGTAAATGCCTCTTGTCCCCAACTCTTAGATGACTGATGAGGCTTTCCAGAGGGTACCAGTAAGGGCTAGGCTGTACTGGATGGCTGTCATCTCTGCAGTTAAGTTTTACATGCATCAGACTTATGGCTGCTGGGACACAGAGCACCTGGTTCCCAAGCTGTAGCTAGTAGGTCACCATGTATTCGCCACAAAATTGCTGAAAATTGTTTGATCACGAAGATCAGCTGAACCTCTTCTTAATTCCAAAATTTAACTATATTTGACACTAGTTCTTATGCTGTAAATTTCATTATGCTAAAAAATACCCATGTGCATGACTTACTTGCTTAGTTATCAGCCTCTTTTTAACTGGAAATGTATAAGATGAGGGTAGAGTGGGCAAAAAGATCTAATAACATTTGTTTTGTGAAAGTGTCTGTCTTTTCTGCTTAAAAAACTTGCCTGCTGAAAATTTCTCACCGGTCTTAGCCACTCATCAAGCTTGGTCTAAGCTCTCTGTCTGGTGTACTTTAAGTGTTGGGAGAGACAAAAAGAAACCAGGCACCAGTACCTGGTGAGGGACACCCAGCTGGAAAGCAGCTCTGCAGTTGTCCCGGTGGACAACAAGTAGAACATGAGTCAGCAATGTGCCCTTGTTACTCAATGGTCTAAAATGTATTTCTGTGTGCCTTTGGCAAAGAATCACCAGTGAGTTGAGAGAGATGATCCTTCCCCTCTAGTTAGCATTGGTGAGGCTGCACCTGGAGTACCGTGTCCAGTTACAGGTCCCCCAGTACAAGAAAGACATGGACATGCTGGAAAGAGTCCAAAGGAGGCCCACAAAGATTATTAAGGTACTGGAGCACCTCTCCTATTAGGAGAGGCTGGGAGAGCTGAGACTGTTCAGCCTGGAAAAGAAGAGGCTCAGGGGAGATCTTAACAATCTGTACCTGAAATATGTACCTTAGCAATCAATACCTGAAAGGAGAGTGCAAAGAGGATGGAGCCAGGCTCTTTTCAGTAGTGCCCGGTACCAGGAGAAGAGGCAATGGGTACAAACGGGAGCACAAGAGGTTCCATCTAACATCACAAAGAACTTAGTTACTACGCAGATGAATGAGCGCTGGCACAGGTTGCCCAGAGAGGTTGTGGAGTCTCCTCCTTGAAGATCTTCAAAAGTTTCCTGGACATATTCCTCGTCAGCCTGTTCTTTGTGGACCTACTTTGGTTGGACCAGATGGGCTCCAGAGGTCTCTGCCAACCTCAACTATTCTGTGATTCTGTGACTCATTATGTGAGGTTGGAACTGCAAGGGCAATTGCATCCATTTCATACCTTCCTTGGAGGCATTCCATGGCTGAGAGGTCTGTGGCTTTTGTGACTCAGTGGAATAAATCTTTAAATAACTCCCTTAAGAGTAGAGGCTGTCACTGTGTTTCTGTACAGCAAGTAATGCAGCCTGTGAACAGGTAACAGCACTGTTCAGTGTCCTAAGGATTTCCTTTCATTGCTTAGTTTGTATTAATCCTCCTCCAACTGCAGCAACATCTGCTGCACTTGCAACATACTTCTTCCCTTCCTACTGTGAATCTCAAAAAAAAAAAAAAAAGTAATAATAATGGGGTAGAAGTCACACAGCAAGGACACACACATCTGTCTGCCCCATATACATAATTCCCAAATTTAGAGGCAACTCCTGACTGCAGGGATTTTTGTTCCATGGGGTCAGCTCCACTTCCGCTTTCATGAAGCATTTCCTAGAGGAGCAAAGTTATCACCAGAAAATTCCATTGAATTTCTTTTTATTGAAGGTTATGCAGAGCCAGAGCTCTGTCAGGCATGCCTCTGCTGATGAGAGGGGAGAATAGGGATGGCACATAGCTATAGGCTTCACAGCAACAGACTCTAGGCATCAGAATCTGGACAAGAAATAATTCTTGTTTTCTAGCAAGAGTTCCAGGGATAGATAAGCAAGCTGAATGATCAGTTTCCATTTTTTTTTCCTGTTCTCACAGCCTTTATCACACACAGGTATACAATGAGAGTAGAGATTATCTCTGATACTTGATGGGGTTTCCAAGCTGAAGGCCCACAAAGTATATTGTATTTAGCAGGCAGCATTTTTTTCCTGCATAAAAGAAGACAGATACAAATCCTGGACTTCCAATTATTGTAAGGGAGAATCAATGTACTGCATAGCTGGGGGTTGGTCAAGATCCACCCACCTGGAGTTCTGAGTAGCCTTCAAGTGGGCTTTCCCTCCACATTGACTGGAAAGAAGCAACACCATAAATCTTTCATGAAGTTTTATTCTCACAATATTTCTGACCCATTTATGCAAACTGTAGTCATCTGGATAGCTCAAATATAGGTCAGTTGAGCATCCAAATTTCCACCTTCCAATCATGGAGTCTTGCCCCACCATACTGTCATCCAACAATGATACTTCCATGATTGGAGTAAATTGCCTACACTATAATGGAGGTATTTGAATTCAGAGATGTAAAAATCGGGTTTCAAGTGGAAACAATAAGGAAGTTTTCACTCTAGGAAATATGCAGATAAAAATTGTCCTTCCTTGAACAAGCTTTCTGGAAAAATGAAAGGTTTACAACTGGTTTGAATCTTCTCAACATTTTGTTTCTTAAAGTATCTATTTTATTTATAAAGAATAAAACATTTTAAATTTATTTTGCAGTAAACTCTAGATGCAGTATGCAATTACAATGGAATTAAGCAGTACAGAAGAGATGTGTGCTGTGCCCATTTTAAAAATGCAAAAAGATGGAAATTAAAAAATGGCAACATTTCTTAATATGGAGAATTTGGATGATTAGCAAAATGGGACCAGTACATCACCACAGTTAACAGAAGATGCTAAACCTCTGTGAACCATCTTGATCTTCAAATTTCTTTAGTTGCAAAGCAGTCTCGGAATACAGAATAAAAACATTCATCCCAAATGAAATAAAAAGGCAAATATGAACAACATAGTCCCCTTCAGACTGCCCCAACCTGTTAATCAATATGTAGCACACAAAGAGTCTTGTGCACTTCTCAAGGTCTTTGGCATGTTCCCTCTTCCATCAGATGCTCTCACATCACCCAAGGTAGAAGGAGAATCAGGAGAATCAGAAGGAGAAGAGTTTCAAGAGGCAGAAACTTCCAGCTTTGTCATTTTCCTGGAAAACACAAACTGCTATTTGCACTTCCGCCTAAGATGAACAAACAAAAGAAATTGAATCCTACATCAAACTGAAAACAATCCATGATTTCTGCTTGAATTTCTTTAGCCACATCTGCTTTGTGTCTTGCTGATCTTATGAAGTCTTTTTGATTTCGAGTGTGTGGCAGATGTCCAGGATGCCTTTCATCCCAGAACCTGCAATTGTATGCTCTGAAAGATCATCCAGCAGTTCAAGGAAAAGCACAGACATGGCCCTCCAGGATTCTCCTTGCAGAAGTTACAGCTGGATGTTCCTGGTGATATGATTTCTCAGAGAGACAGTGGTATCTGAGAAATAAGCCAAAGTTTAGATATTTCATGAATCATTTTTTTAAAAAGGACCAAATGAAATTTTGAAAACAAAGAGAATGGTAAGTCTTTCCTGATTTCTCCTTAGCCACAGGTCACAGAGAACATGAAGATTCTCTCTTTTGACATTGCATTGAAAGATTACATTCTGGCCGGCAAATAGGAGATTTGGGGTAGAGGGAAAGGAGGGTCTGTCCCCCCAAACCTACCAGAAGTGAAGTTGGGATTCCCCATTCTTTCTTCCAGCTCTTACAAAGTCAAAGAAAACAGATGTAGGGAGGGCATTGTGACCCAACAAGTGTAAAGATGTAAACACCCAAAGGTTCTGAACTGTGAAATATGTTCTAGCTTGTTTATGGTCTGGAAACTAAACACTTTTTGCTGCAGTAGTGCTCAGCATCTGGTTGTTGGATTAGAGCTGGACAGCTGGAAGCCTACTGTTAAAAAAAAAAAAAAAAAAAGTGCTATCTAGAATACAGTGATAAACAAAAGGGCTTGTAATAAATGTCTGAGTAGCCAAAAGGTCAAGAAGGAAATACAAGAATAACAGGAAAAGATAAAAATGTTAACTCAGTAATTTACTCTGCTAAGTCAGATAGGAAAGTTTGAACTATACACTTGGGTTATTCCTTGATATAGAACACATCTTAAGTGAATGAAGAGGTGAGTGTTCAGCTTTAGGCAGCACAATGTTGACAAGAAAAAATCCTTTTTAACTGTGAGAAAAAAGTAAAACTTTTCTACAGAGAGTTCCTCCTGAGGAATTCTAAAGAATTGGTGGCAATGTACTGTACATCTGCCTTCCCTAAGGGCTGGGTTCATCATGACTAGCTTTAGGTCTGAAAAATGTAGGCATCCAATCTAAGGCAGCTATCTTTATGTATTCCATAGACAATGGAGAGTGCTAGAGATCTTCCCAGAATAGTTCATTTCACTGGTCTTAGCCATCTCTCAAAAAAAAAAAAAAAAAAACTTCACAAGATGATTTTGACAGCTATAAGCATCACAGGTGCTCAACATCTATTTGAACCTGTTGGAATGTTTAATATTCCTGAGGCCGTAAATGGTCTCCCAGCACACCCCTGTGAGAAGGCTGGAGGGAAACAGCTGACTACTTGCTGCAGTGTGAGCTTGGAGTCTAAGAAAACAATTATAACAGACAACCAGGTCTGTATATAAGCATTTGCAGTGCTTTTCTGCAAGCCTGAACAGCATTTCTTGTACAAAGTAACCTTGTGGCTTTCTACACAAACTGTTCATGTCATCTGTGTCATCTCCACAAAAGAGCTAAAAGTGCTAACCACCAGTCTCTTCCAATACAACATACATGCAAGTGATGCTAGATAAAACAGGCGGGTGGGAAAATTTAGAATAAGTTCAGGAATTTCCCTTGCCAACAACAGAGTAAATAAATGAGGGGGAAATCCTTCTCCCCTTATGGCAGGAAGAAAGGAAAATAAATAAATAAATAAATAAGTAGATGGTGTACCTTGGGATTCTGAAATTTTTATAGAAATTCCGTACAAACCTTTTTGAAAACATAAACGAGGGCAATCACAGCAAGTCAAGATATCTCCTGATATCAGCATATCCTCTGAGCAATCAGTAGGAAAGGATCACAGATGGAGGGAACTAAGGAGGTTTTGATCAAAGACAACAAAGGGCCAGGAAAAAAACAGAAGACAGGATTCTCCCAGAGAATGCCCAGTGGATTTTGCTAGTACCTCACAATATAAAAAATGGTGAATTGTTCTGTTTGCTAGTCTGCAACCTAAGAAAATTACCAGGCTGTTATCAATAAACAGAGTTCAGAATAATAAATCTTTTCACTGAGGACTTCCAACCTCATTTCCTTGTGTACTGGAGAGAGAATGGCTCTCAGTATTGGATAACAGCTCTCATTAATGGGTAAACTTCCTTACCAGGCTATATTCTATACAAATCTTCCCCAGATCTCAAGGAAGACAAAAAAAGAAAGGAACTGAACAAAGTTGGAGGAAAAGGAAAGGAGGAAACAAACCAGAAGAAGCACGGTTTTATCTATTTATTTTAGATTTGTGGATTTGTTTGGCTTTTTCAAATGGATGACAAGCTCATAAAAAGGCATTGCAAGAAAACTAAACCAGCACAAACACATCAACCTCATTGAAATATATAAAAATGAGGGCACATTGCAGCAACTGCACCATTTTAAAATATGTTTCTATATTTGAAAAGTTCACTCACAATTATTTCACTTTGTAAACTGCAGAAGCATCCAGTACATTATAATCAGCTTTATTCACTTATGGAAAAATCCTTTGGAATGTAATAAGAGTGAAGCTCAAATGGTCCAATAGAAATTACTGCATCCAACATTTATATCCCTTCTATACAATTCTATGAATTGATTTTTAAATTCTGTAGGAAGACTGTCACTCTATTAAAGTCTATCAGATTTTTTCCATAAGAGCTACGTGCAAAAGTGCTTATAGCAAATATTCCCATGTTCTCCTGCAGGAAAAAAAATAAAATAAAACACCCTCCAGCAAAACCTGTGACCTTCTAGATATCCATTTGTTAATACACAATAGATCGATACTAGAGAAGAGAGATCTTTTGGGTTTTTTTGGACTTAATGGTATTTGGAAAGAGACCCCCTGCAATCCATCCAACAAGGCTCAGTGATGTGAGAAAGGAGACCACTAACACATCAGTGCTGTCTAATATTGGAAGAGAGACCCCCCTTTTGCACTGAATTAGTGCCTGGAAAATCTGCTCCCCTTATGCTTTTTCCATGTGATTTGTTGGAGCTCACTCTTGCTCTATTGCTGGGAAGGCCAGGACATATCCCCTGGCAGTTTTTAAAACTTTTATAAACTGGAAAGTATTTTGCTGGCTTGAACTTTGCTTGCCTAGAATCTATGAAAGATGCTGCTGTTATTGTTGGGGTGTTAGTTGAGTTAAATCATGTTATTCATTACTGTTCAATGGGATGGTTTGATTTACTTTTAAAGCTGTTTTATTTACTTCAGGATGTCAATTAATTCAATTCTCAATTGCTTATTTATGTTTCCACAATTTGTTTCACTCTCATGTGTGCAGGAGCTTGGGGGGGGGGGGGGGGGGGGGGGGGGGGGCAAGGGGAAAAAATGTATTATTCCAGCTTGGTTTCCAGTTTTTAATTTTAGTCTAGGTGAGAAGGCCAATCTGCAGTGATTCAAATACCTGCCAGGTGGGAGAGAGATGGGTGTTCTGGTGCCAAGCAAGCAGGCTCTTTCCTAAGCTGTCTAATTAACAGATGCATTTTCAGCAACCTTGAAATCTGAGGAAGCCGCGTATGGGGATCCTTGACGTTCCAGGTGAAACAGAACCATGTTTTTGTGATAAGAATTTGTATGTATGAAATGTTAATCCAATGGTACATAAAAGTACTCATTCTAACATGGTGAGCTGAGCCTCCCTGAACATTCACTGGCTGAAATATTGACTTGAAATCCTGGGAATGTGTGTGCGTGTGTGTGTCTTACAGAGTGTGTGTGTGCATAGATGGGGAGGAGGCGGCGTTCTTAATTCCCCTTCCAGTTTACATAAAAATCACTTGTAAAAGATCTGAAAATGGGTATGAAGTTGAGATCTTAAAGTCATTTACCATTCAGTGCACTCAAAAATTGGCCAACAAGTCATTCGCTTACTTCCTTGGCTCCTTGCCTATGAAATTCAATGTGGAAGGATTTATACAAAGAGTTTGATGGAAATGGAAGACCAAGTCAAGACTATATTCCTGTGCTGCTGAGGAAATATGTCTTTAGTAAAGTGAATGTACTTTTTAGTGTGCCTGGAATGGAGTTTTAAGCAATAGCTTTAAGCTGGTGATTTGTATACTTTGAACTCTCTAATGGAAATAATACCAACCATTGGTTTGGGTATGACTAAATCCTGGAATGGCTATTGTCCCATTGGTCCATCTTCTATCAAGGAAAAAGTTATCTCATCTGAAAGCAATCACATTTGAAAATCATTTGGGGAGAACAAGTAAGTCTCCTTAAATCAAACTCAAAGTTTCCCGAAAGCTGTTAAATAGTAGAACAGTTTGTATGTTTCTACTTATTTGCCTACTTCTGTTGCTATTATAAGTGCACCATTTAGCTGACCATGTTATGAAATGCCATGGCTAGATCCCACTGTAGGTGTAAATATGGATTTCAAGTTAGAAATGACTGACACATTTATCTGTGTCCATAATTAATTAACTAACACATCAGCTAAGGAAGGGGCATTTGGACGTCACCACACCATTGCTCAGAAGAGGAAGAAGGTGGGTGCAACGCCAGAGCACCTCTGGCCCATGTCAGATCTGTTAGCGAACCCCTCCAATCTGCTCGTGAACTACCGCATGTTCTTTTTCCGCCTCTTCAAAGCATCCAGCTTTGAAGCATCCATATCATTCCTAAGGCTCCGTGCTGATGAAGAACTCTCCTGCTGTGCTCCACCAGTGGTTGTCTGACACAAGGGCACAATATGTGCTCGGTATCAGTGGCAGCACAGCACCTCAGGAAAGATGCACATGGGACAACCTTTTGGAAAGGTCATTTTAATCTGTGTCAAAAAGGGAGTGCTTGGAAGAGCCACAGCCTGGACAAAAAGAGATTTCTACTGCATTCTTCAAATGGTGTGTTTCAAAAAGGTCTGGACCTCTGTTACATGATCCCGATCTCTGGCCTCATGAAAGCTTAGAAAAGGTAGAGTGAATAACAGCAAAGTATTTTCTGGTCTGGTTTGAAAAAGCCCAGATGAGTGCCAATGTGTTTGGAATGGAGCTTGACAATTTTTTTATTTATTTTTTCTCATCAAAGTAAGCATATGTGCTCATTTCTGTGTGCAGCACATGGATAGCAAGCAGGGCATGGGTAGATGGGTAAGAATACTGAGATGTCTGTACAGACAGAAGGGACTCATTGAATTAGCTGGCTTTCTGTGGATGTAAACAGACCCTGCTAAGCAACGTAAAATAACCAATGAGCCATAGTTCACTGAGAATCTCTGGCAAAATGGCATTACCTCTGGCTTCATTTTTTGTTATGATATTGTATTGAATAAACAAATTTATGAACTTTAAATTCAATACCTTTGCCCCAAGCAGAAATTAACACTGCCTCTTCTGTGTGGGGCTTTGCTGCCTCATGATACCACAGTGCTCCCTCATTCTTTACCCTATCTAAAATCAAAACCAACATTACCTAAAGTTCCTGCACAACTTTCTCACAAGCTTGGAAGGAAGCAAGGAGAACACAATTCAGCATTGACCCAGAATATGTCAGAGTGCAGTAGCTGCTTGTCACCCTTGCTTGAGAGGGAGGAACAGAGTTGACATGGAACTGCTCCTTTCTTCAGGAATGACAGTCTGACTTACTGGTAGAGCATATTCCTTTACGATGCTGCCTGCATGCTCATTGAAAGTAAAATTATCTGTGTTTCAAAGTAGGCATATTTATTTTTGCATAGAAAACTGCACAGTCTGCAGCACTCCTTGACTGAAGCACATGGGCTCAGGCAGACCACCCACATGCTCTCTACTGTATATCACTCTACAGGATGGAAGTAAAGCCTTGATGAGGTCTGAAGTTATTGATCCACTTCTCAGACAGCAATCATTTTGTGGAAATGACTACATTCTCAGCCAAAAAAGGGTAAATACTGAGTAACAGAACAAATTCCTCTAGGATTAGTTTCATTTTTCACAAAAACAACTAAAACCAGCACCAAATACCTACTATTTAACAATTCTTTAAAATAACCCTATCATTACGAAGTGGTAAATACAGTCTGGTTCTCAGTGTTTATTCCCATTTCAGACCAAAATGTCCCTTTGGGCATGCTGTACAGAGAACAAAACTTAGGAAGTGCCTGTAAAATGTTTACAACAAGAGAAAAAGTGCCAGCTAACACTAAGCAAAGCTTTAACAATAACAGTGCTACATGAAAATTTTGTAAGTGGCTTTAAAAATCGGTTTGTTTTGTTTTGTTTTGTTTTCTGTTGTCAAGAAAGCTGTAAAAATGCAGTTTACTTTTTCAGATATCCAACATAAGAAGAGTGTAAGGCAAGTGGTATTAGTATCTCACCTGCACTAGAAAGAAAATATAGATACTACGAGTACAGATCTAGAATCTCACAGTAATCCAATTAAAAGCCAGTATGAGGGCTATTAATAACTTCCATCCTCCCGTAAAGAATACTGATCAACAAATGACTCCAAAATAGATGTGATATCAGCATATGCTGTACATGCGGCATCATGGATTACAGTAACCAGTTTGGAAATTTTCTCAGCAAAAGAGGAACATGTTTCTCAGCAAGTCCAAAACACGCACTTGAACAGTCAAGGATGCTTTCCACTAAGACAAAACCCAGGAACAAGGCTCCACAGCAAGGCTGCAGCCTCCCAAGTCCTCGGTGCACTTACTTTCAGATATTTGTACGACCTCTTCTGAAAGGCTTCAAAATATGAGCATCCAAAACACGTACCTTTCTTAACTTCCCCTGAGGATCTGCACCCTCCTCTTCTGACTTCACCCATCCAATTAACCACCACCACAAGGATGAGAACAGATTCCTCTAGTACTGTTCTTTTCAGTACCACCTCCCAAATTCAATTAAAATTGCTTGTCCAAGTGGAAAACCCAGATCCACAATTTCCCCATGAGTCTAAATTAGCTGTCAGGCACAACTTTGGCATGTGATTCTCTGCTCAAAAGAAACTGTATAGCATTGATTCAAGAATTATCCAACACTCAATAAATCTTCTACTGCTTGATTTATCTTTAAGAATGAATTGAGTCTAGTCATGATTTACGGGGCAATTGACTGCCAACTGCAAAATACCCCTCCTAAGGGCAACACCAGCTAGGTCTCTACTATACTCAAGCAAACTTTTTGGATGTCTGCATTTCTACCTAACTCCTGCAATTCTGTCAGTTTAAGAAATGATCATCTGCAGACCTAATTCAGACGTTCAGACCTGCCAAAGGAGGTCCCCTGATTTTTGTTTTTGTTTTTGTTTATGTTTTTTATGGTCGCCTTCTGCAAAGTTGTGGAAGATGTCAGTAGCCTTGTAACTTTTCTTGAATAACAAAAATATTCAAATGTATGCAGGTGTCTCACAATTTCATTGCCTTACTTATCTGCTGTGCTGGTTACTTCCCCAGATGTGGAGTTCAGAACTGGTTACAAAAGTCATTAGCATCCAGTCCTGGTCTTCTCAAATATAACCGTACGCTGTTAATGAAAACCAACAGCTGGACAACCAAGGACATTGGAGCAAACATAAGGCTTCTTGCCTCAAACCTTGCTCATAATCTACCTCTTTTACGATATTTAGAATAATGAAGAAAAAGTAAGAGGTCTTTAAGATTTTTCCAGCATCCTTCTTCACTCTTCCTTGCCTTCTTCACTCCTCTGAGTGAAGCAATATGGCCAAGCATCTTCCCAAAGCTACAAGGCTACATAGGATTTATAGGCAGCGTGGGAGGTGAGTAATTCAGGTTCCATAGCTCTGTTGTGGAGGAGGTCCTTTTCTCCTGCTCCTGCCACTTGACTCACCCCGTTTTGACAAAAGGCACTTGGTTCAGTGACTTCATGAGATGAAGAATCTGCCACTTCTCTTAGTAGCTTTCCTCATGCAGTGTTAAAAAAGGAGTGGTAACAGATACTTGTGACATTTTCTTGCATGGATTAAAGAAACATTTGGTACTTTCTTTGCCCTGGACATGAAAGTATTCAAATAAAGCAGTCAAGTTCCATTTTCTTTTTGATAATGTAAACAGTTGAAGTTTAAATACCTCAGTATGAATCATTTCTTAATGTCTTCAAACTTTTTTGGTGCTCTTTTTGACATTCTCCCTCAAATTTCTCATTTTTCTTGATGACTAGTTGACAGCATGATTTACTATTTAATGTCTAACACGTTCAAAGCGAAATCACTCTGCCACTGTTCTAGGTCTCCTCATCTGTGTCCTAGTATCACATTGCAAGGTAATCATCATGCTTTTTTACTGCAGGTTAACCATGACCCTTTTTTCCAGCTGCTGTTTTCTCACTGACTGCCAATTTTACTCCATTGGTAAATTCTATCTACTGTAGTTTTAATTTTTCCTGATTCATGTTATGAATGCATTGATGCATTGGATGTCGGCTCTCCAATACCTCATTGTGAGCACCAGTTGAAATAATGTATTTGATAATGATTCTCCAATGACAAGTTTTCATTGTGTTTTTTGAGATTCATCTCACACAATCTTTAGTCCATTTAACATGTACTGCTACTGTATACTGCTAATTTCAAATACTATGCCACAGTACACAAACTGCTTTACAAAGCCTTAATATACTCCATTACTCAGCTCTTTTGCGTCAGTTGCTAGAAAACTCATCAAGGAATTACCTAACTTTTGTTTAACAATTTTCCATGCATTATGCACACTGTCATGATTCAAAGCCCCATTCCTTAACTATCATTTGATTTCTGTGTTAATTTATCTGTTATTTTACCCATGAATCAATTCAGGTTAAGTATTTTTCATCTGAATACAGCATATTACTCTTAAATATTGGCAGAACTTTAGTGCTCTTAAATTTTCTGAAATGTCCTCAGCTTTCAAAGAGATCAAATTTAAAATGAGCATCAGGAGACCGAAGATATTCTTGGTTTTAGGATTTCTGGACACAAGTTATCTTTATTTTTAATTGATGTCTTGAGATTGCCACTGTATGGTGTTTTTCAGCCAGAAATATCTTCTTTTCTTTTTTTTTTTTTTCTTTTTTTTTCCCTCAAGGAGGAATTAAACCTTGTAGTCATCTCAAATCTCTTTTCCAAACCATTCAAATCTAAAACTACCCTCCTGCTCAACACTTCTTTCATTCCATGAGGAAGCTGTATGTAGGATGCAATGATGTTAATCCCTCAGAAAGGGATTCTGAGTGTTCTGTCATTTTTGTGATATTAAGGACACATTTGTCTGTTCAAAGTTAGCTTTCAGATGCAAAAGCTTTAGGATGGAAAAGTTTCTTTTTTATTTCTCGCACTCTTAACATTGAAGCTCTTTTTGCATGAGCATTACTGCAACTCTTCATCTTTGCACAGCTGATTTTTATATTAAATGCACGGTGTGCCTATTGAAGATCTTGTGTTTGGTCAAACTGGCTTTGCTGAGGACTTTATAGGAAGGAGGATCAGTTCTTTCTGGGTCTGAAATTCATATGTAGTCTAACACTGATAGGAAACAATGGCTTTGTTTCCCAGGGCCCCAGCCAAATTCTTTAGTTTATGGTTTCCCTTATTATTTTTAAATGTAACAATAGGATTTCCCTGGAAGTGTTTAAGGGCCAGGTTGGATGAGGCTTTGAGCAACCTGGTCTAGAGGAAGGTGGCAGGGGGGTTGGAACTAGATGGTCTTTAAGGTCCCTTCCAACCCAAACCAATCTATGACAAAATTTTAAATAACATTAGTCTATGCCTTCAGTCACAAATGTAAATCCATTAAAAAGTCCTTCTTGTTAAGGCAAATGTAAAATTTCAACTGATTATCAGCATGGGGAAGAACTCAGCAAAGATGCCCCAAAACAGGAGAAAATTTCCAAAGAGAAGGGAATCATTTTAAAAGTGCATGACAGGGAAACCCACTAACCAAGAGCAACTGTATCCCTGTAAGGAAACTACAAGCTGTTCAAGGGGCACACAAGAGCATGGATGCTGAGGTTGCTGAGCTTTAAAGATGTCATCTCTGGAAGCACCTCAAACATTGTGGGAAAGAAACCAACAAGGACAAAGTAATAATCATGACAAAAATGTGATAAATAATGGGGAGAAATTTCTCCACAGTGTAAACTGCCATATTTCAGAACATCCTGGCAAAGCACAGCACTGAAGATGGCAATTACCACAGTAAAAGAGAAACATACCATGTGGATCCCTGAAGCCTTTTCCCTTGAGCAGCTCCATTCGACCCTGGGATGGTCCCAGTCAGCCTTGCAGAAAACTGATGCCAACTTCTTTCAGCCAAAAAAATGATTGTCTTCAAAGCATATGAAAGTCTGTGTAGCTAACATTGGCTTTGCCAAAGGCTTATAAAGCCATCAACCTTTAAATTAAGTAACCGGTCAGTGCAGGTCTGCTTAGTTTCATCTATTGGCCAAATGTAAGCCTAACTTGCTCTTAAAAACTGGCTTTACAAAAAAAAAAAAAATTACCATCTTGTAAGACATATGGCCTCAGAGACCCTCCACCACATGTGTATGTCTGCTTTATTCTTTGTGAAACACCAGCATTTCTCTGCCTTCATTGATACTTCAGTCCCTCTTTGGTCCACTTGGATTCATGCTCTCAGCTCCCACTCTTCTTCCAGCCCTCAGGCAGAATTGCCCTTTTGTCTAAAAAATCAGCACCTGGAAACACATGTGGATAGCACTCCACCCCCAGTGTTACTTTTGGTATCACTGAATACCTGCTGAGCCTGTGCCAGGATTAAGGCTCTGGGAAGGACCTGGCAGCCACACTGACCTCGGCAGCTTGACAGGGCAAAGTCACCTTTAGTTTTGGCTGCAGATGCCAAACCCTGCATGAACAAAGACAGTGCTTCTTTATTTTAGGAGCTAAGAACTTGGCAGACAAGATAAAATGTCTTAGATAAAGAACTTATGTCAGTCTCCCTTTTGCTGTTTCTAAGATTTCTGAACGTTTTGGCAAACTCCAGCCCTCTCCTCAGGACCTGGAAAGCAAGTCCTCCACTTCGTAGTGCAACCTGCTTTGTTTCCACAGGTTGCCAGTGACCTAATCACTGTGCAGGCTAGTGTACATCTCTGACCTGGCCAGCACGTTGCTGCAGCCTGCCAATTAGATGTCTACACATTATGCATGACTTTGTCTTAGCACTTGAACATTTTGCACTGAAAAGGGGACCTCCAGACTTTACCCAGAGAACTGGAAAGTTCTGGACAAATTAATCTGCTGCCTCATCTGCAGCCTTGATTTTACTGTCAGGGACAAAACCCAGACCTTGGTTTCTGTCTGATAGCTCTGAATTCGGACCAGATCCCAGCACACACACTGCAATGCTCCTGCAGGTCGCTGGTTGCTCTTTGCAATCAAGAGCAAAGCAGCCCTTTTACCACTTCTTAGACAATCAGATGTTTACAGTTACTTGGTTTTATTAGCAGCCGCAGACATGCTAGGCTCATCTCTGAAAAATTGCACAATGCGTCCTGTTTACAGCTTTAGCTGAGTGGGGGCAGGAAAAATAAAGGATTTGCTTTATACAGTGCTGATATGTTGCTTAAATCTGGCTCAGGAATGACAGTATCAGCAGCTGTGGAGCACTGGATTTTTAACTGCTGGACAAACTCACGTGGTTGTTTTCCCAGTGACATGGCTAATTCACAGCCCAAAACCCTGCAGCTGAGCTACTATTAAAATAAGGCAGCTGGTGAATTGGCTGGAGAGAGAATAATGAGTCTGAGATTCTCCCCCTGTCTCTGCTATGGATTTGCGCTGTAAATGAAATAGCTCTGTGTCCACATTCACGCCTCTGTGAAGGAACTAGACTGCCACAGTGAAGGCAAGTAAAGGACTTCACAGGTTTTCTGGAGAATTTTGAAGGCAGGTAACTTAAATGCATCAAAACAGGAAGATTAATAATATTATAACTAGTATTATACTATAACACTAATAGTATAGTACAATGGTACAATTTGCAAATGTTAATATCATAATCACAAATCATTGAGTATTACAAAAATACTTTGGTAAACTTCAGGTTTTTTTTTATTATTACTATTTTGTAGCACTCATGCTTCTTCCTTGTCAGTCAGCAACAGACTACCACAGAAGCCTGTTTTCATCTAGAACTTATCTATTCCTGCTAAATCCCATCTGTGAATCAGACAAGAAGACTTCTAATGAGTGCAAGTCTTCACTATTTGTACTGAAAGATATAAAATTCACAGAAAGTTATTTTTTCATCCAACCACAGGACAGAACCAGCAGTAGGTGACTCAGTTTATTAGTCACATATGCCATTCACATACTCAAATATATTGTTTATGTACATGCACTGCTAATGCAAAAAATGCCTATACAATTCCTATATTTAGATAGAGACACTACAGAATGAATAATTAACAAAGCAAGAAGATCTAATGTACAAATTATTCATAAACCCTGTTCCAACTTCCATTTGAAGACATGCACCGATGTTTCCACACTGTGCTTTGGGTCTCCCCATGCCTGGGGCAACAACCATCTCCTGCAGACAGCAGAAAGGCAAGCCTGGGGTTTGGGGTGCAGTCTCAGGCAGAGCACCACTCTGCCACCAGGACTCCTGTGCCCCTGTCCAGGTAGTTATTCCTGCTTTGGAAAAGGAAGTTTGGCATGCTCCGCTCTCCTGGCTGAAGGTTTCAGTAGCTTTGCGTGCTCACTAGTAGCAAGTTTATCAGATCATGGCTGCAGTTGTTTCCATCCAGTACAGATGTTGCCTCCTCTACCCTCTGTGTCCTGCCAGTCCCCAGACACTCCAAAGGACCTGCCTGACCCCTGTACCAAGTGTGTCACTCTTGCTAGCAAGCATCTCCACTCCAAAGCACCAGAGCCAACACTCCGCCTGGTCCAGACTTGTGAAGAACTGTCATGGCAGAGAAAGCTGGCAAAGCTGGCAAAGAAAACTTTTGGAGATGCCTGCCACTATCCATCCCTCGCTGAGAAAATCAGAGATTATTAGTGGCCAAGGAAGACTAACAGGAATTTGCAGGAAAAATGTTCAAGATGTTCAAGCAATGAGTAGGGTCAAAGCAAAGGGGGATAAAGAAATCCCTTCAACCTAAACACCAGCATTATTTCCTAAGTTTTGTATGAACTAAAGCAAGCTATTCTTGCCACATCCTTAATTTAGTATCTAATAAAGGAATAACAAATCAGAAGAAAAACATTATGCAAAACAGAATGAAAAAGAGAAAACCTTTTCAAAGGTGCTTCAACATATGAAGATTCTTTGCTTCAATTCAGCTTCTTAGGCCATGGATGCAACCTGGAGTTCAATGTTACTAATATATTTCTGTATATTTTTGTTAATAAAGATTCTAAACACTGCTGTCAGTAATGCATTAATCTGAAGGGGAAAAAAAAAAATCCCATTAAGATCCTCACATTTGTGTATGTGTGTATGTGTGTCTCTGTTCTTGAAAGAGGGGTTGCCAGAGAACACAAACGGGGGAATCATGAGTCAACAATCTTTTATGTTCACATAATGTCCTTTGGGATTGTGTATGTTCTAGCACAAAGCCATATGTTATGTGATCATGGAGAATAAGCATTTAATTGTTACTATTATATACGGCCATGACTTTTTTTTTTTTTTGATGGATCATCTGAGCATTGTTTGCATAGCAAGCACCATAGAGTCTACATTTCAAGCCAAGTGGCTAAACAAATCATTACTGTTTCCCATATGTTATGTGAACTTCATTATTACCCTTCACATTTGGAACTGGAGGTGACATTCTTTTTTGTAAGCATTGCTTTTTTGGCATTTCATATTTACATCTTCAAAAAGAGTGTCATAGAAAAAAAATTTAGGAGGGTCTCCTCTCATCAGCTTTTGAGGACAGTCTTGAGAAACAGGATATTCTCCCAAGCAAAGAAATAAGAGGATAAGAGCCCCACTATTCCAGCAAGGAGCAAACACATGAGCATGCAGATGGCAACACAGATCGGTTGTACTTTTTTTGTACTTTGGGGCATATCATATGCGACATACAAGCTCTGACTTGCTGTGCAGCATAAACTCTTTGAACTAGAGTTCAGACACACCGCCAGGCTGACCAGTCAGTGCATGACAGATTTTCTGTACCAAAATTCAAACAAAATCTTTGAATCATTTTGCTGTCTGGACCTCAGAGACAGAGACAGTGGAGGATGAGAGGGAGAATAGCAGATGGCGGGAGAAAGGAGAGCCACAGTGTTCTAGTGTTATCTTAATCCATGTGTATGTGAAATACCTTCTGGTCTTTCATAGTGGTTTACACTACAGCAGCCCTGAACCTTGCAGCAGCTGAATGTACCTATGCTGAATTTTATGCAGAGTTATAAACATGGCTGTATTTTTTCACTGAGATTAGGCCAAAGCATGCAAGGTACCTGGAAGAAACATCTACAACTCTGGTCCTGCTGCACAGATGTATTGGGCTTATGGGGCAAGGTTTTGCTAACAGGAGAACTGCAGGTGTGGCCCCCGTGAAAAGAGCCCAGAACCTGCCCCATGTAAGATCAGAGCCAGCTCCAGTCGGCTCCAAAAGGTACCTGCTGCTTGCCAGGGCGAAGCACGGGTTGTGCCTCTGGAAAAGCAGATTTAAGAAAAGGAAAAACCTGCTGCACAACAGCAGTTGGGAGAGAAGAGAGTGAGACAACAAACCCTGCAGACCCCCCAGGTCAGTGCAGCAGGAGGGCAGGAGGTGCTCCAGGCATGCAGCAGCAGTTCCCCTGCGGCCTGTGGAGAGGCCCCTGGCGGAGCAGGCTGTCCCACTGCAGCCCATGGGTCCCACACGGAGCAGATCTCCACGCTGCAGCCCCCCCGTGGAGGAGCCCCCGGTGGAGCAGGTGGATGTGGCCTGGAGGAGGCTGCGGCCCATGGAGAGCCCCCGCAGGAACAGGCCCCGGGCCGGAGCTGCAGCCCGTGGAGAGGAGCCCACGCAGGAGCAGGGGGTCTGGGGGGAGCTGCCGCCCGTGGGGGACCCGTGCTGGAGCAGTTTGCTCCGGGGGGATGGACCCCGTGCTACGGAGCCGTGTGGGAGCAGTTCTTGCAGAGCTGCTGCCTGTGGGAAGCACACAGAAATGTAGAAGCCCTGGAATAACATAAATGACGGCAAGCAATTGACTTTAAAACTTCAGCTGGAATCAAGGAAAGCCACTCCCACTTCCTGCTTTATTCAGCAAAACAACGTCAATACAATTTAGAGCTGTGGTTCTGCTATTAAATTCAGGCCACTCCAACACAAAATAATCTACCAGGTCTGGCAGCTCTCCAGGGGGTTGCACTGAGCAAATCTTCTTCTCACGGTCCACAGATACCATGTGGTTGATGTGTATTAGAACACAACCTGAAACCATTTCTTTCACTTTTTTTTTTTTTTTTTTTTTTTTTGCCAGTAAGTCTAGTCACAACCTCATCTTCTGACTGAGGCATTCTTTAAAATGAAAAAAGGTTTAGCAGACAACAATTTATGGGACAAAAATGGGAAAAATGCACTCTTTTTTCCTCCTGCAAAATACAACATGGAAGTGAGAATAAGCTGGTAAGCATAGACTATTCTCAGCCTGGAAATTCAGAATTTCAAGACATCTATGAAAACAGTAATGGAAAGGAATGCAAATCACTTACTAAAGCAGAACATAGACCAGCATGGGTTTTGCCCTGAAAAGGCAGAGTAGCAGAACTTTCTTCTAGGCTAGATTTGCAGAGATGGGCAGTCAAGTTCCTAACCCCTTAAAATCTTTTACATTTCTTGAATTTGTTGATGCAGAACAGGTAAGAAGATCGGGTCGAAGTTTTTTATTTTTCCATGGAGACAATTTTCCATGGGAGAAAGCAAATTCTGTGGAAGCTTCATTAAAAAAAACTGTCAGAGGATTGGCTGCTTATTCGCTAACTCAGCCTGCCTGTGCTTTGGACTCCTGGTTCCTCTGTACGTATCCTGATGGGCTAGCTGTTTGAGACCTCTCCACTCTTGTTCAGACTTTGCAGGAAGATGATATGGATCTGGAAGCCCTTGGTTTTCCAGACATCGGAGGCTACTTCAGGTTTAGTAAACATCTTACCAGTTCCCCAAGCTTTTTTCCCCTACTACATAGGCTAATCCGGAGGTTGAGTAGTGGACTCCATGTCTTGCTCCCTGTACATCCAGAAACTTAGATCCTCAGTTTCCAATACTCTGCTGGCTCCTGCACTGCTTGGGAGCCAGAGTAGCCATTCACTGTCTCCTAGACCTCATCTGGGTCTTTTGGGGTTCCACTTCCCAGGTATCCAACTTGTCAACTAACATTTTCCAAAATTCTCTGCTATTTTGAAAAGCAAGATGGTGAGAAGGTAAGCAGCCTATCCACCTGGAAACCAGGAGAGCAGAACATTTAATTTTATGTCTCTTGAAGCAGAATTTCCCAGAAATTCCATGTTGGGAACAAACCCCCAAACCTGCCCTTTGACATTTTATCCTGGTTTAAAACAAAGCCCTTCTTACAATACAGTACCATTTTCAAGGAAGCATTTTCCTAGCTCCACTAATGGGGTTATTTGCTAATTCCATTTCAGATGTGATCCAAATACACATTGCCTCTCACTTTGAAGTGTGCACACAAGGAAAGGGTGAGGGCAGCAGAGCTAGATGTGAGTATGACTTTGAATTTCTGCAAAGCTCAATCCCTTACGGAAAAAATGCAAAGGATGAGCTCTGGAGTCTCAGGCATTTCATTTGAGCCTTTTTATTTTTTTTTTTCCTCAAAAAGGAAAAAAGAAAAAACGTGAGTCCTTTTTGCAGCGTATGGCAAATTGCAAAAGCAGAGGAGGACAAGCATCTAGAGAAATGGTTAAGGGACAAAGGAAAGCTCAGAGTGTCTTTTTTTGAAATTACTTTCAAATCCAGACTTTTATTTTTTGGAAGTTTTTCCAGCTGAATAATAGTAAAGGAGTTGGGATTGGGAAGGAAGTGGCTGCAGCAATTAATTTCATTTTATTATCCTTTTTATAGAAAGATCTCTTGTCTATCACACAGAAGGTCAGTTTTAAAGGGAATAGTCTTCAGTGGGTTGCTTGATGTTAGGGACCTGTGAGTCTGGAGCCAGTATCTTTAGCAAAAATATCCTTTCTGCTTTGGCTATAGCTTTTGCTATCATATATGACCTTGGGAAAACCAGTTAGATCAAAACGAATACTTAAAATCAATCAGTTCACCAGTCTCATTTTCTCAACTTCCTTTCCTTTGCTCCATTTAGAGAAAATCTAAGAGGAACTGTATGCTCCTAGTGAATATTAGAGAAGGTTAAGGCTTGAAGCCCCTGTATCTTTCATATAATTTGGCAGCCTACTGGAAAGAAATTTGGAAAAAGCATTACAAGAGGAAACCTCACCCTTCTTACAGGTTTCCCTCTGGGAGAAAGCTATTTCCTTTCCTAATTACATTTTTATAGGTGTCTTCTTAAGTAATGTATTAACTGCATACAGTAAATATGAAATGCATAGGCATGTTGCTAGGTGTTAGTTCCAGTTGTCATTTATTAACTTTAAAATGTTTTTCCAGCCTGTGTGCCAGAGGACTGTGTAGGATGATGATGGTGTGTGTATTCTATGACATATATAAAGGGTGTGCAACTTCATTACCTTTAGTGAATGTCCACAGTTTGAGAAAAATGTCTTAAATCTCCAGTCTCCTCCACCCAAACTATATTCGTTTTTACATCATCCAAGAAATCTTTTTTATCCATATTTTAAATTATTCCAACTGCTCTCAACATGCAGATTAATAAAGAATGTGTTTAAAATATAGATAATATCTAAGATTATTTGTATTAAGGCACCAATTGTCAATCTGGAAAGTGCAAGAGTGAAAGCACTTCTAAAGAAGAAAAAAAATATATTGATGTGACTCTTGAATGAAGCCTGAAAATGTATTTTACAACCACCACTATATAACTTTGTTTCCTTAAGCAATTTTAGTGTAACTTACATCATAGAATCAAAAAGCTACAGTGGATGAAAAAGGCTTTGGATAAATTAAAAGAAAAAAAAAATCATACTCCTGCATTAGGACAGAAGAAGGTAATTTGCATTTATTGGATCCCGCAACTCCATATTGTGCTTTGTTTGTCAGAGAGAAATTCTCTGTTATGACTTCATGGGTGGGAGGAGAAAGGCAGAAAGGGTAAAAGAAAACATACCACCATGTCAGACCACTGATCGTAGTGGTTTCAACTAGAGGAGAATAAAAACATTTTCCAACTGTACTTCATAGCCCAGAATCACACATGGTGGAAGGCATTTCATTCATTTGTTCAGCTTCTATTTCCTTTCCTTTAGATGTCTTTTTATCTACAGTTGTGGAGAGCATATTTTATATTCATTAGGCCAAGCTCCCCTGGTGTAACCCTAGCTAAGTGTATGGAGTTGGGCCAGGAACACTTTCAGCCTCTGGTCTCATTCTTTCTGGAGCCATTACCACCTGAAACCGGCATCCTCCCCTGAGGCATGGCTTTTTGGTCGGCCAGTCAGCGTACACAGACGTGAGGCAACACTTTCTGCCTGGTGATTGGTAGCTGCCTGTGAGTCCGGTCTACAAATTGGTAAAATGAGATACTTTTGGGTATTGTGGGAGAGTAAACTATATACAGGCATTTCTCTCTTCCAAAATGAGAGCTTAAATGGCAAGTTTAGGGGCAGGTGCTATCCTGGGAAAGCAAAAAGTGCTTAATCCAAGCATTTTGGCAGATCTCTGAGTAATAGCATGGAAGCAGAACAGCAGCTACATTGCTATATGCTGTTATTTTTCACAGCTCACATTGCAAGTCAGCTCTAGGATGAGTTTGCCATTGCAGGTTCTGCAAACAAATGGGAAGTACTCAACCAGTGTTCCAGTCAGCCCTGAATTTGGGCCTGTATTTAAATTATAGCTGCTATTTCTTACTTTTTTTCTCACAGTGGTTTAAAATAATAGAACATGGAGTGAAGATTCAGCTACATTTGAGCTTGTTCCCTGTAAGCACAATGCAGCTTGACTGTTCACGTCACCCAAGGAGAAAGACTCTGGGTAGTGCTTGTAGTCAATTAGAACTCTTCTTTCATGTAGAGATTAAAAAATATGTTGGATTAAAAAGGCTTTAAGAGTAATAAGGCTCAAAGTTTTGAAATCCTGCCTTGTTTTAAAATTAAAACAAGGCACAGCAAAATCAGGTTAACTTTTATCCTTCACTTTTACTGCTATTAAATGCCACATCAAGAGCCTGAAACAATGAAGAAAATGCTAGCTTCAGATGGTCTGCATATTTCCTTCAGCCTTAAGAAAATTGTGTAATTCTTTTCTTCTGTTAATTCAACTGTTCAAAGAAATGTTATGCAATAATATGCAAGCTCCCCGTATATGAAACAGCTAATGAGAGAAACAGCAGCTGGGAGCCTCCGGTCACTCTCCTAGAATGGCCAGTCCTGCAGTGGAACACTGTAGCCTTTACAAGAAAACTGCATAAGTATTCAGATAATATATTGAAGAATAAAGTAGCAATACATTTTTTCCTGTCCTTTTCCAGATGCGAATCCCCCAGGTCTGAATCAACGCAGCCAAATGGCAACATTTGATGATACCACAATACAAGGCCTTTGAAGAGAAGTCAGAGCTTTAACTCATCTCAGTTTTACCATTGCAAATGAAGAAGGCTCTTTAAAATGCTTGCAAAGATTAGGTGTAAGACAAATCTGACATTGTTGTGGCTACAGTGCCTGGTCCAAGGACTAAGTTGTACTTGCTTTTCTCATGGCAGGAACCTCCTTGTACCTAACAAGTGATTAGGTTCAAGGCCAACAAATTGTTTCAAAGTCCATGTCTTCAGATTGAAAAGAAAAAAAAAAAAAGTGTGCATATAAATATGTGCATGATTGTTTTTTTCAACAAGGGGCTAATGCATGTACACAAGTTCCCGATGAGCAAAAGGACATTAAATAAGCACTATGAGATAATAAAGTACCGATAATACTCACGTTTTTGACCTCAACAGCATCAGTAAAAGCTGAAGTGCTCTGTTTTCACTGGAAAGCTAGAATAAAGTAGTAATTTCAGCTAATTATATCACTGAAAGTCCTCTCCCCTAGCCCCCATCTGAACTAAGTGAAATAAAAGGAACACCTTCTTTGGCAGTAAATATAAAATCTAAGAGCCAAGTCAGCAGGCGATTGACTCCTCCACCCTCCAGAATCTTTGCTTATTAAATTTACAGACAATAATAAATTAGGAGGGGCTGGAAGCACTTGGGAGCACAAGATCAGAATTCAGTATGATCTTGGCCAATTGGAAAAATGAGATGAAATTATGCAGGAGAGAAGTTCAACATGGAAAAGTGTGAAGTTCTTCCATTAGGAAGGAGGCTCAGCTGCATACCTCTGAGGGGGGCAACAACTACTCTGCTAGCAGCTCCTCATAAAAGGCTCTGGGACCCCAGCAAACCTATGGGGTGAACACAAGTCAGTAGTGCTACATATCTGTAAACAAACTCAACACCACAGTAGAATATCAAATTATGAGTGCTATATTTAAGATTCACCAAGATATGCCTTCAGACTACACAGTACTGACAAGGCGTGTAATGGTGTAATCTTCTGGGAGCACTGTGCTTCCACAAATTGCAACACAGAGCAGGAAGAAGTGCAGAAAACATCAAAAATGAACAGAGGTCTGGAAAACATGACCTATGAGTACAAATTGAAAGACCTGGCTTTGTTTAGACTAAAATAGAGAAGTCTGAGGAGAGACATGATAACAATCTGCAAATATGTAGAAGATTGCTGCAAAGAGAGGACAATAAATTATGCCCTGTGCTTTATGTATTAAGACTGAGAGTAATGGGTTTAAATTGCACCAAGGGGATTTCCCACCTAGGGAGGCTGTGGAATCTCAGTCACCAGAGGTTTTTAGGAACTGTTTTGTCAATCATCTGTCAAGAATGATTTAGAAGTAGTTGCATTGGGATGGTGGGCTGGGCTTTGGAGATGACTTCTCAAGGGTTCATCTTTCTTCTGTGACTGGATGACAGTTTCAACCTAATCACCACGTTATCTTACAACACTTTTCTTCTCAGAACAGACTTTCTCCCAGTAATAAACAAAGCAAAACAAAACCCAACAAATCAAATACTCTCCATCACTTGAATGGAAGGGAAGATGTGAGTTCATTTGTTCACATTAGCTAAGACAGTGCAAATATTTCACTGTGGTTCATTTAACTTTGGCCAAAACATAAGATTAATCTGGAGGCTTTTAAACAATCCAGGAATGAAACATATTTCACTTTATGTTAAATAAATTTTGCTGTTGCTATAATTCTGATCATTGATGGAACAACATTTACATCACTTTTAGTCCAATATTTTTTTTACGACGACATTTGGCTTTCATGAAAATATATACAAGAAAGGCCTTCAGCCAAACATTACTTTCCAATTAGATATCTTTTCTGATAAAGATACTGCAATGACATAAAACATATAAAGATTTAACAAAAGCAGTTAAAATAGAACTTTCTCACCATCAGTTACTTCTGTAGGTCTTCTCAGCTATATACAGCTTTCAAGGCCTCCACTGTTCACTCACCCAAAATGTGTTACTGTTAGAAGTATACCATTACCCTTTGAAAGTTGTTAAAATGCTTGAGACAGAGTCCTCTCCTAGCAGCACCCATGTTCACAAAATTAAAAAAACTCATGCTTTAGTGAAGCGTAGAATTCTGAAGAGCAGAGTCTGGCTTAAGTGATCATGGAAATGCTGTTTCCAACTCAGACAATAAGATAAAAAGGATTATCCCCTAGAGCATCATCTTACCGTCTTTGAATAAGATTACTCTTTTAAACCTCCAATGATTTCAAGGAGAGTACTTTGAAGCACTGTATGCGGTTGGTCTTCCATTTTTGGTGGTATGTTTTAGAACCAAAGCAGGTCATCCTAAATGACATTAACAGCAGTTTCACATCACACCATTTCAGTTTCAGTTTTGCCACTTTTTGAAATCGTTTAATGCAAATTTTTTTTTGATATTTTACCCTCCTGTAATAAATACCATAAAACAAACAGATCTTGTTGTTTAAAAGGGAAAATACAATTCACAACATGATTTTCAAAAGATTATTAGGTATGTTTAAATGAAGGAATGATGGAAGGAAAGCAAGCATAAATGCCACTGACTACCTCCAGATATTTCAGGAATATTTAACTATGTATTGAAATGTGACCATCACGTAGAGTGGAAAGCAAAATAGACTTGAAGAATGCATCCAAAGAGCATTTCTTTTATGGTGAACTAAAGAACTGGAAGAGACCAGAGGAAAGCGGTGTTTGTTCATGGGCTTGCTCTTCCCCTCCTCCTGACAGTGCAAGCCAAATTTGTCCATCTCTCCGGGGGTCACTGCAGGAACATAAGTGCTAGGAAGCTACTTCTCACCTCACATCCCTGTGTAATATATCTAAAAAAAACCACCTGTGTTAGTAATAGTCAGTAGTTTGCCTTTTCTATTCCTGTAACCTCTTCCATCTTTTAACCCCCTGTTGATTTTCCCGCACCCCTCTTCTCCACCGTATCTTATTCTCTTTCTATTCATTCATTCTCAATAACCTACAACTCTCTAGGACTTGTTTCTGCTTCTATATACTTCTTTCCATCTCTCTATCCTCACTTCCAAGCTCATATTACACACCCTATGTCTACTCAACACTTATGGCACATGGCCCAGCTTTAATACTCCTTCCATTCTCTTTCTCATGCCCTTTGCCATCACCACTTCTGTTTCTGTCTTTGAGACAGCTGCTCCATCCATTCTTGCTCTGAAACAATCTCAGTCATCCACAGCATCGTCATTTATCATTGTCTTATTTCTTATGCTTCAAGGAAAACAAGATGTCTGTTTCCCTTTTGCCTCAGTAGCCACCTTCTCTTACAGAAACCTTTTTGCTTTTTTCACATCACATGCTATAGATAGGTCAAGGGAGAGCTTTTGATACAGCTGTGTGGGCTCTTGTTGTGAAAACGTCTGTCCTCCTGAACAACGGCTATGTGCATTGAGGCCTTGCTTCAAGGATGTGGTCAAGCATCACTTGTTGGTGGGAAATAGATAGTAATATCTTTCCTCTGCGCTTCCACACAGCCTTCGCTTTTTTTTCTTTTTTCCATTTCCCTTTTCCCTGTAGTTAAATTATTTAATAATAATTTTCCCTTAATAATTATTTTTCCTTTAATTAAATTATCCTTATTTCAACCCATGAGTTGTTTCTTTCCATTTCTTCTTCCCCTCCTCTTCTGAGGGGGAGTGAGAGAGCGGTTGTGGTGGAGTTCAGCTGCCTAGCAAGGTAAAACCACTACACTCAGGAGTGACTTTAATGCTCAGGCTGTCACTCTTGTTCTCTGCCTGAGCTATGCTGCAGGTACACCTGAGTCTGCCCTTGTATTTTCCTGATTCTGACCCTTATCTTGACCTGATGATGTCATCTGCTGATTTCACCTCAGACCTCCCTCATCAGTACAGATTTCTCTGGCAATCTGGACTGTTGATCCTGGCTCTTGCTGCCTGGTTTTCCCTATTAATGTTGCATTTAAAAAAAGGAAATGTAATCAAAACTGCAGGAACAGGAATATAGAATTGCCTGTTTCCCCTGCCCACGAAGAACTGACATGAGGCCTGGGTCATGCTCTTTTCCTCAAGGCATTACTTAACAGCATCAGTGTTACTCAGCGTTACCCACAAATGATCAACATATATCCACAGGGTAAAGCAGACCATTTTCTCTCAAACAAAGAATTTCTCAATTTTTTCTTGTTTCTGGAAGCTTTTTTCCATGCTTTCTTTTCCATTTTTCCAAGCTCCAGAGTTTGCCACAAACCCAAATAGTATACCTATTCAATTAAGAAAGGTTTCAGTTTCATTCCACACAGGAAAATGGGTAATACCTGATATTTTGCAAACCACTTAATCCCAAACAGTATTTAACAGGATCCACTTCAGAACTGTGCTGGCTGCTTCCTGTATCTTCTGACCTTTAAAGAATGATACCAAACTACTCTGGCAACCCATTTTAAGAAAATAATTCAGTGACACTCAGTAGAAGATGTTCAACTGGGAAAGTCCCCCACATAACAGTTCCCAGAAAGACAGGAAAACACCATTCATTTCCTCAAAATGCAGGACATTCAAGGATATATGTTACATGGTAAAACAGCAAATATTTAATGAAATTAGGCTATTTTTCTGCCAAACATTTTCATCACACATTGCCACATAGTCCTTCAAAGCCAGAGTTCTAATGTTCATAAGATATTTAGGAAATACAGTAGTCACTTTTTTTCAAATAAATGTCTGAAAGCATGCTCAAATTCCTCAAAATGACCTATTAAATATTTACATTTACAGTTTTCTAGGAAAATTTTTGATAGCTGAGATATATTTAGTTAACCAGGAACTTTTCCTATCTCCCTTTAGGACTGTCTCATTTCAAATAGCTTTGTCTTTATGACAGGAACTGAAAATACAAACCTTAAGGGTTCCCTGTTTGAAAACCAAAGACAGAGTGCCTCTGAGGGCACATTATGCTGAAAAGAAACCTTTTATGATTGTAATTCTTTAGTAATTAAATATACACTCCTCTGTGTTTGTGATCCTCAAACAGATCTCACAAGGATAACCTACTGATTATGATAAATTTAAATACAATATGGGATGGTAGCACCATCCATGACTCTTTTTTCCTCATGTTTGCCATTAGAAAACCTGATTTCAAGCATTTAACTTTGCCAGACTTGAACTGTGTCAGCTAAAGTTTTCCATTCTCAAAACCACAAGTATTCAAGCATTTCTGAGGAGTCCAGGGGGGATTTTTTTTTTGATTTTTTTTTTTTTTTGAACATGTGACAGAATTGTAGTAAATTTCCATTTGAAAAGATCTAGTGCCTGTGTGGTAAGGCAGATTGTCTCACCAGGAAGCAAAAAGGTGTTAACAAATTATTGGTTTACCAACAAGCTGCACATCTGCAAGTCACAGACAGATGAAAGTCTCTATTCAGCTTGGATTAATGATGCTGTGGCTATTGCCAGAATGCCCTAAATTGCAAACCAGAAAGCCTCAGAAAGCTGAGTCTCACATTAAGCAAATAGAGATGATCCATTAGATTTGGAAGAAGAGATCCTTCTTCAGAGATCAAACTAGCCCAAGATTAGGAAATGTTACTGGGATATGCGTTGGCTGACTGGGGACAGAAAGCAGTTAGTCCTAGAAAGTAAGATATCCACAAAAGGGAAACCTTTCCTTTTTACTTCATTCCCATGGAGACTGTGACAACCTACGTTCTTGGAGCAAGGATTCAGGTTTTTTTTGAGTATGGCCTCTGTATTCTGTCTTACTTCTGCTTCAAAAATCTGGATTTTTTAAAATGTACTAATAATTACAGCTCACACATCCTCAGCAGAGATTTCATATTTTCTGAAGAGTCTATCTCTACTAAACAGGCTGCAACCCAAAGCTGAAGAACACCTTCCTTGCAAATACAGCTCGGGCCGTGTTAGTTTTCTGTATTTGACTAATGACGCCTGATGTGGAGTCCAGAGCTTGCAAATGAGAAAGTTAACTAAATGAAGTCTGAAGAAGACTATCCAAAGAATCACTATGATGAAAATAAAAATTTCAATCCTGCTGATAACTCATAAGTGTAGTGTAGTTTATCAGTGTGTAGCCACAGGATAGAATGTGCTCTCTTGGTTAAACTGGTTTTGAACTGGAAAAGTATTCAGGTGTGTTATTCCACATTCGCTTTGATCATACCAGAACTGATTCTGATATTCAGACTCCTGAGCATTATCAAGCTGTGTAGCACTCCTGTAGTTATTGACAAAATACTTGTATTGTGGAGAGTATCAGAGTATGATACATAGTGACAGCATAGAATTTTGCTTCACAATGCTAAAGCATTTTCAAAAGAACATTTGCTAAGGAAATTACACAACTTATAGAAGTGTCTTGATTTATATATACTAAATATTACACGTATAAATTGGAGGTGCTGGTTGAACATAGCATTCTTTACCATACTGAAGGTGACTTGGCCATACTGATTGATTTGACATAGCAGTGGGGAATCCATTTATTCCATTTTTTAAAGTGGAGTGATTAATGAAATTTAGTGATTCTGTTCTGGCAAATTAAACTGAAGTATAACCACAGTTTTCCAATGGAAAATAACATCTGTCTCCTTCAACCTGTCACATACATTATCTCTATTCTTATCTGTTGTCAATGAAGGCTTAGAATAGGTATTAAAAAAAAGTTTTAAAGAGCATTTATCTCACAATCCTTTTCTACTATGAAGACAAGTAAACTAGGAAGAATACAAAAAAAAAAAAAGAATGATTTTTTTCATAATTTATTTTCATATTATTTTAAATATTTTCCAAAAAATAATTAAGAGTTATTCAAAGGCAGAAATAGTTTACTTACATTTAAAGGTCATTGAATAATATCAGACTGCAGCAAGACCATAATTTTTTAATAAGACCTTTATCACATATTGCCTACAAAATTTACAGAATGTAGGTAAAGGGTAAAACAGTAAAATTCTGCCTTCAAACAACATTCATGCTGATTCCAGTAACCCCAAAGTTGTATAATAGAAAGACTCTCATGGCACTTGAGACAGACAATTCTTCTCCCTCTCAGATTAATTTAAATATTAGGGCAAAGGCAGAGGTAGCTTTAAAACTGGCAGAGTTGTTATTTTAACTGCAATCTAGAGCAAAGTGGTCACAGGCTAGAAAAGCTCTACAGCTTACACCCAACTATAAACACTCAAAGTGTCTTCTGAAAGCCATTTCTCTGGTGATTTTTTCCTGGAATGAAGTCAGAATGAGTAGTCTTATTTCTTGATCTTTTGCCCTTATTTTTGCAATAAAGGCATCAGATCGTACAATAGAAAAACTTTGAGAATAGTTTGAGGAATTTGCAGAAAAGAAAATCAGAAGAAATCTGTACATTAAAAGGGAATATTATACTGCTTGCCTATGGCCAGCTACTGGTCGCCTTTCTCTCAGCACGTCATTATTCTCGGAGTAACAGGTCCAAAGCTCCATATACTGGCAAATCTCAGGGCAGAAACAATTGGAGTTTGCCACCCAAGGTGGCTGTGGTGAGCTGCAGTTCAAAAGAAAAGAACATATGGCTTTAGTAAAGATCTTTCCAGAGAGTGAAGTTTACTTTAGTGTGCAACCAACTGAATAAAGACCATCAAGAAGATATTTACATTACTTCTATGTTAAGAGATCCAGAACTTACTTTAAAAAGTGCAACAACATAACCTGTAGATTATTCTAACCCAAATTAATCTGAAAATTCCATTTTTCCTTAGATTTTTCTTTTTGAACTATTTCAAATTTGTGTCAAGATCAGGTAACATATCAACAGTCTGTAAACCCAAAGCATATGTTTAAACCACGTAGAAAGTTAAACAGGCTTCACTGTGTTTGTTTCAAGAAAGGAACATGGAAGAAATATGAAGGAGATGGAATAAATGGAGATGGAAAATACTACGAATTAAATGAGGCATACCAACAAATGCAGTTTTCAGATTTTCATTGGTGTTAAATGTAGTATAATTTCCTTTCCAAGAAAGTATATTGAAAAAGGACACAAATCTTTATAAAGAGGCAAGCCTCAAAGACGTGTTAAGAGTTGTTAGCTGCATTAGCTTTCTTTTATCAATTTCACAAAATCTTAATTTTAAAATAAAAGTACTATTTGCTGCAATTTCTTCTATAACAAGCACTTGAAATTCTGCTATAGCTCGGATAGTGATGATCTACAAGCGATACCTTTTATTCAAGTTTATTCATGTTTATCCTTTCATATGAGGATTTACAGTGGCAATAATCTGAAGAGCTAGAACCACAACCATATCTCATGCTCTAACCAGTTCATCAGAATATGGTCTCATCACATCACTTATACTTCGGTTTAACTTTTTCTCATCCTTATTTTTCTTGACCTGTTGTTTGACATGTTTATTCATTTGCTTACTTCCTTTGGCTCAATAAATTATCTTTTTGGCTTTTGGGCTTCTATACCCTCCTTCAAAATCTCCTACGACAAATTATTGTAATCTCTCACAACTGTTATCTACAAAGACTGTGACTTCAGTTTTCTTATATTCTTCTTTCTCACTCTCACTTCTGTAATCTTAAAACTATGAACTACCCAGAACTGTCCAATCTGCTGCCTGTAACTGTATTTTTTTTCCAGTATCAAAGTAGTAATATCCACACTGCTATTACACCTTTCACAAATACTTTTATTGGCTCCTTATCTACCTCTGTAACTTATTATTGGAAAGATGATATATTTATAAAATATGTAAGTAATCTATCCTAAGTTTCTGTATCCATTTATCTTATGAGAAATAAAATGATTTTATTATTATTTCAAATTATTAACAAAGAGCTGACCTAACCTGAGAAATCAGAGATGGATTCTATTCTAACTGAAGATTCATTAGTAAAACAATTGAATTTTTACAAGACCCAGGGAGGTCATCTGTTCTATCTTTCTGCTCTAGGTGAAACCACTGAAAAGAGTAGAATGGGTTAGCTATGGATTTGTCTTGCCAAATCTAGGAGGCCAAATCTGGGAGAACTACAAGAATATAAGATTTCATGACCTGTTCTAGTTCCACACTGCCCTCCCTCCAATTTCCATCCTGAACCTCAAAAACTGCAGCATGTGGTGGTCACTGCCTTGTGTCATAGCCTACTGAAACACTGCTTGGCATCCACCTGTTAAATGTAAATGCATTTCCTAAAGTACTGTTACATTCCCCTTCCAGAGTCCTACTGTTCATCCACTAAAAATTGTCTACTTCATCTGATCACTTTCCACATATTTTACAACACCAAAGCACAGAATCATAGAAATGTTGGCTGAACTAAAAATGCTCATTTCCTAGCTTTCACATCTCCTTGTTGGTCATGTGCTCCAAGCCATTGATTTTCTCACAAGTCCTTCTCTTTTCCTTTCTACCACTTTTTCAACCTGCTTTCATTGGAAGAAGATAAAAGAGAATGCCCTTAGGCTGTGTCACTCTCCTGAGAAGCATTACACTCTATCTTTCCATGGGCAAAAGGAATATTCCCTAAATAGAGTCAGGATTATAATTATTATTTTTAATCCAACTAATGTTTTAAAAGTCTAATCAAAATAAAGTGATTATTAGACAGTTACAATGATACTATCACTCATAATCTAAATTGCCTGCTTGTTACAGAAAAGCTTCACCAAAAAGAGTTTTTGATGGGATCGGTGAGTCATTAGCATCCCAAGTTCTTCCCTGCAAAGTTAGCAGTTGTGTTTTTTTTTTTTTTAATGACATATATAGCTAATTCCTGAATTGTATTTCACCTTTTAAAACTGAGTTTATTGCAATGTCACCCTACCCTGTTGACCTGCTTTCTTGTGTCAACTGACTTTAAATCGTGTATTTATCCATTCTTTCCCGCTACTGAAATAGGACAGAAAGATCATACAGGTATAGGAGAATTTGTCAGACGACCACATCAATAGATTTCTTATTTCAGTTCCTGTGAAAAAATTACATGTATTTCTACATCTTTGACCATGTCTAAGTAGTATGGCACAGCAGTAGTGAATACGTAGAACGAAAGTGTTGGTGCAGAGGACACCTGTGTTACTTGTTTCAGAGGGTTAATGTAACCAGGTCTACTCTAGTCCCATGGATTGAAAGCCTGTTAGCACACTGAGTGCACCTCTGGAGTTCATCTTTTGGTTTAACTTGATCAGAGGCAAATCCAATTCACACCCTCAAGGAGTGTACGGTAACAAGAACCAAAGTTGGATAAGCAGGAACTGGAAGATTCCTTTCAAAGGCATTCAGATCCAAACTAGATTGCTAATACTCACTCAAAGGCAGTCCAGTTTAGCCTTCAGATTTTGGAATGACTCATTGCTTAAAAAGTAATTTCACTTGTTAAATTGGCGTATCTGTTTCAGAAATGGCTGAAGATAATGCAGAAACATCCCAACAACTGTTTTACATTGTGTATTACATTTTGGACAATATAGAAATTTTACCTAATAGTACAATAGCAATATAATAATAGTATAAAATTAATTGCAATCTGCATTAACATGGGCCAAAAGAGCTACTAAAAATCTAACCTGTAGTGCCTTTGAAATCTCTGAATGATTACACTTAAGAGCTATCAAAACTGATAAAGAATATGCTCACATATTTAGAATCCATTGAAATTTGAATATTTTTTTCAATAAGAAATTATGTTTAATTTATGATAGTATTATATTTCCAAACATAGCCTAAAGAAGCACAGTGAACAGAAGTTCCAGAAGGTCCTTCTTGCATATCAGAACATGTGGAGCTACTGCAGAAACTTAATTTTAATAGAAAAAAAGCCAAAAAAATAGCATTTCAAATATTGGCAAGAGAAAAGACAGCAAGAACTACAGGGAATAGCTGCAGTGTTTTTGAAATGATTAGCAAATATATTCCTTAGTTTGCTAAGGCCCAGGAAGCAGAATATACTCTGTAGTGAAAAAGCCATAGTATTTTTTCTCTAAAAATTTAGAAAGCTATTCATTGACTCAAATAATTCTAATGTTTCAGTTCAATTATTTCATTTCAAGTGAAGTCAGATTTGTAAGGGATTTAAGTCACTCAGAAACTGAAATAAGTGCCATTTCAGGAAGCCAAATAAAATACAATGGTTATAATGAAATTATTATAGCTGCAAAAAATTCTTCATTTCTCCTTTTTCTACTGCTGAATTAGTAAAATATTTGCTTTGGGCTCCAAACTTAGGAAGTCTAGGTTTCAACCAATTATATTATTCTTTCTTCTCATATATATATTGATGGAATCATAAATTTGAAACTCTCCTTCTCAATCATTTTAAAAAAAGGAAACAAAATATTTTTAAAAGACCCTATCTCCCCCCTTCTGAAGTCCAGTCTTGCAGATCAAAATGTGTTTACTAGGTAAATATTCTCCTGCAAATATATTGAACTATGCAACTCCTATCAGCCATTACTATTCTAACCTCAGTTACCCCAATTACTCAGCTACGCAATATGCTATTAAAAAAAAAAAAAAAAAAGCTCAAAAGTGGAATACAGGCAACTGACAGAAGTCACATGCTTGCACCATATACTCAGGAATAAACACTTCCATTACTTTGCTTACAGCGTCATATCAACTGTGAGATGGAGGCAACACACTGGATCTTCCCTGGAAACATTTTAATCTCCTCTTATGCCTTGACTAAGTAGGGACCACTAGATCAGTTCATTTGTTGTTGATTGTTTAACAGATACATGTAAGTGATTTTTATATAGTGTGATGAAGTGTTATGGGAAAGCCCATCGTGTACTTATTTGTTCTGATTATAAGATCACCTTTTCTTTCTTTCTAAAAGAAAGATTAAAAGTATAGAATATAAAATAAAATAAATAAAATAAAATAAAATAAACAAATGTTTTCAGCTGATCCTCACAGAAACACTGAGCTTGCAATTGGATGACAAGGTTCCATCCTGCTGCACTGAGTCCCTCTCACCCCACAGACTAACACAGCTGATTCTGTTATTGCCAGCGGCGATGGTGACACTGGGCACAGAAGATGCACCAGCAAGTCACACTGGTGGCACAGAAGCACAACCCAACAAAAGACAGCCTCTCACTGTGGCTTCGAGTATAAGTTAAACAAAAGTCAGAACAACCGAATGTCATCTTAGCAAGTAATTGTTTTGAAAATTAACTTGGAATTAGTCACACAGATAAAACAGTTAGAACTCCTATCTCTGTAATGCTATGCAGTATTATCTTCAGCTTCATGGTTTTCAGCTAATTATGACAATTGAGAAAAGGCACTGCTCAATGGGTTTAAAGTGTGGTACACAAGAACAAGCACCATCTTTTATTGCACATATTACAATACTCTCACATTACTCACTAATACAATAAATATAAATTTCAGGCAGTAAGCATATATAACAACACATTTTTGGTTTTATCACCTTTAAATGGATAGATGTGATCTCTGAAACTACAGGCAGCACACTCAGAGCTGCAATACACAACTGTGACAGGGAAAATAATGTAGCTAAAGTGAAATTGACAGGAGTACCACTAAAAACTAGTGTTTACCAGTGAAAACACAGTCACCAATACAGTGGTACTTACTGTTGCTCTTGAATTTTACATTGGTTTGACAGCTAGCAACAATCATGAGCAAAAGGACAAGCAGACAATACAGAACTTTATTATATTTATCCTGTTCCGAAAGTGATGTCTAATGCAATGTAACATTCAGCACCTTTATCCCTGAAGATCTATGGTACACAAAGGACTTACCAACACTGTTTTTGTGGTTTACCACAAGAACAGAAACATATAAATAGCGCTTATGAAAAGTCTTGTTTTCTTGAAAGATGACTGCTTAATCTGACAGCTATACTCTAAGCGTTCAATCAGTTAGATCAAAGCCACATTTTTTTTTAACAGACAAGACAGAATAGAAATTTTTAATAGTTAATATAGCTCTCCTATTGCAAAAATGAGAACTGAAAAAATATAAAAAACAGTTAGCAGTTTTTAATCTTAATACGTCGAGGCATAGTCTGCACACATAATCACACAGAGAGTACAGACAGTGGCATTCAAGATCTGAAGACTTTTCTGTATTCATAGTACCTATAGTTGATATGCTCACTTTTTTCCTCTTGTTATGCTCAGTGCATGCATAGGGTTCATGGAGTACATCTCTGTATTTCTGTTCCCCCAAAAATTGAACCCACATCTCAGATTTACAGAAGGAAATCTCTGAACAGAAGACTGCCAAGAAAATCAGTCTGCACATGTCTGAAAAAAAATCCACATGACTTAGTTGAAAGGATTGACACTTAAGGTAGAATTCACTTCACCTAACTTTTGGTGTCTCTAATATCTGTATGTGTTATGGCTCGAATGTCAGAGATGGCTTGCATGTCTACAGGGACTCAAGTTCAAAGGCCAGTGTGACTGAGATATTAACACAGTTGTTGAAGGAGTCACCATCAATAGATATACAGAGATGTTCTGGATAGGGCTTGGGCCTATAAAAAGAGGAAGAAAGCATTTTCTAGAATTGGTAGGAAGGATAATTGTGAAGAAAGCCAAATTATTCAACAGCTTGAATTTGTATCACGCAAACAATGCCTCACACTTGGCAAGTCTGAGTGGTAGAGAGGCCAAAGAATAAAGACATTTTTTCCAGACCACCTATATGTGCAGAAGCCTTGTCACAAAACTTACAAGTAATGTAACAGATCTACTGTATTTTTCCTAGTCACTCAGAACAACCAAGCAGATACATAAAAAGGTATATATGAGAATTTGAAGATAAGAATAACTGAATGCAACCTAGAGTGTCTAACCCAGCTTTCTACTGAATCTTTACTGCAAAACCTTGTTTTAAAACCTCAAAGTTTTATTTATATCTTTTTTCTAAATAAAGTTTTCAGGAAATACAAATCTGAAAGCAACACTATTAATTTCATGGCCTTACCTGGGCTTCTTGTTATTTAAAATTCTTAAAATAGTTACAACATACAGATATGTCAGCAAAGCCAAAATGTGTGGGCATATTTGTTTGAAATTTCTGTCCAGAATACTCAGTGCTCTTATTCAAGTGCTTTTATCTGGAACGGAGGAACAGAGATACTGGACCTAAGACCCACCTAGTTAGACACCATCTTGGAATCTGACTCCAAGAGCACTATAAACAAATGCACAGGGCAGAGTGAGATACACTTGTAGTTTGCACTTAGGTTCAATGTAGAGACTTCTTGAGCCACATACAATTTCTACATATTCAGTAGTGTAGTTGAGGGTTGGCCCTGGTGGTCTCCCTAAAAACAAGCAGACACTGTTAGCATCTAAAATCTGACCTCTGCATACATCCTGCTGCAGCATGGTAGCTGAGTTCTCCCTCTGATGTGGAGCTTCCTGCCCTCACTGATCTTACCATAACACAGTGTTTCCACACTGGTTGTGTTACTACGATATGAGTCCAATACTGTATTCTTCCTATACAAGCCTGGGAATTTCAGCCTGTACATGACTCCTTATTTCTTGCTGAGATTTATTAAATTGTTTCTTTCCGAAGCTGTTTTTAACAGAAAGCATACATCCACTGCTAGCAAGATTTAGTCTATGCTCCCCAAACATTTTGCAACTTTGTACTGAAGTGACTCACCGATTGTCCTTTTTCCAATAAATTTATGATAAACCTAATATATCACCCAGGACTGCCTTCACAGGGCTGAGCATTCTATTCACTCCATCATATTTTTTTAGGTTTTGTACAAATGCAACACTAATTCAGTTCTCAGCAGCATAATTTATATTTTCTACATAACTATTTCTACCCTCTCTCATACCTCTGAGAAAACAGAATTTCTGCATCTTGATCTTTCATAGAAGTGAAATCCAATCAGAAGTCAATCCTAAGCCAATCTTAAGTATTAAAACCTTAGTTTCTTTACGACTAAGATTAACTCTTCTCTTCTGGTCAGAGGTCTTGGAACTTCCTGGGCAGTTTCCTTCATGTATCATATTTTAAAATGTATTGCACATTTAGGCACCTGCATCTCTTCGCTGTCAGCTTTTAATATTACTCATGTGCTCAAAAAAAGCAAAATTCTCATCTATATTTAACAACAATTATATATATTAAATAATATATGTATTCAATATTATATATATATTTAACAACAATTTTATAGACAAATAAAACCAGTAATCCCCAATAAGTCTTTCCAAGGTGTGAAATTTACTTGACCAAAATACAACATGAATCAATTTGAAATCTATCTTCTTCCTTCTATACTAACATTTACAGATCTTTCTATTTTAAATCTGGTATTGATGAAGGAAACCTGAAGGAATAAGCTACCCGAAATAACTGCAAACTCCTGTCATGAACCTTATTTGTTTGGCTTTGCCTGCTCAAGCATAAGAATCTGTGTAAAGTGCACAAAAATACCAGCGAGACAATAATAAACAGAAAAACAAACAAACAAATAAATAAATGCCCTCACCTAAAAGAATGTAATCCACTTCATATTTTTTCTTCCTTTAGAGATAATGAACAAACAAACACATAACAGAAGATAGTTCTAATGCTTGTACCACTACTAGAAAATAGTTCAACACCACAGCAATGCAAATGCTCTGAGGATGAGTGTGATACAGAACAAGATTGTACAAAAAGTCCTGTACTCTCCAGATTTGAGATATAAGCCAATATCTGTTAAGTCCAGCAAGAGAGTTTCCTCTAACTTCAAGGGGAATTGGATCAGATCTTCACATAATAATAATAATAATAAATTAATTAATTAATTAATTAATTAATTAAATGGAACGACACACTAATTTAGAGTTACTCTTTAGAACTCACAACAATCAAAAAATCTGGTTTCCTTCTTGCTATTATACTGTTAATGACAACTTACGTAGGCCTCCAAATGCACTTTTTGTTTTAATAGGCCATGTTAAATATTTCAATTCTAGAAACCATGCCACTTTGGCAGTAAACCCTAATGTGTGAAGAGAACTATAACAAAGTAGCGGTAAACATTCCTTACATAACTAAGTCCATATCAATACATCAAATCCCAGCTGCTAGAATACAAATGAAAGGAAATGACTTTAAAAAAAAAAAAAAAAGTCAGGCATAATAAAAGCATGGGGTGAGCTCTGATGAAACCAGAGAATCATTCAATAAACATAACATGTTTTAAAGAAATATGTATGGTGTTCTTTGACAGAAGAACTACTGGGAGAGTGTCCTATGTAAAATTTGTGTCATGAACTTATGTAAATTGTCTTTTCTTTTTTTTTTTTCCTTTCTTTCACTACAGATGTTCTCTACCTCCAGACTTTTGATTTTTGAATGAAATCACTATATTGGCTTTGTGACATCATACCTGTTTTTTTTGTCAAAAAATATTGTTGACGTTGTTATTATTGCTATTGATTTCACAGCAAGATCAAGAAAGCTGGAGTGTAAAGAACAGTCGTTTTAAAACTCCCAAATACCTTAACAATAAAAAGTGAACTTTGAAAAGGACTTAAGTACAATTGTTTTTTTCACACAATCTTTTTATTAAATTTGGCTCCAACATAAAGTTCTGTCCCAACAGGCACTCCATCCTGGTGGTCTAACACCTTGGGGCTGCTTGAAGAATGACTGTATCCTGATACTTTGAAGCAACTAATTGCAATTCAAGCTAGAACTCATCAATCACAGTATATTCACTTCCAAACAGGTGGGTGGCTCACCCTGCTAATGGGAATGTGTCTATACTGTGTAAAGAAAAATCGCAAATGGCCATACAGAGGAAATAGATGTGATATTACAGGGGACAAACTACACTTTTCTTTGCCAGAAATTATATTCCCAGGACAGGATAAAGGTACGGAAGCACAGCAATGAAATAAACTGCAATTTATTACTTGTGTATTTTTCTTGTGAATAAAAAGTAAACTTCTCTGCAGACCACAGCTCTTACAACAAGAGAATACAACAATTCACCTCCCATGCTGCAGAGGTACATGTGTCACATATTATCATTTCAGAGAAGTAGCTTAGTCCCTTGCTTTGCAATCACAGATATCAATGTTAAATAATTTTCAATATTAAATATAAATTTTTGATTTGCCATTTCTATGATTGCAAGGCAACAGCAATAGAAATAGGTAAAAACACTATATATAAATTCTTAAAGCAGCCCTCCAGAATTATGCAATCCTTTCAAATGCATTTCTTAGCTTCTCCATTTTTAATTGAACGTGGACATTGATTTATCACTCAGTTTAACTACAAGAAAGAAAAAAAATATTTTCCCAGTAAATTTTCTTCAACATACTTATATGCAGAAGAAAACAACGGAAAGGAAATTTGTAGTAGATATTGATTAATGGAGGACAAACAAACAAACAAACAAAACAAAACCACACAGTATTTTCAGTATTGTGAACATCATTTGAAATTGACTTTACATAAACATAACAAAAGGTCTAAAAAAACAATAATGGTTTTAGTTATGTGCTGAACATTTGTTCAAAAGGCAGTCATATAAAATTTCTTACTGCATGTCTAAGGTTCAATGGAATCAAAATAGTAAACTATGGACATAAAAGTTCAATAATGAAAACTCAGAAGGGACAAAAAAAGGAAAAGTGAAAGAACTTATTTAATCTTTTCCTGGATTAAGGGACAGAGAAGGGAAACAATACACAATAAATATCAATTTAAGTATTCAATTATAAAAGGCAAAAAATAAAAAATAAATCAAAACAAGAGTGATCCATTATGTGATTATGTTTAATCCATGTTCATATATGAAATTTGAGCAAAACATTGCTTCTTCCCAAATTTCAGCCTGATTTAAATTTCTAAATAAACCCACATACTTAAACCAGGGATTTCAAACTTTAGTACAAGACAAAACTCCAGTTGACTTCCTAGGGCCCAGACTGTAATAAGGATCTTTAACTTACAGTAGACGCATGCAGGTTTGTAAAATATTACTTCATACATAATAATTCCCAAATTGCCAAATACATTTCTAGTTCACCTTACACACAGAAGTCTGGCCCTAACTAGCAAAGGCTAGCATGTGTTTGCATCAAGTCTATTGAAGTCAAGTCAGAAACATTTCTTGAGGCCAGTAAAGCATTTCTAGAAATACAATGCCCCAAACCAGATATGGTGACCCATAGCACATGGTGACTTAGAAGCGCTTACAAAGAGTGAAAATTTTTTAAATTTTTTTGATATCTCACGTTAAAATGATGCCATTCCTCATTTGATGCACTTAATATCAAACCTAGCAATTGGATGTATGTCTTTATGTGCCAATTATATCTTTATTCCAAAGAGAATATTTTCTAATTTGCCTTAACTGGGGGCATTAAATGAATCACTTTAAGCTCTTTCAGTTTTATTTCCACCACAGATATAATAATTTCTATTTCTATGCCTCATTACTACTACCAATCCTTCTTTTGCTCCCACTTTCTTTTCATTGCAACATTAATGAGAAATGAAGATAATTCTTTTAGACTTTTTGTCTAAAACACACTACACAACAACCATCTTTTTATCCTCACAACGTAACAGCTCACTTATTTTCTTGCTTCTTTTCATACTTACAGATGAATATATATTTTTTATTATTATTATTTTGGGACTATTTTTAAGATCTCATTTACTTCAACTTTTCAAGTCTGTCATTTAAATACTCTATATGTTGCTAACGTTTTATAGATATGAATGTGCCAACAGATACTGGTCTTTCAGGAAAGTATAGTTAGCTTGCCTTGGAGGAAGGTCATCAGAGATCTTTGCAGGTCAAAAAGGCAATATTAGCTAATAATCATAAAAACAGATGCTAAACTGATCAAAAAGACAGGTTGTACAAAGTAAGTTGAATAAGCTTTCAAAGTCTTAAAGATGGATAATGGGGCTTCTTGTGAATAGATTTCTTAGGCAATTTTACCAGTTCATTTTGTGGTTGACTTCTGATGTTGCTATCAGTCATGAGGGAAATAGTGAGCAGTTTGGGTCTGCTTGCACTATCAGCCTGAAACATAGCTCATGGTATACCATTTAAAAAATAAAATATAAAATAAAAATAAAAATAAAAATAAAACAAAATAAAATAAAATAAAACAAAATAAAATAAAATTAGGCTTTACTCCTCCTTTTCAGGGCGTGCTGCTTCACTGGTCTCAGTTATGGGAGTTTCTAGTATAGTCAAAGCAGTGCATGTGCCCTTCACCAGACAGTATAAGGCTAGAAGAGGAAAAGTAAATCTTAAATACCAAAAGGTTTTGCAATGACATCTTGTTCAGTATGAGATAATGTTCCCAACTGAATTGACTTTGAGAAGAAGGTAGAAAGGAGACAATAGTCTCTGAACAGAATAACCACTCTGCACACAGTTTGCAAACTCAAATTCTAAGAAAAGAAAAAGAAAGATAATTGAGCCAAGAAGTTCAGGAAAGAATAGCACTAGGAATTATATTTTAGAACCATTTTGTACTGAAGAAGCAGGAGAAAACACAGTAGTAACAACGCACAGGAAGAAAAGAAAAACAGAAATTGTAAAACAAAACATTATTTCTCTGGAAGCACACAAATAGAATTACAAAAGCAGTAAAAAGCAATATATAGCAGACATATAAAGCATACTCCTGTCCCAAGAAGGAGTGGGACATATGTGCCCTTTCTTGGTACTACCTAAGTTCTGAAGTCTCTGCCTTCAAGTGCTGGTGGATCAGCCACCCACTTTGTGCATGTACATATGCACTACCATTAGAAATAAACACAACATAGCACAAACATTTCCTCTTCTACTATAATCTTGGTTTCATATTCCAATGGTAAAATCATGCAGTACATTAATTATGTGTGTTTATGTGGGCATATATGCATGAGCTCATTCAACCAGCCAGAAATTGCTTAAGTGTCGGTTGTGTTTCAGATAAAGAACATTTAAGAGTCTTTCTTAATGAACCCACAAAGGTTCAGAAATCTGCATTTAAACAAGAGTGCTATGTCAATATTGCCACGTCTTTATAAATACACATCAATTAACATAAAAAGCACACAACACAGCATAAAATACAGCTGTTTTGCCTTAGGATATTGTCCTCAGGGAATTAAAAATGTCTTGCTTCTCTGGTTCATCCACACAACAGCAGTGAACTTGTTACATCTTTTCACTCATAGCATAACACATTCTATACTTACACAATTTGTTCAAAATGTACGGAATCTAAGCAGCCTGTGAGCTTTCATGTGTGAGATCTGCTCTCTGAGAGGTCATATTCAAAGTCAGTGCTTCTTTGCTAAATTTTCCTCCTGATAAAAGGCTGAGTAATGTCAGCATTCCTGGATAAAGTCCTGCTCCCACTGAAATCAAAAGGTCACCAGACACTTACAAAAAGCTGTAATTAATCTCTAGAAGTTCATGGTTTATCCACCAACAAAGATCACCAATTCTGCTTTAGGTATTCCTATATCTTACTTGTAGAAACCAACAGAGACTCACAAAGAATTATCTCTGCTGAAAAATCTCAAGTAGATCAAAATGTGGAATAGGAATGTCACAAAAATATTTTCAGTTGTGAAAACAAGATTCTTTGGAACAGATTCTCATCTCTGACCAGTTTTGTACTGGGTAATTCTGGTTTCCGTATCGTAACTAAATTTCCACTGGTTTGACTGATATCATAGACAGTTATATCTCAGTTGCAAATGATCTTTCTACCACAAAATTTGACCATGCAATTAATTCTCAAGAGAGTAATCTCAGGTCTTCATAAAATGGCATATGAAAAGCTATGCACCTCAGAACGAAATCCATAAGAGCAGCATGCTGAGTAGGGAACTGTTTGCCAACAAAGCCAATGGAGAAATGATGAAATTGAGAATATCCTAGATCAAGAAATATGGATCTGTTTCATGTATTATCAAGATCCATTCTCTAACTAAAAGTTTTTCTGTCCCTACACCTCTAACCAGAAGTCTGTTCCAGGTCCCTACACACTTGGTTATTAGGCTGGAAACCAGGAAAGAGTTTTTAAAATTTTCCATGATCACTGTTTCTAAGGAGTCCTTTTCAAAAGTTTCATGGCTGGACTAACAACACTACAAAGCAACATGCCTTTCTTCTGCCCTAGCTCAAGTCCTGTACAGCATATACAGATTTGCACAAATTAGAGGGCAGCTGCTAATCTGGTTGCTATTTTTGTTCAGCCATGTATTTACATGCATCTCTCAGCTATCCCATTTTAAATCTGGGACACTAGAGTATATGGTTCAGCATTATGACAGTATATTGAAGACGATCTTGAAACAGTCATTCCCACAGAGATTGTGAAGTCTCCAACCTTGGACATGACAGGACATGGTTCTGAGCAATCAGTTGTAGCTGATGCTGTTTAAGCAGGTGGGTTGGACCAGATCACCTACAGAGGTCCCTTCCACCTTGTTGGTTTTGGTATCAACCCATGATGTCAGAAAAGCGAAGCACAGATCTGAAGATGATGCATAATGAACAACAAAGGGTACAATGAAGAAAAGTACATTATTGACCTAAGTCATTATTATATGTGAAAGAAGGATGCTGGGCTTAGTTGGACTCTTGGGTACATTAAAGCAAAATTCAATTAAATGTAAAAGAATGAAAATATATAATTAGAGGTATAAAAATGTCTAATAAACCACTTTCAATGCATAAAAGACTTTTACTATATTCTTACACTAGTAATTTTGTAAAGTCTGCAAAATATACTTAGAACTCACATGGCTGGACAAATGATCACGAGTGGTTTCCAGATCATTTCTTTAATGATAGGTTTGAAACAACTTAAATGTAATCTCAGACATTCTTCGAAAGACTGCCTTAATCTCTGAGGCTGCTAATGTTTGCATGACATCATTGTCATTACAATCCTGTCTCTTCACTCAGTAACGAGAAAAACTGAGGGAAACATGAAAAAGAGTTTTTACTAGCATCCCACTCAGGTGTATTATTTCAGTTGCACAAATTCCACTTTAAAATCTGGACATTAGCTCACAGCAAAATACTCAAAAAAAATTTTCATGGAATCCCAGCTACAAAAGGGTAGTCAGGCAGGACCCTTCATAGTAGCTGTTAGATAACCCTAATTATCCGTGATACACCAGAGGGATGAATTTTTCCTCCTGAAACTAAAGCATGTATCAGAATCTAACAGGATCACATTTCTTCTTTTTTTACTCCACATTCAAGTGACTGAACATGTTTACTTAGAGTATATTGCTTTTTTTTTTTTCAAAACCCTGACATTCTCATACTACTTCTGCATTTAAAACAGTCACTTCATCATGAAACAACGTATCACGAAAGAAAGGCAAGTATCAAAAAAGTAAGTCTTCTGTATGAAGGAATTTCTATGACTTCTTGCATTCAACATTTTCAAAGCAAAATACAAGAGTAAATGGAAATTTTCAGTATGATTCATCTTGAGCAGTATTATTTCCCACCTGATATGGTAATTACAAATATTTGTACTACTGGCATAAATGTTATGTGTTACAAAAGCCTAAGCTGCAAGAAAGCATAAATGTTTTTTAAAAGTAGGTGTTAACTACTGATCACAAAAGCAGCATGATGCACTGAGGCACAAACAGCATAATGAAGTCATTTATACCAGTTTTTTTTGTTTTTTTTTTTTTTTTACCCAGCAGATCTAAGCACAGCAGCTGAAAGTAACTGCAAATGGAGGGACTTCTTCAGAGTAACTACATTTACAGTTCAAATTGTCACAGGGGTTTAAAAGATTCTTAAAGCTATGAAGACCTCTTATTCATAGTAAATCAACATTCTCTTAAATTAGTTGTCCAAAAGAAAGGGCTGTAAAAGCAAAGGTTAAACCAGTTATCAGTTACCACAGTCACAAGAGGCATTCAAAATATTATTGGGTTTTAATTTACTTTTGAGTTAACACTTTAAAATAAAGACAATAAAGAGTGATTAGTTAGCAACCCTTTTATATGCCCATAACAAACTGTTGGCTGAGATGTACTAAGTCTGTAAAAGTACAAAAATTCATACTAAAAATAACACCAGTGTAATTTTAAAAGCAGATGAAATTCATGGAAATGCTAAATAACTTGAACTCTGCCCTACCTCTACTAAATATAGTATGTGCTCTTTATATAAGTTAAATTTACTAAAGCCTCTTAATATTATTAATGACTTTTAGACACACTCAATAATAAGCATGTATTCCAAAATTCAGTAAAGCAAAAGTGCAATGATTAAATTAAAAAATTCATGACGTATCTTCTTCTGGCATAAACTGGCTGAAAACAAGGAAATGTATATTTGCACTTTCCATAAACAGTGAAGTGACAAAGTTAACCTGAGATACAATGGAACTTTATAACGTGAACTACAGAAATGAACCTTCCTTCTTCAATTCATGGAAATGTAATTTCATGAAAAATCATTGCAGTGGTATTATATTATCACTTCCCTGAAGAAGCAGAAGGCCCAGGGAGATTCCACTGTGTCAAAAATACTTCTGGAAGCAACTATTGAATGTAATTCTTCAGATGAACATCGAAGAAAAGAAACAGCCAAATGTGTTTTCCATGTATAATGAAGTACAGTTGTTGGCAGTCAAAAACCATAAAATAAAATGAAACCTCAAAGCTTCACTGCATGAAAAAATATCTTCCCACTACTTGATGACATAGTGCAACAGTTTGTACATGAAAGAGTCCAGGTAGCTCATTAATAGCAATGCGAATGTGACTATAATTTCCACAGACCCATATTCTCAGAGTCATGGGCTATTGTCACTTGGAATCTAACACACTAAAAATCACTGATAAGCCCTAAATCTGAGTGCTTTCCTGCCTTTAAAACAGGCAAGCCCACGGGTCAAATAACGGAAGATGCATTTTTACAGTGCAGGAAACTGCGAGGCAGCTACAAGACTCTATGGCAGGATCCATGCATTTTTCCATTCACGATCACTCCAGTAAGCATACCTTGAGGAGAAGGATCATTCATCACACTTTTGCCATTCCACCATTGATTATTTTAACATCTTCCCAATAGATCTGTATTTTCAGATGATCCTTGTTAAGGTTAGCAATTACAAGAAGTGTTCTGAGATGCATAGTTTTAAAGGTAAAATAGGGCATTACATATCAAATGAAATTAAAAAAAAAAAAAATCCCGTGGGCACAAATATAGATCACTAATTAAGCACAGTTTCCCAAAGAGTACAAAGAGTACAAATGACATTTATCCGAAGTCACAAATATTGCCTCTTGCTTTCACTAGTAGAATGCAAAGTACTCCTTTATTCCTTTATCTGGTAAACTCTAGACTGTTAGAAGAAAGCTCAAGTTGCTGATTCACAAGTAATTTGAAAATTATGCACACCCAGCTGTGCTGATTCATCTTGCTCACAGGCATTTTCTACATGGCCATTCTTCTGACATGATCTTCACCTCCCTAGTAATCACTGATATGCTAAGTGGACAAGCTAGTTTATCAGTCTGTGCACTGAATTGCCAGTGGGACTCGATCTGCCATACAGTGGGCACATCTTCGCTTTCGTATTGCTCAGGTGAAGCTAGGTCCTAGCATTAACTAGGACCACATATAGTTCTTTTCTTGAAGAACAAAATAGTCCATCCAGAACCACACCCATGGAATCATGTGTGTCAACAATTTGAGTATCTTCAAGTCTGCTCTGTGCTAGTCAGATTAGGGAAGAAACCTAAATCCCTATTTTAATCCCTGTGTAATTAGGCTGCTTTCATTTTTTGGCAGCAAAACCAAACTTTTGTGACCAAGTGCAAACACCAACATCTTGGAGCCTTGATTATCCAATTTGAAAAGAGGGATAAGAAGTCTTCCCCACCACCCAAGGCTGTTGTGAAGATAGGAAGAATTTTTTTAAAAAGACTGTAAGCCACTCAAGGTACTACAAGGAAGAAGGAGGGAGAATTTACCTGTGCTGTATAGGTCAAGCTATTTAAGAAAGTATTGTTTTCTCAAATGTATTAATATACATACATAATAAAATAGAGAATAAGGAAAAAAAAAATCTGTCATCCTGCATTTTGGTGAAATTTAGATTCTAACAAGAAACTGTTAGTGTGAGTAAAGTCTTGAGCAGATTTACCTTTAAATCTATTTAAACCAAACTACAAGTCTTGAGCCTAAATATAAATATGCCTCTCCAATAGTCTCCTGTTCCTGTGCAAAATATGAGATGATGGTGTGCATATTTCTTTCTCTTTTGTACTGTTTCTAAGAGTAGGCCATCACATCTGGAATAGTCTTCACTTCTTCTCCCACAAAAGGAAACAGGAAATAGAAGGAAAGCACAAAGTGATTTTCATTTCATATTTTCACTTGGTTAAATTAGGAAGCTCTTAATGTTTCTGGTAGCTGAAATGAACCCACCAAAGGTGCAATTTCCAGATTTCTCACCATTGGAATTTGACTATAAAACAATAGGCTCTACATGTGGAATTACTTATTTCATAATATGAATATTATTTATAAACAGATTATTTAACTTTGCTGCTGTTTCAGAGGTAAGGACTATATTTTGTTAAGTTCCTTCAAATGATAGGCTTTGATGATATCTGATACCTTTTGGATGACATATATAATATAAATATATCATTCTGGAAAATTGCAATGAATGTATCTGAAGCCATGCACTTTGAAAAGGGACTATATGTACGGGGGAGAAGGAAGAGGGGCATGACAAGAAGGCATACTATGTACTAAGTTTAGAAACTGCCAGAATAAAATGATCAGAACAGAAGATTGCTACTTAATTGACACATTCCTTAGATATGACTTCAGTGCACTCAGTGCTGGAGATCCCAGCACTCAGCACATGAAGAACTGAGTGACTTGCCAGACGATTAGGAACAAATAGTTTTTATTAGTCAGATACTAGATCAATGAGCATAATCTGAACCATCTTCCATGGCCAAAGCCCAGGGACTTCAAATACAAGCATTTACAGAAGTATTGTTGAGACAAAGGCTCATACATAACGTTTGCTATTTTACAAGAGAAAATCAAATATTTTTTGTATGGCATATTTCAGTTCTGAAAGAAAACCTTGCTGATATACAATACTTGGGAAAAAACATTATTTAATACAGATTCAGGAGGCTGAATTCTTACAATATATAAATTCTTTGAGGGAAAAAATATATGTAAATGATTTGATTCTCTATAGCCATTCTTAACTATTTGTGATTTTCTACACTTTCATGTTCTTTTCAAACTAAGATTTTACAGGCTAACGGAATTATTCTTTTTTTTTTTCCTACTTTAATATAATTCCTACAAATGCTTTTGGCAATAATCCTGCAAATTATCAAGAAACCCAGATATGTACTGTGGTAAACTTTCTCTATAGCAAGTTAGTGACATGGCAAATATACAAAATGAACAATATGTTAATTTTCAGAGCACTGAATCTTTCCAGTTTATGTTAACTTTTCAAAATTGTAAGCATTGAGAAATATTCTGCAGGAAAAACTGCAATGCCACATTGCAATTTGGAACAAAAATACTAAAATAATATACACTCACAAAATACTCAGAACACTAAGAGAAGACTAACCAGAGTTATTTTCCTGGAATTTCTTAGCTCACAAAAGAAAAACATTGGAGAAATTAGATTAATAGCTTTCTTAAAATGTGTTTTTCCTAAGTGCACGATTTGTACAGCCAAATGAGAAGTTTAAATGTAGCATGTCAAGTAACAGACTCATTCAATGTGCTGTACCTCAAATATAAATAGAAAAACATTTGTATTAAGTAGCTCTGGGGGGGGGATAGTTAGAATGTAAACATTAAATTTACACCTGAGTTTTAAAACTGTAAGACTTGTAAGGAGAAATCTACTATTTATATTATAACAGAAACAAAAACACAGAACTTCAAGGCATGAAATTTAGGGCATGCCTATACTGTGAAATGGACCATGGTGCTTGAGTCAACAGAGAATCAAGGTGTCAATATGGCTTATGTCACTATGCAGACTTGTGGGAGTTCACAGGCAATACCGCCATGTTATCTTGGTATCACCTTGCAGTTAATAAAGCTGATGAGTTATTAGCTCATCTACAGCGCTAGACTAGAACATTAAACTGTCCCAAGCCACAGATTGGCTCACTAGTACTCCATTGATCAGTTTAAGTCTGGTGAGAATAAATCAAGCTTGGAGTCTTCATGCACACCTACAAAAATATGTCCTTAATGCTTTCAGTGCTCAGAGATACTACAAGGACACATTCACTTTACCATGGCATGATTCATGATAAAAGCATGGGTCATTCTTCAGGTAGAAACTATACAAAAGCTACAAAATATATATATATAGTATATATATACTATAGTATACAAAATATACTATATACAAAAGCTTAGAAATATTTCCAGGATTTTCTTGAGACTCCCTTTGGCTTAAATTGATATCTTATAATAGATAATTCTCTCCAGGCAATTGATAGCAGATACCCACAAACCTAGTACTACTTTAGAGAGGGTCTTAGTGAAAGCCTTAGGAATAATCATATCAGGAAAGCCAAATGATATGTAGTAGTTCTTTTTTTTTAAACAAAAAAAAAAAAAGACTGAATCTAAGCATTCTTCCAGGGAAGATAATGGTTACCAAAAAGTAATTTTCATAAAAAGATGAAGATATGAGAAAACAGACATAAAGGTTCACAAGAAATTAATATCTCATTCTGAGTCATGTTCTCTAAGGGTAGAAGTCATCAGTCCCTCAAAGAAGTTAAAGATGTCAGCATATGAAAAAATTCAATACTCTTCCATAAAAGAAATACTGTGCAGAAATTGATATTAATCTTCAGATTCACATAATTCCTCATTCTAAAGGGGGAAGAAACGTACTAGTATCTGGGACAGGGTCTTCCTGATTGAAAGAGATCTGATTACATTCAACATTAGAATGCCAGTCCACGTCACTATATGCTTGCAAGTTCCTTTCTGTTATTAATTAAGTGTCAAGTAAACTTGCTTTAACCCTCAGAGTCATACAATATTTCTGTAGTCTGCAATGAAGAGTTATCACTACCACGTATGTGAAGTAATTTTCTTGGAAACATGCTGCCTTGCTCTCCTGTGCACTTATAGTACCAGAGGAAAACAGTTTGAAAGAGCAGAAAATAAAGGACATATATTAGAGTCTCAAATAAATACAGAAGATAGGTCCAACTGGAATTCTTAGACTGGGCCTGGAGCAGAAAAGTCGGCATTTTCTTATGGGTGATCCTATTGACGGAAGAGCTAGCAACAGAGGGAATCTGAGAAAATGTCATTTATGGGGGCAAACCCCAGCTGGCAGCAAAAGCTCCTGGCATTGATTCAATAGTCCAGCATGAGACCACTACAGACACCACTGGTTTCAGGGGAAACAGAGCTCTGTACTTTTTGTTTCCTCTATGCTCTCCTGAGTGGTTCACATCAACATACAGAAGTATCACTTTGGATCCAAATTATTCCTGAGATTCTTCTGTAGCACACCAGCCCTGCAGAAGATGAAAATGCCCTTCTTGACAATAATCCTTGAAACATAGAAACAAATTTTCAACTGAAAACACCCAAACTTTTCTCAGTAGCTAAATAAGAATCCAAAAATGAACATCCATGAGTTCCTGATGGAACAAAGAAAGTAGAAAGTATTTCATAGAGTTTTTCCTGGTACATCTGGCTGACTCAGGGTTTGGATACCCAAACACTTAGCTGCATGTGTTCTTCCTTTAAAAACAAAGACACGGGATACAGCCATCCAAGAGTCGAATTAGGCCGCCAGAACCAAGGCAAAGGTGAATCTCAGTCAGATCATCTAGAAGATAACAGAGAGGCTACCACTGAAAAAAATGACAAAATTATTACTAAAATGTCAACAGGGGAAACTTAAGGGCATAAGGAAAATTCTATAGCAAAGGAACTTTACATTCATTGAATAGTTAAGAAGAGAGATGGTATACGCTCTAAGAGCAAACAGTACAAGATCAGGGACATGTCCTAAGGAATTGCAGAGGCTATAAAAGCCTGTTTGCTGCAAAGGTTCACAGATCAGTTTTTTATTTTATCCTTACAGCTCTAAATCTGTCAAGTGAATCAGTAGGTGTCTAGAAGTACATGAAAAATTATTGAATTCAGTCCAACTGTACCTGACTGCAATAGTTACACAGAAAGTAATTACAGGAATCTTTCTTCACGCTTTCAAGATTTTAACATATTTTTGAATAATTTCTGAAGAAAAACAAACAAACAATTCTTTATGTACCTTCCAGAAAGAACTGTGTTATTTTGTTTTCCCATGTATTATGTTATGTAAAATCATGACTGTGGCTATAGATATTACTCTAGTAGGCTTTGCTACAAATTTTTGCAATTCTGTGACAGCCTTTAGACACAATATTACTCCAAATGGAAGAAATGGCTATTTCTACTAATGACAATCAGACCAAAATCTACCATTTTTATCCATAATGTGAACACACAGAACACAAAAGCAAGCTTTTCATCAACAAATCACTATATCTACAATAATTAAGCTCCCTCCCCCAAAAAAATAAAAATATCTGTATTTAGAAATAGATCGTGTCCTCAAATATAAAGATTTTTCACCATATGTATTGTATAATACCCTATTTAGGCCAATGAAATCCCAAGCTCTTGGCCTGAAAAGCAGATTCCACAGCCAACTAAAATAGCACTGTGGATTTGGTATAAACATTTGATGAAGATTTGTCAAACCCAGAGTTTTCAATCCCATGAGGATATTTAGTATTCTAAAGGAAGAAAATCCTTGTGTCATTAATTAAGCTGTTTTCCAGTTTTCTCTAAATCTTTACATGTTTTAGAATATGGACCTGGTGTAAATTAATAAGATGTTATTTCTTTTTAAATTAGAATGCTTACAAATACTATTTTCTTCCCAGAAATCTGGGATTTAAAACTGTATTATTCAAATTTTAAATCAGGAAAATTGGATCTACTTGCAAAAGTATGTTTGACACTGCCATTACTATTAGTCCACAATTATTCAGTATTCCAGATAATCCTTTGCTTTTCACATGTAAACAGTAAATGAGAGTCTATTGTTCCATAACACTTTCTTCCCTATGGCTATTAGAGAAAAATTCATTTTGCTTTACTTAGTGGAGTATATCAAATTTGTAATGTCATTATATTGCCTGCGTAAGGTATGTATACATGTTTTGTTCACCTCATACTTCCTTTTTTTTAATTATTTTTTTTTTATTTTTCATTATCCTTGCTTGTTTTAAGAATTTTTTACCTTGTAAAAACAAATATCAGTTCTACCCTTTTCTGCACTTTAAAGCTTTGCACTCTTATTTTGTGAAGACACAGTTCTTTCTTGTTTCTTTCTTTCCTTCCAGATTCTGTTCTACTTGGATTTCTATTTTGTTATTTTTATTAAGTTCAACTTTATACAGCTATTTGAGTACCCTTTTGTGCTAAGTTGCTAATACTTATTTTGAAGGATACTTTTAAAGTCAAATCACTGTCAGCTATACCCTAATACATTCCAAAGAACAAACCTGTGATATGGATGCATCTGTTCTCTGTATTTTTGCCTGCTTCAGGTTTCTCTTGGTCACAGACAGACCAGAAACAGGGAGAAAGCATTTACTAGTTGATGTATTTTTCAAATTTTGCAAATTAAAGCAAATAATCTTTCACGCATATTAAACTGGCAAGGCCTGTGTATGCACAATGTTAATGCTTCACCTTCCAAAGGTACCTTGTGAAGAAACAGAAGCAAACACAATAATAATATGTTCAACATATAAGTTTAGAGTAGAATGGTGCAAATAGCCTTCTGGCAATTTAATATGTCAAATGGGAGAACATTTTTAATTAACATAATTATTTTGACACATTTATTCAAATGTGTGTTAATGACATAAGGTAATACTAATTACAATTTTACCCATAAAGAAAACCTTTTCCCTTGATTATTTCATTTGAAGAAGTCAAAACTGAAAGAAGTTGCAAGACTGATGGATCACTTTGGAACAGCATATCCTGGCGTTGCCATCATTCCTATAAAATTTAATCCATAAGGAATATTATATTGCCCTTCATAGGGAAAAAAAAAAAAAAAAAAACGATTTATGGTAAAATTGAGAGGGAAACCTAGCGATTTTTAAAGAGGAAGCCCTATTCCACCCTCTTCCCAAGAAACACTGTTTCATAGCACTTCATGTAATGATAAGCAATACCAACAGAAAACATTTGTAAGGGTATCTGCATATGCCATGAAGGATTATCTCCTCTATCTTTGTGAGGATAGATCTCACAAGAAAAAATCTTCTGAAGATGAAATATAGATTAGTAGAATTGCAATGGCACAGCCCAATAAAGCCCTGTCTCAATGACAGGTAAATTTTGTTTAGTATATGTATGGATCCAGGAGCCTCAACCTAACCCAGACCTGGCTAACTATGCTTCTGCCGTTGAGCAGATGAGGAGAACACTTTAACTATAGGAACTGACACCAGGAGTTTCAATTAATATTCTGAGAATTGTATTTCTCTGCTTTTGGAGTGGTTACTACCTTGGCTAAATAATGCTATTTTTCTAAAATGAAATTTCATGTCTGTCTTCCCCATTGCTTCTTTCCTAACCCTCTTTCTTTCTCCACAGGATTTTCCAAATTTTGTCTTCCTTTTCCCCTACTTGCTGGCTGCTTTATCAGTTGAGAAATTTCTCTTCTGTCCTCCTTCCCTTGCTCCAGAGATGCAGTCTCACATATGAACTTATTTCCTCCATTTCCTCTATTACTTATTAACATTTCATTGTCAACTGGCTCTTTGTCCTTCCAGCGTAAACATTCCTTAGTTTCTGTGTCCTCAGAAGGCCTGCTGTTGTCCACACTTGTTTGTCCAGCTACAGACCATTTCTCATTTACTTAATAATAAAGATTGTGCTGTTTGCAGTCAGGTTCTGTTGTTTTTGTCTGTTGTTGTTTTGCTTTTTGTTTGTTTGTTTGTTTTCCAGCCAATTTCTCTAAGGCACCTTGTGCCTTTGAATTTCATTGAATTGATTCCTGACAGTCCTTCTAATAATCTGTTCCATGCCATAACTGAGAATAATCATGCCATCCTTATTTGCTTCTGTCTATCAAGCTGCCTTTAATACTGCTGAAAAACCTTATCCTGGAGTCCAGACCTCGGTTGTCTTCTTTGATTCTTCTCTGTCCTGATTATCTTCTTGCTTCATAAGTTAGTGTATTCTCATTCCGCAGTCAATTCCATGCATCTCACAGAAGTCTGTTCCTGCTTTTCTATTCCCCGTCTCCTCACATATTAACTTCAGATAATGACAAACTACTACTCCTCTGAGTATGACACTACTCTAGCCCTATCTCCACACCTATCTAATAATTCACTATTATTTCAAGTCCAACAAGATTAGAACTAGGCTCCTAGTTTCTACTTCACTGTAATTTTTGCCCAAACCTTCTCTGTCATTGTAGACAGCAACTGGTCACTAGGATAGATAATTAGCACATCAGCTGCTATTTCAGTTTTCCTTTACATCATCATCACATCTAGGTTATGTCTTAGTCATACAAATTCATTCTGCTTCAGGTCCCTAGGATATGGCCTTCTACACTCATTTAAACTGTTAAATGTTTATCTAAGTGTAGGTCTCGTTACAACAATATCCTTTATCCTGGGCTCATTAATTGCTCTCATGCTTTTTTGGGTACTTTACATTTTAAACTTTATAGCAACTTAATCCAAAATATTTACAAGCAACAGAATGACGAACAGGTTAAAGAGTTCACAGACGATTTCTGGATCATACGTCAGCAAAGGTATTAGACAATAGGGAAGCTTGCACTAGAAGCAGAAAAGGCTTCAGCTTATCATTTTCAATGGTCAGTGATGAAAGGGCAGTAAGAGTTCAGTGAATCTCACATGGTATCTATGACCATTCTTCACCGACCTCACAGTCCATAGAAAAATGTAAAGGCCCTTCCTCTGGAACTTTTATTGTAGCATCATCTTTAACTTTGGAATAAATGTCTCCACTGATTCAATCTCCTACATATAAACAAAAAAATAAATAAATGCAAATTTGCAAAGTTTATTTCTACATTAAGCTTCATGCATCTTATTTACACAGGAAAAAAACTCATGTATCAGCCATCTTTGCAAAGAAGAATTGATTAGCCTATCCTATTTGAAAGAGCAAAAACAAGTCTTGTGAAATGTTTCAGAGTGCTTACATCAACGATTTATTTTGACATTTATGGATGTAAATTAATCTAATTGATTCAAAACTAATTTCATAACTGCAATGAGAAAATAAAAAAGATGATGTCTGAATCACAAAGAAAATTAATCCTGAAATGATTATAAGGATAATTATAATAACATTTTAGGTTTACTGTTATGGTAATATAAAGTAAGAGAACACATATGAAGTATACTATTATTGTTCCAACATATTAATTCTTGCAGGTTATTAATATAACATGGTAATGTTGGATAACATTCTTTCACAGCATGTCTAAAGAGCCCATACAGACAGATAAGTCTAGAGAAATTCTTACATGTTTACTCTGATAAGCTTGATAAGTCCTCATAGACAAGCAGAAGAAAATGACAGTGATTTGAAAATACAAAGAGATGGTCAGCTATTATTTTTAATTTAATTATCACAATTCTTTAAATTGAAAAGATTCACTAGCTTCAAAGCAATTTATCTGTAGTTAATTATTATTCTTTATGTAACCATTCAGTTAAAAACAATTTTCACCACATTACCTCTGCTATAATAATATGCATTGCATGTCTCTAATAAATAACTTAAAATGGGCATTCAGTACAAATTGCTAATGTAAATCACAGATTAAGTTTCTTTGGAACTTAGAATACTTTACTTTGGGCATGTTGAATGTCTGTCTGATGTGAAGTTCCAAGAGTCACCGTTGCCCCTATATTGTCCATAGAATCCCCCTACCGCACAAAGACAATCTATACCAAGGCAGGGTAAGCAGGGTGAGCAATCAATAGAGTGCAAAGATAATCAGGGTAAGCAATCTCTGAATTTTGTTTAACTACATGCTGTAGCAAGAAACTTTTTGAATCAGGCAGACAAACAAGAGATGTTTGTGAAATCATTTCTCTCAAAACATACATGTTCTTACCTTATTGCTAACTCCCTGCCTCATCTGTTGGAGGTATAAAAAATTCCCTACTGCTGGTCCCAAAGAAATACTTCTTGAATAAATTCCTATAATTCAGTCAAAATGGGTAATTCTGTCCACAATTTCTCTTGTGGCTCCCTTTGCTTTCTTTCCCTTGACATCCTTTCCTTATCTACAATTAATCCACACTCAAAGACCTATTTCCCACTTCTCTCCAGCTCTGCTGCTGACTCAGCATCCATGCAGTTTCCACAGGGCACAGTTTTCTTGCAGACCAAGCATAAACGGTCAGAAGCCTAAACGGTCAACGCATTTCTGGCAGTCTCACTACCCTGCCAAAGCTCTTGACAAGTATATAATGGCTGACATGTAATAATTTCTTGAGCACATGGTAATTCATCAGTTTTCCATTATTATAACTTTTACATAGGAAGTCATAAACAGCAGAGATGGAGGCAGCCGTTTGGTTTTGCTGCAAATACTTTTATGATTGATCTTTTTCTGCCATTTAATATAGAGCAAAGAAAAACAGTGTGTCATAGATTGTCATAAGACTGTCAAGAACGTTGGGCTACCATTCATCATTCATCCTCAGTATCCATGGTCCATTAACACAAATGACCCTTTCTGCAGATATATCAGATTCCGAAAAATTTGCTAGCATGGTATCTTTTTAAAATACTGGGAAGAGATTTGTTAAACAGTCCCTGAAATACTTTGAATGTTGCACCCCAGCATCATAGACAAGAAGATCAATATTAAGCTGATTTTCGATATGGTCAGTTATGATCAGGCTATACTGGTAACTAAGCAAATACATACTTTCTTTTCAAATTGTATTTTACACCATTTCCAGTGATTTACAGAACTAAGCCAAAAATGATATAATATCCATGCTGAATTTCCAAAGCGAAGTAGTGTTCAAGTCAAAGCTATGCACTGCCTAGTAGAGCCACCAACCAATCACAGACTATTTGAAATGACAGTGAAGCAGCTTGGATAAGGTCACATGGAAATCAAAAAATGCTGCCATGAGTTCTGAGAAATTTAATTGTCCTCGGCCTGTCCTCCTCAGCATGGTATCAGATCATATGTGGGATCTAGCTGTGTAAAAATATTTTTTCAGCTGTACTGACAGGAAAAAACTGCGGCCTAAGTTAGCTTCTCATCTAGAAATGTTCAAATATATGTAAAAGCACAAACAGATCCTTAATTTGCTGTCATTTTATGCTATACCATTAAAGATTTCTCTGCCATTACTCCTCAGAAAAAGAGTTTCTTTCTGCTCAAAGAATTAATTAACATGTTAAAAATACCTGCATTTCTTAAGTAGCAGGAATGAATAGATGTCTTCAATAACAAGTCAATTTCAATGCCAATGACAGCATTATAGCACCACAAATATAAGCAGGATATAATGGCGGCCACATATGGTTAAAGTACACAACTATGCATGGTAAACAACTTTCCTAAGATACTTAAATCTATAAGGTTGATTTACCACAGATCAGGCCAATATTTTCAGAACCTGGGATGGAACTGGACCATTAATTACCTTTATAACAGCTTTCTTTCTTTCATAGTAGCTGTATGTCCCCTGCAGAGTTTTGGTTTGCAAGACTGCATCCCCTACCATCACCATCTTCAGTCAGACACACATTGCCACTGAACAGAAATGTTCAAATGCCATGTAAGAACTATGAACATGCCTGAACATCTCTAGTTTGGCAACACTGGTTAGTTAGACCTGAAGTTTTCTTTAGGAGGAGGTGATAAATTCTAGATTTTCAGATGATTTCTACAAGTATGTGTACTAGAAGGTTTTACTCATATGCCAAACAATAGCAAAGTGAATTCAAAAATCGAAAAGGACAGCTTACGCTTTTATAAAGACTAATACACAGAGGTGTGACTGTAAAATCCAACTGTGAAATCAATCTGCTGTGACAGAAAACAGTTGGTATAATATCTATATTAGGAATTTCAAAATCAAATGAAACTAAAAGACATTTTTTGGATTCTTCTTCAAGCAAACCTGCAGTAAATTCAAACATATTGTCAAACTTGCGCTTTCTAAATCAACATGGGGGTGGCTGTTTACTTTAGTCTTGGAATAATCTTTTATTTTTGTAGCCAATTAGCTATGAATTTATCAACAATAAACAATAAAAGAAAGCAACTCACTTTTCTCATTCACAACTGAAAGAAAGACTTCACTAGTCTATTTCTATTCCGATGTTATCAGGAAAGTGGAGGGATAACAAATGGACATAAGCTGCAGTTTTCAGCAAACACATTGGCTTACTAGCAACCAGAAAGTTACCAACAGCTCATTCCTACCTGACCATAGAGCCACTTTATATACTAGAATTAACTAATACTAATTCAGTGTAAGTTTTGTTTCTTTGTCTTTGATCCTTTTTTATTTTTCCCCACAAAGCAAAGCAGCATACAGACTTACGTCAGGTTTCTTGCCCATTTGCATCATGATGCAGTAGAATATAAAGATTTGGCCAAAACCAATTAAAGTTATTCCATGAAAATGCCAGCTAGATCCTTCCTATGATTTTAACATCTACTTCATGCTGCTGAAGAATTCACATTTTTCAAGCTAGACAAAAGCAAGCACACACACAGACACAAAAGTGTGAATAAGTCTTCTTGTTCACTTTTTACTCAAAAATGTCTAAACTGCTTTTTCTGAACAGCTGAGGAGAAAAACATGTGTTAATAATTTGTCCAAAGAGCAAAACTTTCAGAGGTTAGTAAACAAATGACATGCTAAAATGAAAACATTCACAAAAACTAAACTATGATTCAACCCTAATAGCTGTTTATAGCAACATGTTTTTTTTTTCTGTTTTTTTCTTCATTTTGTTTCACTTAACTTATTTTTTCTATTGTAGGATTGGCACTTTATAAAAAGTCAGATATGAGACTACTTTTAATGCAGAATAAAGATAGATTACTCAGACTACTGGAAAGGAAAAAAAATGGCGACTTGACTACTGACTTGTGATGGAAAAATTTCAGTTTACCGTCTCCAACATAAATATGATAATATAAACCACTATGAATGGATAAATACAATGACATAGGAGAAATACATGGAAGGGATCGAAACCATCAGCAATAGCACCACTGCTACTTTACATGAATGAAGGTGTACTTAAGCAACTGTCAATAAAAAGAAATTCTGCTCTAATAACAAGGTAATCAAAGTGATTCACTCCCATGCTAAGCAAATATAACTCAAATCTCAGCCTCCCTACAGCAGTTTGGCATGCAAATTCTCTTCAACCTCAAGGTCTGGAAAAATTCTGCGGTTTGGCAAGAGTGCAGCACAAGGGTACAACTGTATACATATCCTGTATTAATGAAGGAAAAATGTACTATTTCTTTTAGAAAAAAAAAAAACTATAATAATTAATACAAATAATTTATCTATTTTTCAATAAATTGCCAAAAGTGTAACCAGATATTCTGATCTTTCACTATCCCCCCGCAATCCAGTAACTATACCCGCATCTGAAGCAGAACAGCTTCACCACTCTGCAGACTGAAGAGGGAAGACCATCACATAAGGAGAGATGCTGGAGTTGAGCAAGGCAGCCTGATCTGCTCCCCATGTAGCAACAAACACTACTAAGAAAAGGTGATGGGTGATAGTAGTGGGTGACTCTTTTCTGAGAGGTACGGAGGCACCCATTTACCGACCTGATGCACTCTCTAGAGAGGTGTGTTGCTCATATGAGGGATGTCACTGAGAGACTAACAAGCCTAGTACAGTCCACTGACTGTTATCCACTGCTGTTGTTTCATGTGGGTGACGGTGATGCAGCCAGGAGCAATCTGAGGAGTATGAAGGATTACAGAGTTCAGGGAGCAGTAAGGGACTCTGGACAGGAGGTCGTTTTTTCATCAGTCCTTCCGGTCACAGGCAAGGGGATTGAAAGGGCCAGTCGAACCTGGCAAATCAACAGATGGTTACAGGACTGGTGCCACAGCCAGGGGTTCGGCTACTTAGACCACGGGATTCACTTTGAGAAACCTGATCTGTTGGGGGTTGATGGGGTCCTTCTGGCAGAGAAAGGGAAGAGCATCTTCAGTCATAGGCTTGCTAAGCTGGTAAAGAGAGCTTTAAAATAAATTTGCTGAGGAAAGGGAACCTCATTCCATCCTTATCCTACCAATTTTATGCCAGTGCAATAGATGCCCAGAGCCTGGAGAAGGGTCACAGGTCAGCAGAAGAGCACCTGAAGAGCAGCACAAATGGATTCCAGCCATTTCAGACAGTAAGTCAGCTTCATCAGGGGCCCAACTTGAATGTCTCAATGCTAACGCATGTAAGCATGGGGAGTAAACAAGAGGAGTTAGAGATGTGCACATGCCTGCATGGCTATGATTTCACTGGCATCGCAGAGACGTGGTGGGATGGCTCCCATGACTAGAGTATTGGAATGGAAGGATACTTCCTCTCTAGGAAGGACAGGCAGGGAAGATGAGGAAGGGGTATTGCCCTCTATGTCAATGAGCAGCTGGAGTGCCCGGAGCTCTGCCTGAGAATGGATGAGGAGCTGAATGAGAGCTTATGAATCAGGATTAAAGGGAGGGCAGGGACAGGAGACATTATAGTTGGAGTGTGCTACAGGCCACCTGATCAGGAAGACTGAGTGGATGAGGCACTCTGTAGACAGATAGGAGCAGACTCATTCACAAGCCCTGGTCCTCACTGGGGACTTCAATCACCCCAATATCTTTCGGCAAACAGAAGGACATAGGCAATCCAGGAGGTTCCTGGAACGCATTGATGATAACATCCTTTTCCAAGTGATAGGAAAGCCAACAAGGAGAGGTGCTATGATGAACCTCATTCTCACCAACAAGGAGGGAATGGTAGGGAATATGAATCTCAAGGATAGCCAAGAAAATGTCCATGAAATGGTGGAGCTCAAGATCCTTAAGGCAGTGAGGAGGAAGTGTAGCAAGCTCACTACCCTGGACTTCAGGAGAGCAGTCTTAGGCCTCTTCAGGGATCTGATTGGTAGAGTACCATGGGACAGAGCTCTGGAGGGAAGATAGGCCCAGGTAAGCTGTTTACTATCCAAGGATCACCTCCTCCAAGCTCAGGAGTGATGCATCCCAAAAAAAAAGGAAGTCAGGCAAAAATGCCAGGAGGCTTGCATGGATGAACAAGAAGATCCTGAACAAACTTCAGCACAAAAAGGAAGCCTACAGGGGGTGGAATCAAGGACAGGTATCCTGGAAGGAATACAGAGACATTGCCCAAGCAGCCAGGGATCAAAGCTAAAGCCCTGATAGACATGAGCCGTCAATGTGTACTTGTGGCCCAGAAAGCCAACTATATCCTGGGCTGCATCAAAAGAAGCATGGCCAGCAGGTTGAGGGAGGTGATTCTTCCCCTATGCACTGTTCTCATGAAACCCCACCTGGAGTACCACATTCAGCTCTGAGGCCCCCAACATAAAAGGACATTGACCTTATGGAGCAAGTCCAGAGTAGGGCCACAAAGATGATCAAATGGCTGGAGCACCTTTCCTGTGAAGACAGGCTGAGGGAGTTCGGGTTGTTCAGCCTGGAGAAGAGAAGGATCTAGTAAGACCTTGAAGGGGGCATACAAAAAAGTTGGAGAGGGATTTTTTACAAGGATATGTAGTATTAGGACAATGGGTAATGACTTTAAATCAAAAGAGGGCATAATTAGATCAGATATAAAGAAGAAATTATTATGAGGGGGATGAGGCAGTGGAACAGGTTGCCCAGAGAAGTTGTGTGCCCCATCCCTGGAAGTGCTCAAGGCCAGGCTGGATGGGGCTTTGAGCAACTTGGTCTAGTGGAAGTTTCCCTGCCAATGGCAGGAGAGTTGGAACTGGATGATCTTCAAGATCCCTTCCAAACCAACCTATTATATGATTCTATGAAATTTAGAGTTGTAAGCCCTGATTTTCTTCATTTAAATAACATAGGAAGCCAGCTAATGAAAATACACTTTAAAATGAGACTGTGACCTATGAGGCATTTTGCACAGAGGCATTATGTATGCAGAATCCTCATTTTGTGTAATGTCTTTTTCCTTCCCAATGGGGTGGCTGTCACAAGGTTATCCACGCTTAGCAGAATTTGAGAATATATCTTTAAACATAGGGGACTACTCCCATTGTAGCCATAGTGTCTTCCTGAAATTGTCCCTCACAGGAAGCTCTTAGACCACCCATGATACATGCTACTTAAGCGCTATTTGTTATTGATGGACCTTCCCTGACTGCCAGCTTATTATGACCACCCATTGTGGGTTTGCACGAGGAATGCAACTCAGGACATTCAACAAAAACAGTAAGAGTCTCCATGAGTTGAGCTAAAGGACGAAAAGCTCAAACAATGAATAAATGATATAAATGAAAGCGGAATAAGTGACTTGAGTAGGTTCCAATCCCATCTTCAAAACAGATCCATAAATTCTCACAAGCCTACATTACTTGAGTGTTTTAAGACCCTAATATTTAGTCCATAAGCCAACATATGTAGCAGACACCTTACACACTCTTGTGTGGGAAATCCTGGAAAAGTACAAAAGCCTCTGATACATTCATATGGGTTACATGTTCTTGCAATCTACTTAGATTTCCAGGCTACAATATTAATGAAGTGCCACTATTGCCTTGTGAACATCTCTGTCATGAATACTGTTGTATGGCCTAGTCTCTACATTCCAAAATTCCATTTGCTGCCAAGTATTGTCCTTACCATGTACTGTATAAATCTCAGACACTTTGATGTTCTCTTGGTTTTAACTGTTGCAATATTCATTTTGACTTTTAAGTCATTCCAATTTTTAAAGCCTGAAATTCGTAATTTAGAAGCATAGCGGAAACGAAAATGAAACAAGAGGATGCACAGTGGATATGGTTTGAATGCTGTCCACTAATGATCTGTAACTTAATTCTGATTAAGCTTAGCTCTTAGGAAGCTTTCATTCTGGGTCTTGAACAGAACTCTGGTGGACCCTGTCATTTGTTCTAATTTTGAACTCTGAGGCCATAATTTGTGCCCATCTGTCAGAAAAGAACTAAAGTTAGATAAATGAAATAATGTCAGAAAAAATGTATACATAGATACATTGAAAGGCACTTTGCCATCTATTATATAATATTCTACTAAGCTAAAGTAAGTGATTTTCAATACTGCTTTTTACACTCTACTCATTGGCACTACTTCTTTGGAATCACTGCACATTAAAACTCCAAAAATAACTCAGTGGAACAGGAAATGTTTACAGAAGTGGGAGCTTAAAAACTACAACCGGTTTTCACGTCAGCCATAATCACCCTGACAGGATGGCCAGATGTAGTGATATCAGTCAAATGGATTCCAGACCTGGTATCATATAGTTTATTTACAAAACTATTTAATGAAACAAATAAAAATCTCTTGCCTCTTTACAATTTCCCATACAGTGAAAAGGGATAAAGAAAAACCTGTCTATTTCCTAGTAGAAGTCTGAAGTATGTAATTAAACAAATGGATTAACAGTTGTTTTCTTTTACTTGATCCTGGAGAACCAGAGACCAGCCTCTTTTTCCTCCAGACTCTTTCATGGTCTTTTCTGTTTGCATTTCCTTTTTGAAAAAGTCAGAAAGGCTGGTCCTAGTCAATGCAGTTATATTAGTTCTCCTTGCATGCAAAAAGGAAACAATATAGTTCATTTTGCTGTACAAAACTCCCTTGCATTGGGCAGTCTTCATTGGCTATATAATCATCACATTTTTTTTGTAAAAGGTTAATAGAGATTTGCGTTTTAAAATAACCTACCTAAAAGAAGTATTCCTGTCATTCTCACACACCCTGAAGTTCCTTAATGCAAATCGTCATTACTCCATCTGAATGACTTAGATGATAATGAACTTTGTTAATTTGGTATTGCTTCTTTTTTTCCTGTCTCTTTTTTTTTTTTAAGGTTTTACTTTCCTCCAGATAGTACTCATCTTCTGCGGCTGACAGATTTATAATGTGTATATTCGCCTGGACGATATGGCCTGGGACTGAAAACATATTTTGTTTCCGAATTATTCCTCTTCATCTCTATTTACCCACAGAATGAAAGTTCATTTTACTGTTGGGTAATCCACCTTTTCCTCAGGAAAATATTTTGCAGATCGTAGCATATTCAAAAGCCAAACCATGGTCTTAAATGACATACTGCATTCTCAGAGATTTTCAAGAGAAAAAGATAGTCTTTTAAAAAACAATAAAGGCATATAACTTACACTTAAAGAAAGTGGAATCATGTACGTTCCATACAGAGCTTTGTGTCACTTACAGCAATCTTGAAATAATGCACCTAACTTTCCTGAAGGCCTTATTATTTACAAGATGTTTTTAAACACTCTGTTTCAGTATCTAAAGTAAAAGTAACAGGAGCTGTTCAAGTCATGGGATAGTGACGCTTGCATAACACTTGGTAAGTCAGTGGGAAAACCAGTTAAATGTGCCAGATTACCAACTTCCCAATGGGGAATGTATCATATTCTGCAGCGCAAACAAAACATTTTGAAGTTGAGTCATTCATAGAGATGATTTGTTCCAAACTCCAAATATAGAGTAAATCTGAAATTTGGAATGAGAATGCACTTAGAAGCAAAAAACACTTCTCTCACTAAGTATCACAATATAACTGCATAGATACGTTATCGATGGGAAAACCTCAAAAGTTTCATTTCAAAGCAGATGCCAACATTTCAAATACTAGCTGGACTCTATTCAAAACATTTAGATCATATATAGCTACAAGAAAAACAAAATGGTAGTCTATGTCCATACTTCACAATCAAAATACAGTATTTTTCAAGGAAGAGAAGAAATTTTGGAAATCCTTAGAAATTTTGTACGGAATCACAGCTTGGGTGTCCCTCATTTGATATTTTTTTAACCTTAATATAAGTCCTAACAGATATTCAGCTAAAACAGCCCAATGAAAAAGTGATTTTTTTTCCAAACACTATTTTGTTATTATTATTACTTGACAGTAACTAAATGATAAATGGTACGTATTTATAGGCATCTATTGTTATCACTAATGTATTCCTCTAGGCTTTTGGACTCCTTCTTAAGCAAAGACAAAATATGTATTTCTTAATTTTGTATCAAATACAACATTAATTCATATTTCATATTAAGTCAGCCTTGCAAATAAAATGGAAAGAATGCAACTTCTAGTTAGAATCACAGGAGAAGATATGATGTGCTCCAGATACAATTAAATGTTTCCAGACATGGTGTGACATCTGGTTTATAGTACAATCTTTTGGATGTTCTCAAGATTCATCTGCTAGTTCTGTATCTTCTGCTCGTATGAAATTCTAGCTAAAATACGTATATATGAAATAGTAAACTTTATGCCATACTCTCCATAAAATCATATGAACTGAAATCTCACTATATGACTTTTCTTAGAATTATATATCTGTAATTTCTGTTTTCCCTTTTATTATTTCCTATATTTGACGTTATACATTTACAAAAAATACTTCAACTTAGGAAAGTTAGCTAAAATCTGGCAATTGGAATCAGATGTTGCTTTTCACTACTGCACTCTTCTCACCCCCAGTGTTCCATCCACATTCAGTTCAGGCAATTAAACTCTGATTATTCTGTTCTGCAAAGGCTCCTATACTGTACCCATCACCATAACATTTCAACCCTGAAATTGTAAGTATAACAGACATAATGTCATTCTGCATGGCTGCACATTACATTTCAGCGTTAGCTATTCTAAACCCGCGAAGACTGACTGGTGGCTTTGGGATGGAAACAAGCAAAGCTGAAATTTTAACTGGCACCCGGAAAGCTTTAGAACAGACTGCACAAAATGCAGTAGGCTAGATATTTTGTCTGGCAAGCAGGTAATTGAGGAGGGTTCATGAAAATGGTAAGGAGAGAGAATGTAAATGCACAAGGCTTGCACTAATAAACTCCCAGAGACAAGAGCTTGCTCTCCACATGCAGGGCCAGTCAGATGTCTTTGCACTGCACTTCTCAGAGACTAGGTTTTGGGGAGCTAATTAGTTATCTCTAGGCAAACAATAAGCCAATAAGCTAATGTATAGCAACACAGAGTTTTCTGCAGACATTGCAGGGCTACTGCTGAGACAGAGCTAGTAAAGGCTAATGAACTCAAGCTTTCTACATGTGATCAGTATCTGCACCAAAATCCCTTTGCCCATAATAAAAGTATTCACACTCTACATAATTTTTAATTGCCTGAAGTGTGCCAGACCTTACAGAACCAGGGGAAATAGTAGTGTGGAAAATCAGCTTTCAAAACTTCTAAACTGTAGTAGATACATGGTAACAATTCTCCCAGTGGAGTCCATCACTCATCCTGGGTAGTACACTATCAGTTTATGAATAATTTTACTTTTAATATTTTACTAGTGAGACACATTTTCAAATTGGCAGTGGATCTACTAGGATATTCTCACTTTCCCCAAGAAGTTTCTGAGTGCTAAGATATCTCCAGCAAATTACAATGTTCTGAAACATCCCACTTAATTTTTGCACATGCTTACGAGGAGGAAAAAAAAAAAAAAAAAGAGTAAGAGAAAACAGAATTACATGACGGAAGACAGAAAAGAGCTTCCTTAGATCATCCATGTGGTTTAAGCCTACAAATGACATACTTTACAGGCTTGTTCTGAGACTCAGGAAACCTCGTATAATGTAATTGCAGCACAAGGTCTATCCTAAAAAACGCTGTTGAATTTATGGTCACAAGTTTCAGGTGCACACTGTGAGGCTATGGGTGAGTTTTCTTAACAGTAGGCAAGGAAAAAAAAATTTGTTTCTTCAAAGGAAGGAAAAAATTAATCTATTTCTGCTCAATATACATAGATCTAATTGAGATTTAAAACCACGATAGCTTTATCCCTTTTTGGATACATTAAAATTTAGCTATCCTTGCCTTTTCCTGAGGTCTCTGCATATGGCATGACCTGAAAATTGTGAGGCTTTTGAAAGAACTGAAGTAACTGGCACATACATAAGAAAATATGGAAAAAAAAATATCGCCTTTTAAGTTATAAGGCTCACTGGGAGAACACCTAGCAGGCACCTGGCCTAATAGGAACCTTGGACTTCACTAAACAAGTAATGAAAGTAAAGTCAGGTTTTGTTTATTTTTTCAAAAAATGACAGAAGCACTTGTAAGAAGTGCATTGAAATAGCAGAAAAAAAAAATCTTGCTTTTTGTTTAGTACTTACTAAAGGTATCATGAACTCAGCATCATCTGTGTATAGTTCTAGGATTTTTTCTGAGCAAAAATAAGAAGCTTTCCCAGTGATTTTTATGTGTAAATACCTATTGAATATAAAATTTAGTAGAATCTAAAGATAAATTGTATAGATCATCTAGTTGTGGTGATGCCAGTCTACTTTAAAAATTATGAAATCTAGTGATTTTTCTCCAAAACTGTAAGAAGCTTACAAAGAGTTATTTTCTGTCAGTGTGAAAAAATGCAGACTGAAATCTTATCAAAAGGGAGTTTCAGCGTCATTTAAAGTACACCATGCACTCACAACAAGCAAAAAAAGACTCCATGATTTCTGCTTCCAAAAATGAGAGCAGAGCAATAATTTAAAATTTCAATATATGAACAGATAAGTTTCAAATCACACTTTTTAAGATCACAAGAATCACTATTTCAGGGTGTTTTTTTTCTTTTTTTTTTTTTTTCCTGCAGATTTCACCTGGAAAACTGTAAAATCTCTTCAAATGGTGATAGTACTTCAGTTGTCTGTGTTTCTGCTGTTAAAAGTTGGGCAGCTAGTCCTAACAATAAAGTTGTAAAAAAGGGTGATCAAAATCGTAATGTATAGAGTTCTTTATTCCCTAAATTTTCTGCTATTGCCATTACTGATAGCATTCACCAGTGACATCAATAATGGCATGAAACCTGAATAAACCTGAGCACTAAGAAAAAAGGAAGTATAAAAGCCTGATATGTGGAATTAAGAGTATTACTGTACCATAGATATGATGTGTTCTTAAAGGGATTAGTTAGATGCAGTCCATGTTACCCATCTGTTCAGGTTTAGGGAAAAAAAAAAAAAAAAAGAAAAAAAGAAAAGGTGTGTGTGGGGGATTTTTGTAAAATAATTAATGTCAACTGTGAAATTAAATGGCCTTGTTTGTTACCAGCATCATAATAAAGAGTATTGTACCTTTGCTCCAACAGATACTGGAGAAAGTTAATGGTGAAAAACAATAAAGAGTTACCACTTTTGGAAGAGTGGAGCAGAGCCTTATTCATAGAGTGGTTAGGGAAGAAGGAAGAAATGGAGAAAACACAAAAAAGAGACTATGGCGCTTTTGTATAAAAAAGCTCAGGTGTTACAGTAACTATAATAATGATATCAGCTACATGCATTGGCTAAACATATAGAAATTTTTCAATGACATCATAGCCACAAATATGAGGTTTCAGTTGTTTTTTTAATGACATAATCAAAGATCTGATATAACTTTATTCAGGTCACCAGCAAAATATTTACTTAACATATAAATGTAAAATAAAGGTAGAGTTAGTAAATTCAAATGTGGAGCTAACTCCGCCTTTGGGCTGTGGAAAATACATGAATTCCTTCATCCTGTCTTGTCAGCTTATAGAACTTCTACCTGTTATGTCACTTCCAGTCATCAGAAAGGTCACAGAGATTTTAACTGCATATAAATTATGAGAATAACTGTACAGGCTTAGACGAGCCCAATATCCTGCCTCTGACAGTGGCCCAAAGTGGATGCCCAGGAAATAAGAATGTAAGAAGAAATGAACTTTTAAGAATAGCAAGTTATAAGAAGAGACTAAGTACATCATCCCTAATGTTCTGCCCATAGTACTTGAAACCCAAACACATTTCACGGTAAATGTGATTTCTATGTATTCTAATTTACCTGTAATGGATTTCTTGCCTATGAATATGTCCAGTCTTCCTTTAAAGCAATATAAATTTTGAGCATGCACGGTATCCCATATCAAGGTATTCCAAAATTTAACTATTTTTAGGGAAAATCCTTGTTTCATTTGGTTTTAAGCTATGGTATCTTCATCTGATGTCCACTATTGGAAGATGTACAACTATTTCTTACCCATCTTCTGGATGCTATGAAATTTCCCCATGGCTTCTTTAGGCATCTCATATAACATCTCAGAATTGCTTCTTTTCCAGGCTGAAGAATCTTTATTCTAATCAGTCACTTCCTCTGTCAAAGTCATTCCAAGTCTCTGATCAATTTTGTGAGTCTTTTCTGAATCATTTCCAATTCTATTACATCTTTTTTTTTTTTGAGATTGGCAGAACAAACTTGCACATAGACTGTCATGTATGTATACAATGACATGAAGATGTCTGTTCTGCTTTCTGTTTCTTTTCTCATAACTCAACATAGTTTTACTCACTGCTACTGGACATTAAATTGATGTTTACATGCAGCTATGGAACCCCAGGATATTGTTCTAGATCAGTAATGACTGGCTCAGAGCCCATCAGTTTATAAATACATTTTTTCCTTCCCTAACCATGTGTATCACTTTTATGAAATAGAATATAAGTGAATCCTGTGTTTAATTTTTCCCCAGACTCTAGCAACACTGCCTATTTAATATTGTGACATGTCTGTTGCATCTGTTCTTATTCAGAATATTTACTGTCTTCTTTTATTATCTGTCCTTGCTACTTGTAGATGAAATATTTATATTAAGTTTAAACAAATAATTGGAATAGTGTAGATTTCAGAACTAGAGTAACTACCTGAGAGCACAGACACATCTGTAGTGCCAATATTCAATGCCTATTGCCTTATTCCTCCTCCCACTTTGGATGTTTGCTCTTATCCCCCTGTCTCATGGCCTCATAAAAACTTGACCTCATAAAGAATTGACTGGAAGATGAATTGGATCAAGGCATTGATCTGGCTGGAGTAACAGAAAATTGCAGGAGGATATTTTTTATGTCAACAGGCCCTTTTCTACATTCTATACTCTACCTATCTTCATCTCAGGAATTAAATATGAAAACATGCTTTGATATATTTTATATTTCCACTACATTAAAATAGTTGGTTTCTGTTTTTGTTGTTGGTGGTGTTTTTTTTTTTTATTATTAATTAGTTAAAATATTCACACAAAAATCTGACAAACATTTTTTTCAATGGTAGCATTTTTTCAAGTGTTAATGTTTATTTAAACATCAAGCAATACTTTTCATTTCTACTATTTCAATCTCTCTTTGTTCTTCTGGAATGAATGAATAAATGAAGCAATGTTTTCTGACATTAACACCTAGCATGTTTCTTTGCTTCTGTATCTTTTTATCTGAAGCATCATCTGGATACATTTCTTTCAGTGTTTCTGTTACATGATCCTGGTGTTTTCCAAACAACTTACTAAAGACTTGTCCCCAAAATATAATTATACTAACTTTAAAGTAAATGAAGCATCACTGAAATACTTTATTGGTGATATTTTTTTAAATTATTATTAAATATATGAGTTAATTAAAAATATGTTTAAAAAAAACTAATGTTCTAGGAAAATCTATTAAAATAATGCATGTGTACATACATTGATATGCTGTATTAATTTCCATTAACTTCAACCACATTTTATGTGTGAACAAATAAAAATTAGAATTGCCTATTCTCTTGATTGCATGATCCTTCTGAGATTTTCTTCAGGAAAGCAGCAGTGTAGCAGAGCAAATGGCCTGGTAGACCATCTCCTCGGCATTTTCCATATGTATTGGCTTTCACCTGATATACAGGCTTTTCTGTCACAGTCATAAGAGTAGTTGACACAGGGTCTAGTTTTCCTACCTTTGCATCAACATTGTAAGGGGAAGGATATAAGGATATAAAATTCTGGCCAACTTTACCTCCTATACTTTTTCAGACACAAATTCTATTGTTAGTGTTTTTTTCCTTCTGTTAATTAAATAGTCTGTAACATGACAAAAGGCAACTAATAAACAAGGAGTAGGAACTCTAGGAAACTGCAGGAAAACATTAATCATTGATAAGCAGCTCTAGTAAAAAATTAGCCTCAGTTTCTTCTATAATGACTATTTTTACTTTAAATTCGCATCTTAGACTATTCCGTGCTAGATGTCATACAAGCAAAAATGTTTTCTGTTTTATTACAGCATTTGACAAGTCAAAATGAGAACATTAAAATAAGATAAATGACATACACTAAAACATTTTCTACATTACAATTGATCAGCCTTAGAAAAAAAAATCTTAAAAGCATATTTTGTTTCAGGTTATTCTCTTATAACTGGAGGTTATATCACATCATATTTCTCTTTCTGTCACTCTTTCCCTGTTTCCAGGCAGTGAACCAGCTTCTCTTGGAAACCAGGAATAAAATAACCAAAGCCAGGGAGAAAAACATGCTAGTTTCATGCTTCTGCCATCATCCTCTGTTGATCCTTCTTCAGAATATCTGATCTAAGAAGTGGCTCACTTGCATTCAGGTGAAAGAGTAACACACTGAGGTAACATTCAAAGATGAGCTACAGCTTTATAATTTGTCTTTCTCCAAACCTAACTTCTCTTCAGTGCATAGTACAGGTCACTACCTGGTCAGAGAACCCTGACAAAAAAAGACAATGTCAGAAGCCAATGTGACTCTCTCCAGGTGTTCTTAGCAGGAGAGCAGAAATGAAGGACGTAAATGTTTGAAAAAGTCCCACACGTGGGCTTGTAGTATGGCAGTGGGAAAGTGACCTATTTGTTTCAAGAAAGATTCTTACATGAGTAAGCAGTTCATGGGATGGGATACTGCTTAAGTTTGATTAAAAAAAAAAAAAAGTCACAGGATGTCTCAGCTAGCATGATATGGTTCATTTATGTTTTTTCATAATTTAATTACCATCTCCTCAGACTACAATACAACCATTTTAACACATGAATAACCATAGTTGTTAGACATCTCAAATACCACTCTTCAGAAATGCAGCAGCTAGGAACAATGGCGATCCCAGCTCTTGAATATTTCTACAGCATAAGAGTTACAGGATGCCCTTATCAGGATTTACTCTTTCCTGCCTCCTCCAACACATTCTACAGGCCTGAAAGGAAGAAGGGAAAACAGAAGCCACCATCTGCCAAATCAGCTCATGCAGAATGCTTGTTAGAGAGTGAAGAACTGGGAAGTTCTGAGTCCGCTGTTCTTTATGCAGTAGACTGGAAGTTTGTAAGAAAAGAAGCACAAAAGGCAGCTTTAAAGAATTTCTGCTTCCCTCCTTCCCCACATTGTGCTGTACACAGTTCAGATACAACCAGGAGCTAGGCCAAAATGTTTGGTGTGGCTATATCATACTCCATTGGACAGCTGGAATCATTTTATGTTGCTATTTTAATTTGAGACAGAAGTTGTGTCTGTTTTTCTTTTCATATTTAATCTGTTAGCTAAGATTTAGCATTCCCTTTTCCAAAAGATCATTTGGAATGCATTATATTTGACATTTCATTTTCCTTGTGTTTCATCTAATTGTACTTTTAACAGCTGAATTCTGATTTCTTATACATCCTCTATACATTTATATCATAATTGCCAATACATTTGGTCCTACATTTCTTGAAGACCATGTAAGAAGGTAGAATCTGCTTGGAATGCAAATGCGTGGATTTTAATCAAAGTGGGGGAAAACACTTTGTACCTGTTCTACATGAAAGAGCAGGAACTGTAGAACTGAGCTCTCCCCAAAAATGGTTTCTAGTATCAGCAAGCATTGGACTGCATTTTCTGAACGCTCTTTGTTAAGAGAAACGCTTGATGATGACACTCAGATAGCAAGACAAAGAAATGAGATATTTGAAAGACAACTTCCTAGAGGGCTATATAAGATAATTAAATCCTAATTCGTACTTCTATGAAAGGAACACAATTGAACAAATTCCTAATGATTAGTCCTTTAATACTTCCTGTTTGCCAAAGCTTCTCAGGACAGAGGAGGAGTCTGTATTTGAAGCATAAGATTTCCACTGCACAAAATATTTTTCTACTTTCCCCTTTGTGAAGCATGAAAAGTAGATATTCATTAGTTTATCCTTTTCAGTGTTATATTATTGGGTCCTGCAAGACAGTTGTGTGGTGTGTGAGGGGAACAAGAGAGGTTACTTTATCTGGCCACTTTGCTTTGTGTCATTTGAAGGGTAGTTTTTTTAAGGCATTGAGCACACTGATTTTCAGAATTGTTAAGATCAACTGGGGCTTTGGGCATCACATTTTTGCTATTTTTTTTTTCAGACAGAAGGCATAACTTAAAGTGCAGAACCTATTATTGTTAACCTTGCAGCTATTTTCTCTTACCTCTCACTGTAGGGCTTTCACTCCCTCCCTCTAGGCACTCTCTTCATCTCTCCAATATCATCACTTCTTTCCGCACATACGTAGGTCAGTTGCCTCCAATTCTTACAGTTAGTCTCCACCTTTCCCCCTTCACCCTCATTTTCTATCTGATGATCTCCAAAAAGCTGTCTTTTCTCCAGATTATTCCTATGACTACAGTTGGTGCCTTTCCTTCCTGCTCCCAGCCAATCCTATCCCCTTCCAGTCCACAAGTGACCCCAGCCCTCCCTGTCTACATTCTTGGTAAATAGAACTCAAGTCAAACAGCTGAGTAACCAATTTTTTAGTACCACCCCTTAAGTATCATTCAGGCTATTAATGCCATTCAATAAAATATCTACACTTGTAACTACAGTAAAGATTTTATGACATATATGCTATAAATTGAGAAGCTTACCAGTGCAAGCATATTTATCTAAAATCATATGCTGTACAGCTGCGGTTTGCTGGCAACATACTTATAATGGCTGGAGTATCCCATGGTTAAACTGAATTATAGTGTCCTTGCTAGCAGAAGATTTATTTCCCTTTTAAAAAAAAAAAAAAAATCCTTCTTCAGTGTTGTCATATGTGCTTACAATAATTCCTTAAGTATAAGCAAACTTTTCTGCTAAAAAACATTAACTCTCATACTAAGTGACACACAGCATTACTGTTTATTAGAAGCTGCAAAAGAAACATTATTCCTGCTATATGCAGAGACAAAAGTGCAAAGTGAGAAACTCTGGTTATAAGATACCAAAGATTGGAATAAACTCAGTAGGACTACCTGCTGTGTCACTCTGTTAGATTCTCCACAGACTCAAGTACCCTCATAGTACAATTGTGATACAACCAGAAGTTTGTTTCCCCCCCCTGCCCCCAATCAAAGCAGTCCTTACAAAAGCAAAGACCAAGATTTGTAAACGTAAACAGTAACTTAAAGGTAGGAACCAAACTAGGCACTCTAAGGAATCAGGCCCCCTTTGAGAATTCCCACAGGTGGTAATGCTGAAGCCCCTCCTTTCCACCAAGCCACTTAGAATAGGACTATATTTAGCTTAAAAGACAAGCTATGATTTTGTGCTTTGACTGGATTTCTAAATCCATGTAACCTTTGCAAGTTGACAGATAATGCAGCTCACTAAATTTGAAGAGTTTCTCATAGACTATTATTAACAAGTTATTTGCTTGTTTCTGAAGATGTAAGCTACACAGCCACCTCAGTCAATGACTGCTAACTTCTTTTTTTAAAAAAAAAGCACTCTTACATAAAAACAAACAAACAAAAACCAAGCAAAACAAAACAAAACACCACCAAAGGTCTCGCTCCTTGTCACATTTCTTCAACAGCCTTCAAGGAGCTGTTGCTTTCCACAGAGTTCTTTTTATCCTTATTTTTGGCCCAGTCCAACTTTTGCTCCTAAGTCTTGTAGTCTTAGTCTCATAAGAATAAGCAAAGATACATGCATCTGCCTTTGGCTGCCTTACACACAAATTTGTACCATTTACAAGTGGATCAAACTAAAACATCCTTTAGCTGATGAGAGCTAGGAAAAGTTGTCTTAGTTCTGCTATTCCAATCTCTTTTAGAAATAATACTATGATAATAAATCTTTATGTTTGAGGATAAAAGAGGAAGACTGAATATTACAGTGAAAGAAAATAAAATTCAGTCAGACTGGTGTTTCAGTAAATTGGATAGAAAAATTAAACTGATGTGCTCATTAAATTTAAGAAGACAACCACCTCAAACTGCCATTCAAGTCACAGAGATTAGTCACAGAAATGAGAGTACACAGGTTTGGCTAACAGTACAAAGGGAAGACAAGGAAAGAATACATTCAACCTCAGATAGTATGTTATAAACAAGGTCAGCATCAGGCTTTTTTTCCTTTTTAATGCAAGTATCTTCTTTATTTGGATGAGGGTAAAGAAAATAACTTCTCACCAGACACAAACTCTAGTACAGTCGTTGGCAAAGACAGTCCTCATACAAAGCCTGCATTACTGCAAACTACTGCTCATAAGGAAAACAAACAACTGAAACCTCTTTCTCAGCATCTTAAAGTAGTATGTAGAAAGGACAGCGCTGCGAAATAGTAAGTAAAGTGTTGGAGACTCGATGTTAAGACACACAAGGAAAAGTTGACTGACTGCATGTACAGACCCAGCTCACCAAAAATGTGAAATAAAATATGCTAGCTTAAGCAACTGCAGTTGCAAACGTGTTTTGTTTAACATATACAGTGGCATAAAGGTAAAAATTTTAAGATAGCAAAATAGCTTGCTCTTAAGCAAAATCACTTAAGATAGCTGTGCACATCACAGAATATGCTTGAAGTCCTCTAAAGTAGAAAAGATACTAGAACAATTAGTTTTGGTAATTTGTTATATTCAGGAATAATTAACAATTCAGTAGTACCACCCTTCTGCCCCCCCCCCCCCCCCCCAAAAAAAAAAAGTGTCTCTTTTTTTCCCCTTTAACAATAATTTTTAAGCAGGACAGTAGTGCATTTAGAGAATATCATTTTATAGGCATATCAACTGTAATTGTTTAACAAGCATAGTAGAGGCATACTCAGTTCAGCTCAGGCAAAAAGAAATCCTAAAAGTCTAGGAGACTGTTTCTTCTGAGATGAATAGCAACCCACTTGCAAAAGTGTATTTGTTCTGGAGTTAATTAAAACCCAAAAGAAAACATTCAGTCTTCAGATTTTTACAAGGTGTCCTTTTCCACAAATATCCTTACATCCCTTGTCTCAGTATCTAGCTTTTTGAGGCTTCAGGAAACCTTTTCTTCCCTTTATAGATTTGTAAGGTTTTATCATCTCATATAACACAAGGGGGCCTCTGTTCATTATCTCCTACAAAGCTGCCAGATTTTAACTTAAGTGAACTTTCTGCCCTGTGAACAAATGTCCTGACCATTTTTCATTGCCTCTTTCTTGCTGCTTTCTCATTAGGAGAGCACTCGCACTCCCAGATACACTCCTCTGAAGTTTTCTGACACGACTACGGCTTCCCCTTATAGGTCCAAGTGAGCTTACTTTCCATCTTCTGCTTCTACTTCTTGCGTGAGTATAAAGGTCACTCCAGGAATGGAAGATCAGAAAAGCCGACAGCTGGCTGCTTATTCCTCTCAGACAGAAAATTAAAGGAGAAATAAAAGCTAAAACTACCAAATTCTATTTACATCTATTTTTGATATATTTGTGACTAGGATCAAAAGAACCACATGAAAGAGTTTTCCTGACTTCAGAAAAGTCATATTAGAGGTCAAGCTGGTCACAAGTTTTATATCTACATGATTTAATCTCTGACAAGGTAGTCCTGAGTCCTAAGGAAGAATATCATACTGGAAAAAATTTGGCCTACATAGGGATGACACAAGACTGATTTGATACTAAAGCCAACACTCAGCAAATTAAAGTCTGAAAAAGAATTTTCCGTATCGCTAAAAAAGCTACCTCCATTGTGGAAAAATATATGATGAAGTGAACCACCAATGGTGGACCAAAATTGCAAAAGAATAGCATTTTTATACCATTTGTTCTGAAGTGAAATCTCCAGATGTAACCACCAGGAAAAGTATACCTTGTTAGTAGCTAGTAAAAGACAATAACTCATATTTCCAGACACATCCAAAACTACCTGTAGCCAATTCTGACTCAAGTGGTGGTTTTAGTGCCTAACTGTCTGAGATCCACAAGCAAACCTCCTTACTAGGAGCACAATGTATGTCTCCCTTCAAGCAGGTGAGCAGAAAATCAGTATGAAATTTTCAGTGAAATTCAGAGCTAGAAATCTAGCTGTGGAAGAGATTTCCAGATCTCTATTATTTATTTAAAATTCTCCATCTGAGAAGTAATTTACATACTGTCAAATATTTTCTAACCTAAACTTGCTGTGATATAACAATATGCCTGAAACTAACGTCATTTGAAATATAGCTGTACTCACTGAGCATACAATCAGACAAATTAATGCAAAAAAAAATCAAAGTAGCAGTTTGAATTAATATCTTCCACACGCGTACATTATATATTTTCCTGATAAAACAACTTGTGAACTGTTTCATTCACATTATGAGCAAGCAATTTGTATATTGCATTTGAAATTATGTGGAAGTCAAAAGATGCTAATGCTTTCTAAATGACAATTTTAAATTGTCATGCCTTCAGTGATAAGAGATTTCTGGCATATGCAGAATCACAAACATAGAATAATTCAAAACTTAAGGAATTCAGGAAATAATATCACCTAGCCTATTCAAAGTAAGGTCAACACTAAACGCAGACCAGGTTGCTCAGGGCTTTTTCCTTTATAGTCTAGTTAGGGGTGGGGACTAGTGTGTTTGGGTTTTCTCCTTTCTTGAAGCTACCTCTCAGTAAATCAGTCAGGTGGTAACACCAAACTGTCATACTTACTAGCTTTAAAACTATAGACAAAGATGGAAAACAGAACAGATTTGCCACATTTTATCAAATGCAAATGATATTTTAATCATTTTTTTTAATCAAATGCCCTACATTAATTTATAGTGCATGCATTTAAATAGTTGTATATTTCAGATGGGTAGCCTTCTGGAAACCTAATCCAACCTTCTACTCAAAGTAAGGTCAATACAAAATTTGGATTATGTTTATCAGGGCTTTTTCCATAAAAATCTATTTGTGTGTGCGTGTGTGTGTGTGTGTCTTTTCGCTGTCTCTCAAAGCTACCCCTCAGAACATCCGTGAGGCTATAGCAATGCATACTGATATCAGTTATGATTCAGTCCTGAAATAAGGAATTGCAGCACCCTACATTGGCTCACAGTTTGGAGCTCTTTGGAGCCTTTTTTTTTTTTTTTTTGAAAGCAACTAGCAATAAGAGAAGTAATATGTGACAGCGTACACCCAGCTTGTACAAAGACGAAACCAACACAACTATACAAAAGCCACCAAGAAAACCAGCAGATGGCAATAGTGTCCCCACTTGCTTTTATTCTGCTTCAAAATCATTTCATAAAGAGATGATTTATTCCTTCCCCATTTGGATGATAAGATTCCCACCCTATTTTAACTTAGATTCACACAAGTGTATCGGAGTTAATAGTTGCAGTTTTTGTTATGAAAAATTAAAATATCCCTTAATATATATTCCTTAAAACAGATTGAAATTCAATTAATATTTGTGGTTAGCTAAATACTTTTCCCTATATAAGTTTTGAACAATTAATGAAATAGGGAAAGAAGACTGAGAGGCTAAAACTGAGAAATCGTCTTGAAAATTAAAATAAGAAAACCAATGCTATCTGATTCTTCTTCTCTGGCTTTCATGGCAACCATTTTATAAATAACTCCAGAATACCATATGATAAAAGGAAAAATGCCCATCAGTAAAAAAAAATTTAAAAAAAATCACTATAAATCACCAAAAAATCACTACCCATCCAGGTTTTCTCCCTCTCATTTCTGGAAGAACATTTATGCAAGTGAGACTTATAATAATGGTTGGAACAAACTGCCTCATGGACAGGTGCTGGGCAAGGAACCACTGAACTGGAGTGCTGCCAATACACCTCACACTTGTCTGGATCTTTCCACAGCAGAAAGATCAGCCAGAATGTTTGAATTTCACTCATCAGCCACTTCCCTTTTTTCACCCCTTAATCTTTCCCCTGCCAGTGTTTCACTTTGAATGCAATGGGGCTTTGTGCAGAGGTTACCCAGAACACAATCTAATTCTTAACTGTATTCATTCAAACATTGGATGAAACAAAAACACTGTCGATGTTAAATCCCTAACTAGTGGTAGCAGTAGGTATAAAAATCTTGCAGTGTTGGAGACTCTGGCTGCCTCATACAAAGTCTTTCTTTCAAAGCATGGGATTACTATTTTCTGATTCACATGTGGCTCACTTTTTTCCACTCTACAAGATTCTCATTGCATTTTTAGCTGCTTCTTCTGCCTTCTCCTAGCACCTCTGAATATAACTTCATGCTAACTCCTTTACTGGAAAACCTAGGTGTATATATATATATATATAAATGTGTGTGTTTTTGTTTGTTTGTGGGGTTTTTTGGTTTGTTTTGTGTTTTTTTTTTTTTTGTTATGCAACTCCCCCAGAAATACTTAGAAAGCTTTTCAGACTGCTTTATGGAGAAGAACTTAGTTAAGCAATCTTACATTTCAGCTGTAATCTTTCAAAACAGCAGTTTCTGCCTATTTCTTGGTTTTTGGTAAGGTATTCCTGATAACATCAGTTTCCAAATCTTCCCCCAGAACCATAACTATGGAGAAAATTGTAGCATGGTTGAAATCCACAGCTCTCATTTCTCAAGGAATAGCTCTTCATGAAAATGGGTTTTGGTCCTTGAACTTCTGGCTCTTAGCCACAATACTGAATTAACTTTTTGATGTTTTATAAAGTTCATTACAGAAGGCTTTTTGCCCAGAGGCGCACTCAGTTATACCATCCATAGACAGCATTTACTTTATACCTTTTGCTCATTCTGCCCCCCTTATCAACTGATTTGTCTGAACTTGGTTACTTCAAAATCTTGAGTCACAGTATTGCAACTAAGCCACTAGACTTCATCAGTTGGACTCTGATTATACTTTTTCAGCCAAAATGCATGCCAACAGCTGGAGCACAAGAAGATGATGCTGGAAGACTACAGGAAGTCAGCTCTCCCCTTCAATATATAACACCTTCACACCCTGCCCACTCCCCTCCCCTCCTCTGCCCCCCACCCCCACCCCCGAACAGTGCTAAATCTGAAACTAGTCTTCATCTGGGTGTAAACTTTAATAATCTATACCCTTTGGTTGAATGTATTGTAATTATAGAATCATAAGGGTTGGAAAAGATCTCCAAGATCATCTGGTCCAACCATCACCCTACCACCGATGTCACCCACTAAACCATGTCCCTAAGCACCATGTCCAATCTTTCCTTAAACACCCTCAGGGATGGTGACTCTACCACCTCCCTGGGCAACCCATTCCAATGCCTGACTACTCTTTCTGAGAAGAAATTTCTCCTAATTTCCAAACTAAACCTCCCCTGGTGCAACTTGAGGCCATTCCCTCTAGTACTATTGCTGGTTATCTGGGAGAAGAGGCTGACCCCCAGCTCCCCACACTTTCCTTTCAGGTATTTGTAGAGAGCAATAAGGTCTCCCCTGAGCCCTCTCTTCTACAGACTAAACAACCCCAGTTCCCTCAGCCACTCCTCACAGGACTTGTGTCCCAGGCCCTTCACCAGCTTTGCAGCCCTTCTCTGGGCACGTTCCAGGGTATCAATGTCCTTCTTGTACAGAGAGGCCCAAAACTGATCGCAGTACTTGTAATGCTGAATCCAAAGACCAGAAATACATAATGTTCACCACAGAATAGCAATTACACATTTTCTGTGTTCAAACAACATATGCAAAAGGAATAAAACTTCTAGAAATTCTAAAATCACAGAAATACACCTTCTTTTATATATGGAAGAATGAGACGTAAATTAAAAAAAAAAAAACATACTCTTAGATGTAAAGAAATTAAACTCATTCCATAAATATTTTTGAACAGTAGCGACTCTTGTTGAGGAGGCAGTGAAGTAAAGAGGAGATACTGTGCACTCCAGAGTCATATACAGAGAGAGAGTTACCATTGATGACTCTTTAAAGTAAGAAACATTGAAAGCAGAAAGCTTCACTACAGTTTCAATATATAAAAATAAAGAAGGTAAGTCTATGGGAATCAAAATAGCATGCAAAGACTTGATGGAATAAACTGGCTGTTGGGAAGCCTTGGTTTCTACAGCTTAGATAACAGACTTCTATCTATATATTGGTGTACTAAAATTAAAACATTACGCTGAAATATAATGCTGCTAACACATTGCAGTATTACTGATCAGTAAAAAATAAAAACTGTCATTTCCTAATGCTAAATTTCTTTGGAATATTCTTTACCTATATCTGAAAGGCACAAAACACAAACAATAACAGTATTTCAAAACATTGTCATAAAGCTATTCCACCGTTTATTCCAATACAGCACATTTAAAATAACATTGATTTGTAAAATTTTCAGGCCTTTGAGTAATTAGGGCAGGCCCAAGTCCCTCTGTTAATTCCCTGTCCCAATGTATTTTTTTTTAAATTCTCTGCATTAGGAGCAATCTACTCAGGTAATTTGAGATGGATTTATTTTTTTCCCCTACGAGTATAGGTTCATAATACATTCCATGGCAGAACTCTTCTTTGTAAGCAATGAGTCAGAGCATTTATTGCTGCAGCATCCCACATGAGTTTACAGTGGACATCATAACCACACTATAGTTGAAAATAGATGAACAGTTTAACATACAGCTGCACAGTAAATTGACATGTAAATATGAGAACAGTGAAAAACAAAGTTATATTCCCCAGTATAAATCCATCTCTAGACAGAAATTGTCTGTGTGTGAGAGATGGTGTGTATTATAGAATTGTATAGACATAGGTCTTATATATCAGTAAATAAAGCTTCTATATTCTAAATAAGCAAAAAGTAGAGGCGTGTATGTGCGTATAAAAAACCTTTGGTTATTTCTTTAGCTTTGTTTACTTTTCACATCATTATTATATTATATGGATGACGGATTATAATCTCCTTTTCTGAGTTTACCCTCAAAATAATCTCAGGAAAGGAAGCATGATTATTTCTTCTTCAAAGCTGAAGCAATGGGAAATAAACAAGGAAGAGGTAAATTGCAAAAAGGTCCCTCCACAGTCTGGAAAGATCTAGGAACAGGAATAGCCAGGAGTCCTGAGCTCTAGTGCAGATTATACCTGAGGAATGGTCAGATTTGACCTTCAAGTCTCCAAGCAATATATGTAATTGGAAAAAAAAAAAAAAAAAGACTTGAAATCTTAAAAAATGTCCCTTAATAATCTTTAAATATTAAAAATCAAAAATAGCAAGAAACATAAATTAATTATTTTTGTGTTTGGCTAATTCTTAAAGATTCAAAAAGTACTTATAAGGAGTACTTATAAGACACATTTTGAGGAGGATAGCAAAGAGTGATGAGAAACGCTGATGACTGGGCAGAGAACAACTGCAGAAGAGAGGGGACATGAGGACATAGGTTGATATTGGAAGAGTCATAATGAAAGAGGTTGAACTATATGGTGTTGAGAATATTACATGGAAGCTTGGGTAGGTCCTGGAATACCAATGGGAAGATGACTTGTGACAAAAACTCAGAAAAAAAAAAAGCTAGATTCCATTAGTTCCACTGATTATAGGGAAGTGTTACTTTCCCAAATTATCTTTAGACAAACGTGAAGCACACAGGTGAGAAAGCTTACAGTGAAGGTTTTACATGTTATAATTACAAAGAGAAAAAAAAAAGTCTTACCTGTGGAGATGAGGGACTGAAACCCACATTGACGACACATTCTCTGTGTCCCCCCAGTTTATGTAAAAAGGTACTTGAATGCATCTCATATATGTAAGCCTTAAAAAAAAAAAAAATAATATTTTCACTTAAAAAAGCTATGAAACAACATTCTCAAAGCACTAAATGAGGACAAAATATTCAATCTGCAGAGAAGTTAGAAATGCTTTCAAAATAGTTAAACAGGTATAAATGACATCAACATTTAGAAGGGATTTCTATAGCTCAGGATAATTTAACAAATGGTTAACTAAAATTAACCCAAATGATATATAATATATATATATGTGTATATATATTTAGAAAGAGTAATGTAATATTTTCCCCTTGAACAATTAAATATTGAGTATATCCCAAAATGTATTTTAAGGGTGTTCTTCATAATTTAAACCCTTTATTTTAGATAGAAATATGTAGAAATCTAAAACCTTCATTTCTAAATTTGGAAACTCTTATGTCTGTTGCTATTTGAAATAGAATCCTTTAGTTTCTACACAAGGCTGTAGTTTCAAATTGAACAGCATAGAATTCAATAACAAATCAATAACTATTATGAGCACCACAGGTATCGGGGAGAAAAAAAAATGCTGCCTCTCTTCACTTCTCTAAGAAAAGAGTAGAAAGTGCTTCCCAAGGAGTAAATTAAAGTTAGTATCAAAACAATTATACTCTTATTGGTACAACCTCAAAAAATGGAATCGTACCAACACAGAATTGTATTAAGAAACAAATCCAAAATCCTATGAAAGTCATAGACATACTGATACTAAGAAAACAGCTGAATTGTGTATTTAAATTAGTGTTATCTTTCATTAACAAAAAAAATGTTTTCAAATAGAACTGGTTGTATCGGTCCCCCACTATAAACTAGTGAGAGTCACATGCTTGCACATAGGATTGCTTTATACTGTATTTTTCTGGTATAAAACAACAGAAAGATGGTAATCCAAACTTCACAGTTGCAATAAAAAGCTAAAATGTTCCATTGCATTTTTTAAATATCTGCTGTTAAGCCTACAAACGTGGACTTTGGAGGACAGCTTAATATAACCTAAAGCAAACTGTGCACGGGTACTGTTACAACAATCTATTACTCCATGACTTGCCTTTAAGATTTTTGTTGCTATGCCAAGATGAATTCAATCATTCAGACCCAGGGCAACTCAGTTGCAAACTACTACAAGATACGTGTCCTAAAATCTTGTGGACTCAACTGACAAGTTTTCCAATTCATGAAAAGAATCATGGACCTAGGCAGCTCCTGAGAATCACTTAATGCTTCACTCAGAAAACAAATCTCATCAGCTGACTCAAACGATTCTCTAGTCCAAGCCAGCACCAAAGAAACATTGGATAGTACTCAGTGTCAACTATTCCATTCATGACCATATTCACTGAGAGGCAATCCAAGAGTCCAACTGTAAATCTACTTAATTGCATCCTGTTTATATACCTCACAAATTCAGAATTCAGTCCAGGATATGGAATTAAAACCATCTACTGGCTTCAATCAAGCACCTAAAAATGGATAGAAAAATAAGTATCCATTTTTAACCTCTGGATCTTTTGTAACATTCCATATGGATATTGCCATATTAACTGGAGAAAGCATCAGAAAACCCAGTAATGTGTTAAAATCATTGTGTCCTTCCTTACAGGACACCAAAAAAATGTTTGTTAATTGGAAACTCTGTCTCAAACAGTAAGACCCTCCTCTCTACTTTTTATGCATGTCAGGAAACTGGTCAGAATAAGTATTTGACTGATAGTAATACACAAGCAGCAATTTTTGTTTTAAAATGTATGGCCATACCACAATTACTATGACTTACTCCACCTGGAACATGATCAGTTCACAAGGGAACACAGAGGCAAAGAGAACCCAAATATGATTAAGAGATTAAAGTGCTGTAATGACACCCATCCCAACCTCCCCCCTCCCTCCTCCCCCCCCCCAAAAAAAAAAAAAGGATATAAAATAGACATGATGGAAAGTACAAGAAAATATATCAGTAGTAAATTCAGTCTGTACATAGAACTACTCAAGTTCTTGCTGTTGTGAAATTTTCCATGCAGAAACACAACTTATGTTTATAAATACCTCCAGTTTATCATAAGATTCCTTTTTATTGACTTAAAAATGCTAAGACATAGTTTTGGTTATTTACTTCACACTACAAGCAGATTACGATATTGCCAAGTAATTTGACATAAAAAGAGAAGGTTTCAGAAAAGTTTTTAACATCACAGTAGCCTCCAAAATTTCCCTTGTTTTATAGGCTGCAAGATCACATCCATTCATTCTCCTCCTTCCATACTGACTCTCCATTTTTCTCTCTGATGATACTATACCAAGACTCAACTGATATTAACATTTATTAGATGCTGACATCTCTGTGTGCTGCTGTGTTTGTTACCTCAGTAGCTGTAACGTTGTGCTCTCTACTTCATACCAAGTTGTATCACACTGTATACTACCTGGCTGTATGGTACAGACTTTGCACAGGACTTTCTTATTTCCAAAAACAGAGAAAGTGCTAGCAAGGACTTTTTCTACTCCAGCAAAGATGAGATGTATAGATTGCAGTCAGGTTGTACTTCACCACCACAGTGCCAGTGCTATCATGTCTACATAATTAATGGGAAATATCAAGAAAATGAGAGAGAGATGAGATGCTACTGCGGTAAGAAGTCCAAAAACCAGGAATAATCCAGGAAGGAACGGACTACGCTGAAGGAGAGAAGAGCAAGATACACTTCCATCTCCTGAACAGGATGCTCCTCTGCATGTAAATGACTGATGAAAGAGGGTATTTATGAGAAAAAGAAGAGATCATCCTTACCAAATGCCTTTCCAAAATCCTGTGGACCTCTTGTCAAAATGGTTCAATAATATCACAATACCCAGTAATGCTATGACACTTTTGGGGTGTTTGTGTCATTAAAGATTCAAATTGTATTCCCCATCACTATTGTACATATGTCCGTGCCCTTTGGAACTGTGGGGATGGCAAAAACAGGACACACGTCATGTTGCTTAATACACTACAGAATTCTTAGATATAAGATTTTAAACAGAATAGAAATGAATGAGGAAAATACTGTAGAGAATAAAATCAGCTTTAAAATTCAGGTGTTTGGCATCAGCATAATTCCTCTGGACTCTGTTCACCTAATGCATGGGGAGCTAGTAAAATAGATTTATGAAATTTTTAATGGTCATATTGTGAGTGATTACTTCCCTTCACAAGCTAATTACTCTTCGATCGAAATATGTTGGAACAGCTGCACCAGTTCTTCTGCTAACAGTAAGACCAGTCTTTGACAGAGAAGAATACGCATCAGACTGCACTATGCTTCCTATTACTCCCCATCATCTTTGTTCCTTCTGACCCCAAATTGCCTTACTGTCACCTTTCTTTTCTTCTTTAAGCTACTCTCCTCCCTCCCTTTCATGGAAGCAGGCACAAGAAAGAAGTGAAGGCAATAGCAGCAAGAGTCAGGAGCACAAATGCTCTGAATCACAGGCATAATGTTTTCCAACAGGTTCTGAGCCAAAAAGAAACATGGCTTCATGTTTTAATGAAAAGAACGTATCACAGAGAGATGGTTAGTGAAGCTGAAATTTTTCCATCATAATTCAATGGCTTACAAAACTTTGCCAAACTTATGCAATAAAAATAAATTTTCCATTCCAGGTTCTCAGTTTTATTTTAATTTGGGGAGAAGAACATTCATTTTTAGCTAAGTCTCTATGTCCCAATTCCTCTTTTAAAATAAATGTTATAACATTTCATTGTCCTTTTGAAGATAAATCCCATGTTTGTGAAACACAGGTATTCTAGTAATTTATGCTCTTCCACCCTGTTCCTAGATCAACACTTCAGCTCATACCTGATGTTAACTAATCACACTTCTCAATCTACAAAGCAATCAAGCTCTTGCCACCCACCTTTCAAGAAATGCTTCTTAGTGATGAACTAGAAGTTAGGCTGGATGCAGCACTTTTCTGAATCAGTCACATTGTGTAACAAGACATACTGAGTCAGAGTAAACTAAAGACAAGCAGTTACAGATGGAAGCCCACATGTAGCTAAGCACTGAAACATTCATTGTGATGAGGATGACTTCAACTCAGATCTTTTCTAGAGACTACTTTCACACCGAAGAGCTGCTACACAAAACACACACAACAGGGCTGTGAAAATAATTTTCCCACAATATTTCAGAAAATTCTCTCCCAACAGAACTACTGTTAAACTTCTTTCTGGTACTGTATTTCTTTTCCTAAAAATCTTTTTAGATGTAGTAATTCAGCTTCAACAGAAAAAGTGGCAGTCTGTTTACATCCCAGAATAGTTTCTTTTTATTACATTGTGGTAGCTATCATCATCTCTTCCAAGAGCTGTGCTTTTAAGGAAATGAATAGAAAACAAAAAAAAAATCGAAGCAATTTTGACATGTATCATAACTGAATGTCATTGAAAGGAAAATGTCACCACAAAGAGTGTATAAAAACAGCTTCTGTTTAATTAACACTAGTCACAGATATTTAAACTAGCCAACGATAGCCTAAATCCTGAGAATCGAAGTGAACTTGTTGCAAGACTGAAAATGAACTTTTCAGTAAATTTATTATCTTCAATAGTTAAATATATATATATTGTATTTTAATGGAAATGATATCCAGGTCTTCATAAGTGGAATAACTCCAATATAAACATTCTCCTACTATAGTCCACCATCACTCTAATTTTTACCACATTTCTGATGTCATTCAAATTGTTTTTCTATTCTATACTTACTAGATGTTTTTATTATTTTCTTCTCTATAGAGAAAAAAAGAACAGTAAGTGATGTATAAATGGTAACATTACACTAGCAACAAAAAGAAATAATGTTGAAAATATGAATTCCATGATAGAGAAAGAACAAATTTTTCAGCAAACCAAGTTAAAAAAAAAAAAAAAGAAAGAAAGAAAGCAAAACAGTCTAGGAAGTACTCACTAATACCCCAAGTGCATATGCGCATATAATCTGCTACAGACTTTAGCCAAAGTCAATCCCTTTTTTTAATATTAAGACCAAGTTTTTTGTAATAAAAATACCAATTCAGTAGATACTGGTATTTCCTTTCCATTTCTGTCTAAGGGTCAGCCAAAAGTAAAAATCATTTACCTGTACCTATAGCTTCCAAACAGGTTTCCTGCACCCATAACCACATACTTACTTGTGTTTCCTTTCACTTGAAGTTTGAAGAATATTTGGAGTAGTCAGTTTTCATTAAACCCAGACTGTGAGAGCGTATTTAGCACCTTATATGTATGTAGAGGCTTGTGTTTTCTTCTTTAAATTTCTAGCAAGAGACGGGGAAGAAGGGTGAAGGTCCCTCCTCGAGGAGGAGAATTTATAACCAAATGGAAAACTACTTAATTCTATTACACTGGTAGAGAGGGTGTGCAAAATAAATCGACTATGTACCTGCAGAGTTTCACTATAAATTATTTCCTCTGTTTTCTTATACTGTGCCTTCAAGGCAACCTTGTCCCCATCTGTTCCCACTGCACCCTAGTCTAATCCATGACCATGTGCATTTGAGTCAAAATACTTATATGTCTACTCTCCTCCTGGGAAGGGGAAGAGGGGGAAGCAAGTCAGAAAGGGCAACACTAAAATCACAACAGAAAAAAAGTCTTTTTAAAATCAGTTCTTGCTCAGGGACCAGAAAAGCAACAACACTTTCAAGAAAAGTCCTTTCTAGTTGCTGTGGCTTTAAACTGGAGTACCTTCTTTATATACACATAACAAATAAATAAATAAAAGACCTAGCATCTAGCATACCTAATTTGACCTTACATAAATATAGATTTTGTTCTTCAGAAATTTTGCATGGATTGTACAAAGCCATCCCTTTCCTGGGACTACTACTACTAATATTTCAAGCAAGCTCCAGAAGATGAAAGTGTTAGAGCCTCTGATGGAAAATAAATAATTTTACTTACACTTTTATGAAAGACATCTGGAATTATTAGTAAGGCATTAGTCTCCATTTGCCTCCATCAGTGCCATCAAGCCTGGTGCATAGTCCCATGCTACATGATAGAATTGTTTGGCTTGCATTCCACCATTCCCTGTTTACACTGGAGCTGCATCTCCCATTGAACCCTGTATTTTTCCTAAACGTCAAGCTTAAAAAGCACCTGAACTACTTATACTAAAATATAAAATAACAATCAGCGTGGAGCAGACACCCAGCATGGAAAGTTTCAGCACAAAACATTCCCAGTTATAAGCAACTGAAAACAGAATTATAGTGGAAAGTGTTAGACTACTGTAACTACAGGCATCAGTGCCAACTCCACACATAATAAAACAGGCTTCACAAGTATCCTAAGCACTGATTAACAGTCTTTAGTCCTGAGATATCTTATACAGTGGCAGCATGGAAAGCCTTTTCAAGCCTGTGTCCAAAATATTGAGTACAATATGCCCTTTGAGAGTTCCTTCCCTTTCTAATGTCACTTGCAGAGGCTGTTGTTCTGGTGGTCTCAGGAAATTGCCCACTACTATAGGATCCCAGTTTCCATCTGAGTTCCTTTCATATAACCACCAAAGGAGTAATGGTGAAAATTAATAAGGCTCTTCATTATTAAAAATAAATATTATCAAGTTCAGATCTTTCAAAACACAGGGCACACTTTTCAAAAGTATCAGTATGATGACAGTTATAGTTAACATGCTTTATATAATCTTTTTTAGTGAGGAAATTTAAACAAATCTAACCATAGCTCAGCTTCACTTCTGTATCTTAGTGATATGGTTTAGTGCCTTAGTGATATGGTTTAGTGGAGGACTTGTTAGTGTTAGGACAGAGGTTGGACTAGATGATCTTGGAGGTCTCTTCCAACCTAGACGATTCTGTGATTCTGTGATTCTGTAAGTTTCCCTTCTTAGAAATGTCCAATTTATATTTTCCCTAATTTTAGTTTCTGTTTAATTAACCAATTTCAAAGCCTCATATATACCATTGTTTTTATCTGTCTGTCTGTGTTATTTATGTAGCACCGAACACTGCTGTATTTAGGTTACTCTTACTTTTATAACATATTTTGGTTTGGCAGAGTGCAGAACTATTATTTGAAGATTTTGTTCTAGGAAAATTTACCTCACCTCTAGTTACAGCTAGAAACAGCACAGTTGTACCATACCCACTCTGCAAATTATTCTTTGCTGCTAAAACTGTCTTCTGTATTAACTTTACCAATAATTCCATTCCTTGTTTGTGTACTGGTATTGCCTGTTTGACAGAAATACTATGAGATTCAAAAAAATGCAGAGGACCCTCATTCGGGTGTTTAAGTACAACAGAGAATTTCACTAGCTTTACAATGGATTATCTTACCTTAATAAATTTGCAAGCACAATGTTATCAACTAGAAGCACAACAGGACATATGTGATACATAAAATTCTTCAGAGGTGTGCACTGAGACATGCATATAGAAAACACATGACCTGTGGTTATAAGTCTCTACGCATGCACTTTTAGCATCTCACTGCTGTTTTTGTACATAAACAGCTATTACGCATGCATGCATACCAAAATGAAACTTGGGTATTCATATCTACTTTGACTTCCCGTTTTGCTTACATTTGAATATGGGGTATTTTCTCATAGGATAATAATAGTCATAAAAGCCAACCACACTGCAAAGAGTCCAAGAAACCAAGGTTCAAGAGTAATACAAAGTTGTATTCTTCTTTGGAAAGGGATACATTTTCTCCAACAATAGCTGGCAGAGAGGTAGTCACAGTTGCTGTCATTCATACTCTGCCATGGATTTCCTTCTGCCAGCAACGTCAGTCCTGGTTTTTCCACAGTAATCGTTACTAATGCTATTTTCTCCAGATGCTTTCTTTTAAAGCCTATCTGAGTTAAACAATATGGACATATAAAATATAACTTGAGCAAAATATAATTGGGATGCCAATGACACTGAAACCCAAAATACCTCAGATAGTCCCTGCCACTGTTTCATATAATACATTCTGTTCTGCAAGCCCTCTGGTACATAGCATAGACTGACACAATAAATACTAATACAACATTGCTATCAGACATTTCTAAAAGTAATTTTCCATTATTTCCAGAAAATATCTTACTTTTTTTCCAAACCCAATACTAAAGTCAACACTATAGCATACTCTACTGATCAAAGATACCTAACTTAAAATATCACTGATACCATACATTTATCACTCCCAAGAGATAACAATATAAACATATACAGTAATACAACTTCTGAACTATTAGAATCATAGAATCATTTAGGTTGGAAAAGACCTCTAAGATCATCTAGTCCAACCTTTAACCTAGCACTGCCAAGTCCACCATTAAACCATGTCACTAAGCTCTACCCCTACGTGTTTTTTGAAGACCTCCAGGGATGATGATGCTACTTCCCTGAGCAGCCGGCTCCAATGCTTCACAACCCTTTCAGTGAAGAAATTTTTCCTAACATACAACTTAAACCTCCCCTGGCACACCTTAAGGCCATTTCCTCGTCTTATCACTTGATGCTTGGGAGAAGAGAATGATCCCCACCTCACTATAGCCTCCTTTAAGGTAATTGTAGAGTGCAATAAGGTCTCCTCTGAGTCTCCTTTTCTCTAGGCTAAACAACCCCAGCTCCTTCAGCCTCTCCTCATTGTGGTGGTTTTACTCAGGTAGGCAGCTGAGCTCCACCACAACTGCTCTCTCACTCCCCCTCCTCAAAGGGAAAGAGGGAGAAAATACAATGCAAATGGCTCAGGGTTTGAGATAAGGACAGAGAGAACACTCAGCAATTATGGTGATGGGCAAAACAGACTCAGAGTAGAGAGACAGTAGAATTTATTGCCTATTACTAACAAGCTAGAGCAGTGAGAAACAAAGGAAAGAAACCAAAACCACCTTCCCCCTATCCACCCTCTTCCACTTCCTACCCCCGAGTGGCACAGGGGAACTGGTGAATGGGGGCTGCGGTCAGTCCCCAATGCTTCATCTCCGCCGCTCCTTCACAGTCACTCTCTACCCCTGCTCCACATGGGCTCCCTCCCATGGGATGCTGTCCTTCCTGAACCGAAGGAAGGCTTCTGCAGGGGCTTCCCACAGGCAACAGCTCTTCAAGAACTGCTCCAAATATGGGTCCGTACCACAGGGTCAAACTGCACCAGCATGGTGCAGCATGCCGCACCATGCCCACATGGGCGGCAGCTCCCCCCAGACCTCCTGCTCCTGCGTTGGCTCCTCTCCACGGGCTGCAGCTCCAGCCCAGAATCTGCTCCAGCAGGGGTCCTCCACAGGCCGCAGCCTTCTTCAGGGCAGATCCACCTGCTCCACCATGGTCTCCTCAATGGGCTGCAGCATAGAAATTTGCTCCACCATTTTACACCATGGGCTGCAGGGGAACAACCTGCTTCACCATGATCCTCTCCAGAGGCTGCAGGGGAACTTCTGCTCCGGCACCTGGGGCACCTCCTGCCCTCCTTCTTCACTGACCTTGGTGCCTGCAAGGCTGTTTCTCACCCCCTCTCTACCAGCAGTTTTTGTTGTTGGTGTTTTCTTTCTTAAATATGCTCTCACACAGGCAAAAACAACATCGCTTATTGGCTCGGCTCTGGACAGTGGTGGGTCCTTTAGCTAACATGGGGCAGGCTTCTGGATTCTTCTCACAGAAGCCACCCCTATGGCCTCCCCACTACGAAAACCTTGCCATGTAAACCCACTACACTCACAAGACTTGCTCTCTAGACCCTTCACCAGCTTTTTTGCCCTTCTTTGGACACACACGAGTACCTGGATATCCTTTTTGTAGTGAGGGTCCCAAAACTGAACACAGTATTTGAGATGTGGCCTCGGCAGAACTGAGTACAAGGGAACAATCTCTTCCCTAGTCCAGCTGGCCATGCTATTTCTATTACAGGCCAGGATGCTGTTGGCCTTCTGGGCCACCTGAGAACACTGCTGGCTCATATTCAGATGGCCATCAACCACCCCCATGTCCCTTTCCACCAGGCAGCTTTCCAGCCACTCTTCCTGCAGCCTGTAGCATTGCATGGGATTGTTGTTCCCCAAGATCACAAACTGGCACTTAGTCTTGTTGAACTTCATACAGTTGGCCTCAGCTCATCATTCCAGCCTATCCAGTCCGCCCTGCAGAGCCTTCCTACCCTTGAGCAAATCAACACTTGCACCCAACTAGGTGTCATCTGCAAATTTACTGAGGATGCACTTGATCCCCTCAGCCAGATCACTGACAAAGATATTGAAAGAACTGGCCCCAGTACTGAGCCCTGGGGGACACCACTAGTGAGTGGCTTCCAGCTGGATTTAACTCCATTCACCACAACTCTATGGGCCCAACCACCTACCCAGTTTTTAACCAAAAGCAGCATACACCCATACAAGCCTTGAGCAGCCAGCTTCTTCAGGAGAATGCTATGGGAAACAGTGTCAAAAGTCTTAGTAAAGTCTAGGTCGACCACATCCACAGCCTTTCCCTCATCTACTGACCGCATCGCCTTGTGGTAGGAGATCAAGTTTTTTCAAGCAGAACCTGCCTTTGATAAAACCATGCTGACTGGGCCTGATCACCTGGTTGCCTTGTAGTTGCTACGTGATGGCACTTGAGATAATCTGTTCCGCTGGCTTCCCTGGCACAGAGGTCAGAGTGACAGGCCTGTAATTTCCTGGATCCCCCTTCCAGCCCTTCTTATAGATGGGTGTCACATTTGCTAACCACCAGTTGACTGTGACCTCCCTGAATTGTCAGGACTGCTGATAAATGATGAAAGTAACTTTGTGAGCACTTCTGCCAACACCCTCCATACTCTCAGGTGAATCCCATCTGGCCCCATACACTTGCTTACCTCTAAGTGGTTTACCAGGTCAATAACCATTTCCTCATGGATTATGGGAGCTTTGTTCAGCTCCCTCTCCGTGTCTATCAGTTCAGGGGACTGGGTACCTACAGAACAGCTGGTCTTGCTGCTAAAGACTGAGACAAAGAAGGCATTAAGCACCTCAACCTTTTCCTCATCTCTTGTCACTATGTTTCCCCCCACATCCAACTTCTTGTTTATGTATTTATAAAAACACGTTTTATTGTCTTTAACAGCAGTAGCCAGATATAGCTCCAGTTGGGCTTAGCCCTTATAATTTTCTCCCTGCACAGCCTCACAACATCCTTGTAGGCCTCCTGAGTGGCTTGCCACTTCTTTCAAAGGTTATAAGCCCTCTTTTTCTTCCTGATCTCGTTCCTCTCTGTTCAGCCAGGCCAGTCTTCTTCTGCCTGTCCTATTAGCATGTCCTATCTCCTCCATATATGTACATCTATAGCAGATCTTTCTCATCACAGAGTGATTTGCTAAAGCTCATACAAGGTGTTTCAAACATTGAAATAGTTTTCTTTTCATAAAGTTTTGTATTTTTTTGGTTTTGTGTGTTATTAAGGAACAGTATTTGAAACTTTGCTGAAGCAAAAAGGTGTTTCCCTACAATGAATAAAACATTATCAAAATGTCAGTATACTGTGAGATGTCCAATAAAAGGAATTCATGCACTAGGGAAAGTAAGGAGGGAAAAAATAAATTATTTCAAATAATAAAGCTCCTTTCATTATGGTTTCTCAAAGCCAAAATATATGCAACCAAGTAAAGCAGATGATGAGTTTAACAGAAAGCAGCATTGCATTTTTAATACATTTAAGAGTGGCAAAATAAGAAATATTTTAAAAGCTACACATATTGATATAATTACAGATGAAAATTAAGAATTCTGATATATAATGTAATTTTTTTTTAATCCTTAATGAAGAATTTACTAGTTTAATCCAATATAGAAAGTCATAAAGAGATTGTCTGATTTTAAATGGTCAATTTTATGGCTTAATAAATATCTGGTGATAAAACATTACAGAATATTGCTCAGTAGGTCTGAAATTCTGTGTGGAATAACAACCTCTGTAACTATTTAGAACTGTCAACTACAAACAAATTCTACTGTTTGTGTTATGCCAGATGTAGAATGCAACCTAGTCAGCAAGTACAACTACGTCCAGGTTTGCAACAAGCAACCATTCACAGGCTTGCAGAATGCTGTGGATATGCCCCCATGACCAATCTCTGTATCCAGCATCATTTGTATAATGGGAATTCACTGTAAAACAAATTTTTGCACAAATGTAAACATTTAGAAATTCTGCAAGTGGTTAGTATTGATGTATAAGCATGAAATCGACGTATCCTGTCTCCTGTTCCTCCTTTCAGTGTTGATGCCCTCTGGAAAGGAACAATCCTACTCTCTCTAGCTTTGCTGCCTTCACATTTTGGAGAAAATCCACTTAATCCTGGATTTGGAAAATGTTTCAAAGGCATTGCTATAGGAAAAATCCTATACGTTAACCAAGAGAATAAATAAAATGAAAGACAACTTCATACAATACCCTTGCATTTTTGTTACTGATGTAGCCACCTCTTATGCCAAAAAAACTCTGGGTTGTCAATATAAGCCAGTCAGTGAGAACTGTGAGCCCAGCCTTTTAGACTTGACATGGACACAGAATTTTATGCTAGCAAATTGCATTTCAACACTGGGGCCAAAACGTGCCCCTTAATATCTACAGTTCAAAGAGAGCAAACAGGAATCTGAAAACAATTAAAGACCCAAATCTCTATTTCTGCATTCCCTACTTCATTTCTGGAAACTTGGACTTTATTCAAAGAGCCTCAAGGTCTTCAAAGACAAAAATGAAGAACCTAATTAGACATGAAGTAAAACAGTTAGCTAGAACTACATGGAACACAGGAAAAGGATTAGCTATTTCTATTTTAAAAATCAGTATTTCATACTATCCAGATATTTTTATCCTTTCAGAATAAGATTTCTTTGGTCAGAAAATATTTAGGTAAACATATTTCTACAGAGCCCAGGAAAATGGAAATCTCAGCCCAGCTGGAATATTTGTCTAACATCCTTAGCGCTATTGCTTGATAGTTAGAAACCTCAAACTGTCCACCTGTAAAATGGCCAGAAATAATGTCAAAAAAGTAAACCTGCCTCATTTATATACTTAGGCTATTTAAGATGAAGAGAGGAACTGATATAAGAAACGCTAACTTTCTAGGTTTTCTAATCAGTATAAATTATGGAAAAGATAACCACAGTTCAAAACCATGATACAGTGGGTACCTGCCTTGATCAGACTGCCACTTCCTATATAGTTCTTGATAAAGGTTCTCTTCAAGAACTGGAAGTAGCCACATAGGGGAACACTTTCAACCCAGGATTTACAATATGTACAGATTTCACACTAACAGACACAAAAGCAGTTCATATGAAAACAAGGAGTTACTTCAGCCAAACAGAAGCTATACCAAGCTGTTGTAGTATAAAATAGGCTGTATACTTCATAAGTGGAGTAAAAGGCAGGCAGAATTTGCAACCCTTTGTTTATAACAACATATTTTAGTTTTCTGATTCTGTGCCCTGTAAGAATATGGTTTTGATTTTGCTGTTAATCAATGCAGCCAGCACATATTCTTCTCTGTCAAACACGTTACATATTGTGAAATATAAAAGGCAGTTCAAGATTAATGTCTCTCAATCATATTCCAATTCTGCCCCTTCTGGCTTTAAAATCAATCATATTTGTTAACCATGGGGTGCAAACGTCACACTTGATAAATCAAATGCCAAGATGATTGAGACGTAGTTACTGGTCAGTGGAAAGTTACAAGATAACTAAATAACCTTTTATCCACACTGATGCATTTGTATGCCGTTTTTTGAATTCCAATGGACATTCACTCATATAATTCACATTCCTCCATTTTTATGCAACTTTTATCAATTCCCATGGATATTCATTCATTGAATATAATCTGCAAAAATATCTGGCTTCTTGATAATCTAACACTGTTACAGTTGCACATCAGTCCATCTCTCAGGAAGTTATTAGTTTAACAATATGAATGGACAATTCAGTGCCATGCTCAATTTTATTTTTCAAAAGGAAACACAAAAGTATATCCAGTGTCAATGTTTCAAAGAGAGGCCTTCTAAAAATGCCCCAGATCTGTATTTTGTCCTAACAGTAGGGTTGTAGAAAGTTTTCTGCAAGTTTCTCAGACTCTGAAACTTGACTCGGTTTTCCTGAGGGTGCAACAAGAACAATGAAAGATCTCCACAAACATGTGATACAAATTATGCAAAATTCCAACCCAAGAGCCACACTAAAAAGTATTGACTGGCACTGGGCCCACCAGGGACTATATGCCAACTGGAGCAGGATGCAGTCCAGCTATTCAGCTTCCTATGATGAGCAACCATGTGCCAAAAATTTGGACTACTGGCAAAACCATGCTCTATGCCTCTCTCTTCTATCAGCAGTAATTCCAGACAAAAACTTTAACTCAAAAGAGAAAAGGCCTTACAACTGCAACTTACAACTTACAACTCTTTTTATATATACACCTCTTTTATATTTTTTTTATTCATCAATGACCTTAATTAAAATTTCAACTAAATATATTTATACCTTGTATGTCATGAGCTGGGATCAATATTAGGTACATTTTGTTTAAAGGACAACACAAGAAACTTCTATACTGTATTGCAAACTACATTTTCAAATACAAATTACCAGAAACTTGAAGAATATATTTTATCCTGGAAATGACAAGAATACATTAGCTACTGCCAAACCTACAGCAATCTGCCAATAAAATCTCTAACCTTCACACATGATTGGAGCCAGTATTTCAAAACTGGCCACAACAGTAAATTCCTTTTGCTCTGAATTTGAAGCTGACCAGAAACCCTGTGTCATAGTCCTAATGAGTCACCTAGAAAGACCTAGAAGAAAGTTAAACAGTTTTTCTAACCAACTGTTTTGGAATTATGTGTTTACAAGTAACCCAGCCCCATGCAGTGAGAGCAGCCCAGTTTCAAAGGCCTGTACGACAAGCTTGCAAGCGTCTATCTCTCAACAAACACCAAGGAAAACATCGTGCCAACAATGCAGGACTTACTGAGTTAAAATTAGGTACATATTCAAAAAGGTAGCAATACACTTTTAATTAAGACTCTTTGCTAAGCGTAGCTAATTTAAATACAGTTGACAGTGAGTGAGAAGAGACCTTGTCTGGGGAGGACATGCATTCAAAGTCACCGTAAATTTTAATGTTCTAAATACAGTTGGATGCCTTTTCACTTTGTAGCATCACTGGATCATACAAAACCAGTAATGAAAGCTTCATCATTCTGTATTTGGTAGCTTAAGTATATTAACATGTAGTGGCTGCGTAGTTCCTAGTGGGCAGATAATATACACACTACATACGCTACATAAAGTTGTGCTACAGGGGATACCATTCTCATCATCTTTGATGGCATGTGGCAATTGAGAGTTAAACACTATGAAAACTTTGAGAAATAACGTCCTAACAAGTGACTAAAAGTGGTAAACTTTTGTTGTTTGGGGATTTACCAAAACCAAGCAAAACAAAGAAACTACAGAACAGGAATCAGATGTGGCTGCTACATAGTAGTTAGGTATATAAAAGTATAATCCTCCTCAGTTTTGCACATTAAGCTGAATCCTAGGAACACTCATGAAAGGACTATGTTGTGTACAATACAAGCAGCTCCTACAGTTTTGAAGAAAAATAAATAAAAACATTACTTACACACTTGTCCTCTGATCCACTGGCTATAAACCGCCCACAAGGAGATACTGCAATTCCACATGGGTAGCAGCGGCTACTGTGCCCTTCAAATCGACGTTCACACCTTCAGAAGAGTTTCAGGAAGTCATTAATAACAGAAACAACCTAGCTCTTTTACTACCATTTTCTTGAAATTCTGCTGAAGCCTTATTCATTTTCCTCAGACTACAAACTTAACTAAGGCAAACGCACAAATTAAGTTATAAATAACTCTGTCCCAAAATGTTGTGAAAATTGAAAATAAAATGAACATACAATACTCCAGGATAATGCCCAACTTATGTTTTGGCCTTGTTCTGTTTACAAAGGTAGAAACATCACTAGCATCTAGAAATGAGGAACTGTGAAGCATGCTGTCAAACTACCCCCAGTTAGCTATCTCAGCATGGAAAGCCAAAACAACCCTGCTTTAAGGGGAGGGTGTTGTGAAAGCCAGCGTGCACTGTGAAGCTTTATAAATCTCCCTCAGGCAATTTCCATCAAATCAAGATGCAGCATGTTGAAACATAATGTAAATAATTATTGCTTGCTTTTCTTATACCCAAATCTGAATATTTAATCTGTGTTGCTCTATTTGCATTCTTACTCCATGCACTTGTTTATCGAATCTTATAAAATCAAGAATGGCAGTATACAAATGACACTCCAAAGTCATAAATCTATCTACAGTACAACTGTAGATAGCTTCTTACTTATCTGTGTTAGTTCAGTCTAAAGGAAGGAATACATTTAAATTTAACACAAGGAATTAGTTTCCCATATTTAATGTTAATATTGCAAAGCAGCATTACTAGCAATGTGGAGTAAGTTTTTGATAGCTAAGCACACTTGGGCCATTTAAAAACATATTTTTCAAATGAGATGAAGACTACTATCCATTTTAAAAAATCCCTGGTTGTAAAGAACTGTGATAGTTTTTTAGTCATACCAAAAAAAAGGGAAAAAAGTCTGATTTAGAGTTGTTTCAATGTTAAAAGTCATTTAATACATGTACAACTTAGAGTTTCAATCACATTCAGAATTATTATCTGTAAATGTGTGCCTCATTTCAAATCTTATTTTTTATACCCACAAGAAGATGTCATTTCAAAACACATAATCTGCATTTTTCTTTTGCCTTTATTATGAATGTTATCACACTGCCTTTCTTCTTACAAAACAAAAGCTGTGCCATTATACAGCTGTCATATATTCTTCTTTTCATGTATGCTAAGTCCAGGAACAAATTTGAAAGAGTAAAAACTGCCAACACCTGTGATATACACTTTTCCCTGGCCAGTGAAATCATGGACACTGTGTTAATTCAATTGACTGAATTTGCGTGCAGAAATGTCTAAATTTTTATACCACGTTGTTCTTTTTTACACACACATGTATGTCTGAATGCCAAGTTGATCTTGCTCACCCAGGTGAAACAGCCATACTTAAACAAAAACATCACTCTAAGACTGATCCAATGGCTATCACTTAGCGAACCATAAAAAGGACAATTTTGAATGCATTTAAATGCATCATTTTATGGAGCCTAACTCTCAGCGCATATTTGGCTGAATCTCTGTATAACAAAACTACTGATTTCAATGGACATTTTGAGTATAGAGTAACCAGACTTTTCACTTCAGGCAGATTCTACCATAATAATCTTGTAAACAATCCAGTTTAAGAGAATACTGCAGTTAAAAAAAAAAAAAAAAAAAGTAAATTATAGAGACAGTCAATTACTATGACTAATATATAAAAACGTTCTTCTACTTCAGTTTCCACCATAGGTCTTGGGTCATTGTCCATAGACTTTCAATAACTAATCAATGCCATTGAATAACCTGCCTCTACTCAAGTTTCCTGTTGTCAGCAAAGGACAGTAGCAATTGTTTCAGTCTCCTCTCAAACACAGCATTCTAGCACATATAAATGCAAAGGTTATGTAATGGAGAACAAGTTACAGAATACACATGTAAATTACACTTTCAAAGAGGCAAATAAATTATATTCATATATTCTCTGTCACTCCTGAATATGCCTTCGGAAGCACCATTCTCTTTTAGGTAGACCACTAGCCATGAAGACTAACTCCTAGTGTTTAAGCCCTCATTCTCAGGGCCTGTAAATGCTAATTTCCCTAATGAACTGTCTCTTTCTCACAGAAAAGTCTCCTAGTAAATCAGTGACAACAACTTCTTTGCAAAAGAATTTAACTCCTTTGCAGCTATGACTAATAACTCAATTACTCTACCTACGAATGGATGCATAAGAACTTACACAATTACAAGGCTTCCACGGATCTTTTCTATGCTACACCACAGCAATGTAAAACAAAGTCTGAGTCATAGGACAGTACCACTTGCCACCTTGCTAGTACACCCACAGTAATAACTAACGTCCTGGATTCCACTTTCTTAGTTGTTTTCCTACTCAGAATTGCCATTATAATCAGGATATATGTTCTATTACTATCCTGCCCCCTCAAAATTGTGCTCTAAGACATTTAAAATAATAATAATAATAATAATAATAATTCTAGTTAAATTTTCCACAGAATGTAGCAGAAACTGTGATATACTGTCTATTAACTCCAGATATCTCCAGGTACCACAGTGATGAAAAGAAGTGAAAAGAAATCTTAGAATAAATAGATATAATGCATATAATTTTAGCTTATTCTAGGAGTTCTTTTATTTCAGCTTTTTTTTTTCCCTCCTGTTCTGTTAAGTAGCAACAGGTGGTGATCAAACTTATTTTGGATATTGCAGGTTTTCCCTGGCCAGCTGGCATGCTGTCCAGGCTCCTAAGAATAAATCTTTGGTCAGAACTTTTCAGGAGTTACCATGGCAAACATCTGGTAATTGCAAGGGACAGCAAACAGCCAAGTTTTCCCTATGTTTTCCAATGTACAGCTTTTAGTCTACTTTCCAAAATATGTATTTTTTTTTTTATGTCACAAACAACTTGTAGAATATTAGGGGGAATAAAACATAACGTGGTGTTTCTGTCTTTGTAAGAGAATGATACCAGAATAAGACACGTCTTTATAAATCAGGGAATACTGTCAAGAATGAGTATTTCATTCTTCTTGCTGCATTCAAAATTGACAGCAGACCAAAGTTTTTTTCTTTTTTAACCACCTTGCCTTTTACTTTATCACTTTGTCCCAGTGCTCTGGTATTTGCTCAGAGACATTTCAATACTAGCAAATCAATCCATTGAGACTATGAAAATCTAAGTATAACTTGACAGGGGTAGTAGCTACCTCAGATGTTCTGTACATGTGGGTTTCATTTAAAACACACACTGAACCCTTCACAAAGGAGCTCAGGATGCTTTCACCAACAGAATCCAGTAAGGACCACACATTCCCCAACCTGTATATTTTAATGTATCCCCAATCCCAAATTTGGAGGAACTCCAGCCACTGCTTATCCAGTTCTCCTTTGTTATCCTCAGGTAACAAGATAACTCAAATCTCTGGGAGAAAAAGAAAAAAAGATGAAACATCATGGGATCCTCAGGTTGACCAGAGACCAAGAAGTAATCAAATTCTGGGTATGTATATGCATATATCTTGCTCAGGATGACATCAAGCAGTTAGTTCACAGTAAAGATAGAAACTGAAGTCTCTGAAAATTGAAGGTAACTCATTCAAACTGCATGTCTGACCCTAATGCTCTCAAAGTGTAATTGTTAGAAAATGTATGAGATGAGTTCCATGTGGCTGCAGGAATTCTATTAAAGTACATTGCCAGGGGAGCTTATGATCTAGTTGCACAAGATCATAATACTAGCTGGAGATACTACCTTAATGTCAAAAGCTGTCTTGTATAAAGAATTGGCAAATCTTTTCAGAGGCTGAAAGAGGGTGAAACTGATTTTTCTCTCGGATCTTCCTTCAAAGCATTATCATGAATTTGAGTAATCTGCAGAAGAAATTCAGTATGTCCAAACAATCCAATATTCTTCCAAAGTCTTCACTGTGGTCCAATAAGCATACACTGCTTTTTTCCAGAAAGAGATGAGGAATGGCTGTTTCAGCAGCAAACAGTTAGAGCAGCTGAACTTGTATTCCTCAACTCCTCAGAGTGAGCCAGAGGCATGCTGCTGCTGCCACCAAAGGTGATACTGGCTGGGGGCTCCTCACAACATCTTACCCCTGACAATCTCAGTAGCAGAAAAGGTAATTTAGCAGCTGTCACATCTGCCTCCCCAAACATGACATAGTAGCAGCCCAGTGCTCTAAAAAGACCAAAAATGTATATTAAATAGCAATAATATGGGGCTATGGTAACTTTTCCCAGCTCTCCCCACCTCTGCATATAAAACAAGCACATCTGACAGAACCTGACCACTGTCCCACTCCTCCCTTGCAATTTAATTCCCGGTTTTAACTGTCCTTTTCCATCTTGTTTTCTTATTACATATCACAACAGCTGTCCCAGCAAATTCTCCATCTCTGTATCTCTGTAACAAGTAGAGAACAGCAAGTGCTAGTTTCATAGAAGCACAGAATGGTTGATGCTGGACAGGACCTCCAGAGGTCACCAGGTCCAAGCCCCTGCTCAAGCAGGATCATCTAGAGACAGTTGTCCAGGAACATGCTCAGATGGCCTTTGAGTATCTCCAAAGACAGAAACTCCACAGGCTCTCTGGGCAACCTGTGACAGTGCTCAGTCACCTGTACAGTAAAAGAAAAAAAAAAAAGAAAAAAAAAGAAGAAAAAAAAACACTTTTTAGAGGGAACATTCTGTGTTTCAGTTTGTGTACATCACTTCTCGTCCAGCCATGGGACACCACTGAAAAGAAACTAGGTCTACCCTCTTTACAGCCTCTCAATGTATTTACAAACACTGGTGAGATTCCTTTCCCTCTACCCCCTGGATCCTTGTCATCTCTGGGCTGAATAGTCCCAACTCTCCCAACCTTTTCTCATAGAAGAGATGCCCAGGTCCCTTCAGCATTTTTGTGGCACTGTGATGGATTCTGCCTAGTAGCTCCATATTTTTCTTGTAATACTGAGACTAGAACTGGACACAGTTCTCCAGGTATAGCCTCACCATGGCTGAGTAGAGGTGAAGGATCACCTACCCCAGCCTGCTAGCAACACTTCCTGATGCAGCTCACAACATTAACCTTCTTTGCTCCAAGGGCACATTGCTGGCTCACATTCAGCTTGTGGTCCACCAGGATCTCCAAGTCCTTTTCTGCCAAACTGCTTTCCAGGCAGGCGACCCCCAGCATGTATTTGTGCCTGAGGCTCTTCCTCCTCATGTGCAGGACTCTGCTCTCCCTCTTGTTGAATTTCTCGATCTTCTTGCCAGTCCATTTCTACAGCCTGTCAGGAGACCTCTGGCATTTCAGTCACTCTTCCCAGTTTTGTGTTGTCTGCAATCTTGCTGAGGGTGCACCCTGCTCTATCATCCAGATTATTAAAACAGACGTTGAATAGGATTGGACCCAGTACTGCCCCCTGGAGTACTCCACTGGTTACTGGCCTCCAGCTAAGCCTTGTGCTACTGATCACTGCCCTCTGGGCCTGGCTGTTCAGCTAGTTTTCAACCCCCTCACTGTGTGCTCATCCATCCCATACCTCATCAGCTTCTCTGTGACAATCTCACGGGAGACAGCATCAAAAACCTTACTGAAGTCCATGTAGACTATATCCATTGCTTTCCCCTTGTCTACCATGCCAGTCATTTCAACACGGAAGTTTATTAAGTTGGTCAAGCATCACTTCCTCTGGTGAATCCATGGTGACTACTCCTGATGACTCTTGTCCTTCATGCTTATGGAAATGTTTTCCAGAATTAGTTGTTCCACCACCTTCCCAGGGCTTGAGGTGAGGCTGACCAGCCTGTAGTTCCCTGGGTCCTGCTTTTTGTCCTTTCTGAAGGGTTTTTTCCTCAGAAATTTATAGAAACCGTGTCTTCCTGGTCATCTAGACATAGGAAAAACTTCTGAACAGATATTGTATTGACCTGATAACAAGGTCCATTGTCAGTCCCAGAAAAGGAGAGGTGATGAACCAGGTCTAGGGTCCACCCATGGAGTCCAGTCAGGAATAGCAGGGGTTGAAGAAGGAGGCAAGACTGTAACATGTGCCCAAGGTACTTCCTGAAGACAGGGCTGCAAACAGAACTCAAGGCAAGTTACCTACACTACCTACAAGGTAGGTCTAAGGTCCATGCAGAAAACAAGGCTGGAGGCATAACTTGAGACAGGTGTAATTACAATATGCTTCTGGCAGACTGAATGCCCAAGCCTACATTTAAAAGGAGCACCTGGAGCAAGGTGCAGAGTGTGTAGGTGGGGGCCCAAGGCTGTTCAGAGCAGTTAGAGCCCAGTGCAGGGCCCTGACAGTGCAGTCTGTAGCTCAAGTTAAGCTACGTCTGAAAATCTGAGACAAAGCCAGGCCATGCAATTAGTGTCATAAAGAAGGATGAATTTGTATAACACCATGACTTTAGCCACATTTTACTGATGAGCAAGAAGGAAGAAATTCACCTTGAAGAAGAAAAGCTTTCACTATTTCACATTCTGGAACTTCTCTTATGAATGTGATTGCTTGGAATGTGACATACAAGGGAAACAGCAAATTGCTGCCGAAATCTGGACAGATGATTTTTCTCAATATCAGCCAATCATGAAGATAAGGGTATTCATGTAACTTTGCTGGCAAACAAACTTAGTTGTAGCATAAGTGTTTAGTCAATATTCTAAACATTTGATAAAGTGCAGAGGGCAGCACTTTGAATTCATGGTTTCCCCCTAGTATCATGAATGGAAAAAAACTTCCTTTATTCTGGATGTTATAAATCACAATTATCTAATCTGCAAGTTGGAGGAAACAAAAAAAATGAAGTGATGCAGACTGGTAAGACAGAAGAACTGTCATGTGAAATTTAAAGGACACAAACATAACAAAGCAGCTGGTATTTAGTCTAGTCTGCCATTTGGGGTTGTCATGGTTTTATTGTGTAAGGAAATGGAATTTTCCCTAATTAGGTTTCTGTGCTCTTTCTATGCATTAATTTTAGAGCAGCAGGTTGCAGAAATAAATCTGTCTCTCACTACCCTATGTCTTCATGAACATAGTTACTGAAAGCAGGCAGGACTGGTGGATAAGGAGACTTAGTCTATACTCGGACCCACCAATTTTTTTCATCAAAAGATGGACATTAAATGGTAGAGGCAACAGGAACAGATTCCTATGAATCAGTGCTACTCTTGACTTCCGCGGGGGGGGGTGGGGGGGGGTGAGTTGTGATGTCTCAAATACATTCACCAGAGAGATAGGAGGAGATAAAACTGTAAAAGAGATAAAATGGTAAAGTTTCTATATTTTATGGGCAATTAGGAGTCTACAATGTTTCATCATGAAGAACACAAAATCTTTCAAAAAAGTAAGCATGCATCAAATGTTGTTGGTACCTCCTGATTATTAACTTTTAGTCTGACGCTTTCTTGGGAACCCTGAAGCTGGTAACTAATATTCTTCTCAGTTAGATTCCCATTGAACCTCAATTTAATTTCTGTGCTCACTGCTTCCAACTTGGACCATAGATAATATTTTCACTTGTCCTCCAACTAGCCATTCTTTTTAGACAGGACAGACTTAAAATGCTCTTCGCGATGTCTTCACAGTGTCTTGGAAGATGATCAAAGGTCATTATCTTACCCCACTGTATGCATTCACAAAGCCTGTTAATTCATTATTGTAACCTGAAAGAATAGCAGCCAGAGTTTTCTTCTTCCAAAAAGATCTAACCTCCTTAGATCTTTATGTTGCTTTGTAGACTGTCTGAAGTTTTTCTTAGCTACATTTATAATGAAGAGAAGAATGCAGGAGAAGTATACAAATATTCAAAATCTTCAGATGAAACTTCAAAACTCCATGCATTTCAAAGTAAATGAAGCAGGAGTCTGAGTAAGTCCAAAAGTCACTAATATGATCCAAGATTCCCTCATTTATTGGCAAGATGACCTGGCTGTGTGAGATTGGCTGACAACATCAGAAGTTTAAATGTCTTTTCTTGTACCACCTTCAGAGGAACCCATAAGACTTCCTGGCACTCTCTGAAGTAGCCCTGGAATGCCTCCAAACCATCCAAAGTGAAAGATGCAGATGGATTTACAGCTTTATCCACCAAGGATGATGAAAGTGGAAGGTGCAAAAACACTTTCACCAACTTCAAGAACAAGAGAAAACATACATAAATGAATTTTCACTGGGGAAAAAGGAAAAAAAAAAACAGAGTTTGATAATACAGACTGAATGGAAAGAGTCTTGTGAAACTCAGAGGGGAAAAAAAAAAGGAAGAAAAAAAAAAAAAACAAACACTGTGTTCAAAGCCTATAAAGCTGCAGGCCAGGATAAAGTGTCTGAAGATATACTCTAAGCAAGGACCAAAAAAGAACCTGAGCATTCTGCTGTGATTCCTCAGTTAATAATGATAAAAGCAATGCAAGTCAGAAGAATGAAAAAAAATGAATCATCATTAAAGAAATTGAACAAAAGAAACAACTAAGGAAGAAATTGTGCAGAATCTTTGAAAATGATTTCCCATGATTTCAACTGCAGCTTTCCAGAGCACCATGCTCTCAAATTTTCCCATTTCATCAGCATTTTTCACTTTATAGTGTCACTAAATATAGTATCAGTGGATAAAATTCATTAAGGGCAATAAGCAGGTTAAACGAAAGAAAAACTGTTTTCTCTGTGGATGCCTGAGGCAAATATTTAGAACAAAATAAACAGACAATAAAAGCTGAGTTCTTGCAGTTGATGTTACTATCCACAACTCTGCAAACAGTACAAATCAGAAGGTTGACTTACCTTTGCTATATTTCAAAACACTGGAAAATGATTTCACTTAAAAAAAATAAAATTAAAAAAAAAAAAAACCTTATTCTGTCAACTCCCCCCCCCCCCCCCCCCCCCCCCCCCCCCCCCCCCCCCCCCCCCCCCCCCCCCAAAAAAAAAGTAGAAAAAGAGAGATCATTCCAGCGGGACCATTCAAAATACAGTAATGGCAGATGCACCACCTTTACAAATCAGCAACTTCAAGAGATTAAAGGAACTGGCCCATCATAAGATTGTTTAGGAACTAATCTCTCCTCTAGGTACAAGGGATGAACTGGATTTGATTGGACAAGACCTATGAACAAAAAAGCAAAAGTTTTCAATCTGTGTAACTGTATAGTACACCTAGCACTCTGGTGAAGACTTGTTCCAAGTTCAGATAGAGCTTTCCAAACTCAACCATTTCAAAATTATTTATGTAAAAAACACCTGGTGAACACATTAGGAAAAAGTGAACAGTTTTCTTCCTTATGAGAACTGAAGAGTAGATTTTAAAATACAGAAGTTTTAACCTCTGGCCAGAGGAATGAGGGAAAATTTCATTTTTAAAAATTTGTGGTTTTTATTCACACAAAAAAAGTTACAAACAATAGCAAAATGGTGATTTATTTGCTCTATTTTTTCCTCTACAATGGTTACTGTCATTGATTGCTGTGTAGTGTGAAACAAGCATACATATTTACACAATACCTATTGCGCACACTGAAAATATGGATAATTAAGGACTTGAATAAATTTTTTGAAGTTTGGCTAGCAGAACTCAGCAGACACTAGAATACACTGACTTTGCCAAATTAAATATGGAGCAAGAACATACATAAATTATTCCCCTCTTCCCAGGACATATTCATTTAATTGATTGCACAGATTTTACACTTTAACTATTTTACCATTCACCTGCTCTACTTATATAAGTATTTAGAAATGAAGAGACAGATAAGTGATCTGTGAAAAACTCTCTACTTTTTCATTACTCTTCTAGCAACACGGTTTGAACAGCTTATTAGAAAAACATAAGAAGGTAACGGATTCCGACCTCAGCAGTCTCTAGTTTCATTACTTTCTGACATTCAGTACAGGTAATAACAGCAATGCTTTTGGCAAGAACTTATGTGCCCCCTATAGGTTTAATGTATTCTTACCACAGAAATTTGGTAATAATTGAAACAACCATTATGCATTTCTAAACAGAAAAATCAATATCAGAAAAAAAAAAAAGAAAAAAAGTTAAAAAAATAAATTCTTCAGTAAGTATGTTTACATATGCACAAGGCAAATATTAAATTATTCTTAAAGACTTAAGCATCTTTCCCATCCAAATTGTTTTTTTTTTTAATATAATTCCTGCACAAAAGCCTGCACAAAAGAGATTGCCCCAAGTATTTCCTTTCCTGTGCAGTGTTCCCTCCCTGCCACTCTCTCCCTCTGTCCCATACACTTCCCAAGTACAACAGCGAAAAGTGCAGCATCTTGTTCTGAGTTTATCATAGAATATTATGCATAGTTATAGAACTGTATAAATGATTTATAATAATGCTGTTACAATTACATTTGTATTTTAAAAGCTGGATCATAAATTTTACCTCCTTTAGCAGTAATGACATGCTGTTTTGGAAATACCATTAGCATCAATATACTATTTTATATATACAATTAGATCTCTGTAAGGTGGGTAAGACATGGGTGATAAATCTTGACTATTTAATGGTTTTCACATAAGTAACTGCAACTGAGGAACCAAAGGGTAAAAATCTACTCAACATTATGTTTGGTCTGTTAAAATAAGTAAATTCCAGTTAGCCCAATATCCCTTAATAATATGCATAATACTTTTTTAAAGGCCTGACTGCAGATCTGATTCCACACACTATTTTCTAATAGTATACCACAGGAAGTATGACAACTCTGAATAGAGACAAAGCATGTCTTTTTATTCCAAGGCTAATTCCAGGCTAATTCAGCCTTACCTGAGAGTTCGTAAATCCCAGAGTTTGATGCCATCGCCTACAGCCGTGGTCACAAAAAGATTGTAAGCTTCAGGTTGCTGAGTGCTGAATGCTGACCCCTGAAATATTAAAATTATTTTCAAATAACTTTTCTTGTGATGCTAAATATTTAGTCCATTCAAGAATAAACAATATATAGTTTGTTAGACTGTGCGAGTATCGGTAGGGGCTCGACTGAGGAACCCACCCACCTGTGGAGGCAGGTGAGGAGGGGGGTAGAGCTGAATAGGACAACTCGGAAGAGCAAAGATCTAGGACCAGCTATCAGATGAACAGCATCTAAAGTCTAAATCTTAATCCTGGATTAATCCTAAGTGTGTGCAAGGGTGCTGGTCTACACCAGCAGCTGGAGTAGGGCTACAGTCTCAGGAGAGAGAGGCACACTTACCCAGGTGCCAGCAGCTGGAGACAGCAGAGATCCAGGGCCAGCTACTGGACAGGCTCTGCCTAAGCAAATCTTCCCACTAATGGACTTTCATCCAAATCATCCAAAGAGGGAAATATGATGAGGCTGCCAGTGATGCCCATGTTTGTATGAGTGCTGAGTGTTGTTGTCTATGTTGTCCTGTGTACATGTATATATGTGCCAACTGGGAACAGAAGTTCAGCCTCACTGCTGGTTGGACCCAGGGGAAGGGACCTATGGCAGTCTCAACTCCATTGGGTTACTGCATTCATCTACTTCTAACAATATTTTATCAGAACTTCAGAAGCATTATTTGGCTTTGTAAAGCTGGCAAGATTCAGTTTACACAAACTTCCTGGACCTATTCTATATTTTTTCTATTTTTCAGTTTTCAGTTGACCCTACAAAAAGCTTCACTCCAAAAGCCTCTCCCTGTAATACGTACTAGTTTAACTTCACTTGACTTTCTTTGCAGTAGAAAACAATTTATTATGATCCTCAGTTATTAAGAAGGTCTTCAGAAAAAGGTTGAGGTTGCCACCACAAAAATCGTTTAAAAGCAGTAAGGCCTCAATACATTCCCAGATCCTTAAAGGAAGTTTCAAATTGTACTTTCTATCTTCATTCAAGACTTTCTTATTACTAAGGGACAGCAAACCATACCAGGCATGAACATCGCCCAACAGCATGTCAAGAAAGTTTCATGTCATCAAAACAAATTTTACACCTTCTCATAGACATGGGCAAAATATTGATTAATTATACAAATGTGAAATGGCCCATGGCCATTCATTAGCAAATCATATATTCCAATGATTAATTAGAGGACTTTAGCTTTCATAGAATGAATGAGCAATTAAAATTTGTTCACATTAAAGCAGAAAATGAATATATAATACCAGCAGGGAATATTTTCAGCAAATTCTAGTTTAAAGTTACTTTTCTTGTTCCTCACATAGATGAAAATAACATTTAGAATCTGAAAAGAAGTAAAAATAGAAAACCTTAAGGAATCAACTATCTTTACAAAGTCTAACTACATTATACAGCCAAAGTAGTCCAACATTTAACTATAAGCCATGCTTATCCCTGGCATAAGTGGGCACACTTTCCACTGACTTCAGTAGTAATTGCACTCATTCATACCAGGACCAGTTTTGGCTTCATACCTTTAAATAATTAAATCTGGGCTATCTTTAAACCTCTGATTTTTTAACATCCACATTGGCAAACCTTGACCTTTTTACTGGCTACAAACGTCTTTCTCCAGGGAACTAAATATAAACAGTTTGAACTCCTTCTTTCCTTTCCCCACCATTCACATTCTTGATTTGGCTGAATACATCACAGAAACCTCAAGGCCATTTCCCGCAATCAGTTCTCGACTGCCAGGAATCTTCTATTCCTTACGAAAACTGGCGTATGGGTGGAACGTGCTCCAGTACTTTGTCAAGAAATTTCCCCAAATGGCAAGACAAAGTGGGGCACTCAGAACTAAAAAGACTATAGGAGCTTTCACTTCCTAAACTAAAGATTACCACAGCCTGTTCTAACAGATGAAATAAACTACACTGTGCCACTGATTTTCTAACAAAGACAAAGCCTACACATTCTCACATTAGCTCTGTATATATATTCTGTAAAAAGAACAATTGCAAAAGAGAAAGACAATATTTGCCCAAAGGATGGTGTTCATTAAGTTACAGAGCACCCTTATTTTATGTGCTTTGGATATTATTCACCATCTCTTTCTTCAGTCAGCAGTCATCACAGTCTAATAAAAAACACTCCCTAGACAAGTGCATATTTACCTCCAGCAACACTCCTTTACTTTATGAAGCATGAACAGTAATACATGTGATCAAATATTAATATAAATCCTTTGTTCCGTCCTTGCCCTGACATTTTGTCAGTAACACTTTTCCAATCTAAAGCCATACTTGTAGCTTCAAATTACAATTGCTACTGAATATTGCTATAAAAAGTATACTAGTTGGGATAGCAAGCTGAATGTTATTTATCCCTTCGCGTTTTTATAGTCTGTTAATTTATGATAATCTATTCTAAAACACAAAGTAGTAGGATATGCTAACACACTCTGCAGTCCGTATTTGTTGCTTCCCCTAAAAGGACACAGTTCAATAGAATCCCTATCTAATTCACTGATTACATATAAATACCATGAATATCATCCAAACTGGCTGGCTGGCTTATGCTAAAGGCATCAATCAATAGCTGTCTCAGAAAGCACTCCACACCTTCCAGGCAAATGCATACCTTCAGACAGGTTTGTCACCACAGCTAGGAAAAAAAGTAGCTGACTGTTCAAATACTATATAATTTCTGAGTTTCCTATTACATTTTACACATATACATTTCCTAGTGAATAGACCAATGAATTTTGAAACAAAAGGCCCTGGAGAGAAAACCAAAAACCTTGCTATTTCTCTGAAAATGAATGTAACCTCTGTGCTCCCAGGTAGAACACAATACCCTCAATATATTTGCCATTGGTGATAATGGACTCCTGTTCAAAAAGTATATTTTGCAGCAGTACAACTGTGTTGTTAACACTAAAGTTCTGAATCTGCATAGTCTGATCTCAAATTGACACCCATTTTTGTATCTCAGTGGTTTCCAAACTGAGAAACAGGAACACAACTTTGATATTTCAGTCAATTTATTTTACTACATGACTTAAACATTAGTATGCAAAGCAAAACATTCACAGCTCCAACGGGAACCATGCAAAGTCAAGTAATAATTTGGTAATCATCAGTAATCAATTTTCTTTAGGTGATCTTATGCATCAAAACAAAATTAAGTTGTAAATCACTATTTGAAAAAAAAAAAAAGAAGTTAAGGCAATGCAAATACATTATTATCAGCTTAGGACGTTCACCTTGTCAGGATTGGTATAAGACCTCTAATGACTATTTGTCAAAGTGTGGTGAAGTTACTACAGCCAGAATAGCAACATTTGCTCATTGCTTCAAATGGAGCTTAATGGCACCAGTAGGGTCTAGTAACAACCTGCGCTAAAAAAAAATGTCATAAGCAGTTTTGAGAGCAGGGTCAGGAAAACAGAACACCCCCCTCCTAGGTGGATGTTGTTTCCTCCGTGCTACACCACGATTTCTCTTGTTCCCTCTCTCTCTCTCTGAAGCCTGCCCTGTGTGCCATGACGTAAGTTAAGGGAAGAGTGAAGGTTCACTTCAGTGATAAGTGGATGATTTCCATCAGTATCCTCAGGCTGAGAAGAGCAGTGAACCTCCACCTGCCATTTCCTGAGGAAATGATCTGAAAACTAAGCTATTTCATGAATCTATAGCAATATCATCACCACATCTCCAAAGACTGTGTAATTAGCATAAACATCATTTCATTAGGAAATTCAGTAGCTGTACAGTCTTCTTGATTTCTATCCAGAAATTTTTAACCTGCTCCACTGTTTAAATCCAATCTGACAGAGAAATAAAAGTCTAGTGATAAATATATTTCCACAAGATGTGTAAATGAGTAATTAGCATACAAAAATTCAAACCAGAACAGCCATTAAGTGACTTTGTTTTGAAAACCATTAACCAGCCAACATGAGTCATTCAGAACAGGCATGCATTCAAATATTGTGTCTCTCTCAGTCAACTAGTAATAAGGACATGACAAGATGATAACATTGCAATTGGGGAAGAGTGTTAAGCGAACGCAGAACAAAAGTGCAAGTGGTGCAAAAGAAGGTCATAAAGAATGTAATACTCAAATTGGAGTTCTGGTGGGTTTGGAAGGTGATATTTATGACACAGGCTTAAAATCCTTTAGAAAAGATATTCGATTCATTTCATTACTGCTAGAAGAACCTGTATACAAAGACAGATGAGCTTTCTATCATCAACATATGGCATGTCCTTGAACAATTGAGGACAATTTGGTGCCAAGAGTCTTTGTTAAGGAAACAAGAATATGCTGAGATTTTTAATAAGCATTAATATGCTCAATTAAATCAAGATCATAGAACTTCAAAGCAAGCAGTATAAGGCCTAAAGTTCTGCAAGCAATTCAATTGTGTAAACTTTAATCATACCTCAAGCTGCAAGAGCTAGACATGTCTTTTGTGGTTTCCTCTCCCAGACTTCAGTACCTAAGTTGCACTATTTTGGATCCAGTCCTAAGGGTTCTGTATATAATCAAATCCTAAATAACTCTACTAATCTAAACTTGGTGACAACCGGGAAGTGGTTTGGCACAAACAGTACAAATATAAACAAAAACCTGCTAGTAAGCATGCTATGCAGAAAAACTTCTTCCTTACGTGAGTTTTAGTCTGTTATGATTTTGTACAGTTTACAGCTTTCTCTTCTAGTGTTTTTCTTCAACCAATATTTTAAATTTGGCACAGCCTCACAAGTATAGCTCTAAAATGACCTTTTTGTAAGCTTTGGAATATCCATGTTCCATTCAAGAGATGCTTGATACATTCTTGCCCTGGTTTCCTTTGTGTAATGTTGATGAAATAACACAAACTCACAACAAAAATACTGTTCTGTAGAATATAAGAAAAGACCTGAAGAAGACACTCCTACTCAATGGATAGAATAGAATTCTATTCTATATGACAGATGGATAGGTATAGTGAGTTTATGTATGTGTTAAGTTTATGTATGTGTGAGAATATATACACATACACAATATGTGTATATATATACACACACACACAACACATTACTTTCAACCACTGTTGCAATTTAAGGTTTTCAAATTAAACAAACAGCATGGTATTAAGACATCCAGCTATTCCTACTGTTAAAGAAAGATAAAGGAAAAAATAAGTACAGCAGTATACACGATGCTAGCATGCAAATACATTTTCACTGCATTCATTATTCTTCATCTCACTATAAACAAGTAACAACTCAGGGTAGCTTCTTACCCAGCTTCTTACTAACACAGTTGTTTCTAAAGATTTACCAGCCAAGATTTCCTTCTTACACCTCTCTCTGCTCTGGCACTCAATAATGACTATTTGTTCCCCAGCATCCATGTAATTTTTATAATTTTCTTCAACATTATACTATTGAATTTTTCATTTCTGAAGTAATCCTCTACATTAAAAGCAGAGTTTAAACTGACAAGACTTCATAACTGCTACTGCATTTAAAGATGTTTATTTTTCATACTGAAGGAGAAATCCCAACCTTCTGGGGGTGAGCTTTAGCGATACTGCTCTCTTCAATTCCTCCTCATGGCCATTACCTCCCCAAAGCTACTTTCTTCCAGTCCTTGCATCTGTTACCTCTGGACCCTTGCAAGACACTGAGGTTGAAGGACTTGAGAAGGAAAGATATATCAGGGCAGAAGGAGCTCTGGAAAGAACAGTAAAGTACATGGTTGTGGATGACCAGAACAGAAAAGAAAGAAAAGAAAAAACAGGTTTACACTAGGAAGAGCGAATTATGTACATGAGAAAGAGGAAAAAGGAAAGAGGCTGTAGGAGCTGGAAATGCGAAGACGTAGCTACATAAGTGGAGCTCCTGGAATGATAGAGATACAGCATAGCTTCCACAGGTGAAATAGGCTTGGAGATGTAAGCTGGCCAAGTGATATATGATGAGAGGAGCAGGCTTCAGACCTAAGTTATTCCAGACCTGGGGCAGACTGTCAGGAAGCTTGAGCCAGCACAACCATCACAGCGGTTGTCAGTGTGAAATGGAGAACAATGACAAGACAAAAGACTAGTTGGAAGTCCCATCTTGTTGCTGCTACTGCTTCTTCTCCAGGAAGGATGAGCCAGTAGGAACGGGCAGAACCACCACCACACACACACCTCACCTAAAAAGAGAAGGGACAACTGCAGCAATTTCCTAGACTACAATAGGAAACGTTCCATGTACTTATTCTCTCTCTCTCCACACTGTATTAGCATGTACTCCATGTTGATATGCAATATTACACAGAATGTTAGCAAGAACAGAGATTACTTTGCACAGTTCATGTTTCAGATAAGTGATCAGTTTTCATCAGCTGTAATAAAATTGGCAGCCTCTATCTCATGCAAGGGTATGGTCTGATTTTACAATAATTATAGTCAGGATGATTCAACACATTCCTAAAGCTAAAGACAAAGCTACTTAAAGCTGCAGCTAGGCTACAGCTTTCTTTATCTATGCTGTGGCAAGTAATGATTCAGTAGGGTAGTACATCATCTTCAGGATATCATTAATAAAGCAAGACCTTATTGTACTAATAACTGCCTCTGCAACACAGGATGTGCTACACACAATTAAACTTAAAGTAATTTCCTAATTCTTGAGGGAAAGATGACTTTTACATTAACTTTGATAGGCCAGACAGGGATATTTTCAAAATTAGACAGAAGAGTAAGGCCGTGGATTCTTAGATTTAGTTGACATTTAAATAGTTCAATGTTGTTTTGAACATTTGCCTATAACATTCTAAATTTCTGTTGTGTCACACACATAATCCAGGAGTATTTTTTACAGAAATACTGATTCAGCAGCAGGTTATATGCATGCACAAGTAATATGAGAATTTTATTTAATTTTCATTCCCATTTATCTTCTAAATATATTTCCATATTCAGAGTAATAAAATTCTAACGGGAAACAAGATTACAAGATTCACAGACATTGGTTAAAATGGGTCCCATCAAGTAAATATTAGCACTCCATCATCTTCTAAGAGATATACTTTATAACCATCAGCACAGCCGAATATTTTATGTTTATATATAATTATATATATATATAATCACACAGATATATAGATATAGATATTTGCAATTTTCTCCTAAATTGTTCAGAAAGAAGACTCTGCATATTGTTCTACCATACATAAAACAATATCTACAGTGAAAAACATATTCCAAGGGATAAAATAAGCTTAATCAAGTACCCTGAAGGCTGAGATAAATCTCATGCCTTGTCATTTCTTGCAAATAATCTCCAGAAATGACAAAAAGAACTATTTAAAGTAATTACACTGCAAGTTACATGTACTTGTTTACAGCTGCTGCTGTTCAAAACCAGCAATAACTGAATCTCATGCTGGTCATGTATGTTGCTAGAATCCCCCATATATGCAACAGATAACTTGCAGACAGGTTTCTCCCACATTTAATTGAATCAGATCTTCATTAGTATTTTATAAAGACCTTCTAAATATATTTTATCTTTATTATTATTATTTATTAAAAACAAACTCCTGATCTCCCCCACTTAATGCTGTTCAGGTTGCATCCAAAAGCAATGTTGGAACATGGGAACTCACTTGTTTTTGCATGAAGTCAAAACAGAAAATGCACTTCAAGAATATACATAATGCATTGCAATCAATAGTGAGCATGAAACCTACAGGAAAGCCTCCATAAATTTTATGGTGTGGGCATTGGTTCCTTAAAACCAAATATTTCATTCCACAGATTTGCTTCTACTTCACCACCCCTCCCCGGTAGCTAAGGTAGTCACATCCTTAGACTCCAATGTATTTTGCACTTTAAACAGGATATAGAATTACAAAAATAGGCAGAATACTATGTGTATGCTATAAAGTATTTCAGCATATTCTCTTAATGCAAATGTTCCAAGCTATATTTACTCTAACAGTTTAAATTGTACTAATGTAACAAAAGAGCTGATGATATAATTTTCCTACAGACCTATCTAAAGTATTAATTTTATATAACTGAAAAAATAATTGAGAACCTTGATCTATAATTTTCCCCCAAATGGTCAATTTTCTTTGCTATACCACGTCTCTAGGTTTTCTCTCAAGCGAATACTTGTCCACAGCTTTAAAGTTTTTCTTGATTAAATAACCTGAAGCCACTCAGCTGACCAAGCAAAAAGAAAAGCCAAAACTTTAAGCCTGTATGTGTAACAAATAGTACTGAAATAGTTAGCACAATTTTAAGTGTTTTACCAGATCACATCTCTCAGGAAAACCCACAAAGTTATACAAAAGTAGTAATAAGGAACTGTTTTAAACCCACAGAAGCAAGGGCTTTCCAAATGGGAATGAAGAGCCATACTCAACCAAACCTAACACAGTAGGCATTCCAGCAGGAATGTACAGGAATATAAGATTTCCAAACATTCAAATCAAATTTCAAATGTAAAGAAAGAAAAAGGAAAAAAAGCCCAAAGATGAGTGTTTTAAAGCCATCCACTCCGTTGTAATACTGAGCAATTTTTCTTTCAGTTTCTGCATGAAACAGATGACTTTGGATTCAACTTTATAGAATGGTTACATAAGACGTATAAGATGACAAACCTAAATTCTCCCATGAGATTCAACAAATTAGCAAGAGGAACCTATCATTTATTTACATAGAGACTAAGTTGTACATTCTGTACATTTTGTAATTTTGTTTCAAGTACTAAAAAAATAAACAAGAAAACTCTGATTGAGGAATGGCAAATCCAAGCCAATATCTGAAAAATATGGTTCTCTTCAGTTCCCAGCACCTTGTACTGGTTTACCTTCTGATGACATTACCTAAGGGCTACGAATTCATGATTTCTCCCTGATGATTTTTACCTGTAAACCTTCAGGATGCAACAGTGTATTTCCATCATGCCATACCTGGGCATGATATATTAACTCAACATCAAAGTGACTGAAAACCAGGCTGAAAGGAGAGAAACTGTTCAAGATCATCTACTCCTCAAGTATGTAAGCCCACACTACAAATTATTATAGCATTATGATATTGCTATTTTCTCACAGGACTTGATTTCAATCTCTTGCTAAGCCTACAGGACTGACTTTTATTTCAAGCGTTAGATTCAAGTAACACGGAAAGAAACTATGGCACAGTTTATGGACCCTTTTTCAAGGGACATAAATGATCAAGTATACAACTAAAATCAAAACATTTATTCAAAATGTAAAAAAAATTGCCCAGGTTTCCATCACAGTAGAAGAAATTTCACATAATATGTCAACACGTGCAGATTGTTTTCTTTCTAAAAGCCCTGTTCTAAATAAATAAATAAATAGATATATAGATAGATAAATAAATAAATAAACCATTGCTTGGCTTAAGGCTGTTTTATGGCTACTTTACACAACAAACTCTGAAATGGAAGAAAATAATTTTCATGGCAGAAAAAGCAAGACTGACAGCTTCCTTATAAGAACAATAAACTTAGATAATAGAGTGATTAAAATCCATACTCCTATCACGTCCAATTTATTCCTTTCTCACATAATCTTTTGGGTCAAGAGACTGCACAAGGCCCTTTATCTCACCTTCTTGTTCAGTTTGCACATTCAAGAAGCTTATAGCTACCTCTACTTGTAAGAAACCGTGTTTATACACAGTGCAGTTATAAGCACTGCAGGAGAACAACTTTGGGCAATAGGAATTTACTCTGAAAATAGCCTTTTGCTGTTATAAAGAAGTTTGGTTGTTGGGGTGTTTTTTGATTGATTTGTTTTTGTTGCTGTTGCTTTTTGTTTTGTTTGATTGGTTGTTGTTTGTTTTTTTTTCTTTTAATTGTAATAACAACGATGATATCGGTAAATACACAAATGATCAACCTCTTGTTCCCATGTCAGGAGCAGAATATTGGAGGAATATGTAGCCACTATTGTAAGAAATACACTCAGAACACTATATAAAAATTTTGGCCCTTTGTAAAAAGAACACAATAGGAGGCTAGAATAGGTTATAAGACTCATTAGAATTTTACAACTCCCTTTATTTTCCCATGCAAGAACTGAGTGTTAAATTGGTTTCCTCTTTGTCATGAAATATTTTGAGATATCAAAATCCAGTATGAATGTTAAATAACATCTACATTAATACTTCAACAAATCAGTGTGGAAAAGCCTTCTATTTTCTAAACAGCATGTTAAAAATGCAGGTCAAAAATATGGAAAGTGTTAACAGCTATAAAAATGACTAGCAGATTACAAACATTTTAAATATTTACAATTAATGGTTCCTACTGAACTGCAGTATTACAGTCTGGCCCAATGTCCTGGTTTCAGTTAGGATAGAGTTAATTTTCCTCCTAGTAGCTGGTAGGGTGCTATGTTTTGGATTAGGATGAGAAGAGCGCTGATAACATGCTGATGTTTTTTTAATTGTTGCAGAGCAGTGCTAACACCAAGCCAAGGACTTTCCAGCTTCTCGCTCTGTCCTGCCAGCGAGCAGGCTAGGGGTGCAGCAGGAGCTGGGAGGGGACAGACCCAGGACAGCTGACCCAAACTGGCCAAAGGGGTATTCCATACCATCTGACGTCATGCTAAACAATATATAGGGGTGGCTAGCCGGGGTGGGGGGCCGGCTGCTCGGGGATAGGCTGGGCATCGGTCAACGGGTGGTGAGCAATTGCATTGTGCATCACTTGTTTCGTACACATTATTATTATTAATACTATTATCATTATTATTATTGTTATTATTATATTCCTGTCTTAATAAACTGTCTTTATCTCAACTCACCGGCTTCACTTTCCCGTTTCTCTCCCCCATCCCAGAGAGGGAGGGGGGAGGGTGAACAAACGGGTGTGTGGTGTTTAGCTGCCAGCCGGGCTAAACCACAACAGTCCTTTTGGCACCCAACGTGGGGCTCGAATGGTTGAGATATCGACAGATTTGACCAGAGTGTGTTAAACTAAAATTGGTATAAGTATTGGACCTGCTTAATAGTTGCTAGTCACAATGTTGATTGCCTTAATCTCAAGTCTGCTGTGCCTGTTTTCCAAATTGAGTTTTATAGCACGTTACTTTCTGTACGTGCTCCCTGTCGTGCTGTTTATCTTTTCTGGGCCCTGGTTTAAGATTGTTATGGTACTGTGCAGTGTAACAGTGGTTTATGAAATGATGAGATTGCTGGTCATGACTCTAACCTGGTATTTGTACTCAGCGCTGTCGTCAACTCTATACTTTGGAAACCATATCTCAGAAACTATTAGCAATTACACCTATTGCCTTTTTTCGTCAGGGAGTCCAATATACTTGGAATCGGCTGCCCCAGGGGTGGAAACACAGCCCTACCATTTGCCATGGACTGATCCAGTCTGCGCTGGAGCAGGGGGAAGCTCCTGAACACCTGCAGTACATCAATGACATCATTGTGTGGGGTGACACTGCAGAGGAAGTTTTCAAGAAAGGGAAGAAAATAGTCCAAATCCTTCTGAAGGCCAGTGTTGCCATAAAACAAAATAAAGTCAAAGGACCTGCACGAGAGATCCAGTTTTTAGGAATAAAATGGCAAGATGGATGTCGTCAAGTCCCAATGGATGTGATCAACAAAATAACAGCTATGTCTACACCAACTAGCAAAAAAGAAACACAAACTTTCCTAGGTGTCGTGGGGTTTTGGAGAATGCACATTCCAAATTACAGTCTGATTGTAAACCCGCTCTACCAAGTAACCCGTAAGAAGAGTGATTTCAAATGGGGCCCTGAGCAACGACAAGCCTTTGAACAAATTAAGCAGGAAATAGTTCATACAGTAGCCCTTGGGCCAGTCCGAACAGGACCAGATGTAAGGAATGTGCTCTACACCGCAGCTGGGGAGAATGGTCCCACCTGGAGCCTCTGGCAGAAAGAACCTGGGGAAAATCGAGGTCGACCCCTGGGGTTTTGGAGTCGGGGATACAGAGGATCTGAGGCCCACTATACTCCAACCGAAAAGGAGATATTGGCAGCATATGAAGGAGTTCCATCTGCTTCGGAAGTGGTCAGTACTGAAGCACAGCTCCTCCTGGCACCCTGACTGCTGGTACTAGGCTGGATGTTCAAAGGAAGAGTCCCCTCTACACATCATGCAACTGATGCTACATGGAGCAAGTGGGTTGCACTGATTACTCAGCGGGCTCGAATAGGAAACCCCAGTCGCCCAGGAATCTTGGAGGTGATTATGGACTGGCCAGAAGGCAAATACTTTGGGATATCATCAGAGGAGGAGGTGGTCCGTGCTGAAGAAGCCCCACTGTACAACAAGCTACCGGAAAATGAGAAGAAATATGCCCTGTTCACTGATGGGTCCTGTCGTATTGTGGGAAAGCATCGGAGATGGAAAGCTGCTGTATGGAGTCCTACACGACGAGTTGCAGAAGCTGCTGAGGGAGAAGGTGAATCGAGTCAGTCTGCAGAAGTGAAAGCCATTCAGCTGGCTTTAGATATTGCTGAACGAGAAAAGTGGCCAGTTCTCTATCTCTATAGTGATTCATGGATGGTAGCAAATGCCCTGTGGGGGTGGTTACAGCAATGGAAGCAGAACAATTGGCAGCGCAGGGGCAAACCCATCTGGGCTGCTGCATTGTGGCAAGATATTGCTGCCCGGGTAGAGAACCTGGTTGTAAAGGTACGCCATGTAGATGCTCATGTGCCCAAGAATCGGGCTACTGAAGAACATCAAAACAACCAGCAGGTGGATCAGGCGGCTAAGATTGAAGTGGCTCAGGTGGACCTGGACTGGCAACATAAAGGTGAATTATTTGTAGCCTGATGGGCCCATGACACCTCAGGCCATCAAGGTAGAGATGCAACATACAGATGGGCTCACGATCAAGGGGTGGACCTGACCATGGACACTATAGCACAGGTTATTCGTGATTGTGAAACATGTGCTGCAATCAAGCAAGCCAAATGGTCAAAGCCTCTTTGGTATGGAGAACGATGGCTGAAATATAAATATGGAGAGGCCTGGCAGATTGATTACATCACACTCCCTCAAACCCGCAGCGGCAAGCGCCACGTACTTACAATGGTGGAAGCAACCACCAGATGGCTGGAAACATATCCTGTGCCCCATGCCACCACCCGGAACACTGTCCTGGGCCTTGAAAAGCAAGTCCTATGGCGACATGGCACCCCAGAAAGAATTGAGTCAGACAATGGGACTCATTTCCGAAACAACCTTATAGACACTTGGGCCAAAGAACATGGTATTGAGTGGGTGTATCACATCCCCTATCATGCACCAGCCTGTGGGAAAGTTGAACAATACAATGGACTGTTAAAGACTACACTGAAAGCAATGGGTGTTGGGACATTCAAAAATTGGGATACACATTTGGCAAAGGCCACCTGGTTAGTCAATACTAGGGGATCTGCCAACCGAGCTGGACCTGCCCAATCAAACCTGTTACGCACTGTAGAAGGGGATAAAGTTCCTGTAGTGCATGTAAGAAACATGCTGGGTAAGACAGTCTGGGCTACTCCTGACTCAAGAAAAGGCAAACCCATTCGTGGGATTGCTTTTGCTCAGGGACCTGGATGCATTGGTGGGTAATGCAAAAGAATGGGGAGGTCCGGTGTGTACCTCAAGGGGATTTGATACTGGGTGAGAATAGCCCATGAGTTGAATTGTAGTATGTTAATTATTATATAATACTGTATGTCATCACTACCATGATTGCTATATATCATAGATGAAAATGGTGATTAATTAGAAGGTATTGGAAAGAGTGTAACCTGAGCATGACATAAATGGTATGGAATAAGGGGTGGATATCTGTCCTGGTTTCAGTTAGGATAGAGTTAATTTTCCTCCTAGTAGCTGGTAGGGTGCTATGTTTTGGATTAGGATGAGAAGAGTGCTGATAACATGCTGATGTTTTAATTGTTGCAGAGCAGTGTTTACACCAAGCCAAGGACTTTTCAGCTTCTCGCTCTGTCCTGCCAGCGAGCAGGCTAGGGGTGCAGCAGGAGCTGGGAGGGGACAGACCCAGGACAGCTGACCCAAACTGGCCAAAGGGGTATTCCATACCATCTGACGTCATGCTAAACAATATATAGGGGTGGCTGGCCGGGGTGGGGGGCCGGCTGCTCGGGGATAAGCTGGGCATCGGTCAGCGGGTGGTGAGCAATTGCATTGTGCATCACTTGTTTCGTACACATTATTATTATTAATACTATTATCATTATTATTATTGTTATTATTATATTCCTGTCTTAATAAACTGTCTTTATCTCAACTCACCGGCTTCACTTTCCCGTTTCTCTCCCCCATCCCAGAGAGGGAGGGGGGAGGGTGAGCAAACGGGTGTGTGGTGTTTAGCTGCCAGCCGGGCTAAACCACAACACCCAAGTAAGGCAAAGGGTAAGTAAGATACACTGCCCTGCTAGCAGGATTGTTCAGTCATTCCTACTGCTGCCTGCTTTCCACAAGAGAATGAATGAGATCTTGTCTGCAGACATGCCTTTATCACACAGAATTAGGTCCTTGTAGTACTATCAATATGCAGTAATATATAAACCTTGTTTTGGCAGATCTGATGGACTGATCTAGTATGAACTTCTGGAATCACTGCTTTGCTTCGGCCTTCATTGAGGTCAAAAACTTCCAAAGCTCGGTTGCTGCCAGCTGTAAGCACAATATCTGCAAAGTTTTGTGTGTTAAAGTTAAACTGATCTTAAGGAATAAAAGCATATAGAGAGAGACCAAATACATATATATATATATATATATGTAACAGATAAATTTTCTGTTTTATTTAGTGCTCTACATGCAAAAATCAAAAATCTTTGTCCTAAAAAAAATTATATCAAAGGCTTAACTTCAATATCACAAAAAATGTGGTATTTCTACACTAATAGAAAAAGAGTAGTAAAAAAAAAAATCAAATGCTAATTACTCTAACTTAAATTCTTTCCACGTCATTAAATCCAAAGTGTTTTGTTTTTAATGAAAATAATAATTTGTTAAAAAGGATACAAGAGTAGAAATCATTTACTGCTGAAAGGCTGGTAATCTCCATTGTTGAAGCCATGGGAAATTTCTGGATCAATTTGCAAAAAATTCTCTGTTTGTATCTGAAAAAAATATCAAATGAATGCTAGTGTTAATGAAATAAGTTATGATATGTGTCCACCAGTAAAATCCCACTGGAATAACAAAACAAACCAAAATGCTTAATTTTATTATTAAAATTAAAGCCACAGATCTTTTTACTTGTTGCTGAATTCTATTAAATTTGGTAACAAAACTTTTTCAGATGAAAAGAAACATGACATCCATACATGTAAGACAGATCTTCGATCAATATGAAACGCCAGGCAGTGTCAACACATCACAAGAAATCAAATTTTCCATATTGTATTCTAAATGCAGACACTTCTACGCATTAAAATAATTCTAATGAAACTGTAAGTACTATACTTCCATTTTAGTGTATCTATCTAATAAAAATGTCCATGGATGGCACACTTACAGGAATAATTACTGCTTCTTTCCACCAGCACAAAGTTTGGAAAGCTATGATCATTTGGCAAAAGCAATATGTTTACTAGCAGGATCCAGTCATTAAAAAAAATGATTAATACTTTTGCCATTCTCAGATGACAGTCTGCTCAGCTTTTCCAGGTAGACATCAGAGCTACTTCAGCAACAATGGTAAGACATAAGCTAAACCACAGTGGTCTACAACTTAATCCAAGATTTTTTTTGTGGTTTACAGAGGCATTTTATCCAATTAAGCTACAAAAATAAGCTGCTCTAGACCTAGGGATAACTGATTTATTGCCATTTTGGAGTAAAGATAACCAAGCTAACTTTAGACACCTGACTGGCATAACAGGAACAGTCTAATGAAGGCAGTACGAAGCTTCCTCTGGGTTAATTTACCATCCTGGAAAAAACTTACTGAAACAGTTAAATTACTCCTAAATGCAAGATCAATTGTTTTGAGTTAGCTGAAGCATCTCTCTTTTACAGTGCAGTCTACTAAATAGATAGCCCACATCATTGGGTGTTTCCCAGCTATCATTTCACCTAGAAAGTAAATCTTCAACCAATTCGGTAAATACATGGAAATACAAGTTAGGTTAAAAAAGAACGAAAGTAACATGAGTAACATGAGAAAAAAAATAGAACAAGAGCACCCATTAGCAGAAAAAATAAATATATATATTATATTTAAGATCTTATATTTTTTCTATGCAATTCATTTGACACATTTAGCATACACACTCAATTCAAAGTGCAAGTCAACTGAAATTAAGCCAGACATTGTGGACACACTGAGTTGGACACTGTACATTAGTTCTTGCCTCTTAGAGGTTAATAGCACCTCCATAAGCTAAGAATTAAGATCCAACACAGAAGGTAAGTAATCAGCTTGTGGAAGAAAGGTATTACATAATTCAGACAATACAAAAGCTTAAATGCCACTTGTAATATGTAAGAATAGAATTTGAGAATAAAAATGTATGTGCATTTTTGCTTAAGTTTCAACAATCTATGTTTCCAGTTAAAATAACCGCCTGTGTTATACAAAAGATTGCAATGTATCTTACAACGGGCTTGTTGAGAAATTTTTCAGAGGAATTAACCCAGTAAAGGTCAGAAGGTATTGCAATACTTATCAAGATAAAGTTGTGTAGAGTACACAAAAGAAAAGCTTTTTAGACTGTTGAAAGATATTACAGCTTATCAGTAAGAAGGTGCATTTCATAAAGTAATTGTGCTTTTAACTGCAGAGAATCATCAGGATGTGATTTCTGTGCATATAATGAGCCTTATAGTATAGGTAGAAAGAATATAATAAAGAAGTAAGAAATCTTTATAAGGAACAATTTTTTTTATTTTCATTTTTTACCCACCAAAAGCGAATAATGAAAATAAAATTCATACAAGGTTAAGAATTCCACTTCATGTCTGGAGAGTTTTCATAGGTAAATTTGATGGCCCATCATTAGCAAAGCTAATTTCCTCGTTGCAAGATTTCCAATAGGATTGCACTGTCAAAGTCAATTGTGAAGTTGTTTTTAGATACTAGAAAACACTAAGAAAAGCCCTATAAAATACTGCACAAATGAAGACCAAGAGTGCGGAGTGTGTACAGGCAAAATTCCAGATCACATGACTACTGAAAAAATTATTGTAACATAAACAGGCCCTAAAATTGTCTAAATTACACCACAATCTCAAGCCAACAGAAAGCTTATGATGAGGGCCAAAAATGGCTGCAAAGTATCTTCTCACTATGTTTTTTCCAAGTCTCCAATTCTGTGCAAAGCACATAATCTCACCTGACAATCTTGTATACTAGATATCCAAATAAAATAACAGTTTTGAAACAATCAAAATTACAGTTCTGTTCCACTTCAATGCCTTCAATTATTACAACCTGGTAACACCTTTAGTGATTAATTTCTAATTTCATGTCCTCCATACTATGGGGATGTATTCATTTTTGGGGAATACATTTACTGTATGGTAATTTTCAGGAGAATGGTGTATCTTCAGAAACAAAATATAAATCTGGATTCTAAGATACAAACAATGCAATTCTCCTGCGATGACTGAAGACTGAGGTGTCTGCTTTCCAGCAGGCTGTAAGTCTTTTGCTGAAGGCATTTTTCAGGAGACCCAGATAAAGTAACATTTTCATGACACACAAAAACTTGCCAAGTATGTTAATATATGCTAAAAATGCAAGATGAATAAGCAACTAAGTTTAATAAATAAATTAGTTAATTAAAAAAAAAAAGCTTAATGAAGATCCAATATTTAAAATTTTAAGGAAAACATCTGCACAAAGTCAAAACTAAGGACCAGACCAAAGATACCATGAGATCAAAAGGTGTACATCTATTAAAAACATTTTATCATGCCTTTAAAAAATAATCTTTGCACACCAGTTCAATTCTACATTTCCATACACAGACTTGAGTTCTATTAAAAAAAAAAAAGATCGGTTACGTGAAAAGGAAAAGAAATACTTCATCTTCTGGAATGATTAGAATTCATCCTAACTGAAAAATAGTTTCATACTACAGAAGAGGATAGACGTTATTCACTGACTGCTTATAATGAATCTTAGATATAAGAAAGGATATAAACAGGAAAATTTAAAGCATTTAGAGATTGTTATTTTGAGAATGTTGTGAGAAGTCATCTTATGATGTGTACGTCTTGTTTGGTTCCCTCCTTTTCTGACAAGATCAAAGAGTGTTTAAGCTCTTTGAACTAATGGCTAAAGCTCAAAGGAACCAAGCTTAGAACATTCATATTGTCATACTGCTGAATTTGGTCTACACTGTCCATTTTATTAAGAAGTCTAAAGTGGTTTAAAGTTGTTTGCATGAATATAGTGATCTTGTTAATTATTAATTTAACAGAAGTACCTGAAATTAACACTCTTCCAATTATCAATAGCATGCGAAATTTTAAATCCACTTACCATGGCCTTTTCTTCACCCATCTATAAGAAGTGCTAGCTAGTAGCTTCACATTTCATCATAGTAGACATCATACAATGGCTTTAAAATGCAATGTTTCATTTACTGGAATGCAGTTTCCTTCATTTTAACTTAATTTTAAATTGCTTTTTCTTATCTTTAAAGCAACACATGAAACTAACTATAAAAACAAGATGATAACCTCACGTTTTGTTCTGCTCAAATTTTTGTGCAAATTAAAGGTAATTAAGAACTTCAAAAAAATTAAACAGAATAATTTACCCTTTATATCAGCATACGCAACTGCTGATGACAGTGGAAATTCAACAGTAATTTTGGAGAACATAAATAAACTTGTTTAGATGGTGAATAATTTTGAGATTAATCATAGTTGTAGAAGTAAAGATATCTGTATTCTATTCCCAGAGCTGCAGTAAATATCCTGTATGACATTTATAAAGAACTTTTTTTTTTATTTCCACTTCTTAATTCCAGTTTTAAAACTGAACCAATATTTAACCTTTTAACTAAGTTGTTGTGGTGCTCAGCTAATTAATACTTATGGGCAGTTCTTTGAAAGCTCTGCACAGAGAAACACTGATTTGTCATTGTATTGTCTTCATATCTGAAATACAGTAACAGTTAATTGGTTAGCCAGATGGCATTGCCATGCTCTCCTAATTAAAGGTATAAAGCACGCTTTGGGAGTTAGATCTAGCTTTTCCTTGATCCAGCTCCATTCAAGCATTCTTCCAAACTTGACTCAGAAGGCGGAATTAAAAAGTTGTGAGAAACAAAAGGAATGACACAGCATTTCATAAATGAAATGCTGGGAAATGAACTGGAGGGAAGCCACAAGAAAATGTCAAAGCAAATCAACCTTCAGTACTTTTTTTTTTTTTAAAAGATACATATAATCAGGCCTCAGACTGGTTTGTGGATTTGTTGTAATGTCTACAGTTATGGTTGCTCTTTTGGCATTACTAATATCCCAGTGAGTCTAATTGCATATTTTTGAGTTAGTGTTAATCCATCAAGGAATACTGAGAGCACGGCAATAACAAAAGTGTTGGTATAAGCACAATCCTACACACATTAACAGCTTTATATCAGGATATTACACACTTCTAACAAAGTAATTTGAGAAACACAGAGGAAGATCAGTGCCCAAGTCCTTGCAAAACTGCATGGATAGGTGCTACATCTACACCACATTCTCCTTCTAGCATCTGAACTAGCTAGCTTAAAGGTAGTTCAGATCAGTCTTTTGCATCTAAAACCATACAAGTAAAAGCCACAGCAACTCCCTCCATTAAGGATTTTGACAAGAAATAGGAGTTAAAGGATAACAAGTGCCAGTGGATTAACAGTAAAAACCAGGCAGGTCACTGAAAATCACAATTAATCAACTATTTTGAACCAATTACAAACCAAAATCAGATTCAATACTATTCAATATCACAAATGGACACTATTCACAGTATCAACTAATAGAATTAAGATTATAACTCCAAAGTCTATTTGCCCTTCTACTGAAGATCTATAGTGGTAATATAAAACAAAGCAAAATATCTCTTCAAGGTTTTTTAAACACTATTGTGTCTAAACAGATACATTTATACATGCATATACACAAAACTGCTGAAAGCCAGCAAGAGCAAAAGAAGAGCTGAGAGATAAAAGGATAATAAAACACTTCAGCTACAATTATGAACTAAAAGATCAGAAAAAGTATATCAGACAGATTTAATACAAAAACTTGATTCCAGGTCAGAAAGAAGAAGCCACTTAATGATCAATAGAACAGTGTTAGTGAAAAGTACATGAAGAATGCCTAACCATTAAGAAACAAAGAGAAAAATAAGTTAATAGGAGAAGTAATTAGATACAACATAAAAGGTAGAAAGCCAGTGAAAATGATGAAAGCAATCCACTTCCATTTGACACAGAAGGTAGGAGACAGCCAGAGCATATTGGAGTCTCTGAAAGAAAATGTATTTAAAAATACTGCCATAAGAGAAGGAACTGCAACAGCTATTCAAAGGTAACTTAATGTATTAATGCACAGTAAAATGTAAACAGACAGAAGGTAAAGTTCAGAAGGTCCGAAACTGTTAAAAGTAATAGAAATATTATTTGCACCAGATAAGGTATGCACTATAAAAATTGACATTTCACTTTTTTTTATTATGCAAGAATAAAGACCTTTTACTATTGGCTTTTACTATTTGTTTAATTCTTTCTTCTGTAATATTTTTCCTAAGATAGCCTCTTCCCTCTACCAAACTATCCCCCCCCCAAAAAAAAAAAAAAAAACAAACACCCTCAGATCAAACAGTATTTCATGTATTTTCAATGCTCTGTTAATGAGAGATTTAACTCACTGTTTTAAGTCATCCTTGGTTGTGTCTACATGGAAACTTAATAGATGAAATTCAGCTCCACAACACAGCAATATAAATGTATCCATAAAATAAAACTGCACGAAGCGTATAGCCTTACGAAACATACCATTGCCCTGTTAAAAAAATATATTAGTAAGAACAGATTCTAAGATACTGAATATTTTTTGTTTGAGATACCTGGTGCTAAAACATAATCTCCCTGTTAATCTCACCACATCACAGAAGGTTAACCTGATATGTAGTGGCCTTTCCTAGTTTTTATGTCTATTAATCTCAAAACAAAGTTTTCATTCTGCTTAAATGAGTTGGCAGTATAATTAATAGCAATAGTTTATAGCCAATTAAATCTAATACAATCTAGCCTCAGACACTAAACTTCCATCTGAATTGTGGAGTAGACTAAAGTGAAGCAGAGATGGGCCAAGGCAAATAGAAAATACATAGCATACGTTAAAACCAAAACTTCCTGACATGCCTACTAGACTTGGCTACCGGGCTTTTTTCACAAATTGTCATGATGAAAGCCTAATTTGAAGTCAATGGAGACCACCTGGATTGTAGTATCAGTTGGAATGACAACCAGTCAGTAGCTCTGAAAATTAGGCCATATGTTCTTTCTACAGAACCATTACAAGTAGATGAAAGTAAAAAATAGTGTCCTCTGAACTAACCTAACAGGAGTTTCTAGTTACCAGAATTAGGGCAGGTTCATTCTTGCAGACTGACCAGACCCTTACGGTTCTGTCTTCTGATGCAGAAACTAACCGCTTCTTGTCATGACTCCAACCAACAGAGTTAACTGCACCATCATGACCTAATAAAAATAATAATGAAAATATCATAAAGCCCATTTCTTGCATTTATACATTTCTCCAGAGTAAATCATATTGTTTTAATATAGTTATACACAATATTAAAATACATTTTAAATACAGGCTTCAAATGGTTGGATTAAAGTTAGTAACAGTAAACCACTCATTTTTTTTATTCCACCAAAATATATGGAAAAAAGGCTCTCATTAATAATCAAAGTTCACTAAAAGAAATAAGATCAGAGAAATATCGAGATATTCTACCTGAAATCTCATACACATTTGTAAGATATTGCCTCTGTTGCTATAAGGGGGCTCGTATGAAAACTTTATAACATAAAAAGACATTTATGTTTTAAAGACATCAACATTTTAAAAGAATAAAAACTAGTAGCTAAATTTTCTTCAGCTTCCTGTAATTCAGAACTACAAAATGGTGCTAGACAAATACAGAGCAAAGAAACATCCTTATGAGTTAGCAACAAAAACATATTTACAGATCTTTGCTGCCACAGTGATAGTAATAAATTTTATCCCCACACCAGACTGAATAAGAAGCACTTAGTGGTTATAAGGCTGCTGTCATTAATAGGGAGCCTTTCTGCTACAATTGTTGTACTTTTCTTTTTCATTAAATGCTGACTATCTCAGAGTTAAATTAGCCCTGAATTGGATTACAATTACTCCAAAATGGGGGGGGGGGGGGGGGGGGGGGGGGGGGGGGGAAACGGACCCTTCCATGGAAAACAGAAGCTTGACCATCAACCTCTAATACTTCTAATCAATACTTCTAACGTCTGGAAAAGCTTTCTTTTCATTCACAGAGACCCAAATGCTAGTCTGAAAGACACTACCCAGACAAGGATGTTAAGAGAATAGTTTCATTTGGTTTCATCCTCTTGTTGACAGAGTGAATAAAACAACTATCACCGACAACATTGCTACCAAATATTTCCAAATGTAGCTGGGATAGTTAAGGTCCAGAGCCCTATGTTCTGCTGCAATGGCCAAACGGCAAACAGGATGATTTTCATATAAGACAACAGCACTTTGCACCTGCCTGCTAGCCCATATTTGGCTCATGGAGAGGCCCGAAAAACAGTATCTAGTCCACGGGACTGATGATCATGTATTATTTTTCTCTGACTGATAAGTTATCCTGATTGCTTCATCACAGATTGCTTTGACTCTGCACAGTCCTAATAACAGAGATTTTGAAGACCAGCAAAACTGAACTTAGCAGCCCGGACCTTGTAAAGCCTGGTTAATTTTTTGTCATGGGTCTGCAAGAAATGTAGTTCTGTGGAAAGGCTCAGCCCAAAGTAAACTCCTAGATCCCAGGAAGATTACTCTGGCATCAAAGGCCTTCAGGATCTGAATCAGGCTTCATATGAACCTCATTTGGAATGCTTAACTTCCAGTGCTTAGAAACTGATTTTTCAGAGCTGCAAACAACCAGATATTGCAAAAGAAAACAATGTAATTGGTGGGATGATGATTTACAAGGAGAAAGTCAGGAAGGCAAAGCTAGTGAGTCCCAGAAGGATTCCCAAAAAAGTACAGGAACTCACCATGGCTATGGCAAATAAATACATATTCTAGAAGTCTCAAGCACAGAAGAAGTGATGTTGACTTCATCAAAGTTCAGTGTTTTTAAGCAAGAAATATCAGCAGTTATAAAAGAATCAGCAATCTAACTTATCCACAAACAACGATCATTCTCATTTTTCAAAGTCATTGGGGGAATATTTTCAAGAAACATTCTTGAAATTCAGTTTTAAGAAAAAAGTTACAGTATTAGCCAACAGAAAAAATCTGAGTATTAGATGGTAATCAAATTTGATGTTAGACAGAATATGTATTAGATATAATCTAGAGGCCACTTAAGACCTTGCAAAAAGCTGCAGTATTTTATTTTATTCATTAGGTTTTTATTACTGAGCTAGCTGTTTTTGGAAAAACACAATGCAAGGGTAACTACAGCAGCTTCAACAGGACTATCACATTAGTTAAATAAAAATTAAGAACCTGTTCAAAAATTATGGCTTAAAGTATTATTGTTTCTCCATAACAGCAAAAAGATTTGGCAAGAATCAGACTTTACCATTTTGGTGTCACAAGGTTAAGAACAAGATCAGGAACTTACAAAGAAAGAACTTCAGAAGTCACAGACATCATCCAGAAGGTAAAATTATTAATTCATTCTAAAATTATATTGACACTGATCAAAAAGATCAGAAAAGAAGAACATATATCAAACTAAATTAACAAACTTTGGCCCATACTATGCTGCTAATTTGTCCAGATGAAGTCTAAAAAAAATCTCATCTAAACTTAAAACATTCAAAGTTCTTATGCTGCCCTCTTGTGCACATTTTCTCTTTAGCCAATGGAAGATTTAAATGAAATATTTTCATTTTAAATTACAGGAGAGCTAATCAATTTACCTCAGCAATTAAAATCTTTTGTGGTAACATATATCTACAAAAAGGTTAATAAACAAGATAATTTAATTCTCAATTACCAAAAACATAAAACTTTCACCAGAAAACTGCATGAGTACTGGGTAAGTATATATGTAAGTACTGTACTTATTTTGTCCTCAAAGTAAAAGTTTATTTGGAGGCTTTGGTTTTGTAAACTCATTTGGAAGCCTTAAATTATCTGCATGAAAAAAGGGGCAGGGGGGGGGGGGGGGGGGGGGTACTGACTAGAATATACAAAACAGTTTTCCAAAGTGGTGAGGAACATGAGAAACTTTAGGAAAATCTGAGGTTTGGAAAATTGGAAAGGCTGTGTAAAAAGCTTAAGAATTTCTTCACTCCAGGTCCCCCAATCCCAAAGCAAAGGGGAGATGATGCCAGCTGGCTTGCAAGAAGCCAGTAAGCTTCAAAACAGGCTTTACGCAGGGTTCCCCAGTCTTGAAGCACATTGAGAAGGACAGCAGCTGGTTTTGTAAAAAGAGTTCTTCAAAAGGGCCGTGCTGGCTGTAACCCTTTTAAAGCTGGCCAACATCACCTGCACTTCACAATAGCACACAGACACCTGAAGAGCCAACACTGAGAGGAATGCAAAGATACTTAAAACTGTAACTGAGCACTTCAGGGAGCAAAACTGAATAGATTAGGCTTAAAGTAAAACTGCTGTTGTTATACCACCCTTCAGTGATGGAGCATTATAAAAATATGTTTTCAAATATCAGCAATATTCAGGTGTTATTACTGCCTTTTTTTTAAAAAATAAAATATTTTCATCTTCATTTCTCAATAAAAAGCAAGCTTTAAATTTCCATTGAGTGCAACTGAGTAGGAGTAATTCATCAAAGTTTTTAAAGAAAAAAAAATTATAAACTTCCAAACAAGGATTTTTAATGTAGATGTATTTGAAGTGGTACTTAAAGTAGAAGATAAAGTAGATTTCATGATAATCTAAGCTGTGCAGAACTACATGAACTAAATAAACAAGTAACTGATGGTCTGAGATTCCTTCTCCCCACAGCAGTGTCTCAGTTTCCCATTTACGCTGGTTTTGAAAAGAACTGTGCACACAGGTTGCATTCTTACGCTCCCTGAAGTGCAATGTGGTTTACACTTCTTTTCAGAAGTGCATCAGAAAAGAGAACAGAGAACAGAAAATTGAAGATATCAATGAAAGAAATTAAATAGCAGCTTGCAAAAACTAAGGAAGTTAACAGCACAAAGCCAGTTGTCAGTAGAACAGTCTATCAATATATATATTTTTTTCTTTGTAAAGCAAGACAAACAATTTGTACTTAACACCTTAATGACTGTCACTTTTTGTAGCGCATAATCTCCATATTACATATACCTTGAAATGGCTGACATGATCTACACTGTGGCCACTAATGGAGGCAGCGTTAGTGATGATTTCCTCTTTGTGTGAGGTAATAGTTGAATATACACGTTATGAGCAGGGCAATAAGGTCTCCCCCCCCCCCCCCCCAGTAAATCTGTAAACTTAAATAAATGTTTTTCTTCATGTAACACCAATTAATTTGAGTAAATTCATTGTGCAAGTCACAAACTGAATCCAGGAACGGTGTCTTGAGGTTTTATTTTATAGAAAGACAAAGCCTTTCATTAATAACGTGTTTTGTTTTGTTTTGTTTTAAATGATCCCAAGTACAAGAGAAGTTAAGCAGGTATGATCTTGATCTCCCTGGGAATATTTAGACATAACACTTCAGTGCTACACTTACTCTGGGGAAAACATGTTGTTTTGTTAAGTAAGAAAAATCAAAATTCAAAGCACACTCAACTGGGCACATTTTAATAATAACAGTACTGAAGTCTGTGAACTAAAGAGACATTACTAAAAGCAGAAAAAAATCAAAGTCTACATGCAAGATGCTCCATGATTCTGTTTTTGCTGCTAGCAGTTTGGGCTTTGCCAAGGGTTTGATTTCAGTTAAGAAAAATATCTTGTGTTTGTCTCAATAAATATCATTCCTTGTGTTTGAAAACCATAATCTGGGAAAAGCCAAATTGTGTGGTTTCATCAATTTCTTATGTGATGAATTCATAGATGTATTTAATAGGAAACCAAAAATAGCTTTCCAAGCCTGGCTGTTATAGACTTGAGAAGTCCATTAACACCACAGCCTATGAAATATTACTATTTCATACAGAAGAATCCTACAATATGGCAGATGTCAGTTTAAAAAATGGTATTATCCATTTGTTTCAAGGATATCAATAATTAAAGAACAATCTGATATTTTAGTTTGTAAAAAACAAAACGTCAATCTTCTTAATAGTTCCTATTTTTAAACACACTTCATACTATGACTGAGCATCAATATTCATATTTTATAATTTTTCCATGGATAGTGTTTTTTTTTTTCCCACAGTCTTCCACAAAATACAATTAAAGGTACTCAGAAAAAAAAGGGGGGGGTTTATTTAGAAATAATTTTCAAAAATTGCTAAAAATACTGAAAATAGTCTGCTTTTATTCTAGATAAGGCCTACTAGTAAACGGCAGTCATTTTCCATTATGACCTTCCACAAAGTCAGTCCTGCTCTATGAATTTTAGTCATAACATTTACTGCTATAAAAATTTGCCTATAGAAATTTAGAACTCTTAAAGGCTAATTTTACAATGTTAAGTAATGCACAAATGTACGCGCACACACACTTTTACAGGCATGGGTTTCTCCATAGGAATAGTTCCTCCTATTTCAAATAGTTATTCTTTAGAAGTATGTAGTTGCACACCAATCACATAATTTGCCAAGTCATCAGTCATTTTTTGGCTAATAATCTATTAGAATATATTACTGCAATATACACAATATTTTTATTATTGCAATATATTCCTTTTACTATTTCTACTTAATTATTGTAATACACACCCACACAATACCCACACAATGCAGATTGCAATATATACTGTGATACATTGCTACTATTTACCTCCCAGAAAACTGAGAAATTTGAAAAACTGGTGGGCAGTTTAATTCTAGAGCAAAATTAACCAGTCAGAGAAATAATTTATACTTCCTGAATCAGAAGCATCTCCCGCCCCCATTCTTTTCAGGGTGATGTAAGTGGAATTTTTTAATTAATACACCACTTTAGGTTAAACGCAATTATATACTATCCTTTTAATTATGTAATTCATAAGTTTACCTGAAAAAACATTACACGTTTTGGTGAGATTGGCATTGAATATCAGTATAGTCTTGTCAACCAGCCCGCAAGCCAGCTGCTCTCCATCCCCTACAAAGAGATTCTGATGATTTAAGTTTGAATTCAACAAGGATATAATGTGCTGTTCTTTTATTCATAAAAATCACATGCCGCTACAACAGAACACACGCTAGGTATTCATTTCACATTTAAAAAATTTTGTGTATGAATGTCATAAACTCACACTGCAGAATTTGGTAGGAATTTGTACACAAATTCATTTCTTTTGTTCCTGACATTCTCACAATAGTTATTCACCACATGGCAGAAATTCACTTTTTACCTAAAAAAAAGTACTAAAAATTTTAAGGGCATAATTTTTTAGCAGTCATATAAATCTATTTCCTGACTTACACTCATTTTTCTATATCTTCATATTAGAAGTTATATTGCCTTTTCATATATATTAAAAAAGCACATATTAGTCATTCTGGATAACTTTTAAAAGACAATATTTTTCCTGCCAGCTTCACCCCAAAACCTATTCAAGTGCAGTTGGATTGTCTATTGGTATTATTCATTAACAGGAGCACACACTGACAGGATAGTCTCCTTTAATGTTTACATTTGAATAATGAAGAAAGAGCAGATAAATGAACCAATGGGAGGGGAGAAGAGCCAGAGAAGACAGCAGAGAAACAAAAAAAACGAATAGCATAATTCAAATCAATGCTACTAGGTTCACTATGAAGAGCATCTGTGACAAGGGAAAGGGAGTAAGTCATGGTCAACTGTCGATACCGCAATGTTATCCAAGTACCATCTACCTTGCTGTTCCAGAATCCCACAATAGATTTTTTTATCCAAATGAATCATGAGAATATGACCAGGTAAGAGTCCCATATCTCTAATCTCTGAGAACCAACTACTAAAAGTGAATTTTTTTAAAAAACAGATGCAAAATGGAGTAGATGTATATGCTAAAAAGAGGCATTCCAGAATCCATTTTGTTATCAATTATTAAATACACCAGTATACTAAACTAGCAGAGCTACCTTACAAAATTTTTTATTATATCTCACCAGCAATATTTCATCTGGTTTTTTTTTTTTCTCCAAATGCTAGTAACTATGCATATTAATGCTGTTCAATATTTTCCTAAAAAAAAAAAATAAGTAGTTCTGGATAAAATACTCAAATAAATGCATGCCCCACAAACCCCATAGTCTTTAAGCTGGAGTGTGGTGCTCTTCTCCAGATTTCCACGTGCCCCCCTGCTTTTCCTTAATTTTGACAGTATGTATTTTCAGCATGAGAGCTGATTGGTAAATGTACCATGTAAGTGATATAACATAAGTCACACACACATAACTAACAAAACATACACCTTTTTGTGCATACAGAATGAGAGAAAATCTTTTTTCTTATAAATGTGGAAGCTTGTTTAATGGAACATCATCTCAAATCCTGTGGAAAACTGTCTTTTAACAGTCATAACTTGTAACACCTCCAATGCCACAAGAGTATGTTTATTAAGTTCAAGAGGATTTGTATTAAATCATTAATGCAAGTTTACAACCTCAATTTACTTGCTTTCTATTCAATTTTCTATCTCATATGTTTAAAGATGCACGTAAGTATTAATGATTGTGATTCATAGTTTACAATGACCACTTGACGGAGTGCTCCAAGCTGCAATTCCAGTTTGTAAATTTGCAACAGCAAATGTATTGCAAAGGTCGGAACCATGTGGTTAACACAACCTATACCAATAACAGAACACATCTTTGCAGGCTTACAATCCTATGTTTCTTTTTTACTCAAAAAAAAAAAAAAAAAAAAAGATTTTGTTAGACCCTGTTATGTGAAAATGTTTCTGTTTAAGCCTGTGTTTGTGTGCGTGCATGTGTGAGATACAGACAGATAGATAAAAAGAGAAAGAAAGAAAGAAAGAAAAAGAAAGAAAGAAAGAAAGAAAGAAAGAAAGAAAGAAAGAAAGAAAGAAAGAAAGAAAGAAAGAAAGAAAGAAAGAAAGAAAGAAAGAAAGAAAGAAAAAGAAAGGAAGGTGTTCCTTACTTGGATTAAGTAAAAGCATATTTCCTTAAAATGTATTACCAAAACCATAGTGTTGGTTTTTTGATTGTTGTTTTCATTTGGTTGGTTTATTTATTTATTTATATATATATATATTTTTTTTTTTTTTCTAAAAAGGAGCCTTTAATTCTAAGATCATGGAGCATTCCTACAAAAGATCTCTCTGCAACTGATTTCCTTCATGAGCCATAAAAATAATTTCTTCCAGGTCTTTAGGGAACACTTAGGGCTGAAGTATGTTTTAGAAGTTACTGATTACATCTAGTTTGCTTTTATTTCTTGAAGATGAAAATTGTTCTTGTCCCCAAAATACTTATAAAGATATACATTTTTAAATACTTTGTATGTATTGTGGTTTGCAGAGTGTAGATTGATGTATTTATATACTTGGTGATACATTTGATCGCTGAACTAGGAAGTTATTTTTGTATAGTATTATTTATATGGATTGGAAATGACTAAACCTATGACAAGACTCGCTTCTCAAAAGCAGTTAAGAAAAGTACTCTTCTTTGGATTATATTCAACAATTCTTTTTTATAATGTTTATATATAAAAACTGAATAATTCTTACATAAAAAATAGAAGTATTCTGATTATTTTTAAAAAGAACTTCGGCCTGTAATACACCCTAAGAACACTAAGTAAATGTCTCAGAAGATAAACTTCCTTAATGAAAGAATGTGTTAGACTACTAATTTTCAAGTTGTAATGGAAAAGTGATAGAATGAGTCCAAAGGCAAACAAGATGTAAGATCAGAGAGGAATTACAATCCATTTGCATACGTGTAAGCAGCTTGCATGCATTTGCAAGTTAAAAAATTATGACCAGACAGTAGATGCCAGAGTTTTCTGGGAATTTGCCTAGCAAATCCATGGTCTTAATAAACCACATCACACAAATTTTGTTTTTCTGTCTGCACAAGGGACCAACAGTACCTTTTATAACACCTATACATACCGGAATACTGAATGCAAAAAATTGGGGTTGGTTTACAAGTAACAGATATCTCTCTCTCACGGTTGATTGGAGGAAAACTTTCCAATGGATATTCTTTACGTGTACTTCAAAGAAGGGAAAGAGAGAAAGAGAGGAAAAATATTGAGATATCTAAAACCAGTAGGCTGTCATTTCAATTATGAAATAAATGTTGTTTGGGGAGTTATTGTAAGTATCTTTATGTAAATATTCCCTGGAGAACTTATGTTAAATCCAGGATAAGGGGCAGAACAAATTAAAAATTGTCATACTTAACTCCTATAACTGTTATAAATTCATGAAATCAAGAATTAACATGGAATTTTACAGAAAATCAAACTTTTTAAGTTTTATAATTATTTAGTGAAATTATTTAAAGAACACAAACTACCTTTTTGTGACAGTAAGAAATATGAAAAAATATGTCCATATATAAAAGCAAGAGTGACACTTATCTATTTAACAACATAGTAAACAAAACAGTAAGTGCTAAGTAGCTTAATTCATCACAAAATAATGCAAACCAATATTGAAATCATCTGAAGTGCTCATCTAAAGGCTTGCATATGTGTGCAAGGAATATAAAAACTCAGCCACCATCTACTAAATGTTTAAGAGCTTAAGAAGAAAAATAAAAATAGCATTCATCAATCTTTATGTTTATGTTTGTACTACAAAGAAATATGACTATTTGGTAGAAAGAGAAAAAAATGTGTGCAATATCCCCATTTAATGTACCACACAAATTAACATAAAAGTGCCAGCTCTAAAAAAACATTAGCTCTTTGTATCCACAGTGATGATGAATCCACTGGCCAAACTATCGTTATGCAATCTCTGTTTAAATACACTACATTAAGCTTGATTTGACTTAAGATAACATGATTTTAGGAGTGAATGAGGCACATGATAGGAAATCATTTAATCTCACCTTGCCACATTCCATTGCTTTTCTGACTAGAATTGCAGGTTAAGAACTTGTTGGGACCTTGCCTCCAACCATAACTAACACCTATTTTACTTTCTAGCAAAAAAAATCCAAGTAAAATAAATATGTAGATTTTCTGCGTAAGACTTAATCAGTTTTAATTGTCAATCTGATCATGTGAATCACTTGTTACTTTTGTAGCAAACTTACAAAGTATTTTAGTTCCATTGATACTCCTAACTAAAGTGTTCCAATGAGAGAAGCAGTTACAAATAATATTTATGATAGAACGCATTTTAATTTGTTCTTCTTCTAATGCAGTTGCTAGTTTACCTACCATTCAACACTGGTCTTCTGCTTTGATATATAATTTTTCTTCAGGTTAGTATTTGGAGAAAACATGGTCATTCTACAAGAAAGAACACAGACTCTCCTATATGAAACATTAAACATTTCATCAAAAAGAAGCAGTTCGTTTCAAACAAAATATAACCCTAGTTCCTTCTTACTACTTATGCCTGCTACTAACATCAGTAGGTAAGATAAAGTACACAATGAATGATAAAGGTATCTTTAATGATCTAATGCTCAAATTTGCAGCTAAGTTCTGCTTTCTGTGAGTTACTTGTTGGATAAAGCATTCTGGAGGCCAAAATCCATTCTCATAAAGCCCTCAGATATTTCTTTCTGCAGACTGAAGAAATGAGAAGAGTTTCAAGAAAGAGAGAGAATACCTAGTACAGATTTTGAAAGAAAACTGGAACAACTGAAAGGGGAAGGTAAGTTTTGAGTTGACAAAACACAAAGCCAGCAAGCGCAGCACAACTCCTTCATATAGCAACACTAATTTCAGCAAATAATAATAATCATCATCATCATTAAAAAAAAAAAAAAGTAAAGGGATAAATGAACAGGTGTCAAAGGTCTTTTCCCTAGCCAGTTTTTCCCTATACTTCAGCAGAATTATCATAGATTTCTCAGCTACATTCCCTGAGAAATGGAGTCCAGACTCGCTGGAAACTGCACTTGGCAGACACTCTAAATCTCTCAGTAGTGGCAGCACAACACTTAGCAAAAATGGAGACATTTCTTAGCATGCTCTTTGCAAGAGATGGTGCTGTGTGCAGATCACTAAGAGTGAAAGACACTCCATCCTGAACCTCTTGCAGTACATTTTAACACTTCTTACTTTCTATTTCATAGATCTGAAGACTGGGGAAACAACAAAGGTGATTTTTTTGGATAAGGTGGAAGCCTGACACCCTGTTAGAAAGCAACTCAGAATGTTTCCCAGGGACTGCTCTGTGGTGGGTGGGATGAATGAAAGATATGAAGTTATGAAATAACTATCTCACGCATCATCATGATGATGGCATACAACCAAAAGCTCTTTCAACTGACAAGTAAACAAACAAGACACAAGAGATGAGGGTGCAATTTTATAGAAGCCCTTAAGCCAGATTTAGTTTCCTCTGACACTAATTTTTTGATGAGGGAACATTTCAAGTCATGTTCTCAATGAACACTTAAATGGTGAGTTTGATAAAACAAGGAAATTCTATGCCACAAAATTAGGTGAATAGGTCTTTCCTGAACTAACAGAGTCCAGTGCTGATGTTCATCCTATCTTACCTAAAGCTTTCAGGTTTAGAGAAACTGAAAAGACAACACAGTCTGTATATTCACTGAACCAGGAACACAAAGAACACATCCAGGAATCATGTACCTCAGCAAAAACAGGTCCATTATTTCACAGTGACTAAATTTATTTTGAGGTCCCAGCCTCTACTGGTTGTTCTCAGAATATAAAACCACAGCTCCCAGTAGCAGTCTAAAACTGTAAACCTAAGTGGTTCTTTCCCCAGACCACTTAAAATGTACAGAAGAAATCTATTGCTGACAGGCAAAAGCTGTTCTTGATGCCTCAGTTCCAACACCCACTTGCATCCAAAATAAGGATAATTTCTCATATAATACCTTGCACCATTATATTTATGCTATAACAGTTATAATACACAAGGATGGTACTGTCCAGCATAATCCATACCAAAAACAAAGTGCCTTGTCTAGGATCACCTTGAGCTTTGAGATACTGACATAAAATCTCCATTTCTCTGGGGACCTCTAGGACAACACTTCTCATTCCATCTGAGTGAACTGTTCATCCCAAGAGAAACCTTTGCAAGCATCCAAGGGACATAGGCAAAGTTACAGCAACTTTCAGAGAACTGTTTCACAAGAGATTTTAAAGTCTCCTAAAAAACAACCACCATCAAAAGGTTCTTCAAAGACAATACCACGCCAGCAAGGAGAGGATATACAACTCAAAAAATTGTAACATAGCCCATCTCAACAGATGTCTGAGATGAAACGAAAGATGTACTTCTCTGTATGTTGACCTCAGAATACTCTGTATGTGTAGAACAAGGAAAAGAGCTAAATGGATTTAAGTGACATAGTACTTGGAAACAGGCATTGTGCAAACGTACACAGAAATTTTCATTCCAAGACACCAATCAGAAGCTGTAATTTTTTTGTTTTACAACACATTTTTAAAATATTTTGTTTGTTAACATAATATCTACATTTTATGGGTCATTAATTTCACAGTGGTGAGACTACACATACCTATTATGTGATAAAATATCACAAACCAGTAAAACAGCTAAAATACTAACATATCTACTCACCGTGGTGCTGCTGTATAACCTGATGACTTAATTTTATAATGGAAAACCAATGGCTGATCTTTCACAGTGCTTTTCACTCCTATAGTAAAATAATGTAATATTCATTAAAATATTTCTTAACATTATATTTTTACAAGTTTTTAGATGCATAGTTAAACTACTGCTCTGGCAATTTTTAATGTCTCTTTATGTTACAAAGCACATTTATGACCAATTACTCTAAAATAATGAATATTGAGAAAAGGAAAGAAATATAAACTGCTCCTTTGCATAATATCTCTCCTCCAATAGTATCAAGTAGGAACTTCACTAAACTTTGAACTAACAAAAATATTGTTCTGAGGAAATTTTTTCATAATTCACTCACAAATTTGTTTTGTAATTGCCTATTTTACGCTTAGATTTTATAAGCACTAGTTATAATCTATTCACAACCTGTATTTGTAATATGGAACAAATCCAAAGATTTTTAATAAACTGACTGGCAGGTACACATAAATGTTTGTTCTTTTATGTGGCTTGAGAAGTCATTAATAAAGGCTGCATTTACGCTGCTGTCCTGAGAAGCCTCTCCAACCAAAACTAACTTATTAGCATTTCCTGTCAGCAGAAACAAACTAATTAAATAAATGGTGTAAAAGGGGAAAACTTGTTCATATTCCCAGGGGAAAACTTCAGGTGCATTGGCAGTGATCTTGTGGGCACATTTACCTATGTTGAGGATAGATGCACCTTCAACTCCCACCAGCTAACCTCTCTCTCTAAGTAGTGAAGAGGCAAAAAAGGGTCCTTCCTGAGGAACTCCCAAAGAGATTTATTTCTTTACAGCACCTAAGCTATCTGAATGAGACATGTCAACAAGAGTAAAACTGGCATCAGTGCTGGGTTTCAGAAGCAGGCTGGAATTCTAGTTAAAACACTGTAGATGCATTCTCAGAATATCAAACAAAACTAAAAATATAACCTTTGACATTCTAGCATGTCCATGAAGTACAATCAATATAATCAAAATAGATTATTGTACACATCTACAGCTACCGGTAATTTTCTATCTTTTCTAAAGAAAAGTTGATGATGAAAAAGATATATTTTCTACGTATTTTCTGGACTTAGTTTTACTATCATTAAGCAAAGAAGCTACACGTACTCCCACAGCAGCTGGAAGTCAGATGTTTGGTTTTTAGTCAAATATCAGGAACCTGAGGCAAAACTTTCTAAACTTACAGGTATTAACAGAAGGCTCTCCAGGATAATAAAATTAATCAAAACATGTCAGTAAAAATAAGAAAGAAAAGAAAAATTATACATAAAAATACGTTACATACTGTGAAAAGACTTGCGGAAAATGTAAACATTCTACACATCTTAACTATTTCAAAACCCAAAGTTCGCAGAGGATTATATTTAAAAGAAGAAAAATGATATATTACCATTCACTACAAATACATATGTGGGATATGAAATATCAGCAGAAGAATAAAATTCTTTCTAATGAAATAAAAATAAAATGCCAAGTATAAGAGAAATCAATATACTCATTATAATAGGCACCAGATAGTGGAGTCAGTTATTGTTTTTAAAGATATAACTTTATTAATTAATATCAAAATTTTTTTACACTTACCAAGTGTTTTCCTAGAAGATTCCTTTTTGTTTTTATTTAAACCTTTACACAATGGAGATTCTGGCAACAAAGAACACCTAAGTTATAAAGCCAAAACCACAAATCAATCAATGCAATGGACAAAAGCATTGGATTAGGAAAAGGTGTCAAAACTTTTTAGTTAACTGTGTGTATGTGTGTGATACCAGTTCGCTTTTCATAATTACCAATCATACAGAGTAGATCACTTATCATTTCAGATAACCAGCAGCATAGGCAAGGCTCAGCCCAGGCTATATTCACAGATCAGTGCATTTACAGGTTAAAATCTCATTTCTTTGAATTCTAAGTGGTGATATTATTATAAGCACTGAAATCTTCACTTCGCTGTAAACTGTACATTTTTCAGTGACTTCAAGATTTCAGTGTTTTCCTGGAAACCATTTTCAGGATCATGAAGGACAATAGTCATCAGGAGTAGTCACCATGGATTCACCAGAGGAAGTGATGCTTGACCAATTTAATAAAATGCTGGGATGAAATGTCTGGCCTGGTAGACAAGGGGAAAGCAATGGATATAGTCTACATGGACTTCAGAAGGCTTCTGACGCTGTCTCCCATAAGATTCTCACAGAGAAGCTGATGAGATATGGGATGGATGAGGACAGTGAGGGGGTTGAAAATTGACGGAACAGCCAGGCAGTGATCAGTGGCCCAAGGCCTAGTTGGAGGCCAGTAACCAGTGGAGTACTCCAGGGGGCAGTACTGGGTCCAATCCTATGCAACGCCTATTCTAATAATCTGGATGATGGAGCAGGGTGCGCCCTCGGCAAGCAAACAAACAAAAAAAGAAACAAACAAACCACTTCAAGTTATACTGTACCGGGCAATGACTGATAGACTCTTCTCACTTGCTCTTATGAAAATACCACTGTGCTGAGATCTCATCAATGCAGGAAGGTTAACCTCCAACACAGCAATCACATCTTCAAACATCGAGGTGATCAAGCATAAAACCTGCAGCAATTATACTGCAAACTAACACTCCATGTACTTTGTAATTTAAGCTCTATCACTAAGTCATTTATAGTGGAGAATTATTTTGTGTCATTTATGAAATTACTCAAAAATATCCATCAACTTCATCTCACAGAGTATCAAGCAGTAAAAAGTGCTTAATGCCTTCCTTCAAAAATATGCTTATGCTGCTTAAATATGTGCCCTAACAGACTTTCATACCTAACACTCACAGAAATTACAACACCTTCTACAATACAGATATTTCTGCAGTAAGAGTCATGAGAAAAGGGTCACACATGTAGGAAAGACTGGTTTCAGAGTCACACTGAGAACTGATTAACACAAGTGAATTACTTAAGTGAAAGAGCCTTCTTTAAAAGAAAATACTGCTACGTCAAATATGAAGCAAGGCCTAGACTGAGCTCACTTCTATGGGAAAACTAATATCAAAAATGGAGCATAGAAACATCACCTTTAGTTTCCTTAAAAGCTCTTTTGGTGATCTTCCACAGAATTTCTCTCACAACTCAAATAGCTTTAGCAGATTTCTTGGAAGGCTTTAGAAGTAGTTCATCCCAGTATTTGCTTGAGAAAAAGGTGTAACAACGTGCATACCCTTTTTTCCCCTAAGAAAGTGCCTCTGCTCCCACAGTGGTCATTCTCAGCATCCAAGGCACACACCAACTACTATAAAAAACAATTCACTTTTTTCTTATTAATCACTTCAGATAGTATCCAAATTGTGAGAGCTTTAAAACTACCCAGCTATTAAAAGTACTAAGCTCCATAAAGAATCAACCACCTCCAGAGAAACTACTGTGTAATTCACACCAAAATAAAACTCGAAGGTGTACATTAATCTGTAAACAAAATGCAGAATTAATGCTTATTAAAAAATGGAAATGTAAACATTCATTAAATCAATGTTGAATGTATACTTACCTTTCCATTAACTGTCTTCTTAGTTAATGCACACGATGCAGCAAACTGAATGCTTAGGCCACTGTAATCTTTACCAAAAAGAACATAGTGCTATAGAATTGTATTTACATTGAAAATGGAAAAAAAAAATCATTAAAACAGAAAAAAATTACACTAACTTGAGACCATCATAACCCACTCTTTTCACTGTATATCATTCTAGCTTATTGAAGAAGCTTCACATTATAAAGAGTAGCATAATAATGTCTTGTAGTTAGGTTGTAAAATTTGATAAAAAATCATTGCTAGCCACTACAGAAATCTAGCACTGACACATGTTTTGAGACAAGTCAGCAATGACAGAAAAACATACAAAAATAAAATACTAAAATATTTAAAAACACTTCAGTTTACCAAATAGCAGAATACAGTAGAAATAATTGTTATACTTTTATATCAAGTGACAAAGAAAAGCAATCCCATCATGTTGTAGTCAGATACTTTATGGTCATACCTTTGTAACATAAAAAAGCTTCCAATTCAAAGGTTGTCAAATTAATAATTAACAATCCAGTAGAGGTTCCTATCCAAAAATAGCTAGTATTCAGGGTGTAAGGTCTATTAAAAAAAAAAAAAAAGTGAGTGTGATGAAGAAGCTGTTCTTATTACAAGATATAGTAATGCTCGTTACCAATTCCAGTATGACAACATTAATAAATCACCCCAATAAAGATTTTAAGTCTACAGTATTTTTTTTTAATCTGTAGGATAAAGTAAAAATCTTCAATCAAACTTTGTGAAGTTTTGAAAACTAGGAAGAGAACACAATTCTTGATGTCATGTAATTGCTCATGGCAAATCTAAAACAGCATAGGATATACTTCAAAAATTACTGTGGTTTGTAAGAGCCGGGAGATGCTGTAAAAGCACTGTATGCACACAGAGTAAATTCAAATGAAGAGGTAAATCTACATATATCCTTACTTTTACCATCTGTAATATGAACACAGAAAAAAAAAAACAGTGAAACTTCAGGTATTTTGGTAGACTACAACAGTACAAGAGAAGAACTAGCAAAAATTAGGGGAAAAAAAATAAAAAGGCAAGCTTCAACTGTCTGCATCAGTCTATGCTTAGTGGCCATAATATTGCAGTTATGTAATGAAATACAGTGTTTGCCAACACCACAGAGCAGACCAACTGGCTACAGTTTCAGTCAACACCCTCACGGAAGTAAAATGTTATCAAGCATAATACGATTATAACAAATAAATGTTGCCATTCTCAAAAACTAAAAATGTTTTGATGCCACAGTAAATAAGAACTGTCATAAATATTTAAATATTTTTTGCAAATAGAAGTGAGTACACATATCTATTTGATTTGCAAAGTCAGACCACAAAAGTTGAAATGAGGATATAGAAAAACACAAACTTGATGCTTGGCATGAAAAGAGTCACCACAGTGGTTTAATACGTTTTTTTGTGCTCTGTATAGTTTTATTTGTGGTTTGCACTGCTTTCATACACTGCAAATACAGACTGACTTAATTTGTGAATTCTTTGAAATGTTTATACAGTGAGAAGTGGTATTATCGAGTTATTAGGAAAAATGATATCAAGTTATATACACAGGAAGTTGATCTCGCACTGACTTTACAGTAAGAAAATGCCATTTGTTGCAATGAAATTATTCAAGTTCAAAAAGCTTAGGGAAATATGAAACCCATAAAATTTTTGTACACCAGTATTGCAGAAGCATTTCATTTTTGCATTTCTCTGCAGGCAGGAAAAGTGGCAAAATCCAGGACTGGTCAACTGTTCAGACAAATCTGAACCTCTACTAAAACCAACACACGATAATTTAAAAATCAAACAGAAAACTACTTCTAACCACAAATTTTTAAAACAAAACATTGTGAAACTTTTAATAGTAAGAATTTAAAAATCGTGGTGGTTTAGAAGCAGAAAAAATGTTCTTGATGCCATAGCTAAAAGGCTAAGTAGTCTTTTACAATGCCAGGTGTACAATATCAGGCAGTACCAGGTGGGTGGAGGAAAGTGATGCTATCTCTATTGAGAGCTAATGGGGGTATCTCTATTCAGTGGCTTATTTTACTTAAGCCACTGCTGTGAATTTATTTCAGGCAACCATGTCCAAAAAAGACATTGAAGAAGAAGTGAGACTGAGTTTCAGAAAAAGTTCAAAAGAAAATGTTAAAAATTGGTATGAGGTACAGAAAATATGCCTTATACAAGGCTCAAACTATTTTATCCAGGATTAAGTGTAGAGATAACTTGTTAGTGAGCTGCAAGTAGCTATGCAAAGAGGGAATTTGATAATAGCTGGCTCTGGGTAACCAGAATAAAAAACATACAAAAAGCCAATAACTGTACATCACAAGCAATTCAGATGAGAAGTAAAATGGAATGAGTCAGTTACTGGGACAAGTTACATAGGGACATAGCGAATTCTTCATTGCTAGAAAACTAGACTTGTTTAAAGATGTCAGATCAAATCTATAGTTTTCATGAAGGCAAAGCTGTCAAGATTTGAGAGTGGTATTATACAAGCATTAAAACAAATTGACTGTAATAATCCCTCTCTTGGTCTTAGAGGTCTGATATCCCATTAAAGCAAGTCTGAGATGTATGTCTTAAAACTCACCATTTCCTTCCTCTCTAAGGTAGGAAATGCGGGCATCATGGAAATAACTGTTTGTAAATAATTACTTGAATTTGACATAAAGTCAAACAAAATGATCCAGGACTGATGGATATTCTTCTTCTCCCTTTATCAAAAAAATGTTTATAAATCTAACCAGAGGATTAATCAGCTATACCTGTACAATCCACCTGAGAGCAAAGACTGGAATAAACATTTTCTGAAACACAACTTGGCTCAGAAATTTCTCCAAGTGCCAGGTATAAATAACAAAAACAAATTGTTCTATGAAACATTTATTGTGGCTATATCCGGAATAGACTCCTGGATATCTGTTAGTTTGGTTAAACTTCTCTTCAGGAAAGAGCTGCAATATAAGGATTAATTTAGATATACATCCTTTACCTGGCCAACCAATTCCATAGGAAGGAGTAAAACAATCATGTTTTGAAATGTCTGTCTCTCTGACAAATGCTTGGCTAGAACAGGTTATGAAATTTAAACTTATTTACATTTGGAAGGCAAACTGACACAGGCACACAGTGAAGTGACTGCATGAGACTTATTTCCTTAGGAAAGCAAGCTAAAAATAAATTTGGCTTATTAATTCTAATTAAGTATTTTTAACTAGTTATTTCTGATCAGCTGGTATCAAGAGATACCAAAGTGGATATTCCCAATGTCATTTTCATAAAATTATTTTTCAGGCTAGAAACCTGTTTTAACTTTGTATCACTTTCTGTATATTATCTCTCTAAGAGTAGGTCACCAAAACTTTCAGATCACTGAATATATTCTCTGTTTTACCTATTGCATTAGAAAAGAAATAGTAAATTGCAGTGAAAATATTCTGAGAACCAATAGGAACTCCTAGGAATAGATTCAATATACAATAGATTGTATACTTGGTGATATTTTAAGGGACTCACATGTTTTCTTCATTACAGAAACATTCTGAATAGTCACAGTGTTCAATTAGGAGGACAGACAATGATGTTTCCACTGGCCCTTCTGGTCTCACGCTGTCTGTTTTGCAAAGCTTGGAATTACTTTGTCTTTCACCTAAAGATAGCCAATCAACAATACCAGCTATCAACAAAACAATGAAATGAGGGAAACGGATGGCATTTAACAGAGAATTAGAAGTAAAGTAGTAAAGTAGCATGAAATAAGACCACAGTCAATTTCCATTTCAAAAGTTGGAGATATCCTAAGAGCCAGCCTTCTTGAAATAGCTCTCCTCAATACTGTGTTATTTTTAGTGCTATTTTCTTTCAAATACTTAGTAATAAGTTCTGAAAAGCTTACTTAGGGACTGAAAAGGATTTGCAGAAGTTAGTTGCATTCATATCAAAAAGTGACTCTGAAAGCCATATACCAACAGTTCCTAAATATGCTGGGTGCTTTTCCATTTAGCCTGCAGGTTCCCTTTGCACTAAGTTATAGAATCATAAAATCATTTAGGTTGGAAAAGACCTTGAAGATCATGAGGTCCAGTCAAATTCCCTTGGCACTAAAGCTACAACATAATCCAGAAACAAGATGGAAAAATTCATCTTCCAAAGGAGCCTCCAATCCATTATGCTTGTCCAGTTCACACCTAGGAACTACTAGCACTGAACTGAAAACTAAGCACAGACACAACATCACTCTGTTTCAAACATCCAAAGATGAAAGCAACAGGCATGTATTTTACATAATAACAAGACATGTACCAATCTTTCTCATTAGATTGAGATGTCTGCCTGTGCTATTGCAGATGGGCCAGTGGGCAGCTAAATATACAACAGTCATGGGTCCAGAAAGAGAGCAAGCAAGGGAAATGAGATCTCCCCTTCCCCAAAGAAAGCTCCCTCTTGTTTGTCTTTAAGAGAGCTTCAACTCACTTTAGCTAGTATGCAAGTAGTCTGAGTGCTTCATTTAGGCATATAGAATATCCTTGCTGAGGTACATTATTAAAAGACTTATAAATACTCTGTGTTATACCCCTAGAAAAACACCACCAATTAAATATATCATGGAGGCTCTGGTATGGATGCAAATAAATAAAATAACTCCTAGAGTCTTCAAAGATAACAGAAATGGTACTTCACTTAGACAATGGATGAATTTTTTAGGAACTGATGCAGTTTGAACTGAAGCCTTGGCCAATGACTTTAATAATAATAATAAAAGCTCAGTATTTCACATCATGCAATAATTTTTATAACATTAAGGCCAAAATGTTATTACAGACACACATGCATAATTCTTCCCAAGTATTCCAATCCCCAGCTATATCTCAGCTTCAGTAAGAATTCCATGCCACCGAGATTCATTAACTCTATCACTTATAGTAAATTCTCATGGTATCAAAGGCACACACCCAGTTACCAACAGCAACTGACATATATCAGCATTTTAGAAGCAGTATGCTACCTGATTCTTTGCCAGATTTCCAGATTTTATTACAGAATTTCTCTTGCTCTTTCTTTAAGTCAATACGTGCCACACAACGGTAATTATGATCAGTGATTAAACTGAAGATCCGGAGCTGCAAGTAAAAGAAAAAGCAATTGCAGTAACTTTTTGATACTAAACGTAAAGCTTATATGGATAAGAAGTACAGGTCCAATATTAAAATGTAATTAATATATTTTTATACATTATATATGATGTAACTAATGATTTTTTTATATCTGGAATTTAACTTTGGACCGAAATTAACTTATATGAATTTATATTCCAAGATCATCAATGGGTATTTTCAGTATCAGCAAAAGAAGCCACTGTCAATTTAAACTGTGTGTCTAATTCCCATGTTTAAGTCTTTGAAAAACACTTCTCACAGATTATTTCCTACTATTAAAAATTAAAGGTATTGTGCACACAATTGCTCACTGAGCCATGGAAATAAATTTCATTATTACCTCTCTCTTTTTAGGCACCACTATATTTAAGTGTTTAAACAACAACAACAGTCTTTGAATGCTATAGGAAAGTCTCATGTAAATATATTCTTAACATTAAATTAAAGAGAAGCTGAAATGCATATTCACATTATCATATTTTGCTTAGAATTCCACCGTGCTGAAATCATGGCCTCTCTGATTTATTGTCATGGGTTTCAACCATTGGCCAAAAAAGGAGAATCCTGTTTTTCACCTTTTTTCTCTTAAAATGGCTGTACTTATAGACTCTCAGTGTACACATGCTATGTACTTACTGATTGTAGTTCTAAACCTTTCCCGGTTTTCAGGAAGAAGTTTGTATTTTATAATAGAGGTATTATATACCTTGCATGGTGCATGCTCAAAGCACTGAATTATGCTTACAAAAATAATTATTGTAACAACTCAACATTTGTATGCAAATTGTGAAGATTTTTGATACATAATTAATAATAGACAACTGTTTTATCATACAGAGATTAATTTTTATGTCTGATTCTTACCTGTCCGTCACCACATCCAGTGATGATCTGTTTATTTTCTTCATCAATTAGCAGACTTAGCAAAGGAAATGCTGCTTCAAAAGAGGTGCAATTATTTCCACGGTACACAGAAATCAAATATTTTATTAAAACACACAATTCAAAACCAATGCCTCCTATTGATAAGGACAGGTGAAAAACAACAACACCCTTACGGCAATCCTTACGGTTGCAAAGGGCCCTAGCTTTTGCATTGCAATGGGCTTTCCACATGCAGGTCTGCAGCCTGCCTTTCATCCAAGTTGCCATGGCAGTGCTTTTGGGTAACCTTGTAAATCACTACCATGGCAGTGGTTTTCCACATCCTTTCACCCAAGCTGCTATGGCAATGGTTTTCAGAGCTCCTGTAGTAGTAGTTTTCCGTTGCTGTTCCTACACAATTATTCTCACGGCCTTTTACCTGCAAACCCTAATGTTACTGTTAAAAAAGCTTTTCAAATGTTGCAATTGCCATAGGCAATGGGTGTGGTCTCCCTTCTTCCTCTCCTTTCCTACCATGTGGTTAGAGTTCTTAGTTTACTTTTGGGCATATAATAATAATAATGATACGATGATGAATAATAATTAACAAAGCCTAAAAACTAACACCCATGCACCTGTTGTCTCTAGTCAGAGTGTGCTCCAACCTGCACTAGCTGCACCACAAGCAGGAACAATCAGCACAGAGTTTAAGCAGGTCCCAGTGAAAACTGTGTGTTACTTTAGGAGACATTTATTGGCGAGGTGTGTCCTTGCTGCACTGGAGATGTTTGTCTTCCTCTTCTCTCCTTTTGTTCTCATCTTTCCACAAAAGTAACTTACATTTTTAAAGTCAATGTATGCCTTCAGCTAGAGACCCTGTTAATAAATCTACATATGTTATACATAATATCCTTTCATGTCATATACAAAACTTGAAAAAAAGAAAGCCCATAGAGAGTGGAGCTGTATCTACAAAACAAAAGAGCTCCTATTTGTGTATCTCAGTAAATGCCAAGAGGTATATGCACTCCCTGTACAAACAGAAATGCTTATGAAAGTACACTAAAACTATCTACCCTGAAAAGGAATGACTTTAAAGGGCAATATATTTACTAGCATACGATTTACTAGAAATATTTTGACTAGCTCAACTAAATACTTCTATAATGATTTTATTTTATTGTGAGGGACAGACATTATGAAAAGATACATAAAAAAATAAAATTTACCTGTTAATACTCCTGACTGATATATTAACAGGCCAGTAGAATAGTCCCATACCTGTGGGAAAAAACAAATAAATAAATAAAGATAGGCACCTACTTAGATCTTTGAGGAAAACACAAACTTAAAGGCCATCAAGTGGTGAAAACGGGGAAACGCAGCCCTTGATACAATATAGTAAGGTTATTTTCAGCTGCTGTTTTATTGTTTTTCACCCCATGTTCACCTTTGTTTAACTGATAAGGAAACCCACTTGGTATGGATACACAAGCAATTAGAAGTTAAGATATCTTGAAAGTTAAGCTAAAATAATGTAAAGACATACACTTGAACTAGATTTCACACAGGAAGCTTGCATGATTTCACAATTTTGCTATTGGGCCCTAGAATAAGAGATTATTATTAGTAATAATGCTACTTATTATGATCTATAGATCCACAAAAAAATCAACTTTCATTATTAACATGACTGTTTCTAAGGGATGCATTCTAATGCTTAATAGTTGACTAAGAAAGCTAAATAAAAACAAAAATTTCCTCTCATGCTGCTACTTCTACAAGCCTTCCTCAACAAAATTTCTTCTACTACATTTACGATAGCTATCACAGCATGGATTAAAAGCATCGCAGCCAGACAGCCCCTGCTCTCCAAACATGGCTGTGTGCCTTTGTATACCTCCCAAGCTTTTCTCTTTGTTCATGCTTCATTTGCTCATGAATGTAAATATTATTCTCCTAAAAAGTTTCTTCCTAGATTTTGTTTTTCAGTTTATCTGAAGAGATTCTCACCCATTTCACTTCTTTAACCTAGTAAAAGGGCTAAGGCAGCATGAGGTTTCGGATGTCCTGTGTCCTGTAACCACAGGAGCCAACTACCATAGACTCCAGTGTTGCTGCCCTTACAGAATTGCCCCTAACCTGCAAAATAAGGCAGGGCAGATAAAGTAGGAAGACAGTCTTACTAAATTATTTGATAGACTTGAAAGATTTTTTCATCTGATTGTCATTTTAGTCCCAATTTTTATCTAGCTGAAAAGACTTTATCATTAGAACTTTGTTTAATCTATCAACTCTTCATCAAATGCATAAGAAAGAGCATAAAGAGCATTTCTTTAGTCATTTTCACCTTTATTTAATTTATTCAGTCAACATAAACTAAATAAGAAACAATCAAAAAGTCAGAATTATTATTTCCTAAAATTCTAATTCAATCTTTGCATTTCCTTTGTCCAAGACAAGGACAAAAATCAAACCAGCATTTTCTCCAGAACAGAGTTCCATAAAAATTAAATTTGAAAATAAATACATGTATATTTGATATAGCAACATTTGGTTTCACTTTAGCTTGTTGAATCAAATGTTGGGCTATGTTATAGGGATATAGAGGGACAGGGGATAGAGGACAATCAGTAGAAGACTAACTGCTTCTAATCAAAACACCCACCCTACTATCTTGTGAAAGACACACCTAGGTTCACCCAGGCTCCTTTTTCCTCCTTATTGCCTAACATGTCTTTAACTGTCATCGTGTATACAACAGCAGCAGTCCATGGTGTCATCATGTAAAATGCTGTGTGGCAAAAAATCCTGGCAGCATGTAATAACCCAACCATGTCATGTGAGACACCAAAAAAATATTCCTGTAACAGAAAATTCCAATCATTGTCAGCAGACTCAAAGTGGAATGCTTTAATTCAGTTCAGTATACTGAAACACTTCACTTACAGCCAAACAGATCAAAATATGTTGTGTTCATTTGCTGGATAATAAAAATTACCAAAGTTAACACTTCATCGTAGAAAGTTTTGAATATATAAAACGTGTATTGTTCTTAAAAAAAAAAAAGAGAATAATTAATTTTTATAATAATTTCCCTAGCAACTCTTAAGAACAATGTCCTGATCTCTACAAAGTCAAAGATGATTTTTACTTAACTTGCAGTAAACATTTATAAAGAAAAAAGTCAACTTTACTTCAAAAATTCACTATATATCTTTTAAAGTGCAGCTCTACAATTTCCTTGCCTTAAAGCTTCTGTCTTCAGATACTGATATAAGCACATTTCTCCGCCATGTGCAAAACTCAGCAGCAGTAACTGGAGCCAGGTGACCATTCAACTCAGCTAGTATAGCTTCATTCTGTGATAAGTTAAGCCAAAACAAAAACAAACCAGATTTAAAACAAAAACTGACAATTAGTTCAAGTTTTTAATAATTATTATTAAAAATAATATCAGATTTGTGTTCAAAATATAAATTTAATAAGATTTTTCTTAAGCCAAATGCAGCCCTTTATATCATTCTGCTGGCAAAAACACTAAATGCTACATTTGCTTCTTCAAAATGAATGACGTAGGAGTAATTTTTCAGATGTTGTCAGAATGTTTTCTACTTCTAAGTTATTGAGATATTGTTTCAACTTTTTATTCTAGTCTCTTATCCAGTATACAATGCATTATAAAGTATTAGTTAATACTTATTTTCATGTATATGAGAAGATGAATGCACTTGATTAATTATTCTGACACGACTGTATCATTATTTTAGTTGAAAGAGAATAAGCTAAAGGGACAATATCAACATAGCTACAAAGAATGGTATCTCACCTTTGCACTTAACACGTAGATCCGATTTTCAGCACATACTGCCACTTGTTGATCATCTGGACTAAACCTTACATAAAGCACTATTCCCAAAAGAGTTCCAATAATAATTCCTTGAGGTGTTATCCCTGTAGAAATTTTATTAAGACTCAATAAATTCTAAAACTCTAGTACAGTTTGATTCTCAGAAACAATGCATAACAGTTACCTAACCGCACACCTGTGCCAGCATCTGTCAGGAAGATGTACAGAATAACACAGAATTTAATAATCAGAGACTCGTAAAACAGCTTGGAAGAGACCTTTAAAGATCATCTAGTCCAATCCTAGGCTATTGCAAAGCAAAGCACAGAACTATGCACCAGGATTTCTCCATCTGCCTCGTTGCCTAGACAATATCTGGTACTCACTGAAATACTAATAGTAAGTGTGCCAATCAAATTATATTTTCATTGAAAACTACCAGGAATGGGATTTTTGGAGTAGGGTGATGTGCCCAGAGAACCCAGTGGTGACATGTTCATTTTGGAGGTAAGAAATCCTGATTCAAGCCCAGTAGCACAGAGGTTTGAAAAATATTTCTTCCAGTTGAGTATTTCAGCCACCCAGCCACTAAGCAAGGGGGACTTTCCTTCTCTTGATTTTAATTCTTCTGTGGGAAAGGGCTAAAGGAGGGGATACATCACTAAAAATCATTACAGAGTTTGATGATAAAACAACTTTGAGAACAGGTTCATGTTTCATCCCTCTCTACACCACATTATGGCCATCTCAGCAGTTCAAGCAGGTAGGCTTCTACAGATTTGTACTTTATGATGCTACTTTTAACAATGTGGAGAGGCTTTGGACATCTCATTAAATTTTAGGATTTCATAGGCAGAAAATTAACTAGAAGAGTCACAACAGCTATAGGTGGTCCATTTCTTGGTTTTACCCTAAAGGCTGTGGAGTCTTTTAGAGCAGATCAATGTGTCAAGGTCTATCAGAAGGGAGAGATGGATCACACAAAGAATCCCTTAACCACCTTGATACATTTGTTAAAAATATGGTAAGCAAAAGCAGGCCAAAACTGCAGAGAGTACAGTCTGGGGGGAGAAAGACTGCTGAAGAGCCTGTGGATAGAGAACAGGGAAAGAAGGAAACTGAGCAGCAGTGAATCTGGCTCTCAAATGTCTTTGTATTAGAACTACCCATACCGTCTATCTGTCTCCGTTTACTGTCTATACCTATCTTCTATTTTTGTCTTCCCCATATTCTCAGACCTGTTTCACGCCCACTCCCTGAATTGTTCTTTGATTCTCTGTGTTACACTTATATGGATTCAGATGTAATGATGACATATATTACAGAAGTACTTAAAATGTTAATATTTCTTTACAACGTTTATTTTCATAATATGTAGAATTGCCAGTTCAGTGTGGAGCAGTGTACAAGACACAACTCTCACACATTAAATCATAGGCAAATCTATGAAATTTTTAGTAGTGATGGACAACACCACATAACTCTTTCACAATAGTGGCTCCAAAAGAGGTCCATAATGATTCTCAACTCTCACACTATAATAATATTTTTTGGACAGAGTATCACTGGGACTGTAGTCATGACTTTCGGGGTCTTGCTCTCTTTCATTCTCTTTCGTTATTCCTCTACTTCCCAGTCAATTTAAGCTCAAAGAGGAGTTAGCACTGCTCCCTAGAATCAAACTCCATCTGCTGAGGCTCCAGCACTCACTGGTTTTCAGGATATTAGAACATCTGCCTTTTTCGTGTCCTCTCACCATACCTCTCCTTCACTCACGCACTCTCCCAAATCAGATACTTGCACGGCTCACACACACACACACACACACACACACACACACACACACCGGTGTTTCAGAGGCAGGAGAGGAAGGACCAGACACAGCAGGATGGAGCACACTAGTTCTGCACATATTCCAGAAAAGTTAGCATTTAGTGATTTTGGCACTGCATGCTTAGTTATGCAGTGCTGGCATGCTTACAATGTCAGTGTCCCTTTTATGGCATAGTGGTAAAGCCTAACTGTCTTCACAGTGCTTCTGTGAGTTTCCTCTGGCAGGTCTGTACACCAAGGTCTCTGTTGTTGCTGCTGCTTGCTCGGTTTTCCCCAGCAGTACCAGGCTCCCAGCAGCCCACCAGCTGCTGAGCAGTGCCCAGCTCCGTGGCCAGGACCACGGCCAGTTCCCGGCTGTGCCGCGTTGCCCCTGTGGCCAGTAGGTAGCTGATACTCTACCTTCTTGCTCTTTCCGCGCACATTCAGCCAGATTCCACACGATCACGCGCTCACGGGAAGCAGAGCAGACAAGAAGTGGCTCGGTTTTATTTCCAAATGACAGCGCGGAAACCGAGTGCTGATGTCCTAACAAACGTAATGGCTGACAAACGCACATAAAGAAGAGTTAAATGAGTCACCTCAAATTAAAATTACAAACAGTGCAAAATTATAAACGGATAATATTTGAGCAATTAACAAAATTGTTCCAAACTCATTTTTATTTATTGCTCCAAAATCACTTAATAAATTACAATATAGCTGCACTGGGTCTGGCTGGGACCAAGTAAACATTCCTCACACCAGATTGTATGGTGCTATTCTGGATTTTGTGACCAAACTAGTGACGACAATACACAACATTTTAACTGTTGCTGAACAGTGCTTGCACAGCATCAAGGCTTTCTCATTTTGCCAGCCTGTTCCCCCAGCGTCCAGCAAGTTGTATGTGGGCAGGCAAGAAGCTGGGAGCTGACACAGCTGGGACAGGTGACTCAAGCTGGCCAAAGGGATATCCCATACCAGTGACATCAGGCTCTGCAAAAGAACTGGAGTGTGAGAAGATGGTGTTAGGGGTTGTCTTCTACTGTAGAGATTGCTCAGAGGGTGGCTGGAAATTGGTCTGTTTGTAGGAAGCGGTGGGCAATTGCGTTTTTCATCACATCATTCTACCTCTTTCCTTTACTCATTGAACTGTGTCTCTCGACCCACGAGTTTTTCTCACTGTTGCCCTGCGGATTCTCTCGCCCACCCTGCTGGGAGGGAGCGAGTGGGTGGCTGTGTGGGTGCTGAGCATGATCGCTTACATTGTTCACACCGGACAGACATAGCTCCCAGCCAACGCTAGCATCTTCCAAGCACAAAGGTGAAACCTGACCCTGTTACTATTTGTGCCTGCCTTCCCTGTTAGCGTTCCTCTACAGCAACAGCCTACAAAGAGAGGCGCTGCGGTTTTACCTGGCCAGCCGGACTCCAGACGCACAGCTCCCTTTTATTCAGAGGGAACGCGCAGTACGGGTGGCTGCACGCCGGCTGGACGAAGCGGGCCGACAGCCGGGATCTCACCGCGTGTTTTTCGCAGACGACGCCGGCTTTGCCTCTCCCTCCAGCGGAACACCGCGCCCCTTCCCTTTCCATCCCGCCTCAGACCCACAACGCGGCACCTCCCGGGGCCCGTCCCCGGCTCCTCACAGCGAGGGCGGCCCCGCGGGCGCGGGGGAGCGCCCCAACGGCCGGGCCGTTACCACGGCAGCGCGACCGCCCCCGCCCTGGGCATCGGGTGCTGAGGTGACCCAATTCACCGCACGGGACACGCAGTGTTTCTTTCCTAAAATAGCTCGCCCCTGAGGACACTGGATAGGAGCTTTATTCTGACAATCTGCACGAGTGATGCAGTTACAAACGCCTCATGACGGTTTAGTCATCGGTAAATAAAGGCTGATAGAGCACAAAGGTGCTGCTCAGGCAGGCAAACGGTGCTGAGGAGTACAGAACTTGTTCTGAAGCACGTTGTGCACTTGTCTGCAACTGTTCCCGAGCATTTCAGTGTGCTTTTTGCCAATTCATTTCACTACAGCTCATTCTCATCTTTCAATGTTTGTAGCTACAATACTTCCAACGACCCACAGTTCATATAAATTAGGGAATGAGAAGAAATCCAAGAAACCATCAGAGATCTTGAACTAACTTCTTACCCGATCAAGCAGGAGTTAGAATACCAACTCCGTTGCCACAGCTGAACCCCGATCCAGTAAAGTCAGTTTGATCAAGACGGATGCAGTGAGAAACGTACAGCAAAGCACCCCCTAAGTGATGTCCCATTCCAAGGCAACACAATGCTAAAGGACCCTGGCCCCAGCAGGTTGTCATAGCTTGGGTATCCACCTATTCAACACGGAACTACTAGCTACATGAAAATAAATAAATAAATAAATAAATAAATAAATAAATAAATAAATAAAAAGACTTACGATGTTAGGGCATTTTAGGGAAACACCACTTCCCCATCACGTCATGTTTTTGTGTGCTTTTGTGACTAACCTCAATATCCAATCATTTTAAGAACAACTTTAAATAATGAGATTTAGCAGCTTTAATAGTTTAATGTGTTTTGAGCAGTTGGTAAAAGGCTGACGTTGATTTTAAGAAAGCTCAGCCTTAACAGAATCCACATTTACAGGTCCATGCAGCCCGTCTGTTTGTGACAGGCATGGACAAAAGTTACGTGGGTTTGAAGAAATTGGAGAGCTAGGGTTTGAAGGCAGAGTATTATCTCATTCTATGAATACAGGATCCCTGAGATGCATAAACAACTTCTCTTTTATCACCCAGTACACAACATTCTCCGTGAAGATTTTTTATCAATTCCAGTCCTTCAGTCTTGCTTAGCTTTAAAGATTTCAGCCAGGGTAAGGTGCCTGTTGAAATCAGTGGGCTCTCAAAATCCCTTTTTTTTTCCCTCTTTCCATTTTTTTTCCCCATCCTGTGATCTTTAAGGTGAAGTTTGTGCCGCCACAGGAGCTCTAGCCAACTAGAAATGACACAAAAGCCCAGTGCTGGCCGCCGCCGGGCGCAGGCCGCCTCCCGCCCCGTCCCGCCCCGTCCCGCCGAGCGCCTCAGCCCGGGCGGCGGTTGCCAGGGCGACGGCCGCGCCCCGCCGCGCTCTCGCGATAGCAGGGCCGCGGGCGGCGGCTCGCGCGCGGCCGTAACGGCGGTACCGGCGGTAACGGCTGTAACGGCCGTGGCGGCGGCGGTGAGTGGCGGCCGCCGGGCCGGGCTCTGAGGGGGGCGTGCAGGGGGCGCGGCGAGGCCGGAGGGGCGGCGCCGTGCCCGGCGGTCCCTCGGTGGGGCCCCGGGGTGGGGCTTGGCCGCGCCTCCCTGCGCCGCCGCACGTCCGCGGAGCCGAGCCGGAGCCGCGCCGCCGCCGCTCCGTGCCCGCGGCCTGGGCCGGCCCGCGGGGAGGAGGCAGCTGAGGGGGGCGGCCGGGCTCCCGGCACTGTCCAAGGTCTCCTGAGATCTCCCGGGCGCCGGACAGGAGCTCAGGTGGGATCGGCCGTCGCTTGTGCTTAGCCAGGTGTTTTGTGCTCCGTCTGTTCCTCCCCTCGGGTGTTGCTTCATCGCCGCCTCGGCTCGGATTGGCTTGTTCTCTGATCCAGAAGACAGCTTTTCTGTCACTGTTCAAAGGGCTTGGTCAGTCTGGCAGGTTCTGTGAGCGCTGCGCTTCCTTGCACGGTGCTGCCTTCGCAGAATTGTGGCCTTGTGTTCTAGAGGCCCCTGGGACAGAAAACTTGTTACTACAGAAATGCTTGTACGTTTTTGTCCCTAGATCTGGCTAGCTGGAAAACCACTAAGCTTCAAGCGACGTTTCGGTGGTAGTAATGCAGTTTGTTTACATGCTAGCAATTTACCAGCAGCTGTCACGTTTAAGATAATTGCTCAGTCCTCATGGAAGGCGTGAGGGAGTGGAAATCTTCATCTGAAACATCAAGGTGCATGTACTTCCAGTTCCCACACTTGACCAAGACTAGCATGTAAAATTCAGTCAGCTGTATGCTTTGAAAGGCTTTGACAAAGTTTAGAGCTTACTGCTTTGTGCACGTGCACTTTGTGCAGTTGTTGAAAGGACTGGAGTGCTGCGGGCATGCTCAGGCTGCCTGGCTGGGAGCATGCAACAAGGGGGAAAGGGCACAAGGGTCTTCGTTTTGTAACAGCCCTTTTCTTCTTCCCCTGGTCCCAGCAACTTGAGCCGTCTGTTTTGTAGGCAAGTGCTGTAAAGAGCTGAGTGTTTGTACGGTAACAAAAACTTTATAAAAGTAAATGCAGTTCTTCAGTAAAAATATGCCAAATTTGGTCATAGAAATAATCCATGCTGCAGAACCATAATTTAGTATATTGTGTTGTCTCAGTACATGATCTGTTTTTAGTTCTAGCTCCCTTCCCGCTGCAGGTCAGAATGCATACTGCTTCATACATGCACACAGATTTGCACCTGAACTGTTTTCTGAGGTCATTTCAATCCTACCATACAGAGCTCTGAACTTAGCAACAGAATGTTTTTTTTTTTACTGTTTTAAAAAGGAAAAAAGTTAGCAAATGTACATAGCTGAAGTTGTTTGCCTTTGTGTGAACTAGAGAGGATTTTTAAAAATTAGCGAATTAAAAACAAAACTGATTCCTTCCAGGAACGGAGTATACTAAATCTAAATTCTTTTGTATTTGCAGGGTAGCGCACGTGACAGCAGGAAGAATCAGAGTAAAACTTAAATAGTCATGGCAGCACGCTGGAGGAGAGTCCTGATAATATTTGTGGCAGCTCAAGTACTATTTGTGGTAAAGACCTTTGAGGAAGAGGATGTACCTGAAGAATGGCTTCTTCTTCACGTTGTTCAAGGTCAGATTGGAGCGGGAAACTACAGCTACTTGAGACTAAATCACGAGGGAAAGATAGTACTTCAGATGCAGAGTTTAAAAGGCGATGCGGATTTGTATGTATCTGATATAACTCTTCACCCCAGCTTTGATGAGTACGAGTTACAGTCCGTAACTTGTGGCCAAGATGTTGTCCATGTACCAGCACACTTCCGCCGCCCAGTGGGAATAGGGATTTATGGTCACCCCTCTCACCTGGAGAGTGAGTTTGAAATGAAGGTCTACTACGATCGAACAATTGTACAGTATCCTTTTGGCGAGGCTTCTTACAACCCAGAGGAGATGGAGGCAAACCAGAAATACTCACACACCACAGAAGATGAATCTCAGGATGAAGAATCTGTTTTCTGGACTATACTTATTGGAATCTTGAAATTAATACTTGAAATTCTTTTTTAAATTCATATACACTGGACTAAATCAAATTTCAGCCTGTGAAATTGAACATGAATAACTTTCTGTAATATTTAATACTCTTTGTTGTGTTTCCTGAACCAGAAAGAAAGTCGGGAGGTGAGGGGGGAAAAAGCCATATTTAATTTTATATTGTAAAATCCTGCCCTACATGTAAAATGAGCAGCAAGCACAGCATTTGCAGTATTCAACTTTAGAGATCAGGGCTTAAAGATGAATGTAGAGTTGGGAATCTCTAAACAGGTGCTTAGGAAAAAAATCAGCTCTAATCCTTTTTCTTCTATCATTATTTTACGAAGAGCAAAATACAAACAGCTGCACTTAAGTGCCCCCTCTCAATCTCAATCATATTTAAAAATAAAATCTACTCTTTCTCTGCCAGCTATCTGCAGTAAAACTAATTCGCAGTGACTTTGGAGTGCAGTCAAGCTGAGGAGCCTAGGGTGAAGGAAGGAAAAACCAAACAATCACCTAAGGGGACAGATGGCCTGTATTTTGACTGCTTGTGCTCTACATCCCATCAACCATCTGTACGCAGAGGCCTGTCCGGTCACTCAGCACCTCTGCAAATCCATGACCTGAATCGAGTACACGATACTTCAATATTACTATAGGGAGAGGAAGCCTTCAGCTGTTGTTACTTGTCAATATGACATTCTCATTCCTCATTAAAGGCAATGCAGTATATAGGATCTTAAGCTTGAGAGGTATTTTCTTACACCTCCCTTTACAGCTTTTTGTGATTTTTTTTCTTTTCAAAAGATGTTTACAGGATTTTTTTTCGGTACATTTATATGAATAAGTCATTAGCTTGCAAAGAAAATTTTCACTGAAAGGAAGTTGCAGTATATTGTAAGAAGGTCAGATCATGCTCACTCTTCCCTGAAAGTTAGTTTTTCCAGGAGTATTTTTCCCTTTGTTTGAGTCTTTCAAAATAACCAATTGCTATGCAAATAGTGTATATTTAAATTGCTCTGTAATTTTCTTTTCACAGAGCTTACTGATGAGTGCACTGAAATAAACAAAAATGTTACTATAATTTTATACAAACAGTGCATGTACAATTTAAATTTCATTAGTGAAAGCCTTTTCTTTTTGAATGGGAACTTGACTTCTCTGTCTAGATAGCTGACAGGACATGATTAGTGACTTATATCACAAAAATAATTTTATAGCCAAAATTAAAAGTTTATTTGGTAAAAAGAAAAAAAAAAGTGGTATTGTTCCTCTTAAAGTGGTTGGTTAAATAGCACCAAAATATCACTTTAATTTGTGCAGTTAAATTTTGGACAGCAAGTTGTTTTTTTTTTTGTGGGGGGGGAGGGTGGGGGTTAGCCCTCCTTGCTGTTTTTCCCCCTTCTTCCTCCTCTTCTGGGTACGGGAGAGTCTTTCTGACAACAATCACAAATCCAGCGACCTAAGAAAAGAAAGTTGTCAATTATTGGGAAACTACCTTTTTTACTCACTCATCTAGTTATGTACCTTTCACCATTTCCATAGGTGCTCATCTGTTTCTAGTACTTCCTTTCATGTACGCAACCAGTGTTTCTCTTTAAAATACAAGCATCTTTTCTAAAAGATACAGAAAGCAGCAGGTCAAATTCACTGTCCCTTGCAGACTCGGTGCATGTAACAATTGGCTACACTAATGTTTATGGAGCTCAGGGAGTAAGTGCCAGCTCTGCTAAGGCAATGGTTATTAGGAAAGAAGAGACAAACTTTGAGGTGGCAAGCGAAGATTTTCAGATGAGTGGCCACAGTTCAAGGTTGTGGGCAGTAACTCACAGCAGAAATGAATGGCAGTTGGAGAATGTTGCTATTGTGCCACAAGGTAGTGGGTCCCATTCCCCAAACCAACGTCAGTTATTTCAGTGCAGTCAGGCAGCACAGATTAAACTGCTGGCAGAGGTTCAGCACTAGACCTTGTACTAAAACCCGTTTATGGAGGGAACAATAAAGGGTTGAGCATGGATATTAACTATTTATATTACAACAGCTGGAATCATAAAAGCTGCTTTGCTATTATTTTTTTTTTTAGTTTTGTAGGAATATAATTATTTTGCTTAGATTCTGTCCGTAGGTCAGCCTGAAAGTTGAATCAACCACAGAACCTGGAGTAAAGCAACTGCAAGCTCCCCGTGCTTCTCTAAATGGGAATATACAATATATTTGAGGTAGCAGTTACAAGGAATATTGTCACTGAACACTTTATCATGAGCTTACTTATCACTGATTTATTATCACATGAAAAGCAACACTGCTACCAGTCACTTATGTCTGAAGTTTTCTTTACATTGCCTTGAGTCAGCCAGGTGATATGAGTGGCCAGGTAATTTAAAAGTACAGGCTGTCTGACATTTAGGTACTTCCAGCTTTTACATTTAAGAAAAAAATGGGAAGGAAGGGGGGTTTAAAAAGGTGTTTACAAATGCTAAATTGAGCATACTTTTTAATTTAGAGACTGAAATAACAAACTTTGTTAATGTGAAAGCTATACTCCAGCAATATGCAGCATTAGAGGCCTCTTTACTGGTCTCTTTTATGAAAAGAGGTAATTATTCTCAGTATTCTGTGGAAATATTAAAAAAAACAACACTAGCTCTGAGTGAGCCTGTTTGGATTCTGTTGTAAAAGCCAATTATATTTCCTATACAGGAAATGCCAGGTTAAACTGTGCAAAACCAAATACACAGAAATAAAGCTTATAAAAAAAAATCTCAGGCCCTAGTGTGTGGATGCTTTCCAACGCTACTGCTTATTTTTACCCTTCACACTGATTTTAAACTCTTCTTTCAAAAGCAACACATATTTTGACAGAAAAACCCCAGGACTCGGAGGAGGTGGGAAGGGAACAATTAACTCTACTTTATTACCTGAGGGGATAGCGTCAAGCCCCACACAAAAAGTGTGATAACCACGGTCACATACATCACAGAACATCATTTCTTCTTCGTGGTGAGGCTGCCCGCATATAATGCATGTTTTACACTCCATACATTGCCAAGGATAAGTCTTGATCATAGCAACAAGCTCCGGGGTCATATCAAGGCAAGAAGGGTGGCCTGGATTAAAATCAGTATTATTAATTATGACTGAAATGAAATTTAAAATTTAGATTGCATTGAAAGAAGCTGAAGCTGAGCTCGCCTCCTGGAGAAATCTAACAGCACGCTGAATGTGACAGTACATACAATCTTAAACAGGGATGAAGCTTTAATGAAGGACAGAAAAGGCAAGTGAACTGTTGATAAACAAGTACAAATATTTCCACAAAAAGATCTGTCAAACATTAGGAATGTTTGAATCCTTAGGAATCCAGTTAGTTTATACGGATACTTACCACTGTTGTCACACTGGGAGCAATGTATAAGAGCTTCAGCTTTTCCTTTCTTGTTGGACTCCTTACCCTTCAGACAAATTCCACATATAGCATTTGGAATGACCTTTGGCTGGAAGGGTAGAAGAGGGCTATAAATTCATTCCAGAAGAATTTACAGATTTAACAGGAAATGTAACATAGCTCCTTAACTCAAAATTAATGGGTTATCTGCTATGATGTGTGAACCTTAACACGAATGGCAATAATTGACAACCAGCAGCATTTAAAAAGTCTTAGATTAACCACATAAAATTTTGAACTTGGCATACGTGTAGTGGGCTTTACATAAATTGAAAGGTAGCAGAAGCACGTACTAGTTTCTTCCTCTGAATTCACCAGCTAACGTACTCCTAAATTACATGGTATAGCATTAAAAAAAAATCTGGTATAGAATACTTCATTATGAATCTCCATGCAGATTTCCTGTGTGTAAGAAATTAAATACAATTTCCCATTTTCATTGTCTTTATAGAATATAGAAATTTAATTACAAAAGCAATAAATTTGACTTTAACAAGTTTTAAAATATCTGGTAAGCTATGTTATACACTGCTGTCTTACCATTCCTTCTTAAGTCCAGTCGTAACTGCAGTAAAAAAATACATTCCCTTGCATTGAAATACAGTTTTACATTTATAGTATTTCTAAGCGATAATCTGGAGCCTATTTGGGTGCATGAGACCCATTTAAAAGGTATGAGAGAAATAGTAGGCTGTTAAATGGAGTAACATTTGTGTATTAATTCTGTGTGCAAACCCAAAAGTTTTATCCTGATGAGGACCAAAGAAATAAGGCATGACATATTTCAGAAATATCTTTGTGAGGACCAAGAAACAAACCAGGCATTGCATACTTCAGACATATTTCAGTAGTTATATTATTGAGCTTGGACCTCTGCATAATGAAATTAGTGAGAAATAAGGGTTAAAATTAATATAGTACTCACTGATATTAACCACTAGTCCCAGAGTTTTAGTCCCAGAGTTTTGAGAAAAAAAAAATGTTGCTGCAAAGATGAAGCTACTAGCTGGAATTCAAATTCAAGGCACATCCTGTTTTCTAAGGAACTAAACAGCTTGCCAGTAAGCAAAAACATACCCAATCAACTACCAACCACTTCTGGGGAGAAGAATAAAGTTTGATTAAAAAAAAAAAAAAGAAAGAAAGAAACCAGCAATACATATATTAAAACAAAGAAACAAAACAGGAATCTTTGCAATGCAACTTATCCTCAAGTGTGTCTATCCCCCCAGCCAGTCTTTTTCCAACACCTGTATCTAGTAAGATAGTATCTTAATTCATTTTTAAGTAGTCAGGACACATTGCTTTAAGATTTCTGAAGTTTTACATCTGCTTTTTTAAGTTAAAGTACAACTACAGTCTGCTCCAAATTGTCTAGTCTGAAGAGTTTTATTTAAAAAACAAAACACCATCAGAGATGTTTATAGGTAACTTCCTTCAAAAGATGACAGAGGCACTCATACAGACTTTTTTTGCTTATTTATTTTAAAAAAGCATAGTCAACCTGTTTTATACATAAATATAGTAAAACGGTAAGAGAAGTCTAACATTCACAAATGTCTCTACAAAGTAATAAATATAATGGAAGCAAAAACACACAAAATCATTTACTATTCTATGTGTCCTACATGTACACCTTTATACCCTGCTCCTCCCAACAAAAGTGGCACATGCTTAAACCTCATCAGTGTTGCAGCATTCACCCTTCTGTTGTTTAGGCTACATTCTAATTTTTTTGTTGGTGTGTTTTTATCTACTTCTAAGTAAACCAAGCCTTCTAAAATAGGAAGTGCACTTCTCTAATCAGACTTCTAACGAATTTGAGTATCACTGCTTTTAATATACAGCAGCATACTCCCTTGTACTCCGTCAAAACTAAAGTGAGCTACTCTCCGGTCACTGTACTTGCATTCGGTTATGTGCATTAACACTCTGATATATATAATTCTAAAGTTAGACACTGATACGGGTGCATTTATTAACAATGCTTCCATCTAATTCTTACTTCACTAAATTGTGTTTATTAGAAATCGTGCATTTGGGGGGGGGGGGGGGGAATAACAGCCTACTAATAATAAAAGTTCCAACAGTATGGAAGGGTGGTTTTTTGTTATGTTTTTTGATTTTTATTTTATTTTTTTTTTTTTTACAAAAATGAAATAATGCAAGACTTCACATTTCAAAACAATTCAAGTTCTACCATCATAAATGGCTTTTAGAAACACTAAAAAAAAAAGTGTATCAAATCCAAATGGGAAGTGACAATATCCCATCTGATTAGAGTACATTTTGCTTTGTACATCTTCACCTTATTGGGGGGTAAGGAAGGGAGAGAGAAGGAATGCTGGGTCAAAATGATGACTGCTCTGTAAGTTTTAACTTCCTTGCTGCCGCATGCAGCTCTCAAAGCAAGCATTCCAATCACACTATTTTTATAAGGTCCTATTCTGAATGCAAAGAATTCCATTTGCATATACAGTGACCTAAAACAGAAGTGTTGTAAAATATAGTTTCAATACATTTCAGTTTTATGTGCAAAAAAAAAACTCCTGTACTTTTAACAGTACCCTGTGTGTGCAATTGCAATAGCCAGTCCTGCAGCAACAAAGACTCGCTACTTGTAACATGACAAAATGTAAAACACATGGTAATTGTTCTTTGTTAAAGAACTGACAATAAAAACAGCTCCATATAAAATACATCATTTCTTTTGCTTAAAAATAACTCAGTGGAAATGTGTGAATCCTTTAATACTCATAATGTGTCTATAATGATACATTTGCATGTTGATGCCATAGCAATTATCCTTCAATTTTAACTACATGTAACCAAAAGTTTACTGTCCTACAAAAATAGTCAGATATTAGAGAACAATACAGAACAAAAGTATTACAAAGATTTAGAATTCACAGGGACAACATTTTAAATCAGTTAAGCCTTCAGCTCGAAGTGCCGTAACACTCAGGCACATACGGTAGATATATCATTATCTGGTGTTTTTAATGAGCTAACAAACAAGATTCTTTCTGTCTTACCAGTTAAAGAAGCTCATATAATTGTGTTTACTGAAAGCATTTAAACACTCCCACAAACAAGAAAGCCGGTTCTCTCAACATCCCAACACAGCATCACCATCTTGACTTATCAACAGGTTGATGGCTGATGCAGGCAGGGTACGTTGACATCAGAAAGATGTGGCACTGTCAGTTTACAGTAATGCCTTGTTACTAATACAGTCAGTGACTTTTTAGAAGTGAGTAATTGCTATAGGAATCCATTTTCAAAATGCAATGCTGTATGCTACCAGTATGCTACCAGTATGACTTTTAAAAAAAGGTTCTGCTCTGTAAATCCTCTCTCTATGCATTCATAGATTGGGCTAATCAAGCACACAGGCATCTCAAAGTTAAGTGAAACTTCTTTCTGTAAACCTGTGGCACACAATCTCCAACATCAAGTTAAACAAAGCTAAAAAAAAATTCAAGTGCCATCTTTGGATTTCTTGTTCGTGGGAACATCGGTATGCATTCTGAGTCTACAACAATTTGCAGAGTTACATATAAAAAAATAGATGTATGGTACCACAGTCTAAATCTCCGTAATTTGCATATGTTTTAGTAAGTTTCTGAAAAGAGAAAACGCAACTGGAGCTTGACACCTGTTACGAACTTTTACAGTTACTGTATGTACAGAAAGTTTATCCAATCCTTGTTGGAAATTAGCTTCTTAGTTATAGCTTATTTATTGTTAACTTGGTAAATACAGATAGTAAACAGTTATGAATATAAAATACAAACCATCAACAGCGCAACTTCTGCTGCGACAGTTTCTCAGTATGTACAATCTTGTCACTGACAAAAATTTTCCTTTTTCATAACCTCTCAACATGCATTCCTGATTGCTACATAAACCCTACGTTAATGTAGTGTCTTCCTTTTTTATGGACCTATTCCTGCTCCCACGTAAGTCAATGGAAAATTTTAATTCCCTTCAGTGGAACAGGACTGGGCACTAATGTGTTTTAAATGTGTTACATTATTTTCAAAATCCCTCTTAGTATGCCGAATAATAACATAAATAATGCATGTCAATTCCCAGTTTTCCTGATTTTTTTTTTATCTTAATCTTTTATCATCCTAATTTTTGAAATTATTATACAGTAATACTGATGATTTTGGTCTTAGGTTTGGCAATCACTGCTTCATAGCTAAAATGTATTAACATCCAAACCAAGTCAGATAAAAGCATATTGCCTACAAACTTTCCTATATAGTACAAACTACATAAAAAGCTGTTTTTCATATACTCTTAAAGTGGTCGTGTAGTGTTGCCTATATGACTGTAATAAACTTCTCGTCCTTCATCCCATACATTGTAACATCTCAGGATGAAGGACTATTTGAAATGAACATCGGCACAATGTGTTCAGCCACATAGCTGCACTTTACAGCACTGATCTCTAGGTATGCTGCCATACGAAACAGTACAAAAAATAATGGATACCTAGTGCTAGTTCTGAACTGGCAAGTAATTCTGACTGCTATGTCCAGGCAGACAGAAAGATGCAGAGTTCCAATGACAAATCCACAATAGACTGTTCTAATGTAACTGCCTGGGAATCAGAGAAGTTAACAGAAACAGAGGCCACTGTATAGCTAGAGTAAAGGAAAGCCTCAAGTGAAATAAAAGCAAAAAGGAAGTAAGGAAGCAAACGGAGCACACAACAGGAGGGCAGGTAGTGAAGTACAGCAAGCAGAAGTTCCACATTACTGAAAAACAAATATTTCAGGGAGAGGCTGGTCAGTATAGAAGTTCAGTCAGGGGCTTTTTTCTTCTACCTTGTACCCAGGAACTGACTTGGATAATACAGAACGTTTGGAACCATCTTTTCTTGGAGTAGAACTTTTGTCTCTTGTTTTTTGTCTTCCCTGAAAAGAATCCTCCTGGTTGTCTGTGGCGCAATCACCTTCAGATACATTGCCAGACGAATTGTCCTATAATAAAAATACCATAGCTATATTTTTTATTTTTTTGGATAGACAGACAAGTCTTTCCTATGCCCCTTAGAGCCAACTAACGTAAAAGAAGGATACATCTTTCCTTCTACAAAAGCATGGGGTGCATCACAATCTAGAACACTTTTTTCATAACCTTCATTATTTATCTTTTCTCATGCTAAGAGACTGGCATCAGCAATAGCAGTTGTGTTTTCCAGTTGATCTTGATACCAGAGTGGAGCACACAACAGTGTAATTCTTTGAACCATTTTCCTTTGAAAGTCACCAAGAAATTGACTATATGCATGATGTTGTTTACAAAGTAAAGGGCCAGTGAAAAGTTAAAAGTGCCCTGGCCTTGTATTTAAAGTGTACGACCAAATAACACTGTCTTTAATTAAATATGTGAAGGTTTTTACTGCCACCCTCATCTCATATTTTCACCAGGAGCACTCTGAATATTTCATTTGGATTGCAGCAGAAGAACACCATCAGAGGAAAAACACACCTGAATATTTAATACAGAACCAAACATCAGATTTCATGCTGCAGTTAAAAGCATTTTGAAGAATGGGAAGGTAAAGAGAGGAAGAGGTTCAAAGAGAACGATAGACCAATGTAAGCATAATTAAGAGCAGCAGCACAAGATTTTTCTCAGAGAAGTGTTAATAAAGGCCTCCAAAAACCTTCAGCAGATAATAATATAATTAATCAAGTTTATTACAATAAAAAACAAAAGGCCAAATAATTGTGGTGCCCTGCAGTAAAAGGCACTCAGTACAAATAAAGTAATCCACCTATGCCCCGGAACCTAAAATCAAAACAGACAAAACAGACAGAGGGCAAAGGAAGGAGTAGAACACAAAAGCAAAGCTAATTACCTGGCAAATAGAAATGGTATTGTTTCGCTGTTTTTTTTTTTTTCAAACTAGGGGAAGAATTATTCAGAACAAGTCCATTAAGACACTACAGAACAGGAAAACTGCTATCTGAGTCCAAAAATGGGGAGGGTAAAAAAGGAAAAAGCATATTGTAGGACTCACCAGGGAAATCTGATAAATGTTAGGCAGCTTAAGACTCAGAAAAATAGACTTGGCAACTGTCCACCTTTGTGTCCAACAGATATCTTGCCCTAATGACTAGGAAAGAACCCCCTGCTCCATAGCCAAACCCCCTTCATAGGAACCTCATCTCATATATTCCCTACACCTTTCCAACACAACCACATTTTTCCCTTCTGCAGTCTCTCACCAAAAAGGCATCTGAACTTCTGTGTTAAATGGAAGGACAGCCTGCTCAGTCCAATTATCTTTCTTTACCATTAAGAGAAATGGAAGTCAGTAGAAAAGGGAATTAGGAAGAGGTGATTAACGACCAAGTGTAAAAATAATGGAGTACAATTAAATCAAAGTTTTGTTTGACATTTAGCATGATGTTTACTTTTTTTTTTCTCTCTAAAAAATACAAGCAGAAAGGGTGTATTAACAACTATCCTCTGTAAATCTACAAGCTGACCCTTTCTCTTCTTCTTCAGTTATGAGTAGCTTGTGAATATTTAAACAAAATAAATGTTTATATGGAGAAACTTAGCATTACATATACCCACTATCTAACACGTTAGTCAATTGAACTAGAAACTGTTAAATGCATTTCCGGTTTTATATTGTTTTTCTTAGAACTGGGGTTCCATTTCTAGAAAATGGTCATTGCCAATATACCACCAACACCAATAGACGAATGATACAGCTGTGCTTGGACAGCCCATCTGAAGCTCAACTGCTCCTGAGCACCTGCAACACTCTCCAGGTAGGTATGTGAGCTTCCCTTAACTTCCAGTAACAGTTAATTTGGGGTTTGCATAAACAGAGAGCACATACACATCTTTTTAAAGATGTATTGTAAAACAAACAAAAAATCCCACTGCTTTCAAGCTTTTCTTTAAGTTATAATAAAGTAACTGTTTCAATATTGAGTACTTCCTGCTTCTACATTACAAGAAGGCAAAGTTACCAGGCTACCAAGTCCTTTGCTTTAGTGATGGATTCTGTGGAACTTCAGTAGCAAAACATACTGTGACCTAAACTAAAGTTCACACCCCTCAGAAATGCTAACAACCTGACCCATGACCTGAGGAAAAGGCAGTAAACAAAGAGCGGCAGTTGGGAAGACTCTTCAAAACTTCTTTAGAAACAAGTAAGAGAGGGCCCGATATTACAAATATTTGTTTGATTTACTTTAAAAATGGAGCACAATGGAAAGTTGGATAGAAAAGTTATAAAATAAAAAGAAGTACTAAAAAGGCAAGGTTATGATTCTACCTCATTTTGCCAATGTTAAAGATTCTACCAGGAAATTACTGAAACTAACAAAAGCGAAGGGAAAGGATTTTATTTTGTTGAAGAACACTTTCAATTTGTCTCACCGAGTTGCCTTTGGTTTTCCGTTTCTCATCACCTCGCCCTTCCTCTGCATCATCTGAATCCCCATCACTGTCTAATGCAGGCAGTTCTGGATCCAAAGGAGGTTCGTAAAGAGCTGTGTTTAATGGCAAGTAACGAAGTTCATCCGGAGAATATCTAAAGGTAATAAAATAAACAAACAAATGCCTTTGTATTTTATGCATGGATATTATTTACAAAATAATTCTTTATGAATTTATTTTGAAAGTAAGAAATCTGAATAATTTCAGCTCACTTTTTCAGGAAAGCACATAAAAAAAATTGCAGGAAACTTACTAATTTCTCTTCACAAATTAACTAGTATCTAGTACTTGTCATCTTTGTGTAGGTAAATATTCATGGAACAAAGGAAGAACATATTTGCCATGTTCTAAACCTTTATAATCATAAAAGGTCACCTGAATGTCTACAGATTTATAATCAACTCATGTTACTACACCCAACAGACTATATACTTTGTTGTTCTAAGTACATAGCGTGTGCACAACTCCAACCAAAGGCACACGAATGGCTGGGGTACAAAGCAAAATAAGTAAAGATGATCTATTTAAGACCAAGATTCTTGAGTAATGAAGGAGAAAAAAAGGCAAATAAAAATATTACCAGAATAATGTGAAGATCTAATCTGTATCTGCTCATAGCCAGATACAGCTTAATGTGTGTAATTCCCCCCCCCCTTTTTTTATTGACCTTAAAGACTAGGAAAAAAGTTAGAGACCTCTTACTATTAAGGACAGGTAAAGGGTAGGACGCTATTTTGATGTACGCTTTGAAAGGCTGTGTCCTTCATTAAGAAGGATAGCCAGTTTCACTTATAGCTTGTATGCTCAAAATAAACAAGATTTCTTGTATTTTTAACTCAACTTAATAAAATTCAGGTCCTTTAAGAATATCCTTTAACATGCAAATTTATGGGGGGGCTGTATGCACACACACTGGAATGAACAAGGCAAATGCGTACAAAAAGCTTGTCTACAGAAAACTTCGTATGTATAGGATGAGTAGTACCACCTCTGGTGTACAGATGGTACAACTTAGGCAAGAGTTTTCAAATCAGCCTGCGTTCACCAAAAGGGAGCATCCCACAGGGAAAAGTCTAAAATTTGTGTAGATGTTCAAGTCTACACAATACATATTTAATGAAATAGAAAAATTCGACTAGCAACACCTTTCTCCCTCACCTAAAAATCTGACATTAAACTTAGCCCACAAGATCAATCACAGTTTGGTGGGATTTTTTTTTTTAATGTTAAAAACTTTCTAAAAATTTTTAAAAGGACAGTAAGACTGTCACATGGAAAGCACCTGACCACAAGCCAGCATTACAACATTTTGACATAGCGATATTAATCTTAGCAAACATGCAGAGGCAGAAGGTAAGTAAACATGTGAGGGTGGCAGGAGTGATATCAGTGTCTGCTTTTACCACAGTAAGGGGCTGAGCTGGTGAAAGCTCAGGCGCCACAATACATCACTGGAGGGAACACTCTTGCAGCCAGTACTACATTTATGTTGTTGACAGAAGCCCTCATGCTGTGCATTTATTAGACTAGCAAGTGACTCAAGCATAAAGTTAACTCAAAACTTTACAGTAAATACATGCAAATGTTTTCCATCAGCTAGATGTAGAGAAAATAGATCACTGCAAGAGAATCAGCAGTTGCAATGGTTTTAAAATACCTTTTGTAGTACTCCTGGAACTGGCCGGGTATGAGAGCCACTGGATAAGGACTAACCTTTGTTCTCTCTGTAGGTAAGACTTTGTATTTTCCTTGAGGCACCTGGATAATCTGTGGTGTTTAATACAAAATAATGAAGTTCTCATTTCACAGCCGAACTTTTGAGCCTTCCCTACCCTCCACCCCCTGAAAATATTTTTGAACTCAACAGTCTCTCCCCTTTATTGAGTTGGAACAGCTATCTGAGTTCTCTTAAGGAGAGCTCAATTCATTCAAATGGTAAGAAATCGACTCTCAAGATAATATTACAGATTTACATCTAATCAGGAAGGGCCTAGTGAACTGAAAGGCAAGAGTACTTCTAATAGTATAGTATGTAAAATAATTTTAAAAAAGAAATATAGCAATTCAAGCAATAACCTTTAATCAATAAACTTATATGATAACCATCTTTAATATGAATTATCAGTGAGTCCATGTTGGTAGAGGGTAGCAAAATATTGCCATCTCATTCTGAAACCTGACTGTACTACTAAAAAAAATCCCACTAGCAACACAAAGGAAGCTTATAGAAGGTCTTCTTTCAGAATTAAACCAATTATCTACTACCCTGTACGTAACACGTCTCAATATCAGAAAAATGTAAACTCTTCACAATATACTACTATACTGTAATAATTTGCAAAGAGAAAAAACATGCTATACTGTCTTCACATGAGCCATGCACTCCTGCTTCAAAATGACAGCTAGCATGTGTGGTTTCTATTTATTTATTTTTTATTTTTTTTTTATCAGGCACAGAGGCATAAAATATATCTAATACAAAAATAATGTAACACCTAGCAAAAATACGGACATGAAAATTGATAGGGAGCAAGTACTCTTTTAGATAAACAGCTTACTTTTTAACTCATTACACTGTTCCGGCAAAATTTCAGTAGCGTTCCAAAAAAAGAATGAGCCACTTACATGAACAGATAACAACAGAAGCTTCTTAGTAACCTAAACATCCTTCTTAATATTATGCTGTTCCAGCACATTAGAGACATGACAAAGTAACATTGAAACTTTAGAAGTTTCCTCAGACATAAGTGTTTTCCCATTTGAAAAAAGATTTTATATTAGCTATATTTGAAATTATTATTTTTATTAATATTACCCAGCAAAACTGTTAACGTCTCTACGTAACTGTAACAGGACTATTCAAACCCCCTGAAGATAAAATAGTTAAGACAGTACTAATAAACACTTTTTACTAAAACACACGAGGAGCTACTATTGACATTGAGAAGAAATTTAAATCTGCCTACATGTGTTTGTAAATCAAAATAGGCTCTTCTTTCTTCCATTCGCTCTCGGTTTAAATTACTGTTGAATTCTGCAGCCTTCTTGGCAGCTTTTTTTATATATTCTGGAACTTTACTGGCTTCTACTTTCTGTGTGTTCTGTTGCTGCATTTGCTGAAATAAAAATAATTTTATTAATTTACATACATTTCACTATTAGTTTTTGAGCACCCCTTTTTTTAATACATGTATATTCCATGTTACAGATTTGGTTCCCTTAGCACACTATTTACTTACAGAGTACTCTTTATAATGATCTGTTATTCGCTGACGTTCTTTCTCTTGCAGTATAACAGAATACTCAGCATGTTTGGCAGGGTATTCTTTAATCATAAGATCAATTACTTCATCACTACGCAAAGCCGTTAGACCTAAAATAGATAAAAGCAATAATGATGCTATCTGGCAAAACTAACTGTAGGTTATTTATATCTGACAATGATCAGCTGAAGTTTTTGAGGAGCTAAAGACAACAACCTACTATGCACAATGCTTCTCCCTCTCTCAAGCAGGAGTGAACTTATGACATTCAGCTTTCAAGGCTGGTTAAGAGTTTGCTTCTCCCCAAGGAGGAAAGGCTCATTTCTTTTCTTGCTTACAGCTACAGAATACAACTCCCACCTTCATACTTGACTGCCACCTACTCAACTCCACTGTGAAGCAGCACCTTTGCTGTAAGCAGGACCTGGTGAACTGTTAGCTTCAGTTTCTTGTGTCAGTAAACTGTTAGTTTCATTAACTTGTACAACCTTAACTTAAATTATGAGGTTAGGTTCTCCACACAAATCAAGAATCACTGTGAGGGCAATTCAGAACAGCAAACTGCACGCAGATGACTGACTCCTAATTAAAGTATTTCAATTCAGAAGTCAGAACGTGACAGTTTGCAGCTATCATCTCATGCAGAATGCCTCTTTGAAAGCCTCCAATGCAACCAACCTCCACTGACAACAGAATGGAGGTTGGCATATGTTACTACCACCAATGATAAATATAACTATCCCTGTTGTTTACGGTTAACATAGCACATACTGTGTATGTGAGACAGAATATAGCATTTTGCTTCTACTGATAAAAATAGATATTGTTCTCTCTTGCATATTTAAGTAAAAAAAAAAAAAAATCAAGAGAGCTGGCAGGTGAGAAATAAAGGTAAGTATACCGAGAACTGTTAAGATATAAAATGATTTAACATTTGCACAGATCCATGACACACAGAAAAAAAACATGACAGGCATCATTTAATCTCTAGCATGTTCCAAGTCACGCGTATTAGCAGAGGAAGAACAAATACTTGAAGTTCTTTCAACATAAAATGCATCAAGGGCATTGTTCTATTTCAAGTACATTTAAGTGCTTCAATATGCACCCTTCCAACATCTAACACATACGCTGATTTGTATAAATACACTAGTGTTTGCTGAGTCCCAGCTCACTCAGCAGAACAAGACTGATGGACTTTTCAGTTTGAAAAATTATGTTGTTCTCTTTTCTACAAGGAGAAAAGGGCTCTAAAAGTTAATTTACAACATAAGTTTTGTTAAGTAATTAGAATGGATCCAATTTTTTTTTCTAAACGATAAATCTGGAAGACCAATATCCTTTGGCCAATTACACAAATTAAGAATGAAATATCAACCAGTTTTCTTTTCAGAATTTACATTTTCAGTTGCAAATGATCCAATTCTTCTCTACTAGACTGAATCACATTTTCAGTGTGTCACCTTCAATACTGTAACAAGGAAGCTAACGATCTTTTCTCTTACCTAACGTGCACTGAGTCTCTGTGATAACATTTAGTTCTCTGAGGTAGAGTTTCTCCTTGTGAGATAGATCTCGTCTTTCTAAATCTCGAGAGAAAACAAAAAAAAAAGCAATAAAAATGTGTGAAGTTACTCAAAATCCCCCATAAACAATATCAAAGTAGTCTGAGAATTTTATTTCCAGGTAGTGAGAGTCTACACAAAACTACTATTCCTATAAACATAACAACATTAAAAGTTTATTTTACATTTAATATACACTACCAGGACACATCCGATTTTTCTGAGAATCCTGCCCATAGTTATGATTTACAGATATACTTAAGAAACCTGCCTCGAGAGCTTGGATGCAGAAAACATGATCAAGTACAGAAGGCGGCATATTTAACTTTTTCTTTTAATATGCTTTTTAAAATGAATTCCATGACAGAAGAACCATGTATGATAAATCTGAATTATGAAGGCTGAAATCGTAGAACCTTTCCAATTAATTCTGAAATCCTTCCACAGATTAAATAGAAATTTTGCCACAATTCGGGAAACAGAATACAGAGATAGAGCTATAGAGTAAGAGATCACTAACAAAATATCTAAGAATAAAGCTGAGGTCAGTTTTCAAAAGCTACTTGCTGACCTTAACCCTTAATCAGATTTGTCTGCAGATTTTCAGTGACAATACTGTAAAGTCTTAAATTGCTTTGAAAACTGTAGTATACATTTTCAATATGCCAGTAACAAAAATCAAGAAGTACAAAATACAACACTGAGATATACTTTTGCCATGGATTTTTTTTTTAACAATTGGCTCACACTGTGGTCAAAAAGACACGGAGATTACATTCAAATGTATGAAAGCAGAGATTTTTTTAGAAGAAAAATTTAGAAAAAAACACACACAAGAAAACAAATACCTGGATATTTTCTTTTAAAGGAAGTCACGCCCAAATATTCACTGACTTGCTCCTGAAGCATATAGTATTCCCCTGTTTCATCCGGTGGCCACTTGTACTCTATCAAGTTTTCAGCAGGAAAATAGCTGTATCTGAGTATTAAAAAAAAAAAAAGCATTAGAAGAAATCAAAGAATATATAAGAGGGATACTTACATTTCTAGAAATTCACTAATTCCAATTTACATTACTGACCACCATCTACGGATAGCTGGACAATTCCCTTATAACACCACATCCTCTTAACCTTTTTCAAAGGCATTTAGCTACACCCCACTTCATATGTACTTCCCAAAAGCAGCATTTATCAATATGCTGAGAGAAGGAACACAAAAAAAGGGATAACTGTAATGGTGGAAAGGACATCAGAAAAAAAGCAGATGCTACAGTGTCAAAATTCACTCCAGAAACACATAATATTTTTAAAACTTCTAAGCTGTGCTTTTGATTATAAATTAAGACGCAGCACGTTCTGTGTGGTTTTAAAATATGACCTTTTAAAATATGCCAGGAGAAAAAGACACCCAGCTACTTACAGGACATTCCCTCAAATCCGAAGCTATATGAAGTATATAAAAGCAAAGAATGTGGAAGAGAGAATACTTTAGCATACTGAACGCTACAGTAAGACTAGCAATAAAGAAATGGTATTACCCAAGATCTTGACTAGAAGTTTCACAGCTCCGAGAACTGTCCCCTGAGCCCATACGTCGTCTTTTGGATGGCTGGCTGCCATCATTGGAATTTTCTTCTGTGTCATCCTGAAACAAAAATGCAAATAGGTATTAAAAAATTAAAAGTATTCAGTGGATCATTTAAAACATCAAAAAATACCGTACGGCAATCTGCAGTTCAAGTATACCCGAAGTAGTCAGCTATTTAACAATACTCTCTACAAAAAACTGATAGGACAGATTACGCAGCAAATTATTCTTTGATAGAAATTAGCTGTAGGCCACAAAGTGGCACAGAGAACTGGTTGTTTCTCGCCTGCTGCGTACATGGAGTACTCAATAGACAGATGTGGCTCAGACCACCAAGTTCATCATTCCTGATGTAAACTACCTATGGCATCAGCAGAGCCAGGCAGGTATAGACCCAATAAACTTCCTTCATTGGTGACAGTCAGGGACAAGACTAAGTCTCTTTATCATGCTTGCTCCCAAAAGCAACAGTAAGGACAGAGCAAAAACTTTTCTTTTGTGGAGAGGAAAAAAATAAAAGAAAAACTGAAACGACTGTTTAACTCCTACCTAAAATCTCAAAGCCTTTAGTGAACGCCCTTGCATGATTACAAGTGAGAAAGAGGAGACAGAAGTAGCAAAGTGAATTATGTATTGTGACCAGCAGTAGATCCAAGAACAAAACAACTGTTTAAGTAACTGAAACGCTGGAATAGTGTGAAAGAATCACTTTTCATAACTTTTGTGAAAACTTTAAGAAATAAAAATTAATGTGCCAGAAATAAATGGATCAAGCCCACGACCACACTCTGTTAAACAGTGACAAGAACTATTATTAGGTCTGCATTAGCTAGTGTTTTTCACTCTAGTATGTTTTACATACCATATCACTTGAAATACTATTATTAAAAAAGAATTCAGCAAATAATGAAGTTTGTTATATAAGACTTCATAGCACTATAATCAAGGCAAGTTGCAGGAGAAAAGCATCTCCTTTACTTTTGGTTTATTTCATGTATTGCAGAATTCTTTACGTGACTTTTTCTTTCTTTCTTTCTTGGGGAGTTTTTACTCCAACTCTTCTTCAAGAAAGAAGAATGTCTTTCATACAACAAGAACAAAAACTTAAAAGCAACCTCAATGAAATGGCAAGCAGCATCTGTACTAGTATTACCAACAATAATGCTTCCAAGTATCACTAAGAATACCCTGCATAAACTCAACTAGATAAACTAACCAGCAGTCCCAACCAAAACAGTATCACACTCGAGTTTTTGCAACACAGCTGTGTCTCAACAGCAGTTCACTCCTACTTCTCACCCAGTACACTAACGCACTCCAAAAATACATAAACAGGGCCAAAGCTATGGTTTTCTGTACAAAAGCCTATCTACACTCAAAACAAGAAACTTCCAAACTTCTGTTTTTAAGTGATAAATCTCAACGTGGCCTTTAAGAGGGAAGACCTTGCATAAGTTTTTCTTTTCTGCCTCGAGACTTCGTTTTTATTAAGCCTGCAAAGCGCAGGCAGCGCGCACAGGAGAGCAGAGCGTGCTATGTTTACATCTCTGCTTTCGCTTCGCATCACGCAGGCTCGGGGCCCAGGAAGTAAAACACTGCGGGCAGCCGGGCGGTTTGTTGCAAGGGACTTACCAGAGAACGCGAAAACACCCGCACACAGGCTGCAGCCCGACCACAGCTACCGTGCGGAGCACACCGCTAAGCCCAACAGCCCAGAGAGGCCCCTCCGGCACGCCCCTCACAAAGTTGCAGCGCGAGGTCCCGGCACGGCACCGCGCTCCCAGCCCCGCGCAGACCCCTCACCGCCTGACGGGGAGCCCCGGCGCCCAGAGCGCCCCCCGGGAGGGGACCGCTGGGGCTGCGTCCCGGCCTAGGCAACGCGCGCCCGGCGCTGCCCCAAACTTCGCCCGCCCTCCGCCGGCGGGCCGGGGCCGGGCCCGCGCTGAGGCGGCGCGGGGGGGGGGGAGCGGGCCGGGCCTGGCGGCGAGGCCGCGGCTCTCACCTTGAGGGACTGTGCGCCGGGCGTGGCCGGGTCGCTGTCGCAGAGGCGCGGGGACAGGACGGCCGCCATCACCGCCGCGGGGGCCGCCGCCGCCGGCTGGGCGAGGAGCAGCGCCGCCGCCGCCCGCCCCGGCCTCGCGCCGCGCCCGGCTCCGCCCCCCCTCCCCCGGCGGGGGGTGGCAACGGCCCCTACCGGCCAGCCCGGGCACGAGCGCGGCGGCTCGCGCAGATCCTGCTCCGCCCCCCTCCGGGCAGCCCGCGGCGACCCCGGCCCGCGCCGCCGGACCGACGCGCGGCCCGCCCCGACGGCAGCGCCGCCGCCCCGCGGGCACGGCGACGGGGACCCGCCGCTGCCGCCGCCTCCGCGCCCTCCGCCGCCGCCGCCTCCTCCTCCTCCTCCTGCCGCCGCCGCCCGTGCGGCCGCGCGGCCCGGCCGGGAGCGCGGCGCCGATCCGCCGCGGTAGCGCTTGTGCAGCAGCGCGGGGCGCAGGGGCAGCATCCCCCGCGGGTGGGCAGCGCCGAGCGCCGCCGCCGCCGCCCGGCACGGGAGCCGCTGGCAGCCGGCAGGGCTGGGCTGGGCCGCTCCGCCGCCGCCGGGCTCCCGTCTCCGGGCACGTCAGCCGGGGACGAGCTACGCTTGTGAACCATCAACCACCGCAGGAGGGGTGCACGGGGGGCGCGCTCCCCCCCCCCCCCCCCGGAGGAGGGCACCGGCGTCCGGCCCCGCCGCTGCGCGCAGGGAGCGCGCACGGTGCGCGCCGCCCCGCGCCCCCCGCCCGGCGCCGCCCCCGCCGCGGCGGGCGGCTGAAGGCAGAGCGCGGACAGACCCCGCCGCAAAGCCCACAAAGCGCCGGGCCCCTCCCACGGCACGGTGAGGGACCCCCGCCGGGAGCCGCCCCGCCGCACCGGGAGCCCGGCTGCGAGGCTCGCACGCCTCCGCTTTGAACAATGGGGCCCCGCGCCCCGCCTCCGTGCACAGCAGCCCCTGCCTGCGTGCCTCGCGGGGCGGCCAGCGCCGCTTCGAGGAGCGCAGCCATCGCCGTGCACGCCCGGTGCGGACGGGTTGTCGGCAGCCGTGGCACCGAGCGCGCTGTCAGCCTGTCTCGGCCATTAGGACTCGCGCCGCTGAAATGGCCAGGCTGGCTGAGCTCGGCCCCTGGGCACCAGGTTGAACGCTGCTGATGCTTAACGCAAGGCTGGAACCCGGGGAAGCCGGGGATTAAATTCACACCTCGCTCAAGGCAAGCCTTTGGAAATGGTGCACAATGCAAGCGTGCAAAAGATGGCTTCCCACTTCACGTTTCTACGCGAACCGGCATCTTATCATAAATACAACCGAGAAAAAAAAAAAACTGAGCGCTGCCTCCTCTTTCAAAAAGCACACTTTTAAGAAAACAGACACCTACAATTTATTGCAAGCATTCGTTAACAGCTCTAGGCATGCAACAAACATTCAAAATTGCACAAAGTCTGGCTTTACACCAGCTGCTTCAGAGCATTATGACAGATGAAGCCCACATGTACTTAACCACGCACATTTCAGAAGTTATTTTTACAAAGAAAAATGAGCAAAATTATCCCAACTATATGTCAGCATCTATATTTTAGTACCAGATTTGGGGCAAATGTTGTTGGTAGACTGATGTTCTGAAAATTTTCAAATATACCAAGTCCTGTGATGCACAAAAATAGGTGCGCTTTTTAGAGCATTACTCATAATAGCAAGCCATTACCAAAGCCAGTGCTATAAATGTTTCCGTTTCATATTTAGCTGAAACCCAGCTGTCTCTTTGAACATCCCAGACCCATCTGCTGGCAACCTAAAGGAAAGAAAAGATAAAGCCATTTGTGAGATTATATATAGCACAATTTTTATACTTTAAATAACACGTGCATTACATAAATGCTGACATAATTGCATTATGAGAGCCACAAGTAGTAAAAGCAACTGCAAAATGACAGTGAAAATGAACAAATGCAATCTGATATGAAAATATATGTTCTTGCTTCACATTAAAGCTCCCACCCCAGTTGTCCCAGAAATGTCTACACCAAAAACTCAGCTCTGTCATGTTCACTTCTTACCACTTTAGCATACTGTAACAGCATCCCTTCAAACGTGACATCGACAGACACCATTTCTGGCAACAAATCCAAGTAAAAAGTGATTGCCACTTCCACCTCTACCAGTATACTTGTGACTATCTACTGGGCTCTCATTTTTTTTGGTAAAATTCTTCTGAAAGCTAATGTGTAAATTCACTGCTAAAATAAATATAATCTTCAAGAGAAAAAAAAAATAAAAAGTTAATTTGGAACATTTCAGTAATCCATCTTTCTCCTACAGCTCTACACCCATATAGTACGAATTAGGAAGCAATGTACTGCACCACGGCTCCAGGAAAAGTGGGTAGATGTAGGACCTTCATAGACTAGCCTCAGACAGCGTCCCTTCAAACAGTATTTCACAGAAGCCATTAAGAACAAGGTATGACATCACCTGAGCAAAACACCAGGTTTTAACACCAGCTGCGGTTCAACTACTATAAGTGTTTTCTAATTCTCAGCAAGAGACAAAAAAGTGTGCTGAAGGCCAAAGACAGCTTGCAACACATGTAAATTATCACACAACACAGGAAAATTGCAGTCAAATAAATACTTTTTGTTTTGGTTGTACCAAGTTCAGGTCACTGTTGTCCCAGGTGTAGTCCCAGGAGTATCCATTTGGTGGCAGCTCCAGTTAAAACAGTTTCCATTCCTTTCCTTGCACCTATTCCTTCCCATATCACCCCCTGCCACAACTGCACTGCATTTTACTCTGACATTTGATGACCTAACTGAAGATCAAACTTCTCTAGAAATAGAGGAGGAAAAAAATATTCACTGATGTCATGCAATTGTACTGGCACAGCACACAGTGGAAATAACCAGTCGATAGAGAAAAGCAGCATGGGCTCCTTACCACCGTTACTGAACTCAAAACAAAACAAACAAACAAAAAACAACCTAAACCAAACACACACCTTAACAGGGTTAGTCAGAAACACAGCAGTGCCTTTGTCACCTAGTACACTACTTCCCTAAGGAACCTAAAAGCTCCAAGACTACTTCATGTTACATTGCTCTATGTGGATTAATGCCTAGGAGATAACATACACTTCTAAAAATTACTTTCAATTTGCAAAAGATATTAAGAATAATTCGTTTGCTCACATGTATTGCTTGACCTGCCTTTTCCACAATTAGCACTGATACCACGTACTTATAACGGTCAAAGCCCATTTCCTTCGTAGCTGTTAATATCTCTTCAGAGATTGAAGCACACAAGGAGGGACTAGAAACTGCATCATAGTTGCCTTGTTGAAGTTTATTCTATCAAAAACAATTTTGAAAGATCTTAGTTTTCATCCAGGTAGTTCTTTGCAAGAAATTTTTACAGGTATTTTCATTAGAAAAAATAAGGAGTAGAATAGACTGTAAAATATAGCTGCTGCTCCCAAACAGCAAAAGCTGCATTATTTTTAATATGAAATGCTTTATCTATTTTTTGAAAGTTACAATTACACATATACAGCCAATCTCATTTCAACAAACAGGGGTGTATTATTCTCCAGCACTTAGGCTCACTTCACTGGAAAATAGTTTTACAAATACCTGTTCCATATATTGAAGGCCTGTCCTCAGAATTACAAGAGTTAGTTGTAACTTTTCAAGGTATCAGGAGCAGCTACATTTTAACAGATTGTTCTTATTATTTTCTGCTTAATTTTTATGTGTGGCAGTCAGACTGTCAAGGACACCAAGCGTATGTTATGCTGGTCAAGTGATATTAACAGAACCAATCAAAGTAGAATTTCACAAATCCAAGATCAGGATCTTTGGATATCCAGATATTTTGGAGGGAGGCCAGGGTACTTTGAATTGTACTATAGCTTACTTTGATTAGAAATGGGTAAGAGTTTAAGCTTCAGCTCCATCTGAACAGCACAAGCTTAGTGGCTAACTCACAGAGGGCCTTCTGCACCTTGTGAAACATAGTACATTTATACTACATGTGTGCCAAAACTTAAGTCTGCAAACATTTATGCCTATGTTTTAAGTTCATATTAATGGAACAGCGGAAGTTGCTTAATCTTTGCAAGACAAACTGCTGTTGAAAAAAAAAAAAAGTAGAAAATTCATTTAAAAAGTACTATACCGTTAGTATTGCTTGAGCTTTGTCTCTTACTAAATAATCCCGAAACTTATTATATGACTCTAGTCTGTATGTATTAGCATATTTTATCTTTGCCCTACTAGCTCTGAATGGCAGTCGCCTATTTTTTGTTGAATCACTGAAATATTCTTCTTCCAGGGGAGCTAAAGGTTCAAAAACAGATTGCTTCCATTTTCCTTTCATCTGTGCAAAAATAATAAGAAAGTCTGCATTAGATGTAAATGGCTTAGTGTTTTACAGGCTCTAAATGATACTTTATGGTATATAGTTATGAGGAAAAAAACAGTCTATGTTATGAAAAAGCGGAAAAGCTAGAAATTTGAGATTTTTTCCTCTGGCTGTTTTAAGACCTTCACTTTCACTGAAAAAGAGAATGGTGGTTAACTTCTGTTCAATTTTCATTTATTTTCCAATGAAGCCTCAATTAAGTTTGTATTTAATCTCAGTCAAGCAAGTATGCCATACCTGCACTCTGCATTCACTCCATTTTATACGGGAAAAAAAAAATGTGCCTGAGACTGTTAATCACAATTTCAAGCTTTTCATTCAAAAATTATACACAAAATCCAAAATATATGCTTGGTTCATTTACTAGGAAATTTTACTTGTCCTCACTGCTGTGATGCTACTAAATATATGCCTTACGTATTAATGTCTTAATGTGCTCATTAAAAAGAAAAAGATACTTTCATCTGCAAGCTTTGTAATTTTGCTTGGAACTTCAAAGCAGAGTAGTAATTCTTTATGTGTCATGAGAACTCTGAAGATCCAAGTTTTCTCCCCATCCAGCTCATGCAATATCATTCTTTTAATACACATAACAAAACTTGGCCTTCTATGAATGCAAGCAGCAAGTCTGATGATGCATATAGATGTCATCACCTGCTGTCCTCTACAGTTGGCTTAAAACACAATTGTAAAACAATAACAAAAGACAGAGACAGAAAAGCATGTGGTACCAATGAGATTGTAACAACTGCTACAGACAGTGGTCTTCAATACCAGCTACCTCCTAACCACATTCCAGTTTTGCTGATTCTTCAGCCCCTTGCTCCACTTTCTTACTACAGAGAGAACTTAGACCAGAGAAAATCATCAGCTACTTGCCAGAAGAGAGCATGAGGGTGATATAACACTACAGGGAAAGGCTTATGTTAAAAGGCATAGGGAAAAAAATACATTTGTGGGTAACAGAAAGCTCTAATAATAACTATTTGAAAAGATGCACTACTTTGGGGTTCACAAATCTTTCAGTCAGAGGAGTTTGAGAATAAGGGATGCAATGCAGTTTCTTCCTTATGATATCACTCATTAGCCATGTTGACACTAAAGACATTACCTGCATCTCTCTCCCAGTTCCTCACCGTTGGATAACTCTGCTACAAACTAGTGATGTTGGCAGCCCTAATGCAAAGTGGCTGCAGGTGTTTGTTGATACTATGCCAACAGCACAAGCTCTGAATAGTACTGACATTACACTAAAACGGAAGGAGCAGACAAATTTGCACTGAGGCTGTGGACACTCATTGTCAGAAACTCAGAACTATGAAGGTTAAGCTATGAAAGCTGTAGCACCTATCTGCTTATCCCATGTCCTCTAGCAGGAGGGAAAAAAAAAATGAAAGGAAAAAAGAAAAATCAACTCTGCTATCTGAGCTTCCCAGATGAGTATCCCAAACCTTTTCAATATAACTGAGTCTGTGAAAATGGTTACAATCTAAACAGCAACTCTTTGCTATTGTGATTCAATATGAGTCACAAGATCTTCACCCTGTACAATTGCAGGCGGAAGAAAATTTGTGTCTATAGCACCCAGCTTCAAATGGTGCTATTAGAAGCTTAAGTGCTATTAGCAGTGACAAAAGTTTCCATAAACATTTCTTCTTTTGCTAATGAGGTAACCAAAATCCTTATTGATCTCTCTGCACGGTTTTATCGTTATGATTGTATTAACCAAGACTTTCAATGGGTTAATAAGTAAATCCACTTCTGTATTTCACCATACAAACACTAGACGGTACAATTTGCTTCTTCATGTGCATTATTAGCGTGGGATTCCAAGTTCTAGCACAGTGTTGGGGGTCGGCCTCTTCTCACAGATAACTGGTGATAGGACTAGAGGGAATGGCCTCAAGTTGTGCCAGGGGAGGTTCAGGTTGGAAATGAGGAGACATTTCTTCTCAGAAAGAGCAGTCAGGCACTGGAATGGGTTGCCCAGGGAGGTGTTGGAGTCACCATCCCTGGGGGCGTTCAAGGAAAGGTTGGACGTGGTGCTTAGGGACATGGTTTAGTGGCTGACATCGGTAGTAGGGTGATGGTTGGGCCAGATGATTTTGAAGGTCATTTCCAACCCTAATGATTCTATTCTATGATTCTCAGTGTTGCTGTTACATTTCTATCGAGCCTCTACATCCCTCTGGAAAGGCCCTATCGAAGCCAGACAACCTGGTTTCACAGGGGCTGTACAGAAGTCGGCTCTCACGGTACTGGACTGTGCCGTGCTGGCTTAACCTTGGGCAGGCAGGAGCTTGTACACCAAGGGATGAGAGCCTCCGCCACTTGGACAAAACACCATTTCTCAACAGGCCGGCTTTAACGCCTGCGACAGGGCCACCAAAGCGGTGGCGAAGCGGCCACCCCCGCCAACCCCCCGGGGTGCACGCCGCCGCCGCCGCTACAACCGTTGCCGCCACCTTCACAGCCTCCACCAGCCGGCCCGGCCGCTCTCGCTGGGCAACCGACAGGCTCAGGCGCCGCTCAGCCTTGGGGCGCGTCTCCATGGCTCAACGCAGGCCGGGGGCCACTGGTGCCGGCCAGCCCTCGCCTCCTTCCCGGCCGGCAGCGTGGGGCCGGGCGGGGCCTTCCCCCAGTACCCGCAGAGCGCCGTGACGCGGGGCGCGGGGCGGGCAGCAGGGAGGTAATGGCCGCCGGGCTGCGGCGAAAGAGGAGGGAGGGGGACGCGCTGCCTTGGCTCTTGGTTCCCCGCCGCCTTTATTCGGGGCACCGGCGGGTTGCCGCGGTCCTGTGGACTTTGGTCTGATGCCCGGCCTCCGCTGGAGAAGCCTGGTGCGCCTCGGAGCGACGCGAAGGGCTGAATTTCGTGGTTTGTGAGCGCTTGGGGTTGGTGGGGAACCGCGGGCGGGGTGCTCCCGATGGCAGCTGGTAGCGGGTCCGTGTAGGAGCGGGGGTGTTTGTGGCGTTACCTGCGCAGTTTCGTAGCGATTCCCTAAAGCCTCGAATTCAGAAAATAGATTTTGTGAGTCTGAATTCATAATTAAAGAGGAAACAACGTGTTGCGTATGTTTATTTAACGCTAACCCCCTTGCATTTTTATTGCCATCCTTTGTTTTTAAGCAATTTCTTAGCTGTCTTTTATGCCTTTTCAATGGAGAAACTTTTTTACTAAGTCAGAAATGTATTCCTTCTTATTAGTGTGAATGGTTCTAATTTTTGCATATTGTTTCATATCTATCATGTATATCTTTCATTCTATCTTTTTGCATATTCAGTATATGCTTCTGAATGAGTCTAAGTTCCCATTTAGACAAAGATGCAGGTAGTATTTATATTTGGATTGTTTTACCATTATTACCAACTCACGCGGAATTTACTTGCTCTTTTCTTGCTGGTAGCAAGAGACTACTGAAGCACTTGTTTTTGCTTGAAGTAATGTCAATTTCTGCACAAAGGTCAGAGATTTTGCAGAAGATACGTACAGGCTGTGATCTTTTTCTTCTGTCTGTCTTCATACAATCACAGAATGGTTTAGGTGGGAAGGAGCCTTAAAGACCACCCAGTTCCAACCCCCTGCCATGGGCAGGGACACCTCCCACCAGAGCAGGTTGCCCAAAGCCCCATCCAGCCTGGCCTTGAACACCTCCAGGGATGGGGCACCCACAGCTTCTCTGGGCAGCCTGTGCCAGAGCCTCACCACGAAAGAATTTCTTCCTTGTCACTAGCTTGGTAGATGTAACCATTCAGAAATACACCAAACTGGTATATGCAAATAAGAGTAATTCTGTCCCTCCTCCTCCTGACTTTTCTACAAAGTGGTTCTGCTCAGAGAATTCCTTTCATAATATGTATAGATGAAAATTGCGTTCCAAAACTTAACCTGTTTACAGATTCTGTATTACTTATTTACAGATCCTATATTGCTATCTGTGTATCTGTGCTTACAGGTATCCTTCAATAATAATTTGCTTGTTCTTACATACTTTATTAATGCAAGAACCTTTTTTGTGTGTTCTAGATGGCACTCCCAGATGCAGTCAGTACTTGTCTTTCTCCACCTGTGCATTACATGATTTGCAAACTTGGATTTGAGAAAAAAGACATCTATGATATTAATGATATTGTGTCTGAAAATGGAGAAGTACATTGGCAAGCTGTTACAGAGCATTTGCATTACCTTGAATCAGGTTGGTGTTTACCTTCTGTAGTAATGATACATAAAGACTGATGTAGCATCTCAGTACAGTTGATAGTACTACTGGCTTAGTCATAACATTTTATTACAGTATAGCATCAGTTTCACTTGCTAGAGTATGTATATTACTTATCTACAAGGAGCTTTAAACATTTCATCCATGTTTATTATTTAGTTATTGCTGACTCCTAAGATTCATGTAATCTGCGCTACATAGGTACCTCCTCCTTCCTTATTCTGCTCAATTCACAGCTCCTTGTGTGTTTATGTAAGAGATTCAGTTCTGCCTCTCTCCTGCCTCATAATTGGTTTCTTCTATGCCCTTTATATGCTTTTTGCAGTAAATTTAAAACACCTGGGAGGTATAAGTAGACCTACTACTGCTTCAGTTCTTATTTTACCAACTTTCACTTCTGTACGTAGTTTGTAATTGTTTGTTAAGCAAAACAAAATATGTGTCCTGATGAACTGGCTGATTTTTCATTTGACAAACTGTAAGCTTTTATTAATTTCCAGAGATGGTAAAACTGATAGATATATCTGCCTCAAGCAATATTTTTCAGTGAATCAGAATAATATATTTTGCTTCAAAATGTCGCACCAAAGAAAAGCAATGATACCACTCTACAAGCGCCACATCCATCTGCATTCTTTAACGGGTGTAAGTGGTGCAATTTGGTCGAGGCTTCTGAGCCTGCACTAGCTTCCAATTTGGTTGTATAGAATTACTGTACTCTTTCACTAATAGGTTCTTCCCCTTTCAAAGAAGATAGAACATAATAATCCCCTTTAATTCCACATGTTCTTGCATTAAGTCTTTTTTATTTTGTTTTGGAGAAGGCATTTGATCTTACCTGGTTTCACACTATGCTTTTCCGTAGTTCATTTGTGTGCTCTTTTGGACAGTAAATTGTAGTGTATCAGTTGTGTTAAAATAATCTGGATAAAATTGTTTGAGCTAAATACGTACACGGGCTACAGGAGATTTTACTTCTTATGGCTTTTAAAATATTGGACCTTTGTAAGTTTGGTATTCTAATCACCTGTTTTTCAATTGAAGATCAAAGTGTGGATTATGTCAAAAGTGTACAATCACTTGGACCTATATGTGAATCCATTAATTTGCACTTTAAATCTCTGACCAAAGAGCAATTCGTAGTTCAGTATTCAGCATGGTTCCGCTGGACAAACTACACGGAGGTATGGAAATGTCTGTTGACAGTTTGTATTTTGACACATGATCTCATTGTGGAAGTTCAGTATAAGAATAAACAAGAGAGATCAATGAACCAAAGTGATTAGAATTTGTAACTAATTGTCCTTCTGTGATACATTGTCACTTCTAATTTTCCTGACTCTATAGTTAGATTTTATATATGCTGCCACAAAAAGAACACGTGGTGCTTTGGGCCTGTTCTAAGCTAAGATGGTAGGATTTTCTGTAAAGACTAATAATAGGTGTCTAATATCAAATACTACCGTGTAAAGTTAGTTATAATGTTTCTTCAGATGTGAGCCTATAGATAAGTTGTGACCAAAAATACAAGAGATGGGCTAGGGAAGTAACCCTCCAGACATCTGCAGTTTTATCACCGTGGCATGGTTTTCATTCTGTAGTTGCATAATGACAATCACGGAGGAATATTTAGGTCACGTTTTTGTGTTCCTTTGACAATTTGATTTCTCCTTCTGAATATTTAATGCAATGTTCTTTGTCTTTTCCCCACAAATCACAGTTATTTCTTGAAGTATTTGATGTTCTACAATATGCACAAGCTACACAAGTTGCTCTTGGCTTAATGAAGCTAACATCATGCTTGGAGAGAGCTTTGGGTGATGTAAGTGCCACCATGTGTATTCAATTGCAGGTTTGGTTTTATAAAATGAGAACGAGCTCTTGGATTTAATTGCACTTTGAAAAACTGAAGTTACCCTGTAATGTAGTAGTACACAGTAGCATAGCAACACCTGCAGTTGGACAGATGTTCTTTTCTGGATCCAGTTGTGCTAATGGAAGTGTTCTGGTTCCCCTTCACCTGTGCTGGTAGAGTTGCTTGTGTGAATGCACTCACTAACTGATTTCATTTAAAAAAAGGAATGTTTGCTTAATCTGTGTGCATATAGTAGGTCTTTGCTGCTCTGAGGTATTTAACTGAAACAGAGCAGCATACTTTCCACAGATGACCTGGTGATGTATTAATTTCTGTGAGGAGAGGCAGGAGCAAACAAGGGAATGGGCTGCTGGAGAACTTTCTTCAACACCCTGATTGTTTTCAGTAGTGAAAATGGTTAATGGATAATATAGTCAAGCTCTGTGTTTGAAATACAAAGAAATATACTGAATTATTTATGCTTTAATTGCTTTTACTTTTTTTTTCTTCTTTAATAGGTATATTTACTGATTGGTAAAGATTGTCCCTTCCTTCTAAGAGATTTGCTTGCTTCTGAGCAGCTTGCAGTTGTTTTTGGACAAGATGTAGTAAGTGCATAGTTTTGAAATAAGTAACAACTACAGAGCTGGTTTTCTTTTTGCCAGGTTTCCAAACATAACCTTTGCTTGCACTGCAAATTTTGTAATATATTGGGAAAATTTTCATTACGTAGGTGTCGCAGAAAATCTGGGAGATATATGGCAAAAAATAGTGAATATTGTAATTGTAAATGGTAATGATTTCTAAGGCAAGCACATATATTTTTACTTGCTTTTCTACATGAAAAGCCCACATACACAACGTATCATATATTTGGCAAGGGGTAAGCAAGCCGCAGAGTTGTCTGCCTCTTTTTGAGTTGTACTACCTGAAAATACACACCTAATAAGCAGCTTCTAATAAGTTGTGTTTCTCTTCACTGCCACTGTAGTAAAATGGTTTATCACTGTTACCATACTACTTTTTTTTTTTCAATAGAGAAAAGTGGTTAGCCCATTCCCATTTGCATAAAAATAATAAAACAAAATTCTGATGACATTTACCCTCTTGTGTAAACAAAGTAGATAGTCTTTCTCATACAGTTTTACAAATGTAAATTTTTTGTTAGGACAGAGTATTGGTTGTATCTTGTTAGCCAGTCTAGTAGTTTTATAAGGATTATTTCTGGAATTCTTAGTGGTATGTGGAAATGTTCAATTCTTACAGTTAAACAGTTTCCCTTTTTGTTTGATAGTGGTCTGGGAATACAACTTTGAATGCAAATCCTGCCTTTTTTATGTAAATTTCTGCTAAATCATTGTGTATGTATCTGATAAGAGCTAAATTTGATCTAACTTGTTTTCCTGTCATAATTGTTTAGGATGTTTTTAAGTTTTATTCTTTCCTTATTATATTCTATAGCATGTACAAAAAAGTAAAGATTTCCTTTCAATACCTTTGGGAATTGCAACTAGTGAGTTGCCATTACTGTGACAAGCTGTGCCCAGTCATTTTGACAGTAGACATTATAGTTTCTCAGTAACTTCTCAAATTTTCTGTCAGGGAAAGACACAAGGTAATAAATAATAGATTTCTTCATGTAGTAATCATTTTGTTTATTAATTAGATGGATGTACTAAGGGTATTCATTGGATCACCATATGGTCTGAATCTTCGTAATGTTTTGTGGCATGGGTTTGCATCCCCACAAGAAATTCCTGTGAAGTAAGTTAATAAAAAAAAACTTTATTTTATTTTAAGGTAAAAAACTTATCAGTCAGATTGACTGTTCCTAAAAAGCAATTAGTAAATTTTAGTATTTTAGTACTAAAGTGTCCTAAGGCCTTTGGCAGTATCCTGACAATTTTCTGCTGCTGCTGTTTTTGGAATTGGATTTCCATAGAATACTTAAGCCATTATGAAACTGGTCAGTTTTAGGACCAGTGTGTTTTACTAACAGGAAAACTGAGAAAACTTAAGGTCTTTTGTGAAACACAGTTCCTTGTCTGTTAGGACAGTCAGGAATAACTTGGAACAAAAAGCAGGTTGGAGAGCAGCAGCAGCAGCCAAGTAGAATACACTGATGCTTTTTTTTTTTTTTCCTAATTCCACATTTTGTCATGCTTGTAGATGTAGTTAATCATTAAGCACCCCTACTCAAAAGGGATGGGTAGAACAGGTACTGGATCTTCTTTGAAAGAGCAGAAGAAACCTTTGTCCCCAACCCACAAATGTGGATTTTTTTCAATAGATTTAGTTATATAGACTTTTCTAATATGTTATGGTATTCTCCCTAGATATTGTGCTATGCTGCTTTTTTTAACTGCAGGATTGGGTCAGTTATTACAGACATATCTTCTGAAAACTAAATCTATTTTAGTACATCGACCTTATGTGACCTTCATTACCTTAGAGGAGCTTGTTGCATTTCCAGGCAAGTATTTAACCTTTAGCTGTTTTTTATTGCTTCATTGTCCAAAAGTGCTGTTGAAAATAATGCAGTTTCCGCAGTTCTAAGACTGAATCTTTTAACTAAAATACCATATGCTGTCTTTAGATGAATCAATTGTGCTTCTAGGACCGCTTTTTAATACAAAAGCAATTCTACTCATTATCGAATCAAAAAATACTGTATTCCAAAATAATTGCAGCACACTGAAATGTGTAACATTACTGCTTATGAAAACTTCAACTGTATGTTCCAATCTTTTGATGATGAAAATTTATTTCATTTAATAGTCATACAAAATCTTTAATTTTTTCCTGAGTCTGGGGGTTTCAGGTGCGAAAGTCCCAGCTGGAGTACTCTGCATATTTCAGGGAAGGTAGTGGTGAAACAGTATGATGCCTCATCTTCAGTACCCTGATGCTTTTCTCAGGGAAGGACCTGAAGAGCGTCAGATGAAAATCTCTTCATCACCGTAGTTTCAGACCATATTTGGTGTATTTCCACTGTTTTTAGAGGAACAACAACATATGAGGAATCCTGGTCTATACGGTGGCCATAGTCTGTGCTATTTAATCAATTTCTCAGTGAAACATCTGTTCACGGAACTGAGAATGGGGCTTTTTGAAACTATATCAAGCTGATAATATTCAAATCATTATGTAGTATAAATCCTGTAGCTGTTGGTGTGCTTCAGAAAAACATCTACTACTAAGTTGCACTTATTTTATGGCTTGTCATGGAACGTGTTTATAATATGATTTTCTAAGTGTCTTTTTTCATTATGTGGTAGCATTGAAGTATAAAGTATTTATTATGCTAAATGTTGGTACAGAAAATCTGATAAAATAGAAACAGTATTTTTATTTTTAAAATACTATTGTACTGATTCTTACTGAATTAAAGTGATTAAGATATATTATACTTTTTGAAGTATTTGAAGCAGGTGGAGAACATCCCAATAGAAACTGGGGCCAGTTGCTGTGTAATCTTTTAGTCTCAAAAACTGTAGGCATTTTTTACTGTGTTTATGCTGTCACTTTATATTATTAGTAGAAATGCAATCTTATAAACTCAATTTCTGATATTAAATGTATCGTGATTGCTGTTCTACTTGTATAGTTGAAATAAATTGAATAGCTTTTAAGTCTTCCTTTATAAGTGCTGAAGTAATCTTTTCAATTAAATGTTAAGAATGAATTAGAAAAATGTAGATTGTATGTAACTTATCAATGTTGTTTTGCTAACTTGCAGATCTTAATCATGAAACACTTTGTGTAGCAGAAGAGCTAGTACAAGTGTCTAATTTTGTATTTAAATCAATGCTACCATTTTGGATGGCTGCTTTAACAGCTTTCAAGCAAAGCAGGTAATAGTTGATTTGTTTTTTCCCTATTTTTAGTCTTGGTCTGTAGTCTTTAGTCTTTCCATTTCTTTAGTCTTTTCATTTCTAGATATTTACTATTTATAGAATACCAGTCGGCAGCTCTTGTGGATTCCAAAGCGTTTTGCTCAATCTGTTGCCTAAAAACATATAGTTACGCATCGTAATGATGGTCCTTCAGAAAGTTGGTGGACTTATTAGTTTATTTTGTGCCAACTAGAAATATAAACTATGTATTGAAATTTAAGCTGAGGAACTGCAGCAGATGTAGCGAAGGAGAAGAGCTTTAGAAAGTGAATGGAAGTAACTCTTCAGATATTAACATGTTAAAAAAAAAAATAGTACTTTTTTTTTTCCATCTTCTATGATCCACCTTTTTGTAAGTTAGTGTCATCTCTGAGCTGATTTGAACTAGGTAGTCAGCTTTTGTTGGGCACAGATAGTCATTAATATTTGTTTATAAGGTCCTCATTACAAAGGAATTTTGGTCTGGATTGTTTGGCCTGAAAGAATATCTCTAAGATGGCTCTAATTTCCATTTGGATTATATTTATAAGGGAAGAAAAACCCTTTGGGTATCTCTGTTATTTTTTCAGGTATGCTGACTGTGTGATTCTCTTACTTCCTCAGCTGGAAGTTGGACTCAGATTGCTCTTCACTACAACTAATAAATGTCCAAATCGATTGCTAACAGCTGAGGTAAATTTCTGTCTAGTCAATTATGACTTAGTACTCACAATATTTACAGAATAATTATTCTAGAAGCAAGGTGACACTTCCAGTTTTTCCTCCCCCAAAATTCCAAGAAATTGTGGAACATCGTTTACAAATTTCCAGTAAAGTTTCATTAACACCTTTTTTTTTTATCCTACTAAAAGTGGTATGAAAAACTACTTGAAGGTTAGTGTTCAAAAACAGTAGTTAAGGGATGAAAGTAGATCATGTTACGTTTATTAAAAAAAAACTTGCTAAAAAAATCTGAGTCCTTTTTTTTTTTTTTGCTATTCATGCACCTCCGGTATCTCACATAAATGAATAAGTATAACTTCAATATGCCTGTCTATTTTGAAAAATGATATAATTCTTAATATCTTCTGTTCCAGCCTTCTGCTCTCTACACCACTTTTGATGAGGTAATTGTGATTTTATTTTTTTTTAAATATGGATCAGTGAAAGAATTCAAGCATGTGCATGTTTCTTATTAGTAGAGATCAGAAAGCACTTTCTTGTTGTGTTGGATAAGGCATTACTTCTAAATTTTTCCAAACAGAAGATAATGGCAGAAAACATACTTTAAATTTGGCACCCCCCAGAAGATATCAAAATCAATACAAATTCTAATGAAGAGTTTTTAATTTATTCTAAATGTTTTTATTTTTTTATTTCTTCATCTCAAATAAACATATTCTGCCATTTTCCTAGATTCAGCTATTCAAAATAAACACAAATAAGCCTTGCCAGCAGAAGTCCTCAATTTTACAGCCCTTCTGAATTATCTCAAATAGTCTCAAATAGACAAATATTTAATCAATAGTAAATATACACCTTGTTTCTGGAGTGGGAGAAATATTTGCTTAATATTAGAAAAGCTATTTACTTAGTGTTTTTCCTTTGATTGTTTGGCTTTCAACAATGCATTTATATTCAAATTACTTTTTTCTAGATGCTAAAAAAGCATTTGGATAACGAAGAAATCAACCAGCTTCCTTCAGTTCTTGAAGAACCTGCCATGGCAAGTGTTTTGAAAATTCTTTTTGTGGTGGTTGTAATTTTGTTTGTTTCTCCTTTTTGTTGGTTTTATTTTTGTTTTCTTTCAGAATAATGATATATTTATGATCATTTATTTATTTATTCCATGTAGCTTATCTCAAGCACCCGAGAACCAAAAGGTTGTTACTTTTTTCACTGTGAAATATACAAAGTAGTACCTAACATGCTACATTTAATTAGGTTCTAAGATTGTCCTGTATGAAGTACAGATGTCTCAGAGGTGTTTGTTCTAGACTTCTGAAGATCATCTTAATAGAGCAGGAGAAAAACTGTTGCCACATGTGGTGAAAATTAAAACTGTTTTCTGACTTCCTCTGGGGCACATGTAATACTAGGTGGGCAGATGGCATAAAAACATAGCTGCAAACCTACCAGAGAACGTTCTGCATATTGTAACCCAAACGTAACAGTGAACATGAAAACTAGAGATGTTGAATTTAGAGACTTCTGAGACTGCAAGAAAGACATGAGTTTATTGCACTGAGAGTCAGAGGCAGTGAAGCTATGTAGGAATTGGGACACAAATTTAAAGGAAATTTGTTGTTACCCTTCATGAAATAACTTGTATGTTAATTTTGAATTTCCTGAGAAGCTAGCAAGACGGACTAGTTGCCCTTTTATTACGAGCATAGTGTGCATTGTTTTCTCCAAACATCTAAACGCCGCTAGTTGCATTGTTTTCTCTAAACGCCGCTATAGACACATATTTATTTTTCAGATGATATTCTGAACACTCACCACCACTGGTATAAATTTCCACAGGAATTTCTTTGGGATTTCTTGAACCACCAGGAGGGTCCACGTATAAGAGATCATTTAAGCCATGGAGAGATCAATCTAAAAACATTTCCTAGAGAAATGGCTAATCAGATAGTTGCATTTGCAATTACACTTCTCTGTAGATTCTCAGATGAAGACACAGTTGCTTTTAAGGTAGGGATCAATATTATGCTGTCAGAAGAATTTTCAGTTCTTTTGGGTGCTGAATGTAATTTTAGATAGTGTCATGACTACATATTTCTTTACAGCAGCTTTTCGTGGAAATAAAGTGTTCCTCCAAGTAAAAAACTGTGCAAGTATGTTTTTCTAGTATTGTAGTAAAGTAAGTACAGAAAGTTTTCTGGAATAAGTCTTCTTACTGTATCTCAATTTGATTAACTATTCCTTATTTAGATAGTTGATCCATAGATTATAGTGATAGTACTATATATGATTTGTCAAATTATATTGATACTTAGCCTGTTTATCAGCTGTATTGTTGGAAAGGTATATAGAACAACTGTAGCTCAGCCATTGAGGTATGTAATGCTTGAGATTTTTGTTCTCTCTGAGACACTATAAATAATGTTTCAGAAGTGGATATGCAGTTTGTGTCCACACTCTATATTGTGAATTTGTATACACCTTTTGTCTAGCAATACATGTTCCTTAACATTAGCAATTATTACATTCACTGTCACAAATTTCCTGTTCATATTTGGCATTACTTCCTTCAATATGAAACAAAAACCTTTGAGACAAATCTTCCATTTATAATTTGGATCTCTTTTTAGTTTCTCAAGATTTGCATGCTGCTGCATTGAGAGTTCATGGTTACTTTTCTCTCAGCTGCAGTCAGGTTTCATTGTTGAAATATGCCAAAGAAATCAAGCTTTAAAAACTCATTGTAAAGATTATTGATTTAATCCCTCAGACATTTGAAATTAATTGACTTCAGTAGTGTAGGTAGCTTGCATAAAGTTAAGCTTAAGTCTTAGTCTGCATCCAGTTAGGACAGTTTGAAGAAAATGTTGTATTTTGTCTGCTGACTGTCAACTGTTGATTTTGTAATCAGGAACACATGATCATAAAACCACTGATGAGTTGTGCAAGTTGCTACCATTCTCGATTTCATCCAATTTCCCGACTCAAGAAACAGGTAAATGCTTACAGTTGAAAGCATTTTAGTCCATAAAATTGTGAATCCTTAAAATTAGTCTTAATTACTGTCTTCATGCTTTGATTACCCTAACATAAACCTTAACAATTTGTGTCAGTTTATACAATTATGACTACTGAACTGATTACCAATTGTTGCAGTTTTTTTCTAAAATAGCCACTAAGAAAAATAAAATGTTATCTGTCAAAGATTGTACTTTACATACAATTTTTCATGGTACATTTTTGAATCTTAGGTGCTGGAATGTGTGAAGAGCATTCACTTATGGCCTGAATTACCAACAGTGTCTGAGGAACATGTTCAAGCAGTTAAAGGGTATGTATATGCTGTTTATAAAAAAAAAAAAAAAAAGTTCTCAAAATCATTATGAACAATAGGATTTGAGATGAAAAGTGTCTCAAAATTCTTTACTAGTAAGGTGATAGACACCAAAGAGGTTGTGGAAAGACCCCTTTGTTTTTCTTTTAAACTTAATCTGTGCTATACATATTTGTAATGCAAATACGGTGTAAAAACTACAAGCAATGCACTAACTAGAAGGCAATGAGGAACCATTTGAAAGCACCACAAAGGTGTTAGTGACTCCCTGTTCTGTTTCTGAAGAGATACTGAAGGAGCTGTTAGGAAATTAAACTAGAAATTGAGCCCATCACAGCAAAAACAAAAAGATGTCTCACCAGATGTAAAACAGAAAAGAATTGCTTATTCTGAAAAGGGCTTGGTAACTAAATTAATGGAAGACTTTACACAAGATATTAAATAGGAAATTACACTGATTTAGATCTGACAGGTGAAAATGGAATGCACCAGGCACATATTCAGTATGCTTCACAATTTTAATGAATAAGCAGAAGATTAAGAGGAGTTTAAGAGACTACTGAGACTGAGAAAAGGCTGATTTTAATTGGAGGAGGAAAGTTATACTTAAAGGGAAAACCAAGACAGTAGAAAGAGGGGTTATCAAATACCTTGCTATCCAAAATATCTACATCTGAATCTATGCCATTTAGACAAATGAGCACTATACAGTGTTGTCATCTCAATCTTACTTTTTTTTAATGTTTTATTTTTTTAAGGTTAGAAGGAAATACTGAAACTAGTTCTTTAATTTTGAAGATGGCTGAAATCCTCTGTCAATTACAGCAATATTTGCCCCAGGATTGCTGTAGTCCAGATGATCCTATCAATAGTGTTGTAACAGAGAGGTAAGTTTGATGTTTTCCTGGTTTCCACTGTCAACTTCTGCACGTAGCTCAGCACGAGAACTCTCAAACCTAAGTTACTCATTTCCCTGCTTTCAGAACAGTACTTGAAATATTGCATGTATTTTTCCAATATTGCTGCTGCAACAATGAGACGTAGATCTGGGTCTTTATTTAGATTTAGTTTAGAATTCAGCATTGGGAAAAAAAATCAGACTGGGGAAGCAATATATGTAAATATGTATGTGCTGACTAGATTAAGTTGGCTTTAATCTAAAACTGCATCAGAAATTTTGTTTTAATGTGTTTGATGTCATAGCTATGCATGGCATTTAAAAATAGTAATATGTCACTACATAATTCTTTTCTTATGTGTTTTAGTAACAAGATTCTGAAATAGAAAATACGTTGTTACACTTTTCAGACTTTAGAGGTATATGGGTAGGTCCAGTTAAAACTGACATGGAATAATGATCAAAACAACTTGTCTTTTAATTGGCCCTGTTGTGGTACTCTGAAGAGGTTCATGACTAAATAAACATGATGGAACAAAGTGCTCCTAATCAAACCTATTGGGTGTGGGCAGGATAAGGCAAAGAGGATGGTATCCATTGCTTTACATATATAGACTGTGTGCCTTCCATTTTCTATTCATCAATTTGCATTTTTCTAATTTATTAAAAAGCAGCCCAATTGCTAAATTGGTAAACCATTTTAAGAGTTTTCTGCTTTTATCAGTTTTACTCATTAATGTTTTGCTGTCTAAGAGATAATTTTGGTGTGAAGGAGATTAAGAAACAGTTCTGTAAGAACAGTGTTTAAAGTGAAATGTGACACATTATGTTTGTAGATCAGAAAAGGACAGGAGAAATGTATTTGGTCGCCCTAACAATTCATAATCTGGTGCAGTTGATTAGAACAATGGCTGCACCACCTTTATATTGAGAAGTGTTAAGTCTGCTGTTTGTTCTGCCTTAAGAAAGACAATACACTAGTGGGAGTATTAGTTAATACCATTTGTCTGAGTAAGTTTTGTTATGATAGATGATAATTCATTGTGAATTGAAGTATAGTGGGAGGCTCCAACCACAGCAATGCTCTGATTTGGTATATTCAGTGTATCATTTCAGCTAGACGTTTTTGTTTATTGTCATTGTATTTCTTTGATTTGAAATGGGAAACACATTCATCACCAGTAATTTTTCAATTGTATTTAGTAAAGCGATAGAGTACACAGAGTGTATAAAGATCTTTTTTTGGTCATGAGGTAGGAGTAATTAGTTTTCTAAGTTAAAACATTGCAAATCTAACCATACCAAATATGAAATATATTTCATGTTAGGTGCATCTAGCAAAAGATTGAAATTAACAATTACTTCCTCTTTTGGAGGCTGCTGGTAAAACTTTGTGATAAACACATTTGCACACTCTATTCTCCACGACCTGTTCTGGAAGTATTAGTGGTACTCCGTAAAATATGCACACAGTGCCATCAAGTGTCAGAACAAGTTATTACCAGCACTGAGTTGAGATATAAACAGTGGATGAAAAAGACGCTACGTTCTCGCCAAAGGCATAACTATCTACGAATGTTAAACAGGTTGGTTGATGTTTTTTCTTTACTTTGTGGCTATGTTTATGGTGCTGTGGTATAGTGGCTGCATGCTGCTGTTGCTAGCTTCCAGTGTTTTGTTTTACAAGTTTAAAATACGCAGTGTTTATGTTCTCATTAAAAATTTCAGAGTTAAGTGTCAACACAGGTTTATGTTATGTAGTAATATTGAAATAACAGAAAATCTCAAATTGGAGACCAATTTAATATTGTTGTTTTTTTTTAGCACTGCTAGACTACTACAGTGTAAATTATAAGCTTTCAAATAAAAGTATCATTTAAATGTTAGATTATATATATATATTTCCTGCTTTTCCTATTTAAGCATAAAAATGCCATTCGAGTTTTACCTGAATGCAATATGTTAAATTGATTTCAAGACTCTACCTACTTCAGTTCTTCTGCTTTTTATCATGGCTGGGTCAGCATCTTTTAGATAGAAGAGAGATTTTTAGGATTCCATTAATTTTGTTCCCATTCACAAGTGTTTTTCAAGGATTTACGAATCTGCTTTAAAAACTGGGAAAACTGTAAGCGCAATTTTCTTGGCCAGGTTTTTTAACGTATCCCTCAAAACGTTAAAACACGTTATTTAAGAAACAGTGTAAACTGAAAATGCATATTTGTAATTCAGTTGATCTCCATTTTATTATCTGTGGGGTAATGGGTTCTGGTGAGGTTTTCTTTGGAGTCTTATTTATATGTATTTCTCTTCTGAGGTTTCATAATTTATAGTCTTTGTATAGTTTTGATACTTGGCCTGTTTTTGTCTGACTGACTTTTGTAGTCTCTTTTTGTACTATTAAATATCCAACTATTTAGGATGGATCCAGAAGTCTAAGGAATTTTTTATATTAGTGATTTCAATTTAATTTGGATTTAGTTTGTTTATAATTAAATACTTTTCCTTATTTCTAGTATTAAGTTTTTGTCTCCGGTGTTGCGGCTCATCTTACTGTTGATTACTCTGGAAGTAGTCAATGTCCATTTGATTTGTAAGAAGACTCTTTTTGATTATCAGCAGTATCTAAAGTGAGTATATATAACTTATATTGTGATAGTTGGGAGTTATGCGCACTCTTTTTGTGGCCATTTGAATAAATTTGATCTGTAATGTGAATCCTGTAAAGAAGAAAAAAAGGAGCAGCATGACTTATTGCAGAAGAATTATCATCCTTCTTTCTATCATTAGTCATCAGTTATGTTATACAATGTTCACTAAGGACTAAAATAAGTTAGTTGAAAATATGTGGTTCAGTTATTCATTTTTAATTCATTTTATTCAGTTATAATTTTTAATTATTAGACTCCTCCTTAGTATAAACAGAGAATGATCACATTGAAAAATTTAGTATATAAAAGCGGTATTTAATATGTTAGTAATTTTACTCCTCGTGTGTCAGTTAACAGACGATTGTATTCTGAAACATCTGACTGAGAAAAGAAAAGCAGTATGGGGAAAATTGTACTACACATTATATGACTGCATTCTTTCTCTGTCAGTGTTTAATTGCAGTTCTGAAAATCATTGCTTCTAGCAGTGAGAATGAACAAGTGCATTTCTTTCAGAAGTAGAAGAAAGTAGCAACTTTAAGTCAGGCACTGAGAGCTTTTTATTTTTAAGTCCTTTAATGAGTTTTTCTTCTGTTTTTATTTCTCATAGGTTTTTGAAGTCAGTCTTGCAGTATACTGAGAACTTGGTGACATACACAAGCCCAGAGAAAAACAAGTGGGACGAAACCGAAGAGCTTACAAATAAGGCTTTGATAAAAATAAGGGAATTCAGTGACAGAAAGCTAACATTAATTCAGTCAGCTACGTAAATTAAATAGTTTTAAAGTTATTAGGATATTGTTATATCTTAAGAGTTTTTAAGTCCTCAAACTTGATGAGTCTAAGGTTTAAAAGCAAACTTCATCAGTCATTGTAAAATTTTGGATGCAAAATGTATTGTTTTTATTAGAAGGCTGTTGAGACTGGAGTTCAATAATCAAGCTTCTGAAGAATGAGCTGTTTGCCAAATCCATTGAAAAGGATTGACTGCAAGCCCATTCAGGATGATGCAAGTTCTACTTTATTATGTTTTGTAGCTTGATTTTTTTTTTTATATAAAAAGTTTTTTATTATACTGAAAGCATCTAAGAAAAGAGCATGAATAAAAGCTCTGGAAAAAAAAAATCAAATCCCTAAAGATTTATTGTGTGTTGATGAAATACACTGGAAATAGTTTCAAGTGCTGTGATCAACAGATTAAGAAACAATGAATAGTACAACATTTAAGGTAAAGTAATGCTCATTGACAGCTATAATTGTTTATATTAGTTCAAAACAGCCAGGTCATGCATGATGTGTGTCATTTGTTTAATTTATCTGCTCATTCCCAATACATATCTAGTTAGTAAGTTAAATGCATGTAAATTAAATATGAACTCTAAAGTGTACACAATCACAGACATGTATTTACTATGGTTCAAAAAGTTATCTTTGTTTTGCATACAAGATTCCTTTGAATATATATATATTTTTTTTCAAAATACTTTCTCCCATATTCTTGTCTGCAAAGACTAGAATTTCAAAGGAATGCATCAAGTTAAGAATGGATTCACAGAAGATAACTAATCTCTATCCATTTCTTTCTCCTGTGGAGAGCAAAACCAGAGGGTAATGTCTGGAGATCGTTTGATTATACAAATGATTAGAGATTCAAGTTACATTTTAATAAGATTCTTTGACTGGAAATCAGAGTGAGAGAATCACTAGTTCAGTGAGGGGGGTAGATATAAAGTAAAATCATGTTGCTTCCTTTATGCTACCCTTTCAATATATTAGTTGTAATTTTGTAATTTAACTATGTCACTTTCCAAGGTTTTTTAGCTATCCTAAAACTAAAGGATATGAAGAAGTGGGAATTAGAGGAAAAAAAGGATTTAAACTAGGAATAATTAATTGAATGCAATCTTTCAGTCACAGTATAAAATTTCAGCTTTTTTAACAGCTGAAGTGGCAAATTTAATTATATTAGGAAGATGCATTTTCTATCTGTTGACTTTGCTCAGAAGTGTTAACTTCTGCTAGGCGTAGCTTGGTAGTTACTTTTATGACACTTGCTTTGATGGTGGTAAGTGTTATAAGGCAAAAAAATATTAAAGCTTTGCCTATTTGTTGAGGAAAGAGATTAAGAAGTTAAAACTCCTAGTGTTTTAAAAGTGCATAAATAGATGACATGCTTTCTCCTTGTTGAAAATATGTTCTTGTACTGAAAAGCACCTTACAGACCGTGTGTATTTTCAACAACATAAAAGTTCTCCTTTTCTTCCTATATTTAAACTTCATTAAAATGATCTTGCACACTATTCTCTTCATCTGTGTTTACCTAAGAAGGAGAGCATTGACAGTTTCTCATTTACTAATTAATGCCACAGATGTGTTTTGCTGCTTTAAGTCTGCAGTAAGAAACATGATGGACTTCTGGCAATTTTGTTTTTCCTACCTCTGAAGCTCCCTGATGGGAACATTGCTACCGTCTATTGGTTAGACAAATCTGGAACAGACTGGGACAATCCAATTAATTCTGTCTTGATGCTGGTATTTCTTAGACATTTGTAGTGGAGCTGCATGCAAGGCTTATGGTTTCTTCCTGTTGTTACAAGACTTACAGAATAGAGTTGCAGAATAAGTTTATATTCTGCAATGCACCTAGGAGAGCAAATGGCAAGAGACATGATAAAATCATTGGTTTTGTCCTTTATCAGTTACTTGAAATGACTTCTCTGCTCCAGTTGTTATATTTGCCATCTGTTTGGAATCACTTGGAGTTTTAAGATACAGTAGGTTCAGAGTCAGGACTCCAGTATTCCCAAGAATAAAAGAAGTTTGGAATAACCAAAAGTATCTAGTGGGTGCATGCATGAGTAAAGCTGACAAAACACTTGATGTTTAAATGCAAGTGTTCTGATTTTTCTGTTGTCCTAAACATAATTCTGGGACTGAGCTATCCAAAACTGCGCAGTCTCCTGTTAAGTGTATAAATATTTGCTCAGTCTTTTTAAAAATGTTTTCGTTCTTGAAATTTCAAATGTCTAGAAGAGTAGAAAATGTCTTCTTGCAAGCGTGGCATTTTATCCAAGTATTACTTTTGCCAGTTTTATTTCTTGGCCCTGCTCCCTGAGGTCTGCATTTTCCTAAAGGTAGTACAGTGAAGGTGTATAGACATAGGTGCAGAATCTGTAAAGTAGTCTGAGGAAGGTAGTTGAAATATTTTGTTTAAAAAGGATCTCTGAAACCTGGGTAATGCTAATGAGGGAGTGAGAATTCTTCAGTTAGTTCTTCCAAGTTCAATTAGTTAACTTGTATTTGTGTGTGTATATATGCATATACATATATTCTATAATGTGTCTACACAGATACATATAAAAAAATAGCTGAGTTTGCTTCTATTACTTCCTGAACTTACAAGCTAATGTTAAGCATTCTAACTCAAAAAAAAAAAAAAAAAAAAAAAAAAATTTTGAAAACATTGAAGAAAATCAGGCATCCATCCTGGCCAAATCAATGGAATTCATAGAATCATAGAACAGCTTGGGTTGGAAGGGACCTTAAACACCTTAAACTACTAGGTTGTCCAAAGCACCCATCCAACCTGGCCTTGAACACCTCCACGGATATTGAAGTGTTCACCACTACCCACAACTTATCTGGGCAACCTGTTCCAATGCCTCACCACCTTAGGAGTGAAGAACATCCTCCTAACTTCTAATCTAAATCTCCCCTTGCTTAGTTTAGAACAATTCACCCTTGTCCTGTCATTATCTGTTTGAGAAAAAGTTGCTCTCCATCTTTTTTTATAAACCCCCATTAAGTATTGAAAAGCTGCATTGAGGTATCTCTGGAGCCTTCTTTTCTGTAGGCTGAACATCCCCAGCGCTCTCAGCCTTTCTTTGTAGGAGAGGTGTTCCAGCCCTCTGATCATCTTTGTGGCCCTTCTCTGGACCTGCTATAATGGGTCCACATCCTTCTTGTGTTGGGGGCCCCAGGTGTGGATGCAGTACTCCAAGTGAGACCTCACAAGGGCGGAGCAGAGGGAGATAATCACCTCCCTGCACCTGCTGGCCACTCCTCTTTTGATGCAGCCCAGGGTGCAGTTGGCCGCCTGGGCTGCAAGCGTGCGCTGCCAGCTCATGTCAAGCTTCTTGTCCACCAGCACCCTCAAGTCCTTCTCTGCAGGGCTCTTCTCAGTGAGTTTTTTCCCAGTCTGTACTTTTGTCTGTGATTGCCCTGACCCAGGTGCAGCACCTGTCCCTTAGACTTGTTGAACTTCATTAGGTTCGCATGGGTCCACTTTTCTCAAGCTTGTCCAGGTCGCTTTGGATGACATCCCTTCCTTCTGTTGTATCAACTGTACCACTCATCTTGGTGTCATCTGCAAACTTGCTGAGGGTGCACTCGATCCAATTTCCTATGTTGTTGATAAAGATGTTAAATAGTAATGGTCCTAAGACAGACCCCTCAGGGGCACCACTTGCTCCTGGCCTCCACCTGGACATGGCGTCACTGACCACAACTCTCTGGATCTGCCCTTCAAGCCAATTCCTTATCCATTGAATGGTCCAACCTTCAACTCCCTCTCCAATATGGAGATTGGTATGTCATGTGGGGCAGTGTCAAAAGCTTTGCAGAAGTTCAGGTAGATGACATGGGTCAGTCTTCTGACTTATCAACTGATGCAGTCACTCCAACATAGAAAATCACCAAATTGGTCAGGCACTATTTGCCCTTGGCGAAGCTGTGCTGGCTGTCTCAGATCACCTCCTTGTCCCGAATTCCATTGCATATTCTTGAATATCCCCCATAAGAAGGGCATCTTAAATTATTTTAGCATTTCAGGAGTTCTGATGCAGCCTGTCATCCACCTCAAGGAGAGGTTTTAGATAAAAGACTGAATTAAACAATAAGAAATGTAATGCTTTTAATTCAAATTGGAATGGATATAGTTTTCAAATATGAGTAGAGATCCTATGCTGTTGAAACAGGAACTGGTGAAAATTAATGTTGTAGGAAGTCTTCTGAATCCATTATCTACATCATTATATGAATGTTGTAGTTCATTCACATAAAAGTTTGAAGAAAAGCTTATCTCTGAAGTAATTCTGTTGCACTTGCGTGAATATTTGTGGGCTTTGGTACCTGGTTGGGATCATGATGATGAATGTGTAGTTTATTGAGTTGGGCACTGTAGAAATGCAACAAAACATCAATTATGTAGGAACCTGTGTGTGGAAACAAAGCCTGTCCATTATTGTCTCTCTAGCATTTTCTAGTTATTGTTCACCACCACGATGGTAGAAGGGGTTAGAAACAGCACCCTGTGTCCTTATAAAAATGTAACTCAAGTGACAAATATTTAAAACATTTCTGGGGTTGTTATTACTATTGTATTATACGGGAACAAAATTGATTTACTTTATCTCTTAATGCTCATTATCTAGCAGTTTTCAAGCAGCCTGATAGTCTTCGAAGCAAACGCATGGTGGCAGTGTTTGGTAACTCAACATCACGTCCTGACATTTACTCTCATCTTTTTCCTTTGAATGTGTTTGTAAAGTAGTCAAGTTTTCTGCTAATCTTGTCAGCTTTGTTATTTGTTGTGTGTCCTTTATTGTGGCTGTTGCTTCTGTTGAAAGTGTTTTCTCTCCTCATTTGTTTCAGATCACTTTTGGAGAAACTGAACAACTCTAAAAATGTTTTGTAAATTGCATTCAAATAATAAGATAGAGCTTTATCACTCACCACATTATTTTCTGAGGACTTTTCAAATTTGCCAGTACTCCATCAAGCTCCCCTCTCCTCAAGGAGCTTGAGGATAAGTTCTATGATTTTAATAAACAGTTTAATTATTGTTTCTTACAGAACATGAGATAGTTTGACATTCCTAAAAGAAAAGTTTCCAGATTATCTTTTGTTAATTGCTGTGGTATCATGAAAACAAGTCTTATCTCAAAAGCAAAATATATCTTTTGTACAAAAATGATAATTGTCAAGGAATGTGTTTATTGAGAAAATTGCTCTGAGGTCTTAGCCTTATTGCTATGGTAATGATTTTTCAGCCTGTTAAAACTGAAATGTGCTATTTGTATGCCACCCTGTGAAGAAGATAAAGTTGAGCATTGCTTGTTGGGTGGCCTCTGAAATCCATGTCCACAGTAGCACTTTCAGACCATGCAAAGAGGTTGCAGTTAAAAAAGATTTTCATTCACATGAAGCAGTTTTAGTACACTGTGAAATCTTGTGTAGAAATGTTGGAACATCCCCAGCAAAGCTTGTTTCTGCCTTATACTACAGCAGTGCATCTGGTCCATGTATGGTGTATCACCTTTTTTTCATAAATTGGTCTGCAGATGCTGAGCAGATTCCTGGAGTAAATTATTCTTGTCCCATCTACTTCAGTGCCGAGTTTTTACTCCACTGAGGATCTGCCCCATGCTGTTTGTGTTTCCCTTGAAGTGAATTGGCTCCTATCAGTGCTTCCTTTTTGGACTTGCATCTTTTCAGGGGACTAGAAGAATGAGCCATGTATTTCAGATAAAACTGCTATATATATTAAAAAACAAAACAACAACAACAAACACTAATTAACTTAGTGGCTTAATTCACAGGGAAGTGGAGATTGTGTGGGACTTCACAGCTATAAACCAAACTCTTAATTTTTAAAATATTTTTTGTGTTTTAGAAAGAACTTCATTTAAATTGTTTTTCTTTCTGAGGCTTTTTCAGGGTCAATGCTGTTAGATCACTTGATTTTTGCCTTTTTTAAATTTTCAGGGATAAATGGATATCTGTTATTTAAGAAGTCTTTTAAGTCATATAGATTTTCAGATAGAAATTGACTGAAAGGAAAATACCTGTTGTTTGCCTTCCCTGGGCCCCAGGCAATAGGATATAAATAATGGGTAGTGAATACTGTGGGAGATGAAACTGGCATTTTTTCTGAAGGTGAGAATCCAAGACAATGTATACAATTAAAACCAGCAGCAGCCTTGCCTACCAGAAAGAGTCCATGCCTTCTGGCATTCTCCACCGAATACCTCCTCTGTTCATCTTCCATGTATATGCATCTCACAGTTTCTCTAAAAATAATAATAATAAAAAGGCATAGTAGATCCAGCCAGCACCAGTTTGTTTTCCATGTTTTCTTTTCTCTGTAAGGGATTAGTTGTAGTAACAGATTTCATGTGCCAGAAAGTGGGTGAACATTAACTATTTTGTCATGCACTGATCCTTCCCACAGCCCTGCAAAATTTGAAATGCAGGAATGGTTATTCATTAACATTTCTTTGTGTCTACAGGAAGTACATTTACTATGTAAACATGTTTTATATAGAACATACAGCTGTTTTGAACGAGCACTCAATGAAACATAAGAGTACAGTGCCTACACTGCCACTTCAGAAACTCCAAGATACCACAGCATTGTGTTTTGGAAGAGCAAACACAAAGACTTTTCCTGGAAAATGAATGGTGGAAGTTTCTTAAAAATAAATAAATAAATAAAATGTATTATTTTGATTGTTATATATCTGAAATGCCTGGACACTGAACTACTGATGTGCAGTCAATATTTAGAAGCGGTGGGGTGGAAAGGGGCTTAAAGTTTGTTATGCTCATTTTAGTACAGATCCCATTAGAAAAGGAAGATCGAAGCACCTTTAGAAAGTCTTCAGACTGGGACGTATATTGCTACAGGAAAAATATTATGGTGTGGAGGAAATGTACCCCCAAAGAAGCTGTATGGTGTAGGCCCCCTCATGCACAGTTTACTATTACTGGGGACCACAGGACTGACTGGGATAGGTGTGCTGGGAGAGGCATTATGTACAGCATGCCAAGCCCTAGGGCAGCTCTCCTCTACCCATGAGGGTAGATACTGGGGTGGTTAGCCAGCATTTGGACCATGGGATGGCATATTGTGTGTTTGTGTTTGCCCTTTAGCTGAACTCAGCCTTGCTCAGAAAAGCACAAAACGAGAGAGGGTGGTGTTGGCTGTCTAACAAGTCCTACGTGCGTCTCCTAGGTGTAACTTTTATTAAAACGTTAAGGAAGGGGAGGGTTTCTAAATGTGTTAATGGGAAAATGGTAATATTCTTAAACCGGCAGCATAGGACAATGATAGGAGATGATAATTAGATGAGCTCATGGATGTAGGACCAATGGCAGCTCTGCAGGAGTGGAAGGTTAATTCTACGCAGTTGGTAAAGAAAAACTAACCACCCCTCCTCTCAAAAAAAAAAAAAAAAAAAGCTGCAGTTGACCCTTCAGGATATAATGCACTTGTGTCAACATGGACTCTGCCCAAACATTGTTCTGTTGTGGAAGCAGCTGGATGCCCTGCCCTCTGGTTTATGTAGCACCAAAGGGAGGGAGTAAGGAGAGATGAGGTGAGGGAAGAGAGAGGGGAAAGAGAAGCAGGAGGGAAAATAAAGCGAACCCAGCTCACCATAACAATATGTTACCAAAACAATAACGCTTTCTGAACTGAAAATGCCCTACAAACTGGCTCTCTCAGAGCTTATTTCTTGATATCCAGGGACCTGCATCAGCAGAGAAATAGCATCCACCTCGAAGTCAGAGGAGTTGTTACAAGGAAGCAATTATTCTGCTTCCTTTAAAAATATTTTTCTTAGGGAAGATAGGCAGAGATGGGGAAAGTGGGGCGGGGAGAGAGTAATGGCTATTCCTGTCTGGCCTGCTGTGTTCGAGGTCTAATTTATAGTACCCCGTGTAGCACGATGGTGTCATCTTAATGGTGTATTAACGCTGAAGTCTGGAATATTTATTTGGTTGAAAAATGCAGCCGATACTAAATACATCTCTGGGGAGATGGCTGTGGGATGATTACCGAAGTGATGGCCATCAAATTGATAGCATTTCTCTGTCCTCCTGGGTCCGCTGCTGTAAAAGTGGGACAGGGTGTTTTCTGGGCGAGAGTAATGGTGGCTGCGCTGTCCTCGGGGGCAGATGTGGCCCAGCACCTGCGCTCTGCATCCTGGACAGACAGGGCTGCTGCACAATTATCTCCCAGTTTGCTCTAATTTCTATTCAGATTAATCAGCGGTTGCTTGACACGAGGAGTCACGTAGTGAGCTTTTAAAGCTCTGCCACACCATTTCTGTTTGTTTGTTTACAATCTATTATTCATGCTCGAAATACTGGCCAATTTAACCTCCTGATTTGTAATATTTCTTTTTTTAAAATGCCAGAATTATTTTACTTTTTGTTGTATTGTTGGGTAAGGTCAGATTGAGTGGAATAATTTGGGGGGGGGGGTGTTTAGTTGGTTGATTTTTTTTTTTTGTTTTGGGTGAAGTCTCCCCTGTGCATTTGCATGTGTATAATACGTGTAATATGTATAAATCCGTGGAGGTTATTGCTGTATTTTTTTTTTCACTTGACTATCCGTACCAGATAATATGAAACAGTGCCCAGTAGAGATTCCTAGCATCCCTTACTTTCAGCCAGTTAATGTGTTGAAGAATGAAAGACATATTACTGAACTCAGGAGAGGGACCCGAGCATTAAAATTGCATATTATTTTTTTTTTGTTATTTGCACTGTGGCTGTGCCCGGACATCCTAAGTGAGGTTGTAAATCATCTGAACTGAACAGGATGACTCAGTTTTGTTGCGTGATGCTGTGTACAAATCAGGAGTGAACAGCCATTTCTGTGAATACATGCATGTTTAATGGAAATTAATTTAACCCAGTCTGTATCAAAGCTATACTGTGGATATTCTGTTAGGATATTTTAATTGAAATGCAAGCAAGATGCAGTCCTGTCTGTGGGAAAGATGGGAAGTGCAATGGAAGGAGCCCTGCCTCCCTGTGTCTGCTGCACCATTATATATAGCTGGGGCTTCTGCAGGCACATAGGAAATGGTGTGTGAGCGTGAGCAGGCTGGTCATGTACATCGGTGGGTCTGTCATGGTTGGGATTTGCTTGCCAACACCCTTACTGGATGGCAGGGATTGCAGCTGTTAGCAATCAAGAGGAAGCTATCGTTTCCTTTTGACTTTTACGGACTGGCCTAATATGAGTTCTATTTATTCAGGTGTTTCTATCCAAATTTTCCAAAGATCGTGAGTTCGACCTTTGTATATGTAGTTTCCCCTCCAATTAGTAAAAAGCATTTAGAAACGTCAAGAATAGGACTAGAAAGGGCCTCCTAGGTGCTGTGTGCTGCTGCTGCAGCCAACCAGATTACATGCTATCTTTTTGATCTGTATCAAATACCAGAAATAATTAATCTCGCCTACTCTTCTGTTTGCCGTACTGCTGTATTAGAACCTCACTCATGTTGCTTAGAAACCCTTTTCTAGTACCCTTTTTTTTTGTGTGGTCCATTCGTATTCATTTATTCTTGTGCCAGTGTTGTCCCCTAGTTAGGTAGCTCCTCTCCCTGTCTAATGTTTACACATCACTTTGATGTATTTATAATAAGGAACAGTATCTTTTCTCATTTTTCATATTGCTAGGCTAAACAAGCCCAGCTTTTATAGTGTCCACTCATAAAACGGGTTCATTATTTCCTGGATATACCCAATAGCATTTCCTTGCACCTGTTCTGGTTTCAGTTCCTCATCCATGGGACCAGACCTGCAGAGGACGTTGTACCAGCATCTGGAGTCATGGCAGAAATACCTCCCTGCTTGCACTGGTTTTACTTCATGTACTACATGATAGGACCACATCTTCCTCTGCAGCATCTCCTGTTGATGAGTCATTCTATGATCACCTCATAAATAAAGGTCTTTTTCCTCTTGATCTTCCTTAAGTAAGCATGCAGGTTGGATGGGTTTTTTTTTCTTTTTTTTTTTTTCCCTCTGGAACAATGCCATGCACTGACAATCAATCTCCCTTGACCCTTCCTCACTTGAAATACCTGTTAAAAATATTGCCCCTGATCTTCCAGCTTCACAGGATGCATTTTTTTCAGACTCCTGAGGAGTCTACACAGTCCTTTCTTTATTTCACAGCTTCTTAGGATGTAGTGGCTTCCATCTCAAGGGCCTCCCTCCCACTAGCCATCCACACCTTCTACAGGAAGGAGAAGCTTTCCTCTAGGTTTCAGGTCATGCTAGAACAGCTGTGATGTCTACATCTTCAGAAAAGCCTCACTTTCCTTGCTTTTTATTATATTTAAATGCCAGAATTATTTTACTTTTTTCTTGTTTTGTCAGGTAAGTCCAGATTGAGTGGAATAATTTTGACTTGAGTGACACACGCCTACTACTAGAGCGTCTTCTTCGATGGTCAACCCCAATTTCCAGTATTTTTGCAGTCTTTGTTTAATTCAATACACTTTTTGAGGTGATCACTCATCCACATGGATTTGATGCTGTCCTCACAGAGTTCTCCCTTTGGCCAGAGGTTTGACACTTCACATAACTTTTGTCTTCCTAAAGACCCTCCAGATTTCTTCCAAAATCTATGTCAGTGGGATTTTTCAACCCTGTTGCCCTTCCTGTGGCTGACTCGAGTAGGCAGTGGTGTTTGTCTGCTGCTTTCACACAGCGGTGCCCTGTGCCAGCGAGGATGTGTGGATGCTGGGCTGGTGCCCGCTCCAGGAGGGACACCCACCTTTTGCCGCCTCCTGCGGCGGCATGTTTGAACAAGAAACAATAACACGCTCGGTAATGGCACGAGTAAAGTTTTACCAGGAGAGCAGGTGCACCAGCTTGGAAGACAAACTCCTTCCCCATGTGACGATAAGATAAATGATCCGAATCTTGTGATTTAGTTAATGTTTCTGTCTTTAGCCTGCTGTGTACACAGCACCCTGCTGGATAAGCTGCCCAGAACTGTGTGCCTCTGTATGCACAGAGCCGTAATAGTCAGCAATATCATCCTCTCACCTGGTGTCCTTAGCTAAACAGCCTTTAATCATTACACTTCATTAATAGGTGTTCCTTATTGTGCAGTGCAGCAGCTACCTTACATTAAAAAAATAATAATAAATAAATCCAGTGCCAACATTAAACAGCGTCATTGGCTGCGAGCAGAGGATCTTGTTTCACTGCTATTTCAGGCTGTCACATTTCTCTGGATCAGTATTTAAATTATGTCTGAATTTAGGCAAATGTTTTTGTTCAGCTGCCTTGAGAATTAGAGTTAATCCATCTTTCTCACCAAGGGAAAATTCCTCCAGAGGCATCTCGCTCTTGTTTTACTGCTTATTGATTATCACTCCCAGTTTGCACGTTACTGGCTGCGGCGTTCCAGCTGCATCTGAATGAGCAAAAGAAAAGCCAGCTGGTGCTCTGTTGTTCTGATTTTTATATCAGCATTTTGGTTTCAAAGACATTTATCTAATCTTATTAACTGGCTTTACCAAGAGGATTTCCTCACAGACTTAACCAAGAGAAAACAAATAGACAGCAAGGAGGGGGTGGTGGAGGATCTCTTCTGATATTCCGCACAGAAGCATTCTTACCTACTGGGAGAAAAAATAAATCAGGCTTTCCATTGACTAAAATGCTGGCACGTCCTGACTAAGGCAAAGCCCCTGAATTTCCCTGGTATGAATGGCCTTGCAATGGTTTTTTTGCAGAGAGAAGGCCAGAAGTCAAAAACTGCAATGGGTGGAGAGGCAGAGGCAGCGGGTCCATGCCTGTGCTCAGAGGTACATGGACAAGGCACCGGGGACTGTGGCCATGCCCCTGGCATGTCTCTGTGCTCCCTGCCTAGCTCACCTGTTGCATGTGGGGCTTTCTGCAGGTGATCAAGAGCCACATGTATGCTCAGAGAGAGTGCAAAAATGGAACCGATTTGGGGAAATTAGTTCAAAATGTGCCTACATATCTGGGACCTCTGAGATTGAGAGTAGCAAGCACACAGGGCAAAGTCCAAGTACTCGATGAGACACAGACACTGATCATGATATTCATAAATTCAGAGTCTTATTGGAAATAAAATACAAATATTTCATTATAGGCATACATATTTCACTATAGGGTTCCTTAAAAATAGTTGCTGGTGAAACTGGATTTCTACTACAAACAAAGAATCGTGTCTTTAGTCAGTTCTTTGTCAATTGAGCAACTCTCAACTTCATCAGTTGGGCTGTGTGTCCAGGGATTTCTCTGCCAAAAGGCCCCCCAGAATGGGGAAGATTATCCAGTTCTGATTTAAAGAAGCTTACAGCAAGGATGACTGACTAAAGAGCAGTCTCTGAGAGCGTTAGGAAAAGAGAGTGTATGAGTGAGAGGAGCTTCACTTTCTCATATGGGTGCAGTGAGAAGAATTATAGCTCTCCTTATGTTTTGTGGTGAGTGGAGTCAAGGTCCATGGTGGCATATATGGACTTGCTGGCTTTCCTTCCTTCTTTTCTTCTTCTTTCTCTCTCTTTTGCTATGTGCAGACCCCATACTTACACAAAAAGCTTATGTTGATTCTTAACCAATCTTTTTAGATTCACATGTATTAGCAACAAGGATCTCTTAACTTAAAAGCTCTACTTGGGGCAGGACCAGGGGAGAATAAAAGATTGCTGTTTTTTCATTGTAGAGTGGTGGATGGCTTCTCCTATTGGGAACCCAAGGGAGGTTCCAGGGGATCATTGCACTGGAAATCCCATCTGGAGCAGGATCATCAAGTATCACCACCATTTCCTAGTTCTTTCTAGGTGCTCGGGTTTTCCACAGACAGAGACTGTGTTGTGGCTGCATCACGCATCTATCTTTTTCTTCCCATAGCTCCTACCTATCTGTAAGCTCAGCACCTGTCTTCGTGGGGAGACTAATGCAAAATAAATGAAAAGTGAGTGTGGGGAGTGAATTTAACGCACTGAATTAGCTCTTTAAATAGATGCCTTTGTTCCTCACAAAGAAAGTCTTTTGGTCACTCCACTTAGCTGACCTCCAGAACTGGCTAAATGTAGGTAGCACTCAGTAGAAAACAAGGTTTTTGATATGGAGCAGCCACTCCATGCTATTTCCCTATTGCAGCTGTGTCCCAAGATTAAAAGAGCTTCTTGGATCTCCAAGTCTTGCATTGTGCACCCGAACCGGAACACTTCTTTATTGTGTGAACAGATTTATTTCCTTTTCTCCCCTAATTAAAAACACACATAGTGAAGCAGGAGCCCTTCGAAAATCTGGATGTGCAGCAGAGTACGGGCTTTTGATTTTAAAATCTGAGTCAGTTTCCCAAGTCCCCATGGCCCGAACCCAGGCTATTGAAAGGATCTTAACTGTGCTGGATGAGAAATGCTGCCAGTGGTCTTCTTTCTTCTGGTAAAGTGGGGCTGCCTGTTGTAAGAATAAAGCTTGTACATCCAACAAATGAAGTTTTGTTGCAGCATCCTCCAAGGATATGACAAAGACCATCCCAAAATTTTACTATCACCACTAAGAAGCAAATTTCCCACCTGTGGGAAATTTTTGTGTGTTTGAGATTCAGTGTCAGTGCAAATCATGAAAATGAGGGAAGCTTTCTAATTTTTTTAACTTCTCTTTCCATTTGGCAGTTTTACTTCAGAATAGCATGTCTAGGTAGATGTATTCTCCCTGTCCTTAGAGAGGATTCCAGGATTCAAGTGAAATTCCTTCAGGAGAGTGTGTCTTTATTTCCTCTTTCTCGTCTGAAGCTTTTTACTTAGCTCTCTGAGTCAATGTTTAAACAGTTTTACATCCTTCTCCTTACCATCAGCAGGTGTCTTTGCTGCTACTAATTTGCTTCCGTATAGCTGTACACTGCAGAACTGATTTCCTTGCCTAAACAACCTCTAAACATCCCCACTGTTGGATTAATGCATGGTTAGTAAGTGACTGGTACTCCAGCCAAAGAATGTTTCAGTTTTGACAGTCGAGGAGGGATTCCAATGCATCACAACATTTTATGGCTTAACAGTACCATCTGAATTGCCTAGCTTCTACCATAAGTCCTAAATTGTACATAGATAGAGAGTTATTTTGTGCCACCTGCAATATCATAACCCCTCTCTCCCCACTGATAAAAATATGTATAAATATATATTATGTGTATAAAAGTCACACCCACTTACTGGAGATTGACACTGATGATAATGATTTGCCATTTCAAATTGCACTTTGAGGGATATTAGTTAATTTTTAATAAATTTAATCTAAGAGCTTTGATCTTGTAGTGTCCTAGTTTTTTAATTAAAATGCCATATGGTACCAGGTGAAATGCTTTATGGAAGAAATCTAAATCTCCTTTATTTTACCCTTATTAATCGAATGTGTAGTTCAACATCCGTTGAGCATCCTCTGTGAAATATATTTTTGTATTTTATCACGACAAAGTACCCTCTTTCAGTCTTGATATAACTACAGGATGCAGAGCTTACAAGGAGTCACATAGGTTTGTACACAAGAACTTTTTCTGTTATGACTTTCTGTGTATGTTTAATTACTTTTGTGCAAGTATCCAACCAAGGTGGGTGTAATCCATAATCTCTGTTCTATGTAAAGAATTCATTCAAAGTTTGCCAGTCACTTGGGAAATAACCAAAAGATGACTCTACTGTCAACATTTGCCAGGGATCATTTTGCATAGCAGTTTGGAAGAAGCACAAGTTCACGACTCTTTCTTTTTTTCCCATGAAATATTGTACAAGATGATGATGTGGTAGAGATGAAAGCTTATTCACACCTCCACAGCTGGGATGTGAGTGGTCAGTTTAGTGAATTATTCTAATTAGTTCAGGTTCTGTGGACTCAGCTGTATATCTAGACCACATGCTCAATCTAATCTATCAAAGAAATAAATGTCAGATTTCAAGTCCAACTTCCCTTTCATAGAAATTTACGTTAGGTTCCAACTCAAACACCAAGTGTCGACTCCCTTCTGAAGCTGGCTACTTCTATGAGCTTCTCTGTAGCCTGTGGATATTTACAGCACCCTTCCTTTCTGTGAACACCTGTGTCTTAGAAGGACTCAAAGCCACCCTAGGTTTACCAGATACATATTCCCTCCCTTCTTCTTCCCCATGTTCCCTGCTGCCAACCCTTCTACCAAGCAGACCCCCAGCAACATGGGCTGTGGTCTCCACCGGAGGGAGCTCGAGGATGAGCTGTCTCCCACCCCACTGCTGCAGCATCCTTCCCTGGACTCTGGCTGGTGGAACAAGCCCTTCACTCCACCGTTCCTTATTCTCTTGAAAATTTGGTTACTCCACTTGTGGGGAAGACAAAATCTGAAAACCAACTGGCCAAAAAACATATGCTGCTGGGTCAAATACTAATAGGTAAGAACAGAAAGTTTTCTCAAAAATTTTCTTGGCCATATCCCCCATTGCTGCTCTTCTCTGCAACTCCATACAGATTTGCTTCATCACGTAACCTTTTTCAGTGCCCTGTGAATCATTGTCCTGTCTCCTGCAGTTATTCCTTTGAAGTGCTTTCGTATTGTGAGCCTGAGGACCATCTTTTGCTGTGGGGTGACATGAGAGCTATGGCATATGGATGGGTTAAGAGGTACTCAGTCGGTACATGCCCTTGAGACAGCACCATTCTTATTTTTTCAGTTACAAGATCTTTTGGTTGCAAAGCAGAAGCTGCAGCTTTTAAGTGGTCACTGCAGTCAGTTTATCCATCTGTCCGTGGGTGGTGCTTTTATACTCAAAGTGAACTTGCTGTTGAGCTTTTTCCTCTGTGCAACTCCTGTCCAACATCACCATGATATCGGAGCATGGCTGCCACCCTGCATGAGCACTGAGGAGTTTGAGCCTATTTTAGTGAAGCATTTGCCTCCTACTCTGCACCCTTCAGAAGCTGGAAAACTGCAGATCCAGCTCCCTTGGAGAAGGCATGCATCAACAAGCAGCAAAGCGTTAAATAATAAGGGTCTGAAATTTCTGCAGATCACTGGTTGCTCACCTGAGCTTGGCTTTATAGGTCACTAAACAGTGACAGAAGGTTTGTGTGCTGGGACCCACATGAAGCACAGGTCCATTGTGGAAGCATCTGCTTTCTGGCTTTAAGCATCATGGTGCGGTTGTGGCCTTCTCTTCTGTGAAGAAAAGGGAAACTGCATTTGTTTGCATATGTAACTCATAATTTGTAAGAAACGCAGATGTTAAGATGCTTCCATATCCCTGCATAAATAAATAACAAATAAGGACAAGGTTTCTGAATTTAGGATGCCTTTTTAGTGCACATTCTCGATGGACTTCTCTTTTCTGAGTATAAAGTGCAGTTTCTTTTGAAAAAAGAAAATCAACATTCACTATAAATGACAACTTGTTATGGATGTAAATATTAATTATACATTGAAATTCTGGAACTGTTTTTACTAGGAGCTTGTTAGCTTGTTAATTATCATAATTATCATACAAGGGAAAAGGGGAGAGAGAGAGAGAGAGACTGATTAGTGTTGGTAATTTGCCTCGTCCTTTCTGTGCTGTTGCCTTTTTTTTTCATTTTGGGAAAATTAATTCTGTGAAATTATCACTAGGGTGCTGTGCGCTCCGGGACACGTCTGTACGATGCAGCATTGTTCTGGCAGAATGCAGACTTAATTCATGCTTGGCACCTTTCCTGTCCCTCTCTTCCTTGCCATGTTCGAGTCTGCCACGCTTGGGCAATGCCGTATCGTTTCCTCAAAATAAAAATAAATAAAAAGAAGGAAAAATAGGAACAGACACACAGTGCTCCTGAAACCTCAGGCAAATTTGAGTTGACAGAAGAATAAAGGAAACTCATGGTGTTTTAATTACGATAGAATGGAGGAAATTACCCCTAGGAGACATGGGGCTGCTGGTGGATACCACTAGGAACTAGAGCCATCCTTAATGTTTTGGAGTGGTCTTAAGGAAAGATTCCTGCTCTTGCTGACTTAATGGGCTCTTGTTATCTGTTTGCACCTGTATGGGTGGAACAGCCCTGGGTCCTGAGAGAGGAGCACAAAAATAATGGGTCCAGTGTAACATTTGCTCATTCAAGTGTTTTAATTGTCTCTGAGATAGGAAACAAATGTGTGTTTAAATGTCTGTATTTCATCATGGCAAAAATTTGCCTTTGGGTTATTTAAGCTTTCATGCTGCCTTCTGGGTTGTTGGATATTCAGGAGAGAGATGGAAAAGGTGGCTATGAACCCAACAAATTCACAAAGAATGTAGAATTAGTCAAATTCTGTGAAGGCTGTGAGAAACTTCAGAGGCACCTAATCCGACTAGATGAATGGGTGACATGGTGTCAGATAAAGTTCAGCTCTGTTCAGACAAAGTGTTGCACACTGAAGGGGAGAAAAAAATGGATGTGCTCATATAGCTCACAAGGCTCTCAATTACCTGCAGGGGCTTGGGAAAGTCAGCTGAGTTTCACCGTGGACAGCTCAATGATCATTTGGATGCAGAGCACAGCTCTAATTTATTGGTCAGGCAAGGTGTTAGACTGCACAAGGAACAGGACAGAGAATAATGTGTAAAATACAAGCAATTAATAATGTAAGTCAATGATGCATTCACATTTGGAATAACATATGCAGTACAGGTCACCCAATACTCCCAAGTTCACAAGAAGACTGCACCAAAGCAAGACAGAGTTCAGAGAAAGGTGACGGGAATGGAAAAGGACACTTGAAATTTCTCATGTGAGAAGAGGCTGACAAGGCTAGACCTAAGTTTACCTTTAAAAAAAGCTGAAAAAGATGTGATATTGTATAAATATTGTAAAGGTAGGTTGTGATATAAAACTAGCAAGTAGAAAGCGTATTTGGTGTGTTACAATTCAGGAACAAAAGTGGAGTGGCTAATCTGAAAAAGCAGCAATCTCAGAGCTGATTAGGAAAAGAAAATATTTTGCACATGTATCATTGGCCTTGATGCCACCAGGCATTATCTGCTAAGCCTGTAGCAGCAAGTAGTGTGGCATGACAGGAGGGACTTGCAGAGCAAATGGCTGGTGCTGGGCACCCTCCATCCATGCTATGTGCATCTGGGGCTTTTATGCCAGATTGGACCCACTCTTATCCCATAGAGCAGACAACCACCAGCAGCAACTAGTGAGTTGTACTCCTCAGGTGCATACTCTGATTTATTTTCATCTGATGGAAACGAACACTCTACACCATGAACTGTCTAGTTGCACACGGGGACCATGAGGAGAAATGATTCAAAAACACACCTCAGATCCAAACTAAAACATTAATGCAGATGTATCTTTTGTGCCCAAGAACTTACTGAGACTCAACATAGGGCTTGACTTTTGTACTGTAACAAGAATAAACAGAATTATACTAATGAAATTTAGAAGAGATTTTAATAAGCATAACAAAGCTTTACTTGTAAAATAATGTCAGGTTTTAAGTTTAAAGACGATATGTTAATGGGGGTGGATTGTACCATATCTTTCTGGTTTGGTTTTCCTCTGTCTCTTTCTGAAATATCTGGTGCTGATAAATATTTATCAATGTCTAAGCGAACCTCAGGTCTGCTTCTTCATGGCAGCTCCTGGGCTAACATGTTCTCCCTCTGCCTCTTTACCACAAGGCTGCCCCAAAGATTCATGAGCTCCTGCAATGAACACCAAGAAAGTCTAAAGGTCACAGCAGAAGCTGATAACTACTTTCTAAAAAAACTATTTATCTGGGGGGGTAGGGGTCAATAATGACTTGTGGATATTTAACATTTTGAAGTAAAGGCCAAGGAAGACACTTATGTCAGAAGTCCACTATCTTTTTGTATCTAGTGATTTATGCCATGAAAGGACGTATCTAAGTGTGTTTACTAGAAACTATTTGAAAAACATGAGCATGTTTAGCACATATTTATTTAGCAAAGTTTCTAGGAAGTTTCTTCGATGCAGACTCTGGAATGGCCTTTTAGCTGAAGATGGTTATATTTTGCAATGGATCCAACTGATGAAATATTTAATTATTTTGCTGCTTTCAGTTTGTCAGAGGTATTCATGTCTTCCATACACTGATTAGAGTGAGGCTGAGGCGACCTTACAAACCGAGCTGCAGGGTTAGGGACAGGAGGGTGGAGAGGGCTATATGAGCATGTGGGTTTTGGGATGGGTACTGCCGACTGACCTCACCCATCAGGACACACACACTGGGATCCCTCTTGCAAAAGCTGCTAGAATAGGAGCAATACCATGTACTGCATACTCTTCTTATGTCTTGATATGCCTTTCTCTCTTGCATTCTCTGTAGGCAGTAGCTGAGAGACTGCTGAGGGGGGAAGGTGTCTGCTGGGAGATAAGGATCAAGTGAAGGAATAAGAGGAAACGCAAGGGGGAAGAGAGCAAATATAAGAGAAAGAGGTTTTGGCATAAACAAGCATGGTGGTGACCCCAGTGAGGGAAATGTGAGGACTCTGTGTTATCAACATGAACAACACAAAGCAACCCATCCTGGCTGGCTGCAGGGACCCGGAGGGCCAGAGCAGACCACGGGTCCCCTCAGCACATCCTCAGCACCCCCTTCCTGCAGCAGGAGCATCCTGACAAAAGTCTCAGGAAATTGCCCTGTGGAGACTGCAGGGTGACATCTGGAAGATGCACCTATCTCTGGAGGAGAGTGGCTCTACTATAATTATTCATGTTTGATAATTAACCAGGATGTAATTAGATATAATCACCCTGACAACAGTGTGCACCTTTTTCAGCAGACAAGGAGGAGGCCTTGTTGTCCACCTGTGTCTGATCAAAAGGGATAATAGAGGAGCAAGCCATTAGCGTGCACATGGTAAGAGAGCTGGGCCAGTGCTCCCATTGAAGGCCTGATAAGTGATACAGTAGGGCATGGGAGAAAATAATTAATTCATGATATTTTTTAAACTGTCTTTGCCATCATGATCTCAATTGTCAGTGGCCAACCTGTTTGAATAATGCTGCATTAAAAATAATAAAAAGAAAAAGGAAAAAAAAAATAAAAGAAAGAAAGAAAGAAAGAAAAAAGAAAGAAAGGGCAGCTAAAAGAGAAGAAAACCATTTTCTACAGCATCAGCAGGGTTCAGTGAAATTATTGCATCCCTTTGTTGCAGCAAACAACAAGAGAACAGCTGAAATGTTTTGAATCCATCTGTGCGTGGCACCTACCCAAAACCTGCTTATCATAAATGCACCAGGACCGTGACAAGGGCTCTGTCCTCTGCTCATCCAGGCAGATCGCAGCGGTGCACAGAAATCCCCTGTCTGATGAAGGAAGGCTGAGAGGTTCCAGCTCAGGCCTTGCCCCAAGGTCTGGCAGGGGCTCTCTGCTTCAGTCCTGTGGCAGCTGCCCACGAAGGAGAGCAGGGCCATAGAGCAGCGGTGGAGCCATGTTAGGGATGCCTCCAACACCCAGGGCAGCTTTGGCCGAATCTCTAAGAGCAGACACTCTGCCACACACCACTAAAGTAAGGTGAAGTTCACACGTGGCTCCCAACTAAAGGCCGCAGTGGGCTCTGCTGTTGTAGTGGGTGAAGCCAGCGCCTTGGGCCTTCTGCTTGAGATCTGAGGGTTTCCTCCTGAGCACTGTGCACAGCATGGGGTGTTCCCTCAGCAGCTGTGAAGGCTCCTAGAGGATGCCAAAGTGTCACTAGTTTGTACCTGAACTGCAGCCCAAGGTTTTCTAAAGAGCAAGGTCTCCTGAAGCAGAGACTGTGCTACACGATCATGTTTTAAATACATTTTTTTCATATGCTTTACATTAGAAATAATTAGAAGTTAGTACATTGCATTAGAAAATGCTGTTAACTGGCTTTCTGAGAGATGGTGTGCTACATGCTCTTAGACCACCACAAAAACAGCATGCTGGGGTCAGAGTCAGAGTACTGCCAGAGTCAATGTTTCGAGTCAAACAAGCAGCCTAGCCAGAACTAGTCTCTTTCTAAACAACCCAGCCACTGCAGTTTAATACTTTTCCTGCTCCCAGGACTGAACACTTAGTCAGTCTTAGTCAGTTCAGAAATGATGCCTGCACCTGCCTGTGCTTGACTCACCTTGTATAGGACAAGCTTTGGATAGCTACCAGCACCCCACTTCTGCTCATGGTGGCAGCAAGACAAGCTGTCCACAGTCAACCAGCTAGCTCTAAGTACTTGGTCTGCCCCCGTGTCCTCTTTACACAAAGATTTATTTATTGATTTTCCTTATTTATGTATGTATGTATGTATTTATTTATTTTTTTTATTATTATGTATTTTTACTTTTTCCTCTGGATTTTGCTCCACTTTCCTCCAAAGCAACCATGGACAAATCAGATTATTATAATCCCAAAGACAAATGCATATTTTTGTTGTTGAAGCCTTAAAACCCCTGGATGAGACTGTAAGTTAGGTATTGTTACTCATACCCCAAGATCCCTTATTTCTGTGGTTTCCCAGATTCTCCTGCCTCTTTCCGTGGCTTCACCTTGACATTACTTTCTGTCCCTGGGACCCTGGCACATACCATGGTGAAAATACTGAAGACAAAGCACCCATTAGAGAGTCTCCCCATCACTTTAAGCAGAAATGTCTCTATTCACACAATTCAAGTTTAGAAGTTTGCTTTTTCTAGATATTTCCCAGCATTTTCTGTGTTTCGGTGCTCAGTTCTGCTAACAAATGGAGTCACTAAGGCATTTGTAGAAAGCAGAAACTGGAACAGCATGAGTACAGATGAAACCCACGAGTACAGGTGAAATCCAGGTGTGTTAAAATACCATGGCAGATTTTCTGTTTGTTTTGTTTTGTTTTGTTTTGCTTGTTTTGTTTGTTTGTTTGGTTTTTTGTCTGATTGTTTTTTCATATCAATATTTATTAGACTTAGGAGTTTGGTTTGTCTTTCTAACAGTGACGGGGAGGCAGCCTTGGGAAGCGTGGCAGCCACGAGCCCTGCTGGGCCCCCCAGCATTTCGGGGTCTGACCCTCGGCTCCAAATGTAGCAGCACCAAGAAGGCCACCAGCATCAGTTACAGCACAAATATCAGTCACACTGCTTTTAGAAACACCATGTGGGCCAAACCATAGCCTGGCTTGGTAGATCCTGTGCTCACCAGAGCACTTCCAGCCATGGTGTTGCGCCCAGGATCAGGCACCTGTAATATTTCCCAGCTTCCCACAAGGCCTCCACGTCCCCTCCAGAAACACAGCCCAGCTCTTGCTGTTTTGTGACACTTCGGTCAGAGTGCTCGAGGGGAGGATCATTTCCACCCTTCCCTCAACCATCACACAGACGCCTGATGAAACAGGGCGGAAAGTGAGGCTAAAAGGAGCCAGCCCAATTAGCGCAGCACCCTGGGACGGGCGCTTCAGCTGGGCCCGCCGTGCCGCCCGCCGGGCCGGCTGCAGATGTGTGAGCGATGAATGCCAGGCAGAGGAGCTGGGGACCTGGCTGCATTCAAAACCCTTGCCTGAGATTTTTCTGCTTCCTTTTTCTCTTTCTCCCCTTTCACCACGTGAAGCGCGCGGTGGGCTGTATGTGCAAACACTGACAGATGGTGACACCCGGCTCCAGCCCCGGCAGATTAGAAAGAGAACCCGGTGTTCAAGGGACCAATTACCACTCTGTCCCCTCGGGGAAGAGCATATCAGATGTTTACTGGGGGTTAATAATAAATGAATTGAAAAAAAAATTGCTCTTCGAACACCATATTCTGTGTATTCATGTCAGCAGGTTGTAATTAGCTAATTAAATGCTTGGACTGACAGAACGGCCCCACTGGGGGTTGCAACATTACAGACCGCTCCTGAAATATGAGCAGGAAACATCTTGGAATATGCAGGCAGGAGAGCAGTTAACACCTCACGTTTAATGGGACACCTCTTCCTGCAGAGGTTACCAGGGGACTGGGGAAGAGGGCTCGGACAAGTCCTGCGTCTGCAGAGTCTGCTGCCAAAAAAGCCGGGGACAGTGTGTGGGTGAGGGGGACACGTGTGATGAGGGAACAAGCGGTCAGGAGCTCTCGACAGACAGCAAGCCTGGAGAATTAGGGTGAAGCTTTTGCAATAAGTGTGCAACTCAAAATGAATATCAGCTCACTGACAGCTCCCGGCCCTGCGGTGGTGAGCGAGCTCCAGTAGACGCGATCCGCTATCTCTAGGGGTGTCCAACCACGTATGATTACTTTGAGTCACAAAAGCTACTTAGGGAAGATGAAAGGCCCACCTTCACCCTCTGGAAGGGGAGGAAATGGGAACGTGTGTCCAGCCCAGGGATGTTAGCTCAGGCAGCACGCCCCTGCCCTGGCTGCTGGCCCTGCAGACTGAGAGCGTTCGGTATCGCCGGCGTGTCGTCGCTGCTTGTTTGCTTGCCAGGCTCCATAGTAGCGATGGGGCTGGGCTGATGAACAGCAAGGCACCTGGCACGCTGTGCAAACAGGGGAGCAAAGCCCATGCCAAATTACAGCAGGAATAATGCATCTGTCTGGAATGTATCAAAGGAGGCGCTTGCAGCACCAGCAGTAGAAATGACAGCGTGTCAGGCTTTTCCAAGCATGGAGTTTCTTTGGTCCCACTCTCTAGACATATTGCTTTGGAGGCTAAAAAGATGCTCACGAGGAAGGAGCTACTTCCCCATGGTCCTGGGTGGGACAGAGTCACTTGGCACCACCAGAGTTTGCCCTCTTCCCTTCCCTCCCCATCCCCATCCCCATCCTGCTCCCAGCACAGTGTGATGGGATGAGGAGAGCTACCCAAACTCTTGAAACGACGATTTCCCAGAGATGAAAGGCAGGGTAGATGAAAGGGGTGAGAAGCATTTAACAGATCCCTCCAAAATGTAAAACATGAGATATCCACAGAACATGGGAAACCGAAGGGAAACATGCCATTTTGCACCTTGCATTCATTACTGCATCAGATGTGCAGGGATACCCGAGGCAGCTCGTTTGAAAACCATTTTGAGACGTGTGTTAGGCTGTGTACCAAGGCAGCTGGAGAGCCCGCGGCTCGGGCTTGCGTTTTTGCTGATGCTGGTGTGCACAGGAGCCAGGGAGGACCACACTGCCAAACGCTGTGTGTACAGGGCTTGCCTGCTGCAGATAGGAGGTGTCATCTGACTCTCACCACCAGGAATGCTCTGATGAACTCAGGAGGTCTAACCAAACTTTTCTTTGCTGCAGCTGTGATGTTTTCCTCATGCCCCTGCCTGCGCTCTGTGCTCTCTGCTGTAAACATGCCCACCCAAAGAGCCTGAGAGAGGATGGCTGCGATACACTGCTGCCAGACTGAGATGTATGTTTGCCCTGTGAAAGCTTGTTGAGCTTCCCTTTCCCCTCTCCCCGAGTGCTTGTTATGATTGCAGAGCAAAATCACCGCGGTCCCACGAGCACCAGTCTAAACTGTTCCCTCTCCTGCCCTTCCGCCATCCCGGGAGAGGACCTGCAGCCCTGGGGACCAGTTTGGCAGGGCAGCTATGAGGACAACCAGTTTTCTTTCTCTCCTTCCCCTGCATGTGAGGGAATAAAGCAGGTTACTTTTCCTGTGATTCATTTTTAAAACCTTTCCCTTCAATGAGCCAGCTTCACAAAACAGCGCTCACTCAGGTTCTTTTAAGGGCTTTCCAGCACTGACTTGTCAGGCAGATTATGGAAATAGACTTTTTCATAGTATTTGGCCCTCTTGGGCCAAGTTCAGCTGTCTTTTCTGGGCCAGCTGGCTTCTGGGTGCCAGAAGAGCTGCAGTTTGTTCAGATGGTGGCAAAAGCTTGGCAAAATGAAGCCTGCATGCAGGGTTTCTTGGCCACACCACGCAGTGCCTTGGCTGCACATGAGCATGCAGAGGTGCGGGGTGAGTGGGCTCTGAGCAAGGTGGTTCCCCGTGGAGGTGCCCATAGAAAGCCTGCCCCAATGAGTCCCAGCACTGGTGGTCCTCACAGGCTCCCCAAAACCTGAAATGTGGGACATGCAGGCGTCCTGGGAGAACTACACCATAAAGACAAAGCACAAGCAGGGAGCAGGCGATCTGGGTCTGGCTGGGAGGAGGAGCAGGGCTTTTGCCCATGGCATGACGCTTTGCAGGAATGATTTGTAGGTATGGGTATATGCTGGCAGGGCTAGGATTACAGACAATGAGATGTTTTCTGTGGCAACATGCAACAGAGGGTGTGCTGTGCATTGCCTGCTCTCAGCTTAGCTCGCAGTGCCTGTGAGGATGGGAGAGGAAGGCTTGGTGAAGCCTCTGACTGCTGCTTACCATGAACTGAGTTACCCAACGGCATGAGCCATGTTTGTAATTGCCAATCAGGTAGCCACATATATTTATTATTTACCAGCACGTGCTTTACTGGTGTTCACTACAAGCTGTTAATGAGGTGTCAGTTTTAATGGCAGCCATGAAGTTAATGTGTGGGAGGTGGAAGAATCCTGCCTGAGCCCCCCCAGCTCCTATCCTTGTCCCCACAGAGCCAGCGATGCCCCCTTCACCACCCTCCTTCCCAGCCTCTCTGGGAGGAGAGGCAGGATGAGGCCGTGCCGGCAGGATGAGGCCATGCCCGGTGCTCCTCGCCCTGCAGATTTGTGAAGCTTGGGCTCACCCCAGCCCGCTTTCAGGGATGCAGCACGACAGATGCAAGGCAGGCACAGCAAGTGGAGGCTCCCATTATTTTGGCCTTGGGCTCTTTACAAGCACTGGCCTTCTTGAGAGTCACCCGGCGTTTGGCCAGATCCCCGGTGGCTTTGCACATTCCTTTTCTTTCTCTGAATGAATGGTCTAATCTGGCTGGAGGGCATTGCAAGGCCCAATAGCCAGTTTGCTGCACCTGCTCATCAAGGATTGAAACACCTGCCGTGGTCGGGGCTTAGCATTTAAGTGCTGCTATTTGAAGACAAATCTTGTCTTTTGTCTCTGCCTGAGCCTCGTCACCATCTCCCCCCTTTTTTTAAAAAAAAAAAAAAAAAAAAAAAGGAAGAAGAGAAAAAAAGGCTGTGTATTTTTTGGACAGAGCTTATTTTTTCCTCTGATTTTCCAGAGAAACAACCCTTGCTTTCCCCATTAAGAGAATTGCTGGGAAATATTACTCACACAGCCGCAGAGGAGCACGAGCACTTTCCTTTTGCCTGCAGCTATGTAAAAGGGCCTGTGCTGGTGTTAAAGCGCTCCAGTGCTCAGCAGCTATGCTCTGAAGCACTGTGGTGCTGGCCTGGTAGTGGCCGTCAATGCCGTGCAATGAAGCGATGAGAGCTCTCATATTGAGAGCAGATGTTCTTCCTCCACACAGACTCCTACCTACATTTTGACCTTTCAGTGTTGCTGGTTTTTTTTTTTTTGCAGGTTGTTTTCTTGTAACAACAAACAACTAACATCAAGTTGGTAGCTAATGTGGGTCTTATTTAGTGAATAATAAGGAAGTTGTATATCTCGTGCCAGTAAATTAGGAGGCAAGGAGAACAGATTTTGTCTAAGCAATTCTATATCTTTTTTTGAAGAATTTGTATATTTGGGTGACTAAGGTACTTGGACTGTGTAAGGAAGCCATGGTTTTGCAAGGTCTGTTTATTAAGAGGTTGGAAAGATATAAAATGTACTAAATAAACTGGACAGCTGATACATCTCCAAGGGTAACAGAAAGCACAAAATATCTTTCTAGCAGCTCTCAGAAGATGCATTTTTGAACCAAGTTCTCCAACGTTTCTCTCAGTGATCTGGAAGGAAACAAAATCATGTTTGGCACGAAGCAAGCAAAGGCTGAGAGGGAGGTAAGTGAGGAAGAGAAGGCTGCAGAGAAGGGAGCTGGGCAGAGCTACAAACTTGAGCAAAAATGCCGGGAAAAGCATCCATACCCAGCATAAAAGAGAGGTCCTTGGTCTTCCCAAGTGCAACACCACCCAGTGCAAGGAGCTGGCATGAAGGGCCAGGGAAGAGCAGAGGACAACGAAGTGCTGAAACAGTTTGCTGCTGGCTATGATGGATTCTCTTGTGCCAGAGAATTTTAAATCACATCAGGATTTCCCCATCTCTTTCTGCCACAAAAAATGAGAGATGTTTCACATAATTCCCGGGACTTTCATGTCCCGTGTTACAGAGAAAATCAGGCAGGATGATCACAGTGGTCCTGGCTTTGTAACCTATGAACACACTTGATCAGAAAATTATTTTATCATAAGACAATCCCATGGAAATCTTTAGTTTATTTCTGTCCTTCATTTATCAATTTTTTAATGTGTTTTGGAGACATTTTTTGACAATTATAACATAATATTACATACATGGGGAACAAATTTAGGCCCAAAATAAGAACATGTTCATCATTGATGGTCAGCCTATGAAATTCTCTACCTTGGGTACAAGATGATCAAAGACAGAGCCAATTTTCTGCGGAACAGCTACTAGTAAAAGACAAGCAGGAGATGCTGTATTCATCTGCACAATTGGATGAACTTGCTGCAGGGCACAGATCAGTTGCTAGAAGGCTGAAGAAGAAATGTCTCCCACAGGTAGCTTGGATAGAGTGCTACGTGCTCCACAAATGCCTCAAGAGACAGGAGAAGCCCATGCCAGTGCACTGGGAGCTGAGCCCAAGCCTCTTTCATGAAAGACACAAAGAGTTTTTAAGAATTTCAATCGGCTGAGTCCTCACACAGTTTTATGTTGTGGAGCCCTTGGTGTCTTTGTGACTGTGGCATTTGTTGCAGCTAAAGGATGAGGAACTGCCCAGTGGGAGCAAGGCTGGGGATGAGTTTTCTGTTGTTGCCTTTGCCTGAAGCATTTAGCAGGAGGTGGGATGTCAGACGTGATTTGATCTGGCACAGGTTTTACTGATACAAATTCCCTTGGCTGTCGCCTTTCAGAGGCTACACCAGCAAAAACATAAAACAAAATAAAGATCAGAGGCAACTCTACTTGCACATCCTTAGCAGTAAAGAGAGAATATCTTAATTATCCTTTGTCTGTGAGGTTAATCATACAGGACTGTTGTCCTTTCCAACTACCTATGAATTTTAACTAGTGTCTTCTGGTGGAATATGATTCAAAGGAGAAGAAATTTCGTGTTGCCCTACCTGGAGGTGTTTGTGACTTTGTCCTCTACGTGGTGCGACTCCCTGCTTTCTGGCAACATAGCACTAGGATGGGTTGTGCCTCAGATACACATAACACACAGATTAGCCCATAGTGCTAGACCCATGCCTCACTGTCACCAGCACAAATTTTTAGTGTTTCTCAGGTGTAAATTCATTTTACAACATATTTTCTCCAGTGGGAGACTCAGACCAGGCTAATTCTCAATTAACATTAAAAAAAAAAAAAATCAGCAAGAAAAAAAGGCTCAGTGGCTTTGAAGTGGAGGATGCTATTCAAGTAACTTACCATAGAGAGTTAATGGTTGCAGTGCAGTGGGTGGAAGTAAAGCCACTGCAGGTGTGTTTCTTAATGAGGTGCTAATTGGGCAGGTGCACATAAATAGGGGGACAGGGAGGGCTCCCAGTCATGGGGCCAAAGAGGATTCTGTGGTGGGGAGGGCACTGCTGCAGCTGGAAGAAAGATTTATTTGTTTGATCTGTGACATTATCTGTGTGTAATCAGCAGAACAGGAGGTTGTTGGTGCTGGTAATAAGGAGAGGGCTGTGTACTGGAGGAGTAATGTGGGTAATGAAGGCTCAGAGAGATAAGATGGGAGGGCAGGGGATGGGACTGCTGCTTGCATGCTTGCTTGGGAATAGAGCTGAGTTATTTGCAGGAATACTGGAAAAAATGTGAGGCTTAAAGGAGAAGTTGTTTGGGTGTTAGAAGATGCTTTGGGGATGTGCAGTGGCAGCTTTGTTGACGGGGATGGTTCTGAGTCTATTGGATCAGATATCTGTCTACAAAGCTGCCACTGCACATCTTGCCTGGAAAGAAAAAGTACATATGATAAAAGAAGTACAGAGGAAAAGAAGGTGTACTTAGAAAATAGAAAAAGAGAGAACAGAGTGATGTTCTCCCTGGAGCTTCCAAGTAAACAGTGCTCTCCTCCATTTCCAGAGAAGATGAGCCCTCATAGTAACCTCGGTTCAGCCATGTATATCCTGAAGTTTTCTCTCTGCTTAGGAGAGAAGGTTATTGGTAAGAACAGAGAAATGTTATTCACTTAGTCTCTGGAGCACCTATATTAACAGGTTACAAGCATAAACAGTATTCAGCACAAAGATTTTCTGTGCTTATGTATTAAAACCATCCCCTTCCCACCCGCTGTTTCTTGCTAGAAGGCTCACTGGTGGACTCTGGTGGATTTTTTTTTTTTCTTTTGGCTTAAGAAGCAATTTGTAATTAGCTTTCCTCTACCATGTTCCCTCCCTGCCAAAACAAACTTGTCAATAAAAGTCTGGTGTTTAGATGCAAAAAAGATGTACATTTAATTAAATGTGAAGCTGGTTTGTGAGAAAGGAACGTATGGAGAAGCCACTAAAGAGTGTCACGCAGAGTGTAAAGAGCTGGAAGCAAATGTTTGAAAAAAAGGAACAGCGTGGATATTACGACCTCAAGCCACAAACATTGCGGCAGGGAAGCAAATGGTAAAGCCAGCAATTTCTGGGTACTTGGGAAAAAAAAATAAATCTGCCAGTCGCACTGAATTAAGGCCTGAGAAAAAAAACATCATGAGACTTGAGAGAGCTGTGTTTGCAATGTATGTGTAGAGAAGCAGATCTGGTGGGCGACTGTGCATGCTATGAGAGGACTCCATTTCCACATCTTCACCAGCTCTGCTAAACAAACATACGTTCTTGTTAAACATTTCTCCTGAGATGACAACTATTGACAATACATCTTCTTGAAGCATATGACAGCTATCAAACAGAAATAGCTGGTGGTTTACAAAGTTTCCATTATTCTTTAATTGCTGAAGGAGCTGGAGGGTGTGACTGGCAGCCTGACATTGGGAATGCTTTAGCAGTTACTGTTTTCACATTGAGTTTCTGCACAAAATTTGTCAAGTGCAGAAGTTGTGCTCTGACATCAGAAGTGTTGATTCAAGGGAAGCATCAGTTTGGAGCCTTCTGTTCAACAGCAGTCTGAGAGGATACACACCCTTTAGGAAAAACGTGTGTGTCAGCAGTGATCCACTGCTATAAAAACTAATGCTGGGAGTCAATTCATTCGAGCTTGTTGGGTATTTCGTGCACTTCTCATCTTGTGTTACTGAAGACAGACAATGCTGACTGAGGAGAAGAAAAGATTTCTCTACAATCTTCAAATGTGCAAACAACACGAGGCTCTAGTTTGATCTCTGTGTGGAGGATGCTGTTGTTGTGAAACACTTGCATGCTGTCCAAGAGCTGCTATGACATGCTGTTGCATTAAGCTGAAATCAGCACAATATGCACACAACAATGAGGATAATAAAGTTTATTTTCTTTGGGAGAATCATATAAAACATCTGAAAAGTGATGAAGCTTAACATCCTCCTTGAAAATGAGGGAAATTTTAAAACAGCAGCAAAAATTTCATTTTGTACTGTATGTTAATAAACATCTTATTACAAACATCAACTACACAGGAGTAGACACTGCATTAATCTGCAGGTGAAACACCTTAGCAAAACTGCAGTTGATGGTGTGTGAAAATAAGTTTCCCTGAGGTTGAGACAAACTTGTTTTCTGAGGAAAGTAGAGTGCAAAGAGAAGTATTGGAATTATTTTCTTTAGTGGCATTTGTTAAAAATGCACCTACTGGAGCAGAGAAACATGCTGAATCCCTTCTGGAAAAAACAACAATAACAAAAAGAATCCTACACAACAGTTCAGGTATTTTAACACCAGACATAGGGTTTGAGTTCTAACTGGCAAAATCCTATGGGGGACAGGGAAGGAGGATGCTAAATAAATGGGAAATGAATACAGACACCCAGCACTCCCATGATTTTGGGCTCAAGAGAAGAACTAGGACTTCTCAATAGTGCTTTGAACCTTTGAAGGTATTTCACTTCACCAAAAGCATTACTGGCACCTGGGAAAATAGTCCCAGCCAAAATAGTCCAACACTATTCAGTGGTCACAAGGTTGTGATTGTATTTGATCATTCTGATTCTTGGACTACGTGAGTTACAAACAGCATTACTTTTCTGCAAACAGTTATCTTACTATTTTTTATTCTCAACTATCTGAGCTAATGTAAAGTCATGGAAAAGCTTGCTTCTTGTTTCTTTTCAGGCTGCAGATGAGAGCTGAAGATAAACAGCCTTCAAATTGCCTCTTGCTAAACACAAACAAATACAGGAAGACAGACAAATATCAGCAGCATATGCATGAAAGTTGTTTAATAAATGATGGTGTATATATAATATGTCAAAGATGGCTGTCTCAACACCATTTTCCATGACAAAAAAAAAAAAAGTAATTTTTAGTTTTAACTAAAATACAATACTAGCGACAAATAACAATAACCCAAATATTTCATAGGATCATAGAATGGTTTGAGTTGGAAGGGACCTTAAAGACCCTCTAATTCCACCTCCCCTGCCATGTCAACTTTGGCTGTCAGTCTTCAATAAATTTGTTAACAACTGCCACCATTCCTACCTGGTGCTTTCTTAACCAGGAAGAAAATAAGCATCTTGTGATAAACAGCCAAACAAACAAGCAAACAAAAAAAATCAGACTTCTTATTTCTATCTAGGTCTCTTATGCAGAGAATGACAGGAGTAGGTGGCTGGAAGGAGACAGGGTGTCCAGCTGTGCTGCTCCTGCTGCATTGAGACCATGGTTTTGCCCAACTCAGTGTTTAAACACCCATGAGGAGGATTTTGGTCTAACAAGCTAACCTGCTTCAATGTTGTAAGTGATGATTATATCAAGACAAACAGTCTATGATACCTTTCTAATTATTATGTTTTCCCTCTGCATTACTTATATCTCTTTGTCCCTTCATAAAGCAGCTATTCTTGGCCTGTCCTTGGTGGAGATGAGGATTAACTAGCCATATTTCTCATTAAGGCAGCATCCTTTTGTGTACTGGGAGTCTCCGCATGTCTCATGTTTTACTCTTCCTCCTCCCTGCTCACTGCCCCAGCTGAAACCTCAGGGCCATTTGAAATAAGCATTGTCAATGGCTGTCACAAAACAAGCACATTCACCAGTTGAAGATTTTTTTTTTCACTTTCTGTGAAAAAAGATATCTAAAAGGCAGCATTGCACTGCTTGCTCTGCTTGAATTGCACTGTGACCACGACATCTTTTCAGCAGTGTCACTGTTCAGCTAGTCTGTGCACTGGATTTTTCTGTTTTCTGTTTACAACTGAGAACACAGCAAGAGAAAGACCATCACAGGGGGTCCTACTTTTTAATTGTGCGAGCCCTAGCACAAACAGGCTCTCACCTCCTCTCAATCCCCACAGTGAGTGATTCGCACCTTGATTTGCAGAGACGTCAGTGGCAATGTCCCCCAGGACCCCAGTGTTACCAGGAAATAAGGGCTGCCATGGGAGGAGACGTGTGGGCTGTGTACTTGGCTTCATGATTCATGGTACCTGATGGTGTTCAATGCTGGAGGAGCCATGAGCTGAGGAACGTGTGCTGGTAGCAGTATCTCCCAACGCAGAGAAGATGCTCCTCTCTCATACCACACCACAGGCATGGGGTACTGTGGTAAAAGGCAGCCTTAACCACAGCAGATTTTTTATTCCTGTGGTCCAGAGGCTAAACCACAGCTGCCAGTGGTTTTGATGCAAGTGCTGCAGTTACCATGCAGCAGGTTAGGCTGGACTTGCACTGCCGAGTCCCCATAAGTGTGGCTTGCTCCCCACCTCTGTAGCCACTGCAGGAGCTCCTGCAGCCACCCTGTGCCCAGCCCAGGCACTCCGGCTGCAGCCGTGGCATTGCCTGTCAGGGCTGGGGGGGAACTGCCTGCAGCTTCAGCCTGTGCAGAAGGATCCCTGGCGGCATCTCCTTGGGTGCACCAACAGACACGGGAGCTGGTGACAGGGACCCTTCAGAGGGCATTTGGGCATAAAGTTGTCACAGGCTGGGGATTAGGACAGAAAGTCCACTGAAATCAAATGATGGGTTAGTTGTTTTAGTTGCTGCAGATGGAGTACTCTGAAGTAGTAAAACGATTAATTCATATTGGTTTACAAATATTTAGGATTTTATGTTTATGACTATTAGAAATCCCTGGGACATTTCTTAAGAGTTTTGTTTTATGTAAAAGCCATTTTCAGAAACTAGTAAAGAACATTAGCATCTTCTTAAGAAATGAAACTGGCAAAATCAAGACAGCTCTGACACCCTTGAAACACACTTCATCACTTGTTTCTCAAAGCCAAGTGTACAGACAAAGCATCTGTCTAAGTCTGAGGGAAGGTTTTGAAGCTTACTAAGAGGTGAAAAGAGGCACCCTTCTCTTCAGGTTATAGCTTTTGTGGCTCCCAAACCAGTGAACTGCAGACACCAAACCTGAATCCTTGATCCCGTCCAGGCTGGGCTCCCTGCTCCTCCTGCAGGCACTAACACAGCCAGAGCACAGTGTGACATCCTCTTGCTCACCACTCACTGCCACATCACTGCTGGCCTGCTGAAGGTGTTCAGGGAATGTCCTGTGCAAGAGACAGAGACTTCAGAGCCATCTCCAGTGGCAAGGACATGTAGAGGGAGAAGGGAGGCATGGGTGAGCTGTAGCTGAAACGCCAGTCTCATGGCCAGTTTCGGTCAGAAAGTGATTACAGAGAACATTACATCTCTTGTCAAGTTTGTTATTTTTCAGAGCTGTTTTAACATTTTCCTGCAAAATGAATCCCAGACCACAAATGGTGCTTGAGGTGTCAGTATCAACCACCAGCTTGTGATTCACCCGCTTCCTTCAGGAGACTGGTCAACAGCTTGTGCTCTTTTAAGGAGTTATTTATTTCCAGAAACAGCACAAATATTTTCTATGCTTGTTTTCAGGAGTTGGGCATTGTGTGGTCCCTGAATTCCTGTCACTGATGAGGAGCTCTTAACAAACTCAGTTCCTCAGGGAGTGTCAATGTCTAGTCCAAGATGTGGTGTTTATCCTCTCAGATTGACTTGCACCCAAACAACCAGGCAAACACTGCCTTAAAGTGGCAAAATTATTCTAAAAGAGAGTGCATTTCACTGGATATCAAACTAAAACAGAATAGATTTTTGATGTCATTCATTACCAAAGGCGCTAGTGCCAACTCGCAGCGAAAGGAACAGAGAAATCTTTCTTCACTTTCTGCGCAGCCAGAGCATACAATTACTTCGCTTATTTCACACCCTGTTTTCCACCAGTTTCAGGCACAAGCGTTAGGATTGTTGCCTTCTTCATTCCTGCCTAAATCAGAATAAGATGTCTTACTTGGCTTGATGGCAGCTGTGGTGTCGCTGCTGCCCCAGAGCACCCATGGGAGGAATTGGCATCAAAGTCCTGACAGCATCCGAGGTAAGATGCAAAGAGCACAGCCACATTCTTTGTTGGTCTGTCACTGAGGTGGTACCAAACACCCTGGGCGGCAGCATCTGCCCCAGAGCAAATCCTGCAGCGCTGAGCAGCTAGGAGATGCTGACTTGTGTTAACTCAGCACCTCATCCCTTTGACAAACCTTGTACACAACGTCTAGGAAGTAGCAGCTTACAGGTATAGACAGACAAGGGTCAACGGTGGGCCAGGTTCCCCTCCCTGCCTCCCCACCTCTGCCTCCACCTAAAAACCTTGCTGAATAATGTTACAGCATGAGGCTGGGGGCCAGGGAAGGAATAGCTCCCCAGGGTCTCTAGCAGCTCTCGGTGTGGCAGTTTTAATAATGAAATTAGTTGATGCTGAAAAGCAAACAAAGAAGCCAAAAATATGTCTCGCTTTCAGTATTTCACAATTGAAACCTTAAACATTATAAGCACAAGATTTGCCAAACACAGGTCTCAGATTTAGCAGTTTTTGTTCACGGTCTTCAGAGTTAAATGCCTGGAATCTTGCATTAAGAACTAATTTTAAAGACTGTATTGTAAAATTAGTTTCAAATCCCTTCATTCCATTTAAACACATAAATATATATAATGCCATTTTAGACAGAAAATTGAGCAAAGCATCAGCAGGAGATGTAGCCTGATTACTGTGCATGTTTAAAAGAAAATGCTGTGCATGTTTAGAAGAAAAACACACTTAAATGCTGTGACATTCGGTTTTTAAGAAACCCAGTTTAATTATATTTTCCCTAATTAAGGATTTCATTATAAGGGATCACATGATTTAATTATATCAATACCCTAAAGACCTGATTGTGAACATAAAATGTGGATTAAAAAGATGCCTCATCACTTAATTACCTGCTAGATTGGAACAGATCCATGTTGTAGGTCAAAAGGGACATAAAATGCAGGCTTCTGCCTCCCTCTTTGTTGTGTGTGAAGGGCTCTGTGCACGGGGAGAGCGAGGGGGAAAGAGCTCTTGTGCGTGTAATGGGAGTGATAATTACCTGTGAACAGCTTTATAAGCATATATTGAGAAATTCAATATATATTTTTTAAATTATTTATTTATGTAAAGGTTTTGATGCACTGGTAGTGGAGGTGAGCTGCGTTGTCCAACCTGCAGCCTGGTGAACGCCTGCGTATCTCTTCTTCCCGATACACAAGCTCTTGTACTTTCAAAGGGAAGATGTCAAGCAGTGGGAAACCTTGGGCTGGGGGTGCAGCTCCTCCTGAAGTGAGCAGATGGGTACCCAGCACCACCGCGTGTAGCAGGGGCTGGGGCTGTGTCTCCGAGAGCCTCCAGCACCAGACCCCTGCGGTGGCCACATGTCTGGAGACTCCCAGCCTCCAAACAGCTTGGGCCAGGGCGGGGGAAGGAGGGGAGGAAATCTTCTGGGATATCAGTGCAAAGCTGGCTGCCGCAGTAAATTTTAACCTGCTCACGCTTTGCTTTCCACACTTTCCTCCCTTTCCTACCCTTTAAACAGCTTTTTCCCTTTCCAGCTTCTTTCCGTGTCCCTTACAAGCTCCTACCTTCTAAAGCTAGAGATCTGACTTTTGCACGTGGTGATCCCATACCACAGAGCATCTTCACTCAGCAAGAAAGAGTCCTGTGGAGGCTAGGTGCAGGTTTGTCAGTGCCCAGAGCAGCATGGTGTGAAGCAAGCCAAGCCTCTTGGAAAACCACCACAACAAAGATCCCCATAACTTTTTGAAGGAACTGAAGGGATGAAGCATATCCACATCAGGTTTGTTTTTTCCTCTTCCTGTCCCAAAAGCCAGCTTTGCCTTTACCCACACCCTGTCCTGATGTGGAAAATGGCTCCTGAAGGAAATGTTGCACAGCCGCCAGGAAGGAGGGTCTGGGAAGAGCTGCTCTGTTTTCTAGGGAAGAAACCCCCAGGCACATGAGCGTGGGTGCTCTCTTAAGAAAGAGGACAGCCTTCAAAGTGTCCCTTTGCTCTTTGGGGAATGCCTGTTGGCTGAAGTAACCCACATCCTCAGACATCACCCCACACATCCTGCTGCAGTTGCAGTGTCCCTGCCTGGCATAAGATAGGAGAACAATTCCTGAGGGCAGTTTGGGTTAGCAGGGCTAGGTGAGATTGAGGTCTCCTGGCTGTAAGGCAGTTCCTTAGAAAGCACTGCTGAAAGCTGATGCTGATACATCCCAGATCATGTCTATGGCCTTACCAAAGGCACCAAGTGGAGCTGGAGGGTCTGTGAAGCTGCGAGTTGTTTAGGGCTCTTCCCAAGAAACCTTGACAAATCATCATGTATCACCCCATTCCTCCTGCCCTGGAGTCATGAACACCCCATCCCTCCTGCCCCGGGGGCACAGCCACCCCATCCCTCCTGCTCCAGCACGAGAGCAAGGAGGAGGCTTTGTGCCTGCTGTGCACAATGGGGCAGTGTGCCTGAGTGATGTGAAGCAAGGGAATACACTTGACTGCTAAATTAACATCTGCAAGTGGCACAGTGCTATGGGATGAAGACCCATTCCTTTTACTTTGATTTGATCTTATTTTTCTAAGCAGGGAAATGCCCCAGTGACAGAATCACTGCAGATGGCATCACAAAGCCCCGGCTGGCACCAGCTGAGTTGGCACAGTAAGATTATCATGTTCGAGTTTGTGTCTGTCTTTTCTTTTTTCCCTGCTTTGCTGTGCTAATAGCATTTCTGTTACCATATAAGCTTCAGTCAGATCTCAAAAGGAGAGATACCAACATAAAAAGTAAATTTCATAATCACTGGCAAAAAAAATAAATAAATAAAAAACAGGTTGCAGAAAAAGCTAAGTGGTACTAGTCTATTTTTTTGTTCTTATTCTTTCTGTTTCCCTCCCAATCTCTCTCTCTCACACCCAGGCTTAAATAGGGGCTGGAATTGAAGTCGTGGGGTCTCCAGGGCCGTACTGCAGAGCAGCGCTGCTTAATGGGGCAGCTGTTGGAGAGAGCCCAGCACATGTTTCCTTTGCAGTTTTCATCTTCATACTTCACAAGGCCCAGGGACTGATTGATGGAATTCTTTTTTCTTTTTTCTTTTTCTTTTTTTTTTTTTTTTTAAACATAGCTTTCTCAAGGCCTAGAGCCTGCTTCTCTCAGCCACACTGAACATATGTCCACATATTCCCTTGGGCAGTATTTAAATGTGTGCATCCATGTGGCTGTATTTGTTTAGTGTGTGCTCCCACTGATCTAATGGGACCTTTCCCATGACCCATTGCTTCCCTAAGTTTGCCACTTGCTGCTGTCAGGCGAGAGAGGCTTTAACTTGGATGGCTGTAGCTGTAAATGAATGGGATTTTTTTTTTCCCTTTCAGTCCTTTCGACTGAACCCTCTTGCTGATGGATCATCTAACACAGTTCGGTTGAGAACCCTTCCTCGTGCTGTTAAAAAAACAGCCAAACCTAAACAGACCCCATCTGTTACAATCCCAAGTCGATTTTTGTGAATGCAAAATCGGTAGGGCTTCTCTCTGCTTGTTAATAAACCATCCTCTGAGAGCAACACTCACTCCTCGGAAGCAACACTCACTCCTCGCCCGGTGAGATGTACGTTGTATAATGTACGTCGTTTGCTACACTGGTAGCTCTGACACTAAACTTTTTGGTAAGAGGAAAAGCAGTGGCTATGCACGGTGATGACTTCTCTTTGAGGAGGCACTGTGTGGTTCTGCATGACATTTAATTTTCCCAAGGTAAACAGCTCAGGGAAACCAGAAACAGAATATATCAGAATAAAAGCAGTTTAGGTGTGTCTCTAAAGACATTTCTAGCATACACAACCTGCTCAAATAATACCAATATGGCTCAGAAGATGAGATTCAAAGCACATTAGTTACATTTCCAATTAATGCAGCTTCATGGAGGGACGTGATCACATCATACCTTCTCTCTGTCTTCCTTTTTCAGCTAAGGGCTTGAAGAATCCCACAAGACACAGGTAAAAGAGGTGTTTGAATGTGTATAGGAACCATGGCTGGCTTGACATAGTTCACAAGGGGAAAAGCTATACAAATCTTCCATAATCAGCATATGCACACACTTGATGCTGTGCCAGGAAATGCCATAATATATATAAAATTATATATGCAGGGTAAAATAAAAAAATATCCTAGAGTTCTTGATCAAGAATTGGTCTCTCCTGTGCACACCGATGCAGTGAGACCATCCCTGCCCCAGTGAGCATCAGTGGAAGTGCGGTGGGCTGAGAGCTGAGGCAAGCTGCCCTCATGGCACCACCAAGCTGTGCGTGGGACACTTCTTCTCCTCCCTTCTGGCAAATGCCTTCGGCCTTGTACTGTGCCACCTCCCCCTGATGCCACACCATGCCAAGTCCTGCTCGAGGTGGGGCTGACAGCAAACCTTCCATTCCTGTGTCCTGGGCAAAGGTTTGGGCTCCCTCGTGGAGCTCCTCCACATGGATCGTGCTGGCAGCCAGGAAGAGCATATGGGAGTTCACCCTGGAAATCCAAATGTCAGCTGCAAACCTAGGTTCAGCTATCTATTTTAAATTGACATAGGCTGGGGATTAAATTGCTGAAGAACAGGAATGAATATACAAAATACAGAGTGTTTGTTAAACTATATTTTCTATCAAGTAAAGGACAGCTATGCTAGGAATATCAGTAAGACACGTGTCGTGGACTGAGAAACAACACAAGGGAACTCAGTCATCCTGAGACTAAACTGACTTTTCGTTAGAGGATTATTTACTAAACAAGAGGACGGCCGCTGTAGTCCCACACACGGGACTGACTTCCCAGGGCTGACTTTCCGGCACTGCCTTGTATCTCTTCCCTCCTTCAGCCTCCTCTCGTGTCTCTTCACGGAGCTCAGAGAAATGACAGTCTGGCCAAAAAAAAGTGATATGAGAGAATGCTGAAAGTTGAAATGAGCAAGACCTTTGCCCAAAGACCGCAGAAAGTGATGACAGTTCCTTGCTGGAGCAGGTATCAGAACCTTCAAGACCCTTGGCCTCGTGCTGTGTATTTGTTACTTGTCCTCCTTGCTCCAGTTCCCTCTTCAGCATCATGAGATGGTTCATCAGGATGTCCTCTGCTCGGGGTCTCAGCGCTTTTGGGTTACCAACATGGTGCAGTTGTGGTTCACTGAATCCTGAGGCGCCCAGACCCACAAAGCTCATGTGTTAGTGCTGTGAGCTGTGCGGGTCTGGCACAACCTGCACAAAGAGCAGTGATAACATACACATACGCAGTTCCTAAGGGTTTTCCCCAAAGCTCTCACTTATCCCTCACCAGCGCGGTCATGTTGCCTCCTGCAGGAAGGTTTTAAACAGCTTTGCACAGCAAGCCACCATTGAGCAAATGCTGAACACAGATTCTATATCCAAGATGCTTTTTTTTATTTAGGATGATAAACACAATTAAAATATCATAATATCAATTTCTAACATACTTCTGTATTTTTAAGGTCGCATTCTGTTTTGTTTGTTTGTTTGTTTGTTTGTTTTCCTCTCTCCTTATTAGCAGCAAAAATTCAGAGGAAACACGTTCACTGCCAAAAGCATGAGTAACAAAAGCCATCAGGTTACCTCAGGGGCTGACAAATGACAACATGTTATTATACATATGGTAAGTCCCACTGTAGAGATGTTGCCATGTGATCTTTTGTTGGGATATTAATCGCCGGTGTTTGTGTCACTCTCAAGAGGAAGCTTAAGGTGAGGGAAAAGCTTATTTACCCCTTTCAAGGAAATACTTCTTTTCAAGATGAATTTTAACATTATTTTACTTAATCTACTAAAGAGTGCACTTGCTAGAAAATACTCTGGGAATGAGTGACCAGTGCAGCATCCTGATTTTGCTAGAGTTTTGGGGGTTGCTTTTTTTAAAATAAATAAATAAATAAATCATTTCTAGGTTATGGGCCTCAGGAGCATGGCAGGCACTGTTGTATGCACCAGGTACTCATCACCACCCATCTGCACCACTGCCTTCAAGCATTTAAGGATGGTTGCAGACACCACGCACTTTGAGACTGTTAGACAGAAAACTCCAGAGGCATGTACCAAATACATATGATTTAGACTTTTAATATTGGTGGAGCATGACGATCTTTCCCAATACTCTAGTACCACACGTGCATCAAGATTTATTTTACAAAAGTCAGAATTAATGATGCAAAATGATTCTGGGCTACTCCTTTGACAACCTGTGAATCCATCTGGGCTTCTCACTGCAGTAGACACTGCTGAACATCCTTCTTACAACAGAAAGCAGTTCTGGTTTTTACCTTCGCATAAAGATGGCATCTGGCTTTTTACCAAAATAATTTGCTTCCTAATAACATAAGTTGGTGAAAACATGATCCAAAAAAGTTACAAATTTTGATAAGGTGCATTCTCATTCACTTGCATCATGAAGAAGAAAATATGATTTCAGCACCTACAGAAGTAGCTCCTTTTTGTGATTGAACTAATGTTGCTCATCTCTGCACCAAAGTACTTTGGGTGACTTTTAGCTTGCTGAACAAATAGCACTGTTAGAATGAAACACTAAAATATACACCAGACATACAGTAGTGCTTGGGGTGCTGAGGTATTTACAGATGAGGAACTGGCCTTGCCATGGGACCCTTCCTCCTAGGCCCTGCACCACCAGCTGTTATTCACCAGGGATATCCTGGTCTAACTTCCCCTGTGGTAGCTTTGTCTTTCACACAGAGCATGCTTACTCTAATATTTTTTTTTAGTATCATGTGTCAATCATTTATTTTCGCACATCTTTACCAATCCATTAAACATGTGTTTCCATCCTTGGCTATCCCTGTATGCATGTCATTCAGACACTCAAATTCATCCAGACCCAATATTTTCTCCTGTGCTGATGACCTGAAATCTGTTCTGTGCAAGAGGACACAACTGGGATGTGGAAGCATGGGGATCCATGAGTGCTGCCAGACTATACATCAGTTTCTGGTGGGGGCTTCTGTAAGTTTACCTGGTGTATTTCCTGTGATCACTTTTGTGCAATGATCACTTTTGTGCAAGATCAGAACAACATTTTTTTAGGCATTTATTCTGATACTGAGTGAAATTCCTCATTCCTTGAGTCTGTTTCTTTCTGGTCCATCTCAGGAATAGGATGTCCTTTACCAGCAGCTGCTCTGACCCCACAATTCACCTCCCACAGCCACCTCCCTCCTCTCTGCTGAGATTAGCAGTCATTTTGGCAGCTTTGATTCTTCTTCTCAGTTTTACCCCTTGTGCCTTTGTCTATACTGGGATTCAAGTCACTCTGGAGCAGGATGAGACCCAAAAGTCAATCTCACATCCTGGTTTCATCAGAAATTGGCTTGCTAAGAGTTCTGAAGTGCTTACGGCCCTAAAGTGAGACATAGTAGAGGACTACAGTCTAGTTCAGATGCTACTATTGTGATCTTCTTCTGTCCTTCTATAAGGAAATGGCCATGTCCCTTTGTAATGGGTTATTTTGCTGTGTTCTTGCAATGTGACATATGAACTGTAAGAGGAGTGCTGAACATAAAGCAAGCAAAATAGTTTCTCTCCACTTGAAGGTCTCGGCTGGAGTGCTGTGTCCAGCTTGGGGCACCACGCTGCAAGAGATGTGCGGACCAATTGGAAATGGTCCAGGGAAAAGTGATGAGAGAGCTCAAAAAAATAACCTATGGGGAAAAGCTGAAAAGACTGAGGTTGTTTAGAATAAAGACAGGACTAAGAGGAGACCAATAACATAAATTCAGCTATGTAAGTGGTTGCTGCAAAGATGAAGGAAATAAACTCTTCTCTATATTGACTGTGGACGGGACAAGAAAAATGGGCTGCAGTGGAGGACTGCAGATGGATGCAGCCTTGGCTTTCTGATTAGGTGGAGCAGCAGGCTGAATCTGTGCAAGATGATCTGAGAAGTGGAGAAAGAGGGAAATCCAGAGCTCAGATTGTCCCTCCCCAGTGCAATCCACACCTGTAAAAGTAACGTGTTCGACCCAGAGCAGAGAAGGAGCCTGAGGCTGGAAGGAATGATGACAATCAGGCCAGCTGTGGGGAGAAACAAAATGTTTGTTTGGACAATTTGCATCTGTTGCTTTTCTTAACCGGATAAGAGAGTACACTATGTAATATACACACACCAGCCTCACTTACCGACAGAGACTTAAAATATTTATATCATAGACAAACAATGCCAAGGAACTCCCCTACAAATGCAGTGATTTAATAAACACAGTACTGCAATGTAGCATTTATCTTTATTATATATAATCAGCTGTTGCTTTTACTTGGGTAGAAGCAATGTCAAACTGAGCCAAGGTAAGACAGCAGGGTTGGAAGTTTCCCATTTCCCCAGTCCCAGACATATGCACCTTTTTGGCATTTGCTAGCCCATATGGGACTTAAGACTGTGTGAGGCACAGCTCAGCACATCCTGCTCCATGAATCCATGAAGCACTGGTGATCCCAGAGACTTAATGTGCTCTCCCCTAGCAGAGAGTTTCTTTCCTGTGCCTTCAGCAGTCAATAAGGATAAGCATCTTCCATACCTCCACTGATAAAGCATATATGTATTTATCTAGGATAAAGATGCACATTGTTTCCCAAGCAACAGTCTCACTGAAATTACAGGTTACCTCTATGTGAAGATCTTTATCCTGGACACTTGGTAGCAGGCCTCAGACAAACCCAACTCAGTGCTAGCAATTCCGCTGATTTCCATTGTACAACTGTGAAGAAAATAGCAAAGGTATTACACTGTGACTTTAAAGGCACTTTCTAATCAAATGCTAACACTATATAAATAATTTAGGGAATGATTGGCAGAACAAACTATCTCAGGCGCTTTTTCTCCTTCAAGAAAACACTGTTAGTACTTGTGTGCACACAAAAAAAAGAGCAAACGAGCTGAAGTAATGGGTATTTGTCAAAGGTACTCATAATCTCTATAAAGCTAGGATTTTTTTTCATATGTTTATGAATGTGATCTAGTCTGAAGCTTTATCTTTTTCTCTAGCAGCACATTTCTTCTACATCCATGTAAAATAGGGAATTGCCCCCAAAAGCACTTCTTTAAGAAACCACAGTTTTTAAATAAAGCTTTGCTTCCGAAGAAAGAACTTCAGAAATTGTTCCAAAGTCAGAGTGGAAGCTGGCCCATTCTGCTCAGACTTGTGAAAACATGATGCCAGCAGCTCAGAGAGTGGTATGAACAATTTTTGTACAGTTTGAAGACGCAAATGGATGTAAATGCACAAATATTACACTTAAGGAAAACTTACTCCCCGGTCAGTGTGATGCCAGAACTGTGTCCCTTAGCAGGTTCTGTTCCACAAGATTTTATCTCAGCTCACAATAACCCCAGTGGCCCCTCCCCACCAGGTTTCTGACACGTCCATACCCACCCCACTTGAGCCCTATATTAATCTACCCAACTAACACGGGCCTACATGCCCCTTAGTGCTTTTCTAGACAGGGTTATTTCCCTCCCCACCTCCTTCTGACTGAATGTTTATTTAGAAAACAACTTGTTTCATGTCAAAGCAGGGATAAAGTTGCCTAAGATGGACATCACTAGAAAAAGCATCTGCTAAATAATGCTGAACGCTTCATGAGTATAGGCGCCGGTGTAATCTGATCACAAATTAACTTAATTGAAAGCAGAATATCCTCCTCCTGAAGATATGTTTACTTGCTCTTACCTGATCTCTTGGGAAAGTACCTGGCTGTGGTGTCTCCCAGAGCCAAGACAATGAGATCCCTGGAGTGAAGGAAGGAATATTTTGAACAGTACATGGATAACCTGAAATTACAAAACACTCAGGTGTAGATGAGGTTCTCGAGGATACTACTAACAGGTGCTGTCACTGGCTCCCAGATGACAGCCTCTGTCACAGGATGCTCATCTGGCAGTGATGGGAAGATGGACAAAGGTCACCAGTGGTGTTTCCACTAGCATCTAACGATATTCTGTTACAGTGCATATATGCCTGTGAGATTTTGACACGTACAACGTCAGACACGACAAACTCTGTCATCTGACTCCGGAGGTGGTGTGGCCATGGGGTATGAAATATGTCCTAAGTAAAACCAGTGACAATGTGTCAGGGTGGGTTATCCTCAGCCATCATGCATGAAGGAGTGTAGTCCCAAATTTTCTTCCAGAGTACACAAGGACATGCAGTGACAAGGACAAGAGTGTGCTGCATGTGGCACCCTGGGGTCTTGTCAGAGGTGACACTGCAGAGTCTCCTCTGGCTCAGGATGTATTTGAGATGCTCCTCAGTGGGGCTGCTTGCTGCAACATGAAAGCGTTATCAGAAAGATAAAGGAGAGTAGTCATCTGTGTGGCAAACCTACAGCACAAAGCCTCCTGCAACACCCAGCTGCTGTTCAGCAGCAGAGGAGGTACAGGAGGGTCTGTTCAAGGATTTCTCCTTCTTTCCCAGCATCCGGCAAAATCCCTCCTAATTTCTGCCTGATGCTCAAAGGGGCTTTGGGACATCCCCTGGTATGTGACAATAGGGAAGACAGAAAGGGGTCCCTTTCTCTACCAGGTTTAAGAGCAGAGCTGCGTCCCTCACTCCTGGCTACCCTACAGCAAAGCAAGCAGGGACACCAAATGGAAAAGGCTCTTCCAGACTCACTGGAAGGGTGGCTGAGGAGCACCTCCATGACCACCACCCTCTGTCATGGGAATGATACAGGGAGTCAGTAGGGCAACCCTGGGGGAATGTCCTCACTGAAAAGGGGCTGTCAATCCCCACTAGCAGCCATCAGTACCTAGTTCCTCCACTGCCCAGTCAGGTGGGCATAATTGCCTGAAAGACACTGCTGTACTTGTGCCAAGAGGATGAACATGCAGTGAGAAGGGCCATGGCCATTACTTAACGGAGCATTTGCTCCATAAAGGAGGTCACATCAAGGCCTGGACACTGTGAAGGTGCTCCAAGGGTGTTGGGGAATTCCTGAAGACTAACGAGCAAGTCACCTCCTGTTCAGCTTTATTCCTACAGGCATTGAAATGATAGTACAACAGTGGAGCTGCAGCACCTTGAACTGAGGTTTTGATTATAGATGTCAAAGACACCTAGAATACGGCATGGAGAAGTGAGTGCTGCCAGAGAACTGTGGGATGGAGGAGAAGGATGTGGGGCAAGCAGGGGTGCAACCTAAGCAGAGACAGTGTGCCAAGGCTTGGTGCCCCCAAGGCACATTCACATCATGGTGGAGCAGAGGCTGGCAATTACGCCCAGAAAAATATTCATCTGCTGCTTCGTGTTTTCACTACAAGTCCATTGTCATGTCTCAGCAAAATGTGGGCTGTGCCTCATCAAGGCAGAAATGTGTTTCTTCCTCCTTTCCTATTTTGATGTATTTCACTTCCATATAATCTCCAGAGGGATCATTTAGCCTGTTCAAACACCTTATTAAGGAAGGAGGGCATTGTTCTTTGAGCCTTTGTGCAGTACTGGAATGTGTCTCTTCCTGAGAGCCCCGTGCATGGCCAGGCCTTGATAAAGCAGTGCCTGCTTTTCTCTCATTGTTTCACGTTGCCTTTGCCTTTCTTTTTCTAGCTCCATTTATCCGAATACTAATTTCTGTTTATAACAAGAAGCGGTTCCCGCACCTCCCCTTTGTCGCTTAATTGAAGGGAAACTGAGCAACAGGTGGATCTCAGGAAATATCATTAGTCCCTTTTGATTGTTTTTGGCACTTCTTTGAAAGAAAAGTTCGGCTCAATGCAACTGGCTATTTGCTGTTTCCAGGCTAATTACTGCAGGACTCAAATGAGGAGCACATTCAAACATGTCTAATTTAAAGAAGGTGAGCTCTTCGTCTGACTTCAGTGGGATTATTCAAAGACTCAGATTTACATGTGTGCTTAAGGACTTTGATGAAGCTGAGACATATATCCAGAGGCATAAAGGAAAATGAATCCCTTGAGTAGCACAGAAATACAGTTCACGTACAGACACACAGCCAGCCATAAACCAGCATGTTCATGTTTATGTAAGGGCTTCCTTTTAACCTACTCTTTTGTTCAGAGAGAATAGAAACAATGTGGAAGGACAAAAGCGTTGTTGTGTGTTTTGTTTTGAGAGGTGCTTGTAAAGGAAGCCTGCAACTGGAAAAGAAAAGCTAACCTGGGAGAATGCTACATTGGCTCCTTGGCTAGCAAATCTGAGAAGTCCCCAGGAAGGGGGAAGGATGCTAAAGAAAACAAGCATGATCCTTCAGCATGTGGTTTTATCCCAGTAATTCCCAGTAGGACTGAAAAGGCAGAAGCTCATAGTGTGTTCCTCCTATCATTTTGTAGACAACGCTCTGATTTCTGCTATTTTTAAAACTAGAACCTCAGGGGAATATTGCACTGTTGAAAATCAGCCAAATGCATTAACGAAGCTCTCCACCTGTTACAAGAATGCAGGCAAAGGGCTGGATGATGGCAGCTCCCAGTTGATGGTCAGCAGTCAGGATATTCCTTACATGTGATATACAGCAATTACGGACCAGCTGAAAATCCAATCTTGGGATGTGCTTTATAGTTCAGGGCTTGAACAACTAGGCAAGTCAGATGAAAAGAAGAGAGGTGGGAGTATCTTTTGTAATTTCAAGGGTGGAACAATAGGGACACAAAACCTGAGAATGTAGAAGGTCCTCTAAATTTTACTCATCTAGTGATACTGAGCTCTCACCATTGTCATCTGAAATTTAGACTCGTCTTGGTCCTCTCTGCTGAGAAACTGCTTTGAAATTGCTCAGCACAGAAATTCTCTGACATGCAATGTGTCTCATGCTGTTTGGAGCAGGAGTAATCACAGGGTGTTGACAACAGCAGGGCAAGAGGTGGTACAGCAAAAACACACACACACTCAACTACAAAAGCTAGGAAAGCCAAGGATAAGGAAATCATGACTAAACAAGCAGTTCTTCCCTTGACATGGCTACAGGGGTGGGAAGTAGAAAAGCCCTGACTTTTCAGAGATGTCTTTATGGGTTTATAATTGTAAATACCCCCTTTTTAAAGGATGTATTTAGGAAGCAAAACTGTTCCCTTTTCATGAATGATCTGTTTTACAGGGCTTAAAAATATGTCAAGGTTTGCTGCAGTAAATCCTTCTCATGCTGTAACTGAGTAATGTAAGCAACTTGGGTTGCCGTTTAAACAATTCCCAGTGTGTGGCATGGCCAGTGCAGTTTGAAATGCCTCTGTCTATCTAAACAGAAACAGATGTTTGAACAGCAGAGCTGTGCATAAGTCATTCTTCAAACAGTAGATTAAAACATCTGTCAGGACCATTGGATGGGACCAGACGAGCAGCAGCAATATCAGCTGGGCCTGCCAGTCACGTCTGCCTCTCCCTGGAGGTGGAAGGGAAAGGATGGGGGTGTTTCTTCTAGTCTGAGCATCTTACAGCCTCTTATTTTGCCTTGTTTCTACAGTCATGCAAGATATTAAGGACTTGGCTGTATAGACTTGTGGATTAACCTCTCTCAGCCCTGCCTCCTGTAACTGGGGTATTTTTCTAGATTTCCACTGTCCCTGTTAATGCCTGTTTCTGCTACTGCTGGCAGTCGGTAAGAAAGCTGTGAAGTGTTGGGGACGTGCCAGGTTACAGCATTTTGCAGTTATTTCCATCTGTCCTTCATGTTTCAGCATTTGACCAGTTCAGCGGCATTGCAACCAAATTCTTCAGTCCTCATTGGGTCAAAAATATGACAGCCGACTAATCTTCTGCCACTTGTCTGCAGGAACTGTGCCACAGGCAGGGCATTCATTTCCAGCTAAGCAAGAGTCCAAACCAAACCCTTGGATTAACACCTCTTTTGCACTCACCCCCACCCCAAAATGTGAGCCAAGAAACAGAGTCAAGAAACGGTTCCAGTTTTTTTGGTGAATCAAGTTAAAACTCTGGATCCAAGCAGCCCCTGAAGGATGACCATTTTCAGTCTGGGTCTGAAATCTAACCCTTGACACCATCCTGTGTTTCCAGGCCAGATTTATTCTCGCTTCTTATTTTAATGTCCAGCAGAATAAATGGGAACAGCCCTACTCTCCAGGCTGCTTATTTTGGGGTGGAGCTGCTATGGTTGCTTTCCCAGCCTGCTCTTCTTCCAAGCATGCTCCTGCCCTGTGCATCAGGGCCTGGTCTGCCATGTTGTCCCGGGCAGACCCCTTGCCACCACACAGGGACTGGTGCTGAGGCTCCCTGTGAAGCTGGTGGAGCTCTCCTTTCCGTACAGACGGGTCGCGCTCTTGTCTTGTTTGTCCCCCAGCGTCCATTAATTGTAGGCTGTAGCGGCAGCAGATTACCTCACGACAGCCTGGCAGATGTGCTCTCGCTGAACAAATAAACTCATTTATATGGCTGTAATGACTGTTGCTTCTGTGCTCTCATCATGAAAACTCCAGCCTATCTACAGCAGTTTATAAACAAAGCTGCTTTGCCTTTATGGAAAAGCAATTTGTGGCTGAGGAGCCTCAGCAGCGACTCGTGCCAAATAGAGCTCGGGCCATTTCTCGGGGAACAGGTGTCCGCATCATTAAAGCCACCACCCCCCTTGGCATTAATTGCTGTCCCTGTTGGCACACTAAGAAAAGAGACAGGGGTTTGTCTGGGCCACAGGGACTTGCTTTCCTGCTCCTTCCTCAAGGTAGCCCTGCTTGTGGTGGTGCTGCCATGGTTGGGTGACCACCTGCCTCGGCCACTGCTTTCCCGGTGCGTGTCCTACAGGCCCTGCTCCTCAGCTGCCTGGGCAGGGAGCGCTGGGGAAATGTGGCCAGCACAGGCTGGTGAACAAACAGCATTCTTGCAGGGGAAAGAAGGAAACTGTTTATTAGGCAGAGCAAGTTCATTAACTTCCCCCTTCCCCTCTGTATTTATTTTAGCTGTCCCCTTACTTCCCTCTCTTCTCTTTTGTTTCTTCCCTTTCTTCCTTCCGTGTTACATTATTATTGCCAAAAGGAAAGAAAACTTCACCCTTCTTGCAGCTTTAGAGCGATAAACTATGACTAAAAAACACTTTGTGCCCCAAAAGGTAGCAAAGCACAGAATCACGAAAGGGTTGAGGTTGACAGAGACCTCTGGAGCCCATCTGGTCCAAATCCCTGCTCCAAATCAGGAGGTCCAAATCCCTGTCCAAAGCCACCTTCACAGCACAGAAGTGCTTCCTGATGTTCAGAAGGACCCTCCTGTGGTCTAGTTTGTGCCCTTTGCCTCTTATGCTGTCACTGGGCACCACTGAAAATGCCTGGCTCCGTCCTCTTTGCACCCTCCTTTCAGGGATTTATACAGATGGATAAGATTCTCCCGAGCCTCCTCTTCCCCACACTGACCAGTCCCAGCTCTCTTAGCCTTTCCCCGTAGGAGATATCCTCCATTTCTTTCTTCAGTATGCCCATGTCTCTCTTGCACTGGGGAGCCCATTGCACAGGCATGCAATCTTCAGTTGTCTCATATCTCATGTCAGCCCTAGACAGGCTGCTGGGCAAAACACCCAGTTGGGTGGGCTTCTTTCTCATCTGTTAATCACACTCAACTGTCTGAGGTGAGACATCCCTCCCTGCCTGTCTCCCTAACCGGGAACTGTACTCCACCTCTGCAGCTCTTCAAGCCAGCTGCACATTGCCACGAGCACTGAGGCATGTGGGAAGCTGGAATTTAGTGGCCCATCTTCCCTGCAGACAGTCGTGGTGGTTAGCACCACACACATCAGCCTGCCATGGTTGCAGCGACTCGCCTCTGCTCCCTGTGGTAAGTTGGAAATATATTGATAGCATTTAGGGAGGTTAGGTTATATACACACTACAAAGTAAACAGGCTGCGAGTGACATTTTAATTTAGAACCAAAGAAGGGGTGACTGGCTTAGTTAAATGCACTGGTAACCTTGAGGTTGGGGGAAATAGGGGTGGGGTTCAGTACAGATGGGAGCTGGGTTAAAATAAGTCAGGGTTCATCCTGAAAGAAAGATCTGCTACAAGAGGAGGCATTGCTCTCTGAGCAGAGTTGGTCTCGGATCCATGTTAAACCTGAGAAAGAAATGAGCAGGACATTGCTGCTCCGACAGCTAGGAGCTCTGGGGGAAGTGGCCATGAAGCCACGGGAGCACCAGTGATGCTGTCTGGTGCTGTAACAAGGAGAGCCATCCCCAGCAGCTGTGGGCAAGCCATCCACATTGCACCACCCACATCCTGACAGCCACAGCCAGGTCACTAGCAGGGCTGTGCCATTTATCAGCCCCTCTCTGTGGTGGCTGCTCACTGCAAGGATGCCCAGCAGGCTCTGCCCTATGCACCGGCATGAGGCATGAGCTCACAACCTCCTCCCTGCCCTCACTGACAGGCCGATAGCAAGTACTTTTGCAGCTGTCTAAACCATCAGGAATAATTGTTTCCCTTTCCCTGTGGCTCGTCTCCAACATCGGGCAACAGCAGCAGGGTGAGCACTGCCTCTGGCTTGCAGCAAGCCCAACGCGGGCTCACCCTGGGCCCTGCTTGCCAGTTCTTCATGTTTGCTCTGAGGCACAGAGAAGGAAGAGTCAGGGACTAAAACGATATTTAGGGACAACCCCAGCAAGTGATATTTTGCCTTCCATTACCTCTGCTGTTTTTACTCTCTGCAAAGTTAATTACAAATCAGTTTAATTGTTCTCTCGCTCGATAACTTCCTAATCTCTCTGGGCCTTGCTGCACAGCGGGCTGTAAGGTTGTATTTTATCACTTCTCCTTCCATTAACCTCACCACGTAAGTCTGTGGTATGCTTCCCACTCTTCCCAGAACCTTAACAATTAAATTGATTAAAGCCGACTTCAGCAACGACTCCATTGAGAGCCTCCCCTCTGCTCCCCGCCAGCCACGACGGCTGCTGCGCCACTGGGTCACCAGCAGCAACTCCCCGCCCCCACACCTTCCCTCCCATCACAGCACCATGCAAAACAGAAAAACTGGCCAGCAATGCACGAACAGGCAGGGAAGTGAGGAAGAGGGACAAAAAATCACTCTTAGGAATGTGCTCACTGCCTGAAAAAAAAACAAAACTGGCAACCTGCAAGAAATTATAAAACCACCCTGTGTCTGCCAGGAATTCAATCTTGGATGCCTTCCTACAGAGACTACCGACTGGCATCCTCAAACACAACTCTGAACCATTGCTCTTTGCTCTGGACTGTCCCAGTAGCTCACTGACTGGGCTCCATGTTTCAACTTGAATGTAGTTGCATACACTGAGCTTAATTTTGACTTCCACCAAAAATCCATCTCCTCAAATCTTAATCCACTACAGCATTGCTTCTTTCAGTAAGTGTTTGTGCAACAGAAGCTACGGATCTGATGCAGAAATTAATGAGTGAAAACTTTTCACTCTGGAGAACTCTTTAGGCATTCATACTAAATGATAGTAATGAGCCCTTCCAATTGTCTTGTGAGTGAGTCTGAAAACATTTTGCTGCTTAGCAGTTGTATATGCACATAGCCTGCAGTAGTGTGCTGATGCTTTTTTTTTTTTAAAGTTAGTATGTTACTTTAATCCAAATTTTTCAGTCAAGTAAGTAATTTAAATGGGCACATGGCCTTAGGACATGCCAGATCTAAACTGTCCCACACTTTCAGAAAATCTGGAACCAGATCTCAACCTCATTAGTCATCATGATAATTGTAAAGGATAAAAAACAGACCACTGACTTAATCATTCCTGAAAGTTGTAACTATGTTTGTATCTTGAACTCTGACTGGTATTTTCAACAGTGTTATATGGCTTGTTCTTCAGACAGCCATTTTTCAACATTTCTGAAAATCAGGCCTGAAATCAGACACCAATTTGACACACAGACACAATGCACCCTGAGCCACCCATGCTTTTTGAGAATCTTGATTTCCACTTAATTCTCAAAACATCAGAGAAGAAGCATTTAATAACCTCCTTAGAAATAGTACTCAACATAATAGCAACAATTATTTTCTTTAACGTCAACAGTATTTTTAGAGAGATACTTGTTTTTTTCTAGGATTTCAAGCTGTTGAAGAAAACAGCTATGTGAGTTAGTAAATCACCAAGACCTTCAAAGTCTTTGGAAGGCATTGAATTAGTTTACACACCTTTTCTTCCATCAGAAAATAATGCACAGGGATCTGTTACCTGTCAGCTTGTACCTAACTTCTATATCATTCCAAGTAGCCAAATCCATTATACTCTAGACTACCTTGTGTTTTCACACCTGGGAGTTAGTTTTCCATTCTGGGTGCCACACCAAGACCACCTAATGACTCTTTTCTGGTTGAGATTTGAGCGCTAGCTGTCCTTCTTGTTCATGTTTCCCTTGGAAAGTGCACTCTGCACAGCTGGAGGTGGCCAAGACCCCAGGGCAAACTGAATAGCAGGGCTAAATGGGACAATATGGATTGTAACCTACTCGTATGCCTAGTCAGTTCAGAGGAATTTCAAGTAATGGATTTGTTCAAAAAGTTTTTGGGGGTATTTTTTGACGTCATTGAATTTTTCGTTTGTCTCTGGTGACAGCTTCAGTAACCATGGAGATGAACATTTCAATTTGCAGTTCTTGTTACTGTTCCAGACTGGGCCATGCTGTACACCAATATCGGTTCAGTTACTGGAAAAGCTTCTTCTGGAAGCAGTGTAAACCGTTTTCTACCTTGCTGAACTCAGCGTCACTTCACCATGTAAACTAGAACCTCTTACAAAAAGAAAGCTATAAAAAGTCCAAAGTGACCTTTAGCTTATGAGTTACCATTCATCTAAGATGAAAGCTTCATAACATACTTACCTGCTGATATCTGGACCCGCTTTTCTAATTTCATGTTTAAAACTGTAATTTTCACCCCAGCTTCAGGCCCAGTTTTTATGCCTCTGTTCTGATTGAGAAGGATCTAATATTGCTCCTATTAAAAGGATGAAAGTGGGCAAAAAACTAAAACCCAGGGGAACTGCTGGAATTAAGGACATAGATCTGATGTGAAGGTCTCCTAGATTTCTTCCTGCCTAGAAAGATGACCATCAGGCACGCTTTTCTCATTCAGCTTGGAGTAAGTGATAATTATGGTTGTTCTGCATTCCAGAGGAGTTTATTAATCTGCTGCGTGCAGCAGCTCACAGTTGAAACTGAAATCCTGAAGTTCCAGCTGTTTAAGTTTTCTATGCAGCCTTTTTGCCAGCTTATGATTGAATGGCAGAAATGTCAGCACAGTGTTAGCAGTCATGTCAGCCACCTTAAGCTCTGGCAGGAATACTTAAGGGAAAGAGACTGGAAAAAATGTCTCTAGAAATGTACCTTTGTGAAATTGTTTTCTGGGAAAACAGTCTATTTTGGGCTGACTGGCCAACATAAATGTCAAGGAGTAAATATTCCTTGTGGTGAATATCTAGCCAAGAATATTTTTGTACTTTCAACTTTTTTTCATGGATCGTATTTATTTTTTCTGGCCACCTCTATTAAAAAGTAGTGGTATAAGTCCAGAATAACTTCACCGGTATCTACTGAGCTACACAGATTTAAAACTTACATAGCAAAATTGGCATGGTGCTGTGAGAGTTGAACAGCACAGCCCTAACACGGTGAGATTGCACAGCTCTCTTCAACCTTCAGGAATGAAAAAGTCGTTTACACCAACAGTGAGTTTTCATTTCCAGTCTACTGGGTGCAAAGTCAGTCCTGGCTCCTGACTTCACTACCTATCTCCAACCATAGCCTGCAAAAACAGCTCTGTTAATGTAATATTATTCCTCACATCCCTGGTTGGCCATTTGCAGGGTGTTCAACTCCGCTCTCACCAGGGTTCAGAGGCTCCCATGTGGTGATTGCTGTCCACATTGTGGTGTGTCCCTCCAGAGGTATCTCCATTTTAGTGTCTGCTTAAGTGGCCCCTGTTTCCTTTCCAGTCTGCAGACAATTTTGAGGGCAGCAGTTTCCCTTTAGCAAAGGGACGAGGACAAGCTTGTTTGGTACCTGTTTATTTTCCTAGTTTGTGACCATGGAGGAAGAGAAGGAGGCAGAACAAGGTTGCCTTCCCTTGTCATTTGTCATATTAAGCTTTACTTGTCTTCGAGCATTATGCACCAGCATTACTTCCTTTCTTTATGTTTCACATGTGACGACTTTTACGTGTCCAGCTGTGACTTGATGCCTTTGTAGGTATTCTATGACGCACAAAAGCCAAAAGGGGAAAGAAAAAACCCCACCCACTATCAGAGTGTCTATTGAACTTTGTTTTCCAATTACCTAACAAATTGCTGACTAAGGACAGGATAGGGCGGTGGAAATACAAGACCTAAATGCACTGTACATTCCTCATCTGTAATGACCAGAAAAAGTGGGTGTTTGTTGGCGGTTTTAGCCAATTTGCAATTTATCTTGGTTTTAACCCAAGCAGGCTTGAAACCAAGACAAACATTCTTTGATGTAATCTAATTGTGACTAAGACCGTTTGCATAAAGGTTTTAGAGCTAGCATAGGAAGAGGAAAAAGACCTTGAAAGCATTCCAGTGGAAAAGTCATGTGCACTAGGACTTTGGTTGAATCAATGGCGTCCAGCAGCCCATTGTTTTAGTTGTGGCTTAAATTAATACCTGACAGCAGAGGAATTAAAGCGCTGCTGAAGTCATGTATTCACTTATTCTTCTTCTTTCCAATCATGTTTGTACAATGATAGCGTCAGGTGAAGAACTAATAGGAAAAAATGCACTTTCCCTGCTTTCATTCCCACTCCGTTCCAAAAATGTATTAATAATCTAACTCAAAAACAGGTCCCAAATACTTTAGCCAAACCAGGCTAGGCTCACAAATTAATGAAACTACACATTGTTGGAGAGGCTGGAGAAAAAGTCTGGAGAGCGCCATAAGAGGTCCTGAAGTAGTGCAATGCAGGTACAAGTAGTGCCTACTTTTTCTCCTTACACAGAGCTGTGAGTCTCACCCTTGTGAGGCTACCCCAAAAGCAGAGTCAATGACCCCAACCAGGCTGTATGCAGCAGGAATGTCATGTTTGGATTCTGATTCTCCTTTCCTGTGTAACCTGTCATCTCTGAATTACACCAGCACCATTAAAAAAAAAAAATCTGACCACAGGATTTTAATTTTTTGTGTCACAGGATCAAGAACATGACACCATATCACCATTCCACTTGTTACTGTAACCCATTTGCCACTAATAATCCATTATGGTTTGTTTCTCAGTCTTTCAAACACAGATTCTTCCAAATTCCAACTGGGGACTGTGGAAGTATGGTACAATAAGCAATTTGTATACTAGGTACTGTAATACAGCTTTCAAAGTAGCCTGAAAATTTACCAGCCCAGGCAAAAAATCTGCTCATTTGACCTTTATGTTTAATGATAATGAAAACATCCACTGATATTTTGCCCTCCCTGGCAAAATACCCTCTCTTCCTGGCCTGTGCTTGAGTCATAATTTACAAGACAGCAACTACGATTTCCCTAGGAAAGCATTCATATGTACTGTTGTTGCTTTCTGCTTGCAAAATTAACTTAAAGACTTGGAAAAACAAAATTTTAAGAGTTTAAAACTCATCCACATTATTTAGAGGTGCTGGGCCACACTGTAATGAACGTAGGATATTCTGGTTACAGGACAGAAATGTTTCTTAATTAGATTGCTATATTTTGCATTCCCATGTACAGCAAGAGATTTGAGTGTTGGACGATGCCTAAGTATCCCTTATCTTTTTTCAATATCCTAAATAAACTTTTTTTTTTTTTCAATCAAAAACTCATTCTCTTTGACTTCTCCGTGAAGACCTATAAACAGATGAATTACTTCCCTTCGTATTGGCTTGTTAACCAGATGGCAGCATGAGGAGGGTGTGTAAAAGGATATTGGGATCTCCACATTCTTAGTTCTTATGTCGTTGTGAAATAAGCCTATAACTGGCTCAGTGATTAGTTCAGGAGGATTTCTCTGGAGATCAGTGGATGGTTAATATATACACTGCATCATCTAGGTCAACTAAGTGACAACTGAGAGATAGTATGCTAACAGAACAGAACATTACAACCCAAAAGAAATACAACAGTAGTTAAATCCAAAGGATTTTCTAGGTGTTACTTTCTTGTAACATTCTCAGCAACTTCTGTAAAGCTGCTAGTTTTCGGAATAATGCTTTCATAGATTAATGCCGCTGATTAATAAGAGCTATTATTTATGGTGAAAATCACACAACTGCTGGGTCTAAAGGCTTATTTTGGGCTGAAAGCTTTCTGTACAGAAAGATGTTGTTGGGAAACAAGGGACTGGTGTGTTACTGTAAAGGATAGGTTGTAAAAGGGATGCTTAAAAGGGGCCCAATATGGTTTGGATTGCAGCCAAGGTCTTGCATAACAGGATGCCTCATAAAAGAAAGGCTTAGAGGGGTATGGTTAAAAGACAGACGTTTCTTTTGAGCAAAGATGTGCCAACGGGAGGATCACTGACAAATCTTTGTTCACTATTATGTGTACATATAATTAAAAAATGTTGGTGTTTGCAGCCATTCCCAGATGACGTTGACTTGTTTAGAGAATCACGGTTTAAAGAAAAAAAAAATAGACTAAGACACACCAAACTCAGTTCAGCCAGGGATATTTTTTTGTGTCCAGATTTTAATGTCCTTCAAGGAGCAGAAGTAGGAATGTCCCCCAAGCCTTGCGGTCAGGAGCACTGCATTCAAAGCTAGACATGGCTATTAATCTGGGTAACTGCCTTGCAAAGGCACATGGTAGGGTGATATCCAGTCCAGGGTAGTCTGACAGCCATTTAACAGGCAAGCCAGGGAACTGTTAGATTGGTTACAGAGACTTCACCAAAAGCTAGAGAAAATGATCTTTCTAATGACAATAGAGAGAAACTTTTAACTTCAGCTTAATTGTCAGGCAAATATTTGCATTAATCTGTTTTACATTTAGAATCCATTAATTGTATGCTAGAGTAAGGTGTGTAAAAACAGCATTTTGGCTTCTTTCCATCTCTACAGGGAACGCTTGGCGTTGGTCTCCAGAAACCACCCAAGGCAAGTGTGACAAGTTTGTTTTCTCTAATGCTAAAATGCTGAGTACAAAAATACAGTCAGCCACGGCCTTCTGTCAAGATTCCTTTTCCCAGAGTCTTAGAAGCAGACCAAAAGGGTGAGTCTACTGGGATTTCACTTGGATCACAAATAAATGCCTCTGGAGCTACTGCTACTAAAAAGACTATGACTTAAAGAAGAAATAAAATGTGCAGCTGGGACAGACAGATGTGCTTAAGCAGAGCATCACCAGCAACAGATGTACCTATGGTTGTCTCCTGGACAGTGCTCCCACAGCTGTTTGCTTCCGCATCTGTGAGAACTATCCACCCCAATAACCCTCTGTCCCCCATGCTACTGAGCATGGCCTGACATTCCTCTTAGAGGAGTAAGTTGAGAGCTCATCAACAGTTGTGTTTTCTTCAGCTCTCTGTGGAGAAATCAGCTGTGAGCCTAAGAAGAAAAAATTGTCATAGACATTCGAAGTTCATACATGGCATGGTTCTGCATATGAGTGTAGCACCAAGACAATGAAGACCCTCCCAGGAAAATTTCTCTCTCAGTTACAGTGTAGTAAATCTAAATCCAAAGTACAACTTCTCCTTTCAGCATCCTGCTCCATATTTTCTGTCAAGAATGAGAGAATTAGGTTGTCATGACCAAAGACATTGCCTCAGTTCCCAGTGTCTTGTCGTGAGGTGAAGATGTAATTTTAATTTTGCAGTAGCTCACTTTTTGCATATGTGCTACTGGGTTGTATCAAAGGAGAAGAAAGATGGGGTATCAAAGAAGAAGAAGATAGACAGAAATTTGCTGAGGTATTGCAAAAAAGCAGGAAGAAGTCAGGTTGGTTATTGCCCTTCGGTGCTCATTTGATGCTGCAGTTCTGGTTCTGGAAGCAGAAAATGTTCCTCTGAGCTCCAAGAAGCAATAAGAGCCCTTTGGTAGATTAGATCAATACTTAACATGTAACAAAAAACCCTCTTCATATGCTGGACTCCCAAGAATAACAAGAACCCAGTATTGTCAGTGCTCTCTATAATTTTTTTTCAATTGTGTGAATGCTTATATCTAAGTAATTATACCACAGAATGCAAAACAGACATTCTTTATAGAACAATATTCCGAAGTGGTGAACTCCCATGCTATAGCTTGATTGTGTGCTTTTGTCTGTTTAATTTTTTGTTTGTCTGTTTGTTTGTTTGTTTTTTACTGAATAGCCAATGCTGTGATTAACTGCGTGATGAAATAACAGCTTGTGAGGGACAGAAGTGGTTTATCAGGCCTTTTCTATGGGAAGGAGAAAGAACACAAGCTGAGCTGTCAGATCTGACAGACTGAGAGTGAGATAGCCTCCAATATTTTCAGACCGAGCTGAGTCCTCTTCGGCTAGACATCTGAACATAGATCTCAACCAGGCCTAGATCCACACACTGTAATTATCCACCTTTGCACACTGCAATTACACCACCTTTAATATATTGGAGCCTGAAGCTAAATTTACAGATGTCTCATTTCATTGGCTGCAATAGGTTCTAATTCCAGATTTAAAAAAAAAAAAAAAAAAGCAGAAGTGGAACTTGTAATGAGTAATGAGAGGGGAAGAGGGGAAGGAGATCCACATTGAAGTTTATGTTGGTGGAATCCGAGATTAAAATGTTATCACTCAATATATCTGCCAATATTTTGATGTAGGTGTGCTATTGCATACTGCTGGTTTCATGCCAACAGAGGCATTAAAAATAAAACAAAATCATGACTTGCCCCAATACTAAATGTAACTAAAATTCTGGCATTGCCATATACTTGTTTTTTTGCTATGTATGTATATATTTGTGTATAGCTTGGAAAGTAACCATAGCATATTCTAGCAGGAGTCAGACAGGTCAATCTCTGTGAATTCAAGATAAAGCTGGATGCCTTGAAAAAAAAGCTAGGTCTGGAGACCAGGCTTGAGATAAACAGCCATCTGAAAGATAATAGATTTGCCTGACATTGTTGTGTCCAGTAAATCATAACAAAACTTCAGAATACTGGAGAAAGGCCAGGAATTGGTGACTTACATTATTGTTTTATTATCACATTTTGGAAAGGTAAAACTAATAGTGTTGTTTACTTTAATTCATATTAACTAATTCTTAACTCATGGCTGCCCAAAATCCTCCTGCTTCAAAGCACAACATCCTCACTTTTCAGCTATGCTATGTAAAAGGTCTGCCAGCCACATCGGAGAAAAAAGGAACTGAGGAAGAGGGGAAATATCATTTGAGAGGACAACATGCACCTGCTCAGACTGTGTTTCAAGCTCATTCTTCTTCGTTCTTTTCCTGCAATGGAGGGATTCCTGCAGAAGCTTTTTGCCTTGTTAAAGATGAATATAAGTAACACTGCAAGGAAAAGTAAAAAAGCAACTATTTTCACCACAGCCATATTTCAGAGCTCTTTCTATTGTAGAGCTGTATTTCCCAAAGGTGTCTACCCAATGTGCATGTGGTGAACACATGCAAAGTCTGCAGCAGGTGATGTGTAGTGGGGAGCACATGTGCAGAACTGAAATACAAGCTCAGGTGACACAGAAAACAGAGACATGGACCAAGCTAGTATCCATGCTAAAGGCCTCTGGCTGATTTCTTCTGCTGCCAAATTGCTCTCACAATTCAATCCCTTCAAGAGGTAATGCCATAAAAAGGGAACCAAGGCATCTTGGTGGGGTTTGTGGACATCGCGCCGCAGACAGACACCTACCCTGAAGGAATCAGACTGTCCACATAGCACAGCTCAGGATACCAGTGAGCAGGGGTGTCCTTGGTGACACCTCTGCATTCCTGACCAGGTTACCCTCCAATTATTAAATATACCTTGCCTGCAGCAAACCTCAAAGAAAATTCTTCTCTTGAATCTGTTGCATAATGGGAAAGGGAAGAATGACTAATTCTCGAGTGCTGATATTAGTATGTTGGGGTTTGTATCTAAACTCCTAATGAGCAGACTATAAATATTTGCTTAGAGTTTCTTGCTCTACAAGGCTAGACAAAACTCTCCACAAACCACTTTGTTTTTACCATACTTTTGTTCTGATATCTTGTTTTAAAACATTTTCATCAGAGTTACTAGAGGTTTGAAGGATGCTGCAGTATTAGTCTACAGGATCAAATTCAGAGGTGGGCTGTGAGTTAACTCCCTACAGCTCAGATCTCACCAGAACTGCTAACAGTTGCTCTCTCTGTGCAGGAGGAGGTAGACTCTACAGCATCTCGGCAAACAGGCAGAGCTGAACCTTGTCCGCCATCCTTGCTGATGGGGTATGAACCAGTCTGGATCTGGACCCTGTTAGGACGGGGTTCTGCGAAGACCTAGCTAGTTCTGCCTATTTTCCTTTTTTTGAGTCTTCTGTACTTCTGCTTTTGACTTGAAGAAAGAGTGCCAAAAAGCCAGGAAAAATAAAAAGGTTATTCTCACAAAATTTCAAAGCTAACAGCAGTGTTTTGGGAATTTTGCAGGGAAGGTTTCACTTGAGATTCCTGGCCCTCGTGATTAGAAAGACTGAGTGTGCTTTATGCAAATTAAATGAAATAAATGTGTTTTTGTCAGCTTAATCCTGCAGGGAATAAATAAATAAATAAATAAATAAATAAATAAATAAATAAATAATAAAACTTCATAAAACTTCAGAGTAAGATTGCCTGGCTTTTCAATGAACACTGACTCTGTGCTGGTTTCCTTACTTCTTTGGAAACTTGAGCCTTTTCAAGGCAATTCCTTTACCTGGAAAACTTTACAAAGGGCAGACCTCAGAAGAGCCGTAGAGATCTCAGACCAGATACAACAAACGTACCTGGCTCTCTGTAGCCTATATACAGGACAGCACCAAACTTCACACTTGTAGTCTGAAGGTACTTGAGCACACAATTACATCAAAAAAGTGCTGTATGATTCGGGGGGGTCATGTGCCCGGACCCTAAACACAGCACTTCAGAGTCAGTTGTGTACTCCTGTTGAACATCTCTTCAAACGAGCCTTGTACTGCCATCATCTTACAGGGTCCCTAATGAGAACCAAAAACTGCCGCAGAGTTTAATTAGGTGCATTGACAAGGAGAAGATAATATAGCTGTGTTCAAAGAGTATACCTTAGCCTGAGCTGGAGAGAGGGTCACAGTTCAGTACAAGAACCAGAAAGTAGTATTGTTCTCACAGCCTCAACAATAAGACAAAAGCAAGCTTTCTGGTACTTTGGACCAGACTTCTCTTTGGAGTTAATTGGTACAGCCAATGACTCAAGGGGATCTAAAGTGATTTACACAGCTGAGCAGTTGGCCTATTATGCTAAATTAGCATTATACTCCAGATGTAACTGGACAAAAGGGCATGCCTGAGAAAAGCAGTCTCTCCTCTGGACTGCTGCAGGCTGGAAAGACTGCAGGTTGCATAGGCTAAAATGCCCCAACCATGGTCACGGTGATGAACCCAACAGCCTCTGATAGGGCTGAAAGCCTTGGGACAATAGAGGTGAACACTAGCGTCACATGCAGGTAGACACTTGTGACAGATTTGACTATAGCTTTACTGAAACAGTGTTGGGTTCGTGGTGGCTTAGCCACATGCAGTTATTTGCATTGCGAATAGCAAACAACACTGATGATTTCATCATCTGTCTGCACAAAAACTGAGTCCTCTGTAAGCAGTGATGTTCCTTTAGCAAGTTCTCATTGAGATGTACTATTTGCTGGCTCTTAAAATGAAAAATAAAGCCTTTATCAAGGAAGGTAAGGAGTAGGTGATCTACTGAAATCCTACTTTATGATTTGGAGTAAAAATAAGTAAGTAATTTGGGCTACACAGACACTGACTCAAACAATCCCACTTTTAAGGGATTTCAGTCTTCATCTTTCCAGGCAAAGATTCAGTGTTTGACATGCAGGTGTTTATGATGTACCTTTATAGACAAAGATTGGAGTGTGTAACCTGATGCAATTCAAAGTTTTAGGAATAAAGATTCCAGACTTAGCACTTTAAGTCTTTCACAACATACCGACTAGGTAGCATTGAAATTATGTAACTGTTTATTATATACAGAAATTATCATAGCAGTGATGATATGATAGAAGGAGATCCTATTTGCTGTGAAGCAGTAGCACAGCATTGGCCCAAAAGGATCTTCCAAACATTTCACTGGTTCATTAACAAACATTTCACAGTTCAGTAAATTCCAAACAAACACACAAAAAAAGGACACTACCCAAGCTCTTAGTGTCTTCTTAAACTTTGAGTTCTCTCCTGCATGTTTGGCTGACTGCAAGACAAACTTTTCAGCCCTCATTCTCTGAATCTGTACTTCATGCAGTTGATTTAAAATGGAAGTGTTCCTGTGAAGTGCCGAGAGTGATTCAGGCTAATCTCCTTTCCTGTAATGGAAAACTCAGAAATGGATAATGACAGTTATTTAATTTGGAAATTCAGGTACTTTCATCTGCTGATGCAGTATCTTTTTGTTGGCAAAAAAATAACAGACATGGAAGTGTGCTAAGGAGAGCAACTCTGTAGCTTCAGCTTTTCCATGTTTGATATGATTAGTGATGTGAGAGAAGCAGTTGGGATATTCAACATCAATGAGAGACAGGTTAGGGCATGGTTAGATGGTCTCTAACATGATTGCTCAGAAATGAGATGCAGGCATAACCTAAAGTCTTCCAGAGGTCAAGCACTCCTCACCGGGCCACATTTTGGATCACACCCTATGTAGCAAGATCTCTGATTGTCCCAGAAGGAGACTCCTGCACATTGGAAAATTAATACATCAGAATCCAGATCCCCCTTGCAGAACTGGAAGAGTTTTCATCCCAGGGATTTGCCCTCAAACAAGGGACTTGCTGAAAGGATCAGGTTAGTTTGCAGTGAGGTTAAAAGATGCACTAGCTTAATTAACAGCAGGGCAGAACTTGGCCATTCTAATCAAAAATGAAAAAACAATAGAAAACAACTTCACCTGATCTGACCACTTCCTTGCAAAAACAGCAGGAGAGAAAATGTCCTGTTTTCAGATGAAGTTTAGAAAAAGGTGAGAAGTCAGTGTGGTCAAGCAAAAGATACAATATATAGTGCTAGGTTCCACTGCCAGCTGACTGGTTGCACGAAGAGACATGATGGGGGAGGCTGAACAGAAAGGCAGGATGTCTGCATAACCTCCAGAATCAGATCATAGGAATGGCCATGCTAGAAGAGGACAGAAGTCTGTTCTCCAGCCTCTAGTGACCTGCACCTTCAACATTTGCAGATGTAGAGGTTCTACCTTTTGCACTCAAACTCTTGGGTATGAATATACCCCCACAAGAACAACAGGGGATCTTTCAAAAATGCCTCATGGAGTCAAGGAAGAACTTGGACAGTCCTGTGCTCTTAAACTATCTGATCATGCTAAAAACCCAGCTGCCTCCTCATCTCCAGCTGGGAGTTAGAAGGTCTACACCACCTCTGTGCCTTTTCTTTTCTAGTGTCCATTGTGTGGAGTAAGTTAACAATTGACTCAACTCCGAATGCCCTGGATGTTTTTGTTGATGCAAGTCATTGTGACACAGGTTTTGATGTGAGAGTGATTACTGGAGGCAGAGTGCTTCCATGCCAGGCATACTCACTGGCGTCTGGGCAATGCTGGACTTGAGAATCAATTAGTCAGTGATGTGTCCTGAATTACAATTATATTCAGTGACTAATTGTGTGTGCTGTGGTCATCCTTCCTCTCCTCTAATGTGTTCCTGCTAATTAAGGATGCCAAGAAGATCTCTTTCAGCCTATTAGGTAGATGCAGGTGGGAAAGAAAGCACTTGTGGAGAAGTGAAAGGAGAGGGAGTTAAAAGAGTTTGTAGTACAGCTAATTTTTACCATTTGTTTAATCTGTTACTAAGGCTCATTTGTCAAACTGGGGCTGCTGCTCCTACTCCCCCTTCTCTTGTTCACAGTAATGAACAGCCTGGGAAAAAATTATCCCCTTTCCAAGAGACCAGCAAAGAGGAAGAGTTGATGATAACGGTCCTGGGAAGTGAGGCAGTTGTGCATGGATCACTTCCCAGGACACAAAGGCTGTCTGCACACACTGCACCCAGGAAATGAGGTTAATCAACACCTGCTCACAAGGACAGTGAAAAGAGCCTTCTTCACAGTCATGGTGACACTGGGGTCTCTGCTGCTTGTTTCCTGAGACAAGTGGCTAGGCACAGTACACAAGCGATGCAGCGGGTGACTGTCTCCACAAGACTTTGTCTGAAGTCAGTGGGGAGTTGCTTCTTCAAGGCATGGGGACTTGGGCCATGTGTTGTTCGATGCAAAACTAGCTTGTCAGTTGGCCAAGAGACAGAGATGAGGCAAAGTGACGACATCACGTAAAAGCTGAAGAGAACATTTTAATGGTAGAAAATTCAAGTGGTGAGGAATGTGCTCCATGGGGGCTAATACCTTATGTGCTCTGCCAGCTATAAGTGGTTTTTGGGACTTCTTGGTGGGAAAATGAATGAACTTTTCAGCTGTAAGACTGGTGGTAAACTAAATGGTGGTGCATGAGATATTTGAGGCTTAGTAGTTTGTCAAGTTTGTGGCAGTTTTCGAAAAAGCTAGAAAATAGCCTCGTGAATTAAGTTCTACTGTCTCACTTTGGATCTAATTTTATGAGTACAACAGGAATTCCATCCTTCTGGAAGGAATGGAGTGGCGTTGTCTGCAGCTGAATGAGGGATGTGTCACTTAAATCTCAACAGACAAACTTTAAGATGATCTTTCATATTCACCTGGTGTGATTTCACTGTAGACAGTAGAAGTTGTCACTGTTTTCTTTATATAAAACAAATGTGTGTGATTAAGGATCTTTTGCCTTGACAGGAAAATAATCAAGTCAGGAAAAAAAACATACACTTCATCAATGTGACATCCCTGAGAGAAAATAGTCTTCAAAGAGTAAGTTGTGTCAGTCTGCCAGTCAAGGGATCAGAGCTCTCCTGTGGTCCTACAAACCCTTGTAAATAGCAGTAAGGTGTTCAGTTTAATAATTAGTAGTAGCTTAATTAACTAAAGATTAGTCATTTAGCGGTTGGAATGTGTGTCTGTCTTCATGATAATAAAATGTGCTTGCAATGGCTTGCCTTTTTATTTATATGAAATATGGGGTATTTTTCTTTAGAAAATAGGGAAGCATTGACAATTAAAAACATAAAAAGAGACTTTCTGGACACTTTACTACAGACCTGTGGTATCACAAGTGGGACCATGGTCACTGTACATTCTGTAGCATTAGCTAAACTCTTGGTTCCCTGAATTTCCAGGAAAGAAACCTGGCTGAGTTGTAATGTGCCATCTTTCTTGCTTTGCTTTTTACCAGTGGTCTTTGGAGTCTTTGTTGACATAAAATGGGATGCAAGGAGACAGAAGATGTCATTCACAGGAATATCATTCTGACATGGAAGTGATCCCAGGCCTCACCACTTAGTGACAACAACAGGCAAACCTCTTATTCTCTTTCAGGAAATAGTTAAACCCTGTCTTAAATGTACTTTGGTATTGTGCTTGTGTTTCTTCTATTGGAAAGGTCCTTCCTTCTCTCATTGTTTGGATTGTTGGCAACCTACTTCTACTTTTTCTTTTTTTTTTTTTTCATGGCCAGTTAGCACTTGTTTGTTCATGTGCCAAAGTGACTTTTTATTTTAAATAGCTCTTTTCCCCTCCCTCAGGTTTACTGCTTCATGATGTATTTACAGCCAGCACTTCCATCCCCTCTCAGCCATTGCTTTTCCAAGCAAAAATAGCTGATTTCTTCTGCTCTTTTGTAAAATGAATTTTTCATAAGGACACGGAATTACAGAATAATAGTCATCAATAATTGCTGGCTCTTGCAGCCAGTGCTAACCACAAAGTCTTCTTGTGCTAAAATGGAAGGTATAACACACTTCAGCTCATAACCAAGGCTAGCATGTTCAAATACAGAGTCCTAAGTCTTTATCTCTGGTTAGTATTATATGTAAATGGTCTCTTATACTAATGTGATGAGCACTTCAACCTTCCATTGACTTCAATGTCTAAGTATATTTCCTATTGCCTAAGGTCTTGAAATGATAAGCATTAGCACCAACATAGGACAATGCTGCCCTAATTGTCAGTATTTTCTAGTGTATTTCATTATATCTACATTATATGTTCACAAGCAACCACATCTCACTAGAGCTTCTATAGCTCCTGACACTCAACTGGAATTTAAAAAGAAAAAAAAGAAAAAAAATTATTTCCATCTCCATATATACTAACCCAAATCAAGGAGAAGATTCCCCAGTGTTGGAGGAAGCTGGAGGTAGGCACAGGAAGTGATAAGTTGGGGAATGAGAACCCCGTAGTATGCCAGTAATCTTGGCCTATCCAGTTTGAAATCAGAACAGGAAAACTAGAAAAGTAGTTAAAATATTTTTGTAGGTGGTTGCTGTTTAAGAGGTGTGGTGATGAGGTTATGCTGAAGATTGTGTTTTCCCTTTTGTCTCTGTGCCTAGATCCAGATAAAACCAGTGAACATTCTGGATATGTTTTGGAGGGTGCAGTTTATCCTTTCTTTAATTTTGTAGAGCTGTAGAATAAAGGGACAGGAAACGTCCCTCTTTCTTCTCCCATTAATCATTTTGGTTTTCAGCATTTTCAGTAGTTGGCATTGGATTGGCAGTTCCTTTGGAAAGAAATAACCTTTGTTTAATTTTGTCTGCAAATGGTCTGCTGCAGTCCCAGATTATGATTCATAAATCTTCCCCTCTATAAATAATACAAGGGTGCTATGTCCTAGCTCTTTGCTCTTGGCTTCTTAACTTCCTTCCTGTCAGTATCTTCCCCTAATTCTTTCTTCCTTTTTACTAATTTGTGATGAGCAAGATCAGAATGGGCCTGCCCTTTGCTTGTTGAAATATTCCAGCTCCAGTTTCTTCAATCTTCTTTTATATTTTGGATTCATTTATCATGACAATGAGAACTCTTAGAAATAATCCATACTTACTTACTGATTTAGATTTACCATGAATGCTCTGCATTGAGTGCTATGAGCACTGGCTTTAGTCTATCAATCCTAGCTTCTCGAGTTAAACAGACAAAACTGTAAAAAAATAATTAAAAACAAAATATTAATTTATTATAGTTTTTAGGTTGTCTTTCAAGTAGCTTCACCAATTTCAGAGAATACAACAGAAAACAGCGGCATTTCAATAAAAATTTCAAGTGATGGCAAGTCATTGAAATGGGATTAAGAATTAGGTAGCAATTTACTTCATATAACTCTATAACTTGTCTAAGGTCTGACCCTTTATTTACTTTGGGTGCTACATTTTAAAATTTAAAATGCCTCTTTATGGCACAGACTTCCCATATCCAAGGTTCTTCCTGTAAAAATCCTTTCTATCTCCACTGGGGTTAAATCCTCCAAGATTTGTGAGGAACAAAGAAGCTGAACTTGCATCTTCCTCTTGTTCAGCTTTGCCCATGGAGCAGAGCAGTAGAAAGTGTTACTATAAGGAAACAAAACAGGACATGTTCTATTCCAAAACCGTAGGATGGAGTTCTCTGTGATCTGTGCTCCCATCACTGTGGGGACACTTTAGACCACTTTGTGCCTGTTCACTCTACTCCTCCCTCTGTCTGCTTGGTTTGTTTCCTCTTAACCAAATATTTATCTGTGTCATCCCTAGGATCTTATGGCACAAATAACCCCCGCTGAGAACAGTCCTAAGGATGGAAAGGGTCACTTTATCCAAGTCTGTATTCTACCTCTAGGCTGTCATCAAAATGCCACTGAAGCACATCCAGGCCTTTGTGGATCCTGTTTTCTGCAGGGAAAACCCAAGATGCTGGTCTTTTTTTGTAGCAGAAAGATTGGTCCCTCTTTGTGTGTACATGCACACACTGGAGTCATAACATGGAGGTCAGTAGGTTTCCCTGGAGCCTTTGAGCATCCTGCAGTACAAAGGAGAAAGGCAGAGGATATTAAGGAGAGGAAATAAAAGCAGCAAATGAGTAATAATACTTTACAGAGTCAGGTGCAAATCTGCTCATTATGGTTCTGAACTCAGGCAACATGCCAGAGCCCAAGATAGAGCTCACATAGAGCCCTGGGAGGTTATCCACTTAAAAATATGGCCATTAGTACATGATACAGTTACTGCTTCTCCCACAGGCCAACTTAAATGATACATATTTAATGTGATGATTTGTTCAGGGGTTGGGGACCCAAAGAGAAACGAGAGGCCCAGAGCATCAAGTGAGCTGGGGAGGCACTCAGATTTGATTTCAGACATTAGCAACACTTGGAGTGACAGGCATGTGATGAAAGAGAAAATTTAACTTTGCCTTGCATGGTGGCTTATTGCAGCACTGATGGGAAAAAAGGTCCCATTTTCACAGCTTTAGACGTTAGCACCGAAAGACCTTTTCTGCTCTCTTCTTGAAATGCCTGAGTGATCTCTTAAAAGCCTGCATGGAGCTGAATAATTTTTATAGTTCTTCAACTTTTGCCTACACAGCATGTACATGTGGGTACCCAGCTGTACCCTGCCTTCCTCTCACAGTTACAAGAACAGCCCTGCACATCACCTAACATCGCGTCCTTGTTCATGCCCTGACCCCAGCCACTAGTGCTCAGCTGCAGAGAGCAAAGAGCTGGGGCAGACCAACCCCTGTTGATCACTTCTTAGCACTGTGAGTAAACGGAGATTATTCCTGTGTCTGGTTGGGTTGGGTAACCAAAAGGCCTCGTGAGAGACTAGGGCTATTTGATCTTCAGTACTGGGGTAAGGACATTATAGAGGGAAAGATGAAAAATTTCTCTGTGGGCTTCTCTAGATGAAATACAGGCAGTTACCAGATTCATCTAACTGGAAATAGGAAAAAAATCTATTTCTTTCATATCTCACTCTTCATATATCTGTGAAGGAAATGAACAGTTATAATGCCAACACAGCAGATAAAAGATGCCAAAGTGTTTATAAAGATCTCCTCGATGGTTGGATTTCATCAACTAACGTACTTAGTTGAACCTTGATCCAGCAGAGAACTTAACTACGTGTAACTTTAAACCTATTTGTTACCTCAGTGGTGTTAATTGGGTGCTCCCAACGTACCAAGGAAGCAGAAGCACTTTACTGCTTCAGAGATAAATGGCATGGCACATTTTGAATCATGGACATGGGGCTCAGCTTCTATGTAATACCATCAACTTTGCTGCCTATTGCTGCCTTGTTAGCTTAAAAATTAAACCTTGGACTGCTTTTCACAATGAAGAAAGGTTTAATTTTGCCAGTATCAGGTAACAATGGAAACTTGGTACAGGTTCATTATATGTTTCAGAAGTTTATGAACCCAGGTTGATTTAGGGTGCAAGCCTACACCAAGCAAGCCTTTTCCAGCCTAAATGATTCTATAATTCTATGAAAACTTTATCCTTGTGGCTAAGCTCTGCCCAATTTGCTGTTAAAAATAAATAAATAAATAAAAATTTAAAATAATAATAATAATTTTAGGAGGAGCAAGAATCTTCAGGAAAGGGATTTTAGAAGTCTACATGACAGGTTTCTAAATACTTGTATATTTACAGGCTTTTGCAAAGTTTGCTCTGCTGTAATTTTGTAAATGTGTCTTTCATTTTAGAGGTAATTATGTGCAGAGGAATTTAAACCTCACTTACTTGACAAAATGTAAATGGAAAGACTGTTTTCCCAATGTGAAAGTTAAAACCACAATAAGAGGCCCTGGAATGAGGTAGGAGGATATCCACAAGCAGCCCCAAAAACAGAGTAGGTTTGGGAGTGCTCTGTCAGGGAGTTATTCATTTTGAGGCCAGAAACTTCACAAGCTTCAGTTGTGTTGGTGTTTCATATAAACAACTGAATGCTCACCCAGAAATTTTAATCTATTTCTTTCAGAAAATGTCTTTGCCATTCATGGGGCAATGGAAAGAATAAAATGCAAGCTAATACACAAGAAATTCATTATAAGAAGGAAAACAGGTGTCTGTGGTGCCCCAGCCTAGCAGGGATTCTCAGCCAATTTGTTTAGAAATATGCCTGCTGTTAATTTAAAATTTAACATTCCCAGCCTGAACTCTTTCCCCAAATGCCCTACTTTTTGGAAACTCGGGAGTGTGCACTTATGTAGAAGAGGAAGCAGATTCACAGCTGTACATGGTTTTCAATCAGATTTTAATGTTTCATGTGTCACTCTGAAGTCTACTTTTAAAACTATTTTGTCCCCATTTGCTCACCCTTTGACCCTTGGAGAGGTTTGACTCATGAATCCTTACTCCCTACAGTGCATTTCCTGGCAGAAGACATTGAGTATCAGGTCTTACGGGCCCACCGTTGCTCTGTTCAAATGAAACAAAAATCCAGCCTTGAGATACATGGGAAGCAGGTCAAGCTTTTAATCTTAGCAGTGAGCAGAGGGCTGAGCAGAGCATCTATAAGTCATTAAATCTTCAATTTTCTGCCTCTCCTTGAGGCTTCCCCTCATTCCCCTTGGGACTTCCAGGCATATCAGACTTACTTCAAATGCTTCATACAGTTGGAGTAGAAAACCTGCTGAAAAAAAAAAAGGGGGGGGGGGGGGGAAATAACCATGGAATTAATCCTCCCATGGACAGCCCAGCAAAGCTTGCAGAGAGCCATAGCTCTCATTGCAAGTAGACAGTAGTCCTGTACATGTATCAGAGGTCAAAAACTGTTTTTTCATTGCCATGGAAAAGATCAAGAGAAAGCCACTACCCGTGCCAGTGTCACAAATGTGGTACCCCTGTGTGTAATGCCTCTTGCAGCAGACACAACGTCTCCCCAAGGTGTCTGCCCATCGCTTGGTGGTGGTAGTTCACAAAGACATTTTCCAGCGCCTTTGAAGCCTCTTGAGCACTGTCATCAATGCAGCTGTCCAGTAGGCAGCTCAATGCCCCTGAACACCCTGCAGAATTACTCTTGCTTTGCAGCCTACACAGAGACCTCTTCCACCTGCTGCATTAGTTAGTTTGGGTATAAGGAACAAGAAGCAGCAATGGAGGGAGAGTAACCCACATGTGATGGTCCTTGAGACTCTTTGCTGCTCCGCCCTGACCTTCCAGACCAAGCCTCTTTACACTCTCAGCCAGCCTCTGCTTCTACTCCTCAGCAGTCCCACAGGGTCGGATCCAGGTGCATGGAGAAGGAGCTGAGACCCCAGAGAAGAGGGGAGAAGGGTGAAGCAAAGCATTGCTTCCTTCTCCTGCCTCTACGCCCTAAGGAGGAACATGCTGTACCTGGCAGCAGCTCTTAATCAGAGAGGGTGCAGGCAAAGCCTCCTGCCGAGACTCTGCATGATGCTTGGTCAGACATGTGCAAGTGACTCACTACATGTAGGCAGGTTTGTGTGCTAACAAGTTATATAAAGCCCTGCCACACTATCTGAAGCACTACTGTGAGTCTTCAGTGCCAGTTTGGGCCGCCTTTGCCTTTTTCCTGCTTTGTTTTTCTGCCTGCCACTGCTGGGGTTGGATGGCTGAGACCTTACTGACTGTTCTTCAAGGCAGGGGTCAGACACATTTTCATCTCCCTTTTTGCACCCAACATGAGAAGGGCAGCGGTTTCCACATTCTGCTGGGATATATTGCTAACTTGTGCTATTCCAAGCAGTCATTCTTCTCACTTCAATCCCAGACCAGTGTAATTGCATTATTTTTTCTTTTTTCTCCTGCAGTTAATGCTGGAGCAGACCTCAATGGTCTGTGTTTAAAATCAAACCCCTTGGTTTGTGGAGTGCGTACATAGTAAGGAGAGACTGTTCTGCTACTGTGCAGCATATTTGTCTGGGGATAAAAAAAAAAGAAAAAAAAAAGGACTTTTTGACCATTTATCTCTGTATTTCATTTCAGAACTCAATAGTTTTGCCTCCTGAGCTCTTTTCTTTCTCTAGGATCTCCTCTTTCTCTTGCTGCTTCTCAGTAGGCACCATCTTTGCTTCTGACTTTTGAGTTTGGTGTTACCTTGGTTTTATTCCCCCCTTTTTTTTTCCTCTGCCTTCTATACCCAGGTGACTTCAGTCACACCTTGGACTGCAGAAGCAACCCTGTCTTGACCAACTTACATCTCTGTCTTGGCTTCTCCTTTTGCATTCTTCTTAACATTTCTGCCTGTTCCTTCACTCTTCCATCTGGCTATGTGCAGCCAGAATGACAGGCATTGAACATTTTCCTTTGCAGTGCTCCCCTTACCTCTTTCACAGTTTTTAACTTTGCTGTCATCTCCATATGCATCCCCACTACCTGATTTGATTCTTTTCTCTCCTGCCTTTTCATCACTCTGGCTTGTTTCTCACAAATGTTGAGTATTTTCTTTCTTTCCAACACTTTGTTTTTCTTCCTGTGTTTTCTGCTAAGTCCCTTGCCCAGACATTGATTAACTCTTGCTTTGCTCTTTGCCATTTTCTCCTGTCCACCCCAGAAGGACTCCACAAAGATCATCTCTTATAACACCATCATTCCCTTCTCATCAGACACATCACTCCCCATGTGAATCCCTGGCCACTCTCACTGGCATTCCAGGGTAAGGTCAGGCCTCTTTTTACTTACTCTTTGAAGCTTCACGCAGCTACACTCCAGCCACCATCCTTGATTTTGCCTTGTGTCATCCCTTACCCCATCTGCATATCTCAGGGCTGGTCTCTCTTGTCTCTCCTCATTTGCATTACACTCTTCTATATCTGACATACTTAAGGAGTCTGAAAGATTCATGTGGTCAAATTTCTGTTTGTAGTTCTGGCTTGGAAGCATACCTTCAACAGAGAGATCTTGTATCACTATTTGTTCATATAGCTTCAGGAGAGGGGGACCCTTTCACGTGGTTAGGTTTCCATTTCACACCTCTGTTGTGCTGCTGATAACTCGTCAGGGAAAGACTGGTGCGCTTCCTGTCCCCTCACTCCAGATGCTAGGACAGCCATCTCCACTGCCCTCCCAGGGAAAGAGGCCCCACTCTGCTGCAGTTAACGATTGCTGTTTTTTAATGGCAAATACCATTCAGCGAAACCAAAAGCCTGAGGAAAAGCAATTTTAGGTTCACTTCCTAGATAAGAAAGAAAATTCCTTCCTGTTACTGATTCCATAAAGGAGAGCAAACCAACCTGCAGAGTCTGATAAAGTCAGCCCTTTATTTCAGCTCTGGCTATGGGCTATGTTCACACAGAAGACAGGCAGCTCACCGGGGATTAATGCAAGAGAAGAAAGAAAATGATTTGGCTCTCCTACTCCCCTGAGGGGAGCTGTCTTTATTTTCCAGCACTGAGGCTGCAATGATACTGTTGATGATCCCCCTGCGGTGACTGTAATTCATAACTTGCTGCGTATGTCACTTGGGAGAAAGAGCTCCTGCAAGTTTGGATTTTCCTGACCAGCCCTGATGGCTTTTTTGCCACTCACCAGTATTCCCAGAGCCATAGTGTCTGCTTGGGGAAGGAGGCTGGGGACCCTGGCTGATGCCTCTGCTGGCATCGCTGTGCTCCCCCTGGGCTGGGCTTATGGCGATGCTGCTCTCTGAGCACCCACCTGGGTCCCCATGGGTCTCACACCATTTGTGGTTTTGGCAAGCATGTGCTCTGCTCCCTTTCTGTCACCGACGCTTGTGGCAGTGTTTGTTTTTCTTTGCTTTGAGCTTAATAATCGGCAGATCCCGGTGTGGTAGCCGGGCATGCTTGCTGTGCGCGGCGGGCAGCAAGGGGGATGCTGCCGAGCAGCGGTGTGCTGCTGTCAGGGTGATGGCTTGCTTGAAAGGCGGTGACAAGTGGTACAAGGGTGGGAAATGTGTTTTCCAGACGCTCAGCCTTAACCACTTCCCCTACTTTCCCTTTCAGATTTTCTGTCTATCTGGCTCATAGGTGCGGCCATGTCCATCAGCATCGCACACACACAAATACAGCAAGCGCCTTTGTTTGCCAGCGTGGACTAACCCTCCGGCCATTTATTCTGAAAGATGAAGGGAAAATGTTCCCACGTATGGGTTTTGCAGGAAACGGGAAGTAGGCGACAGCAACCAGGGCCATGACCTGGCAGACCTCTCTGTCTCATGTAACTCAATCTTGTGGCGGGTGGGGGAAAACAGGGAAGAGAAGTCTGGCCCTGGGACTGCAAATCACAGCCTGTGATGACAAGAGGGGGCCTAATAAAACTCAGCACCCTTCACTTTTAAATGAAATGAGTGGGGAGGGGGAGGGGGGAAAGGATAATTTATTGCCTAAAGATATCTCAGGGTATCGCTTTCCTAGAAATGCCTTTCACTGGCCTGTAGAGTTTCAGTGATGGAAAATGTGAATACAGCTTGGAGCAGTTAAGGTCTTTATTTGAATTAATTATAACAGCTATAACAACAAGATTGTGGAGGATGGGGGCAAGAAGGTCTTGCATTGCCCCCATCCCGTCTCACCGCTTCATCCCCTGAGCACCGCCTTCCTGAAGGACAGCAGTGCTGCTGGAAAGGGCAGGCTGGGGTGTCTGGGTGGCTGAGGTGGCAAGGATGCTCCTGCAAGGATGGAGACCCACTGCACAAACTCATCTGGCTGGCTTGGGTGCAAAATCCCCCACTGGTCTGGCACACCAGGATGTGACAGGGCTCAGAGGAGGCTTCTGGCTCCTTTTTGGAGGAGTCATTCGGTCATTCCTGTTTTCATTGTTTCATTTTGTTAGATTTTGGGTTATGTACAGTAATTTTCAAACAAAAACAAACCAACAGCAATAGAAAAACTTTGGGAGCTTCAGGAATTCTGCTGCTGTAAGCACTCAGAACACTGAGAGGCTGACATCTCTCTGCAACTGTGAAAATGGGCTGCGAGCAACAAAAACAGAAGCCCCCATACACGATCCAGTGCAAACTTCTTTCTGGTTGGGTTGCAATTGGATGTCTTTCCCAAAGGATTTTGATAGCTCTCCTTCTGGACCCAGAATTTTTTTTCTAATTAAATTAAATAGAAGGGAAGAATGAAAGGAAAATTAATTAAGAGTGTTTTTTGTTTGTTTGATCTTATTAGATGGTTAAGCTCAATTTTTATTGAATCTTTAGGCAGAGATTCTGGTTTGTTTAATCTATCTGTCTGATTATTATTATATTTCTGGTAGGGTGAACACCAAAGAATAAATGAAATATAATGAAATAAACAGAGCCAAGTGCGGCTGTGCCCTAGAGCCATCCGGTCTCACTATACAAGTGCGTGTTTCATCTCTCCCAAGCAGAGATTTCAGGGCTCAGCTGGCACCAATAAAGAGGCACCACACCAGGGGGGAGAGCTGTGGCTCTGCTGCTTAGGGCCTGCCCCAGCACCCTGCACAGGGTGAGGGAGGAGATCAGCATATTCGCAGAGCCTCCACCTCCAGACGTACGATGCCTAAACCTGCTCACCGCGTCCCATTGAGCTGGAGCTGCAGAGCTTTTCACATGCCTCAGTAATAAAAGTTGGCTGGTTTCAGGGCTGTGCTAGAGGCATTTGGCACAGCCGGTTGGGCCAGCTGTGAAAAACTCAACTGGTTCCCAGACCACCTGTTAAAATCTGCCCCCAGCCAGCCCCACCATCCGTTGCCACTGCTGCATCCCCTGCCACACGCCTGGCCCGTGGCTGTCCTCCTCCTCCTCACTCCCCTCGGCACCAGCCCTTCCCCATCATTATATGAGCCACTACCACCAGGCAGCCCTCATGTAGGAGATAACCAAACACACATCCTGCAGTCTTATGGAAGTGGGAAAGTTGCTGCTCCTCCCCTCACCCATCCTGCAGCGACAATATAACACTTGTGCTTTCTGTGCCCAGCAGCTTCCACACCTCGGAAAGCCCAGGAAAAGGGAAGGTCAAGGTGTCCGCCCTGTCACGCTGGTCCCCACAGCCACCGCTCCCTGCCAGGGCTTCACTCCGCACCCTATGCTGTTCACAAAGCAAACTAACCCTGCTTCATCTGCATGGCTGTTCGGAGCACCTTCACATTGTCCTAAGGACATCCCGATCTTCAGCATAGCTTTCTGTTCATGGTTTAGCCAAGGCAAAGCTCTGCAGGCTTTTCCTTCAAATCCAGAATGAGCTGAGGACTTCCACACTTTGGTTCAGACTAAGGCAAAGCTTTCAATATGACATTGTAGTGGATTTTCTTCTCTACCCCTAATTTGTGACCTTGTGACCTTCTGTGCTATTGCAGCCTGAGAAGAAAAAATATCTTCTTTCACCTTTGTGCACGCTAATTCTTAATAAATCTTTTTCTCCACTGCTGAGTTCCTGAGAAACAACAGTAGAATATTACATGCATTTTACAAATGGAAAATGGGATGCCAGCTGGTCTGAAACAGCCTTGATCCAGTGCTATAGTTACTGTATTAACTTTCCCAGCCTCTGTTTTTCCTCAGATTAAAAGCAAATTAATTTTAGCTAAAACCCACTCTCACTTCTGATATCCTCCTGATACTGGAAATAAAGAATAGAGGCGCAGCTCAATCTGCTATTCTGCTTACCAACAGAGACTACTCAGGGTTAGCAAAATCATATAAACACCAAAATAGACAGAGAAAGGGAAGCAACAAGGCTAAAGACTATTTTTCCAGCACACCAAGAAGTAAAAGGGAATAGGGATCTGACCCGACGAATGAATGCACACTCATTTATTGAATGCCCCAGGGTGGGATCCAGTCTGGAAGGTTGCCCGGGAAAGACCAGAGTTTTCGTAGTGGGAACAGCCCTTGCTGCGATGGACTTGCTGAGAGAAAGCGTGTCTGTAGCGACCACTGGGTGAATAAAGAGAGGCTCATGTTCTCAGAGGATAAGCACCCAGGTGTGATTTGTCTAATCAAACACCTCTTAAATATGTGAGTTTGTACCAGAAATCACATGAGCCCAAGCTGTCTTACAGAATCATCAGTGCATCTTGTTTACGCTCGGGACTTAAAAAATACCTGGAGAAAAACCTGTCATAAAAAATTTTTGTTTTCCACTTCTGGCCGTAATCCCAGAGGGGAGAAGCCACTTTATAAAAAGTAAACCAGACCAAAGTTAAAGTCCTTGTCAGGTTGGATTGGTGCTGGTCAGCTGGCTTGATGCTGTTGAACAGGGTAGTATTTCTGAAACAGAAGTTTCTATTACATACTGTGGTAATACAAAACTTCTTTAAGAATGAGCAGGATTATTCCTGTCAGGTGTACTCCTAGCATTAGCATTTAGTGTTGAACTGCTTTTTGGGAGTGGTGTAATTCCCTACACATTGCACAGGAGAACGTATTCCCCCTGCCCTCCTGGATATTCATACTCTCTGCTGGAAATGCCAGAGCTGTTCAGAAATGCAGCGCACCTGTCGATCTGTTCAAGGGGTGGTATCCACGTGCTGCCAGGGTGGAGTTAACATCTGGTTAAACGTTAACCCGGGGCTCAGTTCCATCCTTTTACAATGTGTAACCTGCTGTGAGTAAATGATAAACTGCTCTGGGTGCAGCCCTGGTTGCCAAGTACTTAGCTCATGTTTCACGTTGTTGCTGTTCAGGGCCAAATCAAATAACTGTCACAGGTAAGTGGAAAAGATGCTGCATATTGATTGATTCCTTACTCAGAAAGAGAAAATAAGATGAAGATTACACTGGAAAACACGTTGCCCAGTTCAGTATTTTCTATACTACTAAGACAACAGCAAAAAATGACAAAGCAGAAGCAGGAGAAAATGACCTGCCACTGTAGAACAGAGCTCATAAGGGACTGCCTCTCATTCTTCCAATCACGGCAATATTTCTCCTCCTCTTCCTCCCCCCTGCTTGCCCCTCAGCTCCCAGTGCAAGGCGTTACAAACCTGGGCACAGAGCCTGGAGCTGCAGGCAGCTGGAGCCAGCCAGCACAAGTGCCCCGCTCGCGGCCCAGCCACTGCATCTCTCCATAAGCTCATTGCAGGCTGAAGTCACTGCCCAGCCTCCCTGAGAGCCCGGCAGAGGATTGTGCAATCATCCACATCCACCACCCAAGGTGAGAGGGGAGGGCGTCCCCTTCCTCTGCAGCATCCGGCATCACCTCCGCTCGGCGGCAGGATGCTGGCCGAGGTGGACGTGGCCATGCAGCCAGCCACACGCCCTCCGCAGAGCTAAAACAGCAGATGCAGCCCGCTGTGACCTCTAGCCGGGCTTGCCCTTTCCACGTGCACACACATGCCATGCTTTACCAACAGCATTCAGATTCCCCAGCCCCCGAGAAGTCCAATCTTTGGATAATTTCTTCCCTGGCCTGCTTCCTGCAGACCTCTGTGTGAATTTGTTGCTGTCACCTCCCATGAGTTGACCCTCAGTATTCAGAGGCTTTAGAATGCAAAGTCAGGCACGAGGCTTCAAAGCTGAAGAAGATAACGTACAGTTCAGCACAGCTGACAGGTGCTTGCTTTCTGGCCTCAATTTGAAATGATTTCATCATTTTTTAACCCGTAGAGGTTTTACACGATTATTATGGTTCTTCCTTCTTCTTTTTCATGCATGCGCTTTTCAGCTGTCCTCTCCCACCCCTGCTTCTCCCTCCACCTCACACCCACAGACACTGCAGGCTTCCTGCAGCACTTTTATAAACTGCCAGAAAGGAAGTGACCTGCTTACATGTCCAGCTCGGCGAGCTGCCTCAGCAATGCTTTTCCTCCCTCCCTGCAGCAGCACAATGTCCTCAGCCCCTCCGCGCATCTGAAGAAGGGTGGCTGTGGGCTGCACCACCACTCTGCTGACAGCTGCCCTCCCGCACTCGTGACAGCTCTGCTGCAGAGCCTGCATCACCAGCTTCAGACAGAAGCGGCAGGATAAGGTTATAACTCTGTTATTTAATATTATTGTTATTTTAATCAGCGTGAACTGCTCACAGTAGATTGCTCGCTGAAAATAACTCATTAATCACGGGAGTCGCCCGCGGGAGGAGCCGCCCAGAGCCCTGATCCGGCAGCGCTTACGCAGCAGGATGCCCCTGTTATCAGTGAGGAAATCCATGCGCCTGGCTCTACGTACACAAGTGTCCTCACTAGTTCCTGAAGGCAGCAAAAAGAGAAAGTCCTGCCCAGCCTCGCGCAACATTATTGGTAACCGCTGCAGTGAGATGTTCCCGTCTGTTTCTGCCCTGCTAAAGAATGAGGCAGTCAGTCTGCCCTCATCGAGACTCAAGCTGACCCTGCAGCAGTCCCCCACAAAACTTTATTTTCTCCCCTTTGATCTTTCTTTTTTCAAATTCCTTGGGTATATAAATCCCTGTAAACTACATTCCCAGATCCTTCTGGTTCCATGTGAAGCCCAAACTGCAATTCCACAGCTAAGATTTTAGAAGATTTCTTGCCACCATCCTAATATCCCAGATGTTAGCAAAATAAGAGCTGATCATTCTGTCTGTTCCTTTGACTGATGTACAGTTGTATATCCAAGACCAGTCTAGGTCTAACCACCTAACAAGTTAACAGGGACATCACTTGGGAAGACGGCCTGATAAAGTAACAACAGGATGATTGTGCTTTCTGGATTTGTACCTAAGTTTCCCCCTGTTCAATTTTATTTCCACTCCTGCCAATATTTTCATCTGCTTTTTTTTTTTTTTTTTTTTTTTTTTTTTTTTTTTCCCCAGAGTAATAGCATGGAGGTATGCAAGGAGATCTTAGGGAAGTCCTACAAAAGAATTCAGCAATAAAAGAGTTTTAAAAAATAAAAAGTTTAATGTTTATCCTATTTTTGTAGATCCCCTTGTTCTGTGTTAGAAGAAAGCCAGTTCCAAATCATGCTTACTATTCTGTGAGAGATGCTCACAGAAGCTGACTCACTTTCAGCTACTACTATGGAAAAATATCTCCAAAGCACCACCAGATCTAGAGTCTTCTGGGACTGGATCCTGAGTGGGAGCAATTGGTGCTGTGCCACCAATGAAAGCAAAGGCCCTTCACGTGGTGTCAGAGTTCTGCTGTTCTTAGGAGAAGCAGATGAAGCTCAATACTGATGGTGAAGTGAAAAGCAACTTTATCTGCTTAGGCAAAGGGAAATGAAAATGAAAATCATCAGCCTGCAATCAGGAACAAGATAAGAAAGAGGACGTTGTTCTGGAAGTGCATTAAATATCTCGCTCCCAAGTACAGTACAGGAATATGAACAGGCATGTTTATGAAATCAAGCACGGAAGTCTCTACTCAAGAACTATTGATTTAACCCAAGCCTGGATGTAGTCAGACGGGGTCTTTCTGGGTTAACAGGCTCTGCAGGCAATTGCTGGAGAGAAGGTGCAGGAGCACCGCTGTTTCTCTGATCACTGGCATGGTTGTGTGGGCTCGCTGCCATCTGTCCCCCACATCTGGGCACAGAGGTGCCCCCACATCTGGGCAGAATGTGAGATGCCATTCCCTGGCTCTGCTGACAGAAATTTCACCTACCCACTGCCAGATGTGAGGCCTGAACTCAAAATTGCAATACAAACAAACCTGCCTAGTGAAAGTACGTGGTGAGCTTTCCAGTCCTAGCAGGATTGGAGCACTGTCCTGTTCACCTGCCTTTCTGACCGTGCTGGCTTTTGGTCTGAAGGCCAGGGAAGAAGAAGGGAGACCATTAGGGCCGTGAGGCAGTGGATGGAAGTGCCCATCTTGGGCTGTGGGTCCAGTCGGTCACCATGGAGAGAGGCCTGCTCCGTGCCCCCTGCCCCATGCCACCCAGGCCTGCTTACCTCCAGCTTATTTAGAGTCATTGAGGACAGAGGCTTTGTCCCATCATTTGTAATAAGGCCAGGTTTATTGTTCTTTCTCAGTTCTGCATTACAATTTTCTCTGACCCTTTGGCAGCCACACTCAATTCCCTAGAGGTCTTTGCACATTATATTGGAAACTTACAAGCCAGCATCATTTTTTGTGGATATTTTTTTTTTCTTTTAACCAAGGTAGATGCTAGCTACTAGCTACAAACATCACTGTAGTCTTCTGTAAATCCCATCAGGTTATTATTTCAAGCTACAATGCCCCTCTAGTTAATCCAGACTAATACTGATTTTTCAGCATGAAGGCTGTTTTGCATGGTAAGGGTGACAAATAATGTTTTTACTTCTGATGATTAAATCCACATACTGTTCGACTCAGATGTTCTTTTCAAGGGTCTGATCTTCCACAGCTAGTTTTTCATTTTCTTAGCATATGCATCCTATCATTGATTGAGCTCAGTGGAAATGGAAGATGCTAACTGACCCAGAGAACAAAGTCTTTTTTTGGTTTGCAGATGGTTTCTCATTATTGTTATTCTCATGAAAAAGACTACAAGTATCTTTTGAGTTTCTCAGTCAGAAAATATATTTCGTCCACTTCTTTTAGTGCCATCTAGAATGTGAGATCATGTATTCTGTATGTTCAAGCCAAAGGAAAGCACATTGCACAGCAGACCGAGAAATTCAAAAGATCTCCTACGTTTTTATATTTTATTTAATTAATTATTCCTGCACCTATTCAGAAGTGTAAGATGACTGGTGTCTAATTCCCAAATCTTCTTTTTTTCCCTGTCTTTTTAAAATCAGTTTTTCAATATACCTATCTGATTCATACCTATTTCATGCCTGATTCATACCAATTTCATACCTGTCCAATTCAGGTGCTCACAGACAACTAAAAATGGCCCTGAGTTTACTTCAGACAATACTTTAAAGACTGTAAGATAAAGTGCAGCAGCACCAGACAATTTAAAAATCTTAATTTACCAATGTATTATCTGATCTGTTTCTTCACTAATTCAAGCTTACAGTTGTGTTCACAACCAGTAACACTCCTTTCATGAAAACTGTTTTCCTACAGATCTGTTTCTCATGGTTGTTTAAAACTGATGACTACGAAGATATCAGCTGCAAACCAACTTCTCTGGTGCTCAAGGACAGGTTAAGGCTTTTCTCCCACTCCCGCTCACCCTCATGGCTTCTCCGAAGTCTGCTGAATGCTGAGCTCATGCTGCAGCTTTTCTCTCCGTCAAATCACTTAAAGGAGTCACATACTGGGTGTCCCCCTGGGCTGTACTGTGTTCTGAAACATTGATGAATTTTACTGTCACAGTCATCTTTGTTATCTTCATCTCTCCACTAAATTTTGTTCCAGTAGAGCAGCAGTAACTTGTGCCCAAGTTACCAGGGGGCACACACATATCTGTACACACACACACAAACACATTTACAGATGCATGTATGTATAGATATATCTGCAGGAAACAATTGCAATTTTTGTTGTTTCCGCAGGATTTCAGATCAGGAATGACTAACAACATTTTGCATTTTTTAACCACTCGTGCTTATTTATTAGTTGCTTGTGTTCATTATATTTGCTTAGCATGTATCATTAGTTTTGACTTGGAGACGGGTGTTCCCCAGCAGACAGAGCAATGCTGCCATGAAATTTCAACAGACCCACCTGCAGCTGCACAGTGCTTTCACCAAGTGAGCTCATTTCCCTCATGGCAGCACAGAGATGGTTCGAGTCCATCAGCAGAAGGTGCAACTAACGGGACTGGCATTGCTGTCGCCCAGGGGACCATGCTAGTCTTTCCATACATAGCAGTAATGTGACTTTCATGTGTCCATGAAAGGTCAATATTTTACTGCACTTCCCATCTTGACCCCAGGAGAAAGGGTAGCAGAGCAAAGCCTTTGCCCTCACCTTGTTCACTTGCACAGGAAAAATACGTGGACAGAGGGGTCTGCCTTCCTCCCCAAACCCCAGGTACCATGTAGGTTGAGCACTGCTGAGGAAGGAGACTTTTATTTTTCTGCTCAGCAGAGCAAAACCAGGGCACAAACTAGCTCTCTGCAAGCAGAGACAGGCACTGAATTCATTGGATAATCTGCTGCAAATTATTTGCCCAGCTCTATTAATTAATGTTTGTGAAGCACTTGGAGGGTTAAATGCCCTTGAGCCGTCATTCACCTAAGCTTTGCCCCCAAACTGACATCAATGAAAAATCCTTAATGGTGTTGGTAGCAGCAGCAGCAGCACTGAATTTTCAAACCCTCCTGAGGCAAGAAAAACATGATTTTCCCCTTCATTTTATGGTCTGTTGAATCTTCTGTTTTTCTTGTTGTATAGGAGGAATAATGTTCATGGCCTTGGAGTATTCTTGTGGTTTTCTAAATGCCTCAGCTTTAATTTGGCATCTTCCACACAAAAAAATTTATTGCCTCGTATACTCCTTTGCTGTGAATGTTGTCCCATCCCCAGTTCCATGGAGGGGTCCTCACATCTAACAATGGGCCCACAGAGCTGCCTCTCAGCTGGTGAGGAGCCCTGCCTTGTGCCTTGGCAGGCAGGGATCACACAAGAAGACAGACCCTGATCGGGGGGAGAGGTCAGCCCGGACCTTTAGCATTGGTCTGAGTTCAACACACCCATCTCTGAAAATAAATAAGAAAACATAATAAATGCATGCACAGGCTGCCTATTAACAAGTCCAAACCCCAACATGTAAGAATAAGCTTTGTGAATAAGTGCTCTTCCCAGTGAAAGGCGCCGCGGGGCGAGCGGCAGGGGTGGGAGTTGTTATGTCTGGTGGTGCCTGCTCTCGGGCTGGGGCAGAGGAGACACTCCTGGAGCCGGGTCTTCATGTCTGAGCCTCTCTAAGGGCTGGGGTTTGGGTTCCCAGCCTTCCAAAAAGAATGTGCTTGAATCGTACAAAGAAATAAAAAGTATCCAGACTCTTCCAGCTTGTGCCTGTTACCCTAATGGACTGAGATTCAGATCCCTGAATTCAATTTCCTTCTGCAGAAATTACATTTTGCAGTTCCAGGGTTGATGCAACCCTCATCTAAACGGAGAAAGGATTAGCTTCTGTCTCATCCACTCAGAGAACGTCAGTTCAGATGGAGAAAGAGGACAGACAGTACAGACATCCCCCAATAAGTCTGCTCTTGCCACTGACTCCCCTCTCCCTCTACCCCTTGCAGTTGCCTTGTGGGTTGTCACAGCACCTATGGTCAGGGGAGAACATGAACTGCAACTTTAGGGTGCTCTGCAGCTGAGGGGAAAGACCGAGCAGAGCCACAGCAGCCCTTTTCTCCTTGTACAGTTGCTGCATAAGTGTTGTAGAGCATCCTACTGACATTGTTATTTCTTGTGCAGTAGCACATGGGAGCTATGGCTGTTAGGATAACACACATCATGCCAGTGCTTCTAGTTTGCAATCAAAATGCTTAAAACACACAATGGGAGAAAAGAAATCCTATGGGACTGAGCGAGGAACAACCTACCTAAGGTACTCTCATGTAGTAGTAGCAGAGCTGCAACCTTGAAGTCCCAAGCCCTGTTTAGAGTAACACCTTGCAGCTCCATAGCCCTAATGAAGCCCATGACATCCTTCCATGCATGAAGCCTATGCTTCAGCCCATCTGTATGGTCCAAAACCCATGGGGATATCCACAGTGTCATACAACTCTTCATGTAAGGACTTTGCCCCAAAAATCTGGTCTGCAACATTTTCATGGCAGAGCAAAATTATGGCACTGAACTAAATGGTAGCTTGAATCCAGGTCCAAGTCTGCAGGAAGACAGGGAACAGCTGCCAGCAGTTTTCTGCCATATGGCACCACAGTGTGTGATACAGGTTACTAATTTATCCATATCAGTCCAGGTACATACCTGAAGATATTGCGTTTTTGATAGTTTAGCTCATTTTCTCATTAAACACCTGAAATTAAGGAAGACACACAACACTCCATAAGTGGTTAGAATTAGGCAATCCTGGTCAAGCAGATAGTGAAGAGGAATAAATTAAGAGACTATTTCCAGACTGGGATCAGGTCAGATAACAATCAACTCCCTTCCTTTGCCTGACCTGCAAATTCCCCACCCCACCAACAGCTCTTGCTGTGGCAAGCAGCGTCCTTCACATGTTGCTGAGCAATGTGAAAAGACAGGGGAAAGACTTCCTGCGAGGGACTTGATCTCCGTTTCCAGGTGCAGTGCCCAGCAGCAAGGATGTCGGGCACGCCGTGCCTCGCCTTTCCTAAGCTCCCCCGCCCATGGTCACTGCTGCCAAACTCCATGCGCTCATCGGACACGTGAAGGGAAAGCCAGCCTCTCCCTGACCCACAACGACACGGACACTGGCTGCAGCACGGCACTGTACCTGTGCTGTTGGGAACTGGTTTTGAGTGAAAGGCGCTGTCAAGTTTCCCAGGACAGGGAAAAGCAGCACCATAGAATCACAGAATCACAGAATCATTAGGGTTGGAAAAGACTTCCAAGATCACCTGTCTAACCATCACCCTACCACCAATGTCACCCACTAAACCATGTCCCTAAGCGCTACGTCCAATCTTTCCTTGAACACACCCAGGGATGGTGAATCCACCACCTCCCTGGGCAACCCGTTCCAGTGCCTGACTGCTCTTTCTGAGAAGAAATGTCTCCTCATCTCCAAACTCAACCTCCCCTGGCACAACCTGAGGCCATTCCCTCTAGTCCTATCACCTGTTATCTGTGAGAAGAGGCCGACCTCCAGCTCCCCACAGTTTCCTTTCAGGAAATTGTGTGCAGGTCTGTGGCTGCAGTCACCCCATATAATTGGTAAAGGGATGGCTGGAGAACATTCATCTCGGTGGGCCAGGCCACATACAGCTATTCCTTTTCATGTCTTTGCTAGGGTGAAGATGGGTTGCATCTGATGGGAAATCCTATTGAATACTGGCCTGTTCTCCAGAGACAGATGACCAGTGTGAAGGTAAAAAGGGACAATTTTATACCAGATGTATACAGGTTTTCTGTCATGAAGTGGCACCTTGTCTTGTTGCAAGGTCCTTACGGATGTAGCACAGGCAGCATCTTCCAGGCCAACAAACCCTCAGTAAACTCTATCTGACAAAAAGCTTGGGGGAACAGGGATATTTTTCTCTGTGGGGATATCAAGATTGAGTAACTGTACTGGTTAAAATCCTGCTGTGGGAATTTCTATCTCCATGCAGAGCCTGTGCTTTACAGAATACTCAGCTGAGCCCTCCTTTGCCTCAAGAGCACCAGGTTCAGCCCAGCACTAGGGGCTGCTCTGAGCCTGCACCCAGGTCTGACCTAAGAGGTATCATAAAATGTATGGTGCATCCACATGTCATGTTTGCTTTGTGTTGTGACTCAGGATGCTTATCAGAAGCAGCTGTTGCCAGATGGCTTGTGTTACCACCATGGAGCACTGCAGAGAGTTATTTCTCTCTGGCATATTCTCCATCCAAATGTCCAAAGCTGAACATAGATCTCTCCAGCACGCACATGTTACCAGGGTGTCCTCACGGCCCTTTGATGGGAGTGGCGGATGAGGACACACCAGAACTACATCTCAGAAACGGATGTAATTACTCTGCTTCATGGAGTTTCATTTGTAGTGCCTGAAAAGTATCTCTTCCATTAATCACCTCCTTTGAAGATCTATCTTCCAGCATGTTCTTTATGCTGCAGCCTTATGTGGTCAGAAATGTGTGTTCCCAGAAGGTCTAACACAGCCTCCCTTTAACCCAGGAATATTCTCACTTGGGCACCGTGAGCCTGAGCAGGCTGGCCAGCAGCTCCAGCCCTCCTCTTCCCTGAGTAAATATAGCTAAGAGAGAAAGAGCTGTCTAAATCTCCTTCTGCTCCTCTCATTTGCACACAAGACTGCTGAGCGTGTGCGTGTGTGCATGTTTGTTCGAGGAGGGGATCGGATAATTAGGTGGTGATGGGAGTGAGGACACTCTCAAGGCCCTGGGTCTGCCCCCTACCAGATTCTACTGGCATTTTCTGAACATTTCTATTAGCTCAGTGGGCACAGCTTGTATGCAAATAAATACAATAATGCTCAGTAATTGTTTGGTATGATGGGAGCTTGGGATTCTTTTTTTTTTTTTTCCCCAAGCATTGTTTCTATTTGTCATTACAGCTCACTTTCTAATCTGTCTTTGTTGGAGGTTTGTCTTTTTTGACATTGTCATTTGCATGTAGGCAGAGCTCTCTTCTCTGGCCTGAAGAGGCATTTAAGGCCAACTGTTTCTTATATTATTTTTCCTTTTTCTTCTCAGAGAAGACAACCAGAAAAGACAGGAAAAAGTGTTTGGTAAGAAAGACAAACATATAATTAGCATAAATAAATATAGTATTATTTGATGGTTTTCATGCATGTTACTCTTTCGACTGCTCATGAGTTGTTTCACCCAGATTGTAAAATATTCATATTTATATGTTACTCAGAAAGAGACATGATGCCCTGGAGAGGCTAATTCTTGGTTTGCAGATTGTTTACAAGCTGTCAATTGCAATTTGAATATATTTGCAATTCATAAGTTTGATAAATAACATAAATCACGTGGCATATTTTCTGCTCCTGAGCTGTAGTACATCCCTGTATAAGTAACACCAAGGTAGGCAAGCATTTGTCTCTCCATCTGCCTCTCAAATCACACATTTAATGGAGCAAGCAAACATAATGCCCAAGAGTACCTCTGGGATCTCATAACAGTGTTCTGCCCCGCCTGACTCCCTGGAAAGCTCTGATCCCAATGTGTTGTGTGTAGCCACCTTTCGCTGAGTCCTGTCTCAGTTTCAACTCATACATGAACAGGACAAGTATTCTGGACGTCTTCTCTATATGGCACCTAGCGCACCATGGGACAGCCAGCCAGAAAGGAACAAGAGGAAACTTATTCCACAGCAGCTTCAAATTTAACACAGGAGCGGATGGCTGGGAAGTTGGGTCTGGCCAGGGGGGTGATGGGGGGTGGAAGGGGTTGGTTCGTATCCCAGACACGAGGGTGATTCTGTTCTTTGAAGGGGTGATTTATGCAGTTATCAACACAAGGCAATTTGCAAATTGCATTTTACAATAAAAATGCCAAATTCAGCATTTATTTCTGGCTCCTGTTTGTTTTTTTTTTGTTTGTTTGTTTTTTTTTCCCTTCATATTTAAAATGAACTTTTGTAAATACTTTCATAAGGAATGAGAGAATCTTTGAATATTGCCTAGGTGTTGAGGTTATTATTTCAAACTATATAGTTACTTTTCATTTTGCTTCTCATTTGTGCCAAATTTGCTTGATGAAATTGAACCCAATACTGACAAGCATCTACACTATAATGTCCTTTCATTTCATCTCCTGGTGGAAACAAAATCCTGTTTCTTGTTCTTCTCCTAAAACCATGGATATTACACTGCATTGCCTGTGTGCATGAATAGGTGCAGCCACTCGAAGTGTCATGAATCAATATTTTCAAATTGACATTTTTCTCCACCTTTATAATAGCTCGAAGAGATTCTCTGTCCTTACAGTTAGATTTTTTTTTTCCTAATTTTGAATCCCAGTCTCCTTCCTGTATTTCATCCTTATCCTTTCTTGTCCTTTGCACTATAAAAAAGAAGAACAACAACAAAAAAAAAAACTATATATTCCATCTATGGCAGCCTCATTTATATCTGCAACTTCTCAAGTTTAACTGATTGTCCCCTCATTTTGCCTGACCCTTCCTGCTAGATGGCATTTTTCAAAACCTGTGATGATTCTCCCTGCCTTTTTCTAAACTATCTTTAGAGGGTTCACATCTTTCTTGAAGTCCTGTCCACAAAACTTGACTCTGTACCAGTCAGGACCTAGATAGATAGTGGATAGATAGGAAGTGTGTCTCAGATGTGATACTCATCTTTATCTATCCCCTGTAAGATATTTTTTTTGTTACACAAGTGGAGTCACCATCCCTGGAGGTCTTTAAAAGACATTTAGATGTAGAGCTTAGCGATATGGTTTAGTGGAGGACTTAGTGTTAGGTCGAAGGTTGGACTCGATGATCTTGAGGTCTATTCCAACCTAGAAATCTGTGATACTGTGATATAACAATCATTTTTGCTTGCGGTATTCTGTATGTAGTACACCGTCTTTTGCTATACAGTTGTTGTCTAATGAATTTTCTCTGAGCTCATATTTTTGCAGATGAGTTTTTTCAAATAACAATTACTTCTCTTTGTGTTTACTGAGCTGTGTCTATTTTTTTTTTTCCAGATTATTTTGCCAATTACGTAGGGTCAGTTTTAGGAAGAACAGAGGATAGCGATCAATTGCTTTTCTAGGGTAACTGTGTGAATCTTAAGAATATTTTTGTTGCTGTCATTAATCACTCCTGGTTGGGCTCCCTGGCCTGTACATGGTCTTGGACATCAATCAGGTAAGATATACTGATGGGTATTTACCAGCTAGTTGGTGAAGCATTGTGAAAAATCTCTTATAACCCAGACAGTGCTAGAGAACAGAAATATGTCCTAGCTCATTGTACTGCAAGCAGAGAGCAGGGGAGCTATTGAAGTCCTACTCTTTCTTTGATTTAGCTGCTCCAAGGCTGCCCTCTCTTTGTGTGTTTTTGCATTTGGTGGCAGTTGGGCTCCCTGAGACCACCTTTGCTCAGGGCTCTGTCAGGGAGGGTGAAGGGCTGGGGCTGCCAGTGCTCAGGGCAGTTGTGATCTGAGGGTAGCCTCAGGACACCCTCCCTGAGTCTAAAAGGTGGGATGGCATACAGCAAAGACAACAGATGGCAAGGCTGTCTGGGCTGATGGCAGAGTGGCAGAAATGGGCTAACCAAATCTTGAAGCTGACAAACTCTCTAAAACCAGAGATATTGCTGTCATAGGGAGAATTACTTATTGCTGTTTGTGGTGCCAAATCGCTTGCTTTAATAATTTTTCTGTGTGGAAACAAAATATTTTAAAGAAAATTAACTAGTTTGATACAATATCTCCATGTAGACCATCCTCAAATCTTTCCCACTCTCATTATGTGAAGTTCTTCTTTGAACTGTGTCAACCCACCATTAGCATTTGCCATGTGTACAAAGTCAATTGTTACCCTGAGGAATGGGATGGATGATGACATGCTTAGATAGTAATGCTTTAAATTAAGATTCCTGAATATGCCTCTGATGTACGGAGGTTAATTAAGAAGCTATTGTGAGCTGAATTAATACCATTTGCTTATTGAAAACATAAGTCATGAGAATTAACAACAAAGTCATAAATGTATTTCCCTAAGGGCCAGATCCTTCAGCTCTTACTCATTTGATCAATCTTTACTCAAATGAGTAGTCCCACTGAATTAATTGAGACTACACGTATGAGTTCATTTATCTGAGTAACTGAGGATTTGCACGGTTTGGTCCCACCAACTTAGTGTTAATCTAAAATGAATATGTTTTTAATGATAAATTGGTATTTAGATGGGCTATAATGATTGTTCATATCCAAACCTTGTTTTAATAAGATTAATTGAGCCTGCCAAGTAAATACATGCAGTTCATTATTAGTAATCAAGTGACAGAAAACCAAGAATTACCAATTAAAAGCAGAATTCTGACATAGACAAAAAGCAAGTGAGAGGTTTCATTAGTTTCTTTAACAATACATACATTTTCTCTGACATCTGAATGGAAAGCTGGTATATCTTCACCATTGAACTAAGTGCCACAATCCCCAAGTTAGTTCTGAGTGAGTTTGCTTCAGAACCAAAAGCAGGAAACCTGCCTGGGTGAGAGGGAGGGATGCTTAGCCAGAAAGGCAACAAGCCAGCCCATCCTGCTGTTGCAAGCCAAGATGCTCATACTATGTGCTACTGCAATGTTATCTAAATTCACGGCCATGTAAAAACATCAGCTCCCACCATGCTTGGTCAGGGATCTCCTTCTGCTCTGCTGCAACACTCTTATGTTGTAGGAGAGTCTGAACTCACTGTAAGAGTCTGTAAGACTCTCTGTAAGAGTCTGAACTCACCCGTAGCACATGCTGGCAGCAGTGAAGGTTTGTACAGTATCTGAGGTAGTTGTGAACAGTAAATGGTGCAAAAGGGGATGTCATTCCCTCCCCTGTGAACTCAGTTGTGTGCAAGATGCAGCCACCTTTCATGGTCATAAGACAAGGCCTGGTGACCCCAAAAGCAGAAGAATAGTTATGGCAGAATCTGATCCTTAAAAGTCCCATGAAACGTCTCTGGTTGGGGTCAGACAAAGAGCAGCTGTATCTGTACCTCCAGTTGCGCCAGAGCTTGTCTTCAGTGGAAACACTTTTGGTCAGAATAATTAGTGGCAGTTTCTTTTTCCAGACTCAGGATTTGGGGGAGAACAATCAACCATATGAACTGCTCCTGTCAACAGCCAGGAGGTTTGGGGTTGTTTTTTTTTCTTTGTTTTCTTCTCTGGCAACCTCTGTCTTCCACCTTACACTCCCTTGCCACTGTACTCCTTTCCAGTGCAAAGAACTGCCCAAGGACATGGAGGGAAAGGTTGTCCTTATGCCATTTCCTCCAAACTAGAAGAAAGCACCCCAAAGAGTGTTTCCAGAGACTCTCCCTCCTTCAGGACTTCCAGCTTGGGGTGGGTTTTTTTGGAAGATCAAGGAGCTCAAAGCCAAAACAATGCCTCATTTAAAGACCAAAGAAACCAAAGCAAATTGACCTCAAACCTTTAGCAATTTAACAATTGGAAAATGATATTAATGCACACTTTGATGTTTGATTTTCCATGTTAGGAAAACAAAGATCATTTATCACTACACATTTTTATTCTCTGATTTCCTTTAAATTCCTCAGAGCTGTCTCAGCCACCTAAGGGATACCAACTCAACAATAAGTAAAAGCTAAAAAATTCCTGCCTTGATTTATAAGCCTTCGTGCTGAAAAAGAAGGTTGTATTTTGGGAGAAACTGCCTGTTCCTGGGCCTTTTGTGACATTTATTTTGCCATTCCCAGTAGTTACTTACATTGTAAACACTTTCTCTCTCCATCCTACTTCAAAGTCATGTACTAAAAGCAACAATTTAATACAGCAAACTGAATAACAATAATAAAGGCTTATTAACTGGCTTGGGAAGCTATATTATCCTCCAGGATTCGGTATTTAGCTTAAGGAGCATAATTTTTTTTTTTTTTTTTTTTTTTCTGCAGTCAGCTGTCACCCATGAAAAGCTGGAGCTCTACAAAGCGTGGGTCCTGCCCGGTGCCATCCCAGCCTCTCCCTCGGTCTCCATGGCCACTTGCAGGGAGGCAGAAGGAGGAGAGGGGCCGCAGGCCTTGCTTGGCGTGTGTGTGGTCCCGGGCTGTGCCTCACAATGAAGCCCGTGGAGCCGGCAGCGCTCAGCGAGCAGGCAGGGGAGGGGGCGCAGGGGGGGGCTGCAGGCTTGTTGGCAAGGGTCTCTCCTGCTTTTAACGGGTAAGAGGCAAAGTGAAGGACTAGACAGGAGGCAATGGTATCAGGAGGCGGAAAAAAGAACGGGAGGAGAATACCAAGGCAAAGAGGCTGTGGAGGCTGTTTATGAGGAAAACTGTCCTGCAACAAGAAAGGCTATAAACGTCGGCATTTGCATTCATCTGGGAGTTAAGTGATAAACGAAGGGTCTACCAGAGAATCTGGCCTGTCACAAAATGCTGCAGGAGCCGGGGCGTTCCTCTGGTAACCCTGGGGCCCTTCCAGGGTCCCCCGGGGTTCACACCTCCCGCTGCCAGCTGAGAAGGTGGACATTAATGGCAGCAGTTAACACTTCAGATCACCAGGTCACGCTGCCTTTGCTCCCCCTTCAAGCCCCTTCACAGCGAGTAAACATACAGGGCCGTAGACTGGAAATGTGTCTTCTGGTACTTCCGCAACACAAACAGTGCGGTAATGGAAAAACAGTCTGTTTATCCTCAGAGTGTTAGCAGATGGCAGTTCCTTCCCACTCCCTCTCACTGCTGCAAGCTGCAATGGTCCCTGAGGCCATCACCAGAGACAGGCCTTCTCCAAAGCCCGTCGGTGGGGCGTGTGGGGGGCACAAACAAAAGTAAACTCCACGTGCTCTTCTGAGGGGCTTGTGCAGGAGCATGGATGACAAGGAAACAGGTGCACTCATGACATGTAGGTACATCTACTCTAGCTGTAGTACTGCACATACATGGCTTGCCCCTACAAAAAGGATCAGTCTGGACTTCCTCTACCCTAAGCCAGCAGGCCGCGTGGCCTTGTCCTAGCCCACAAGGCAAAGGGAAAAAGGAAGGGCTCATTCACAGCATCTTATGTTATGAAGGTGGGAGATGTGCAGTTAGTTAAAGAGAGAACTATCACACCAGGAAAACTGCTGCCCTGCTGACAGCCTTGACACCCAAATATCCACAGGGTCACTGACTGACTGCTTCTTGTTCTCTGACACAAAAACCTGAACATCTAGGCAGGACTTCAGGGAACTCACAGCTAGGTGAGAGGTGCAGCCTGCACATTCAGAACACCACGCTGTGCTCTGCCGTCACAAGTAAGACTCACATCACCTCACTTCAGACATCCCACCTTCCTCCATGAGTAGTCACTCCTTTTACAGTCAAAGGAGGGAAACATGCATTTCTAAGGAGTGACTCATCTGACATATTTTAGACACTTCCTCCAGGAGGAGGTGAGTTACACTGCAGCACCTGCAGTATCTAGGGTGGTGCCTGGTTGTGTTGCAGACATTACAGCTCTGCACATTTTGCCAGCTGAATCCTAGCTGTCTTAAATCAGGCATCAAAGACATTGGATATTTCAGAAAGGTTCATCTTGGGTTTTTGTGCTCCTCATTTCCCCAGCTGTGCTGTTGTGCAGAGAAGGTCATCAGTATCTATGGGCACTAGAGTTTGCAACAGCAGTGCACAGAAGGGAGATAATTTCAACATATTGAAACCAAAGTTTGGAAATCATCAGCGAAATAAAACCTAGGGCTGTATGCTGAACACTGAACATAGAAAGGAATACTGGCTAGCCTCCATTTGCTGTCATGTCTTCAGGGCCAGACACAGGCAGCATGCATGGGATGGGATGGGATGGGGAACTGGAGGTGTAGTCACTAGTGTGTAGCAGGGAGTGAGCATATACTCTGTGCAGGGGCAATGATGGGTGCAATCTCCTCGCCTTATCCAGTAAATCTATGTTTGGTATCAGCCACCAGCATCACACCTGCTTGGGATACATAAGAGCCTGCGCACTTTTGGAGCAGTATGATCTGACAGCAGCCTGGAGACACAGGGTCACCTGAATTCTTTTGGCTTCACTTCCCTCTTCTCCCCTTGTAACCCCACTGCTGCTGAAGCCACCAAAACCACTCAGAGACAGTTGTGCCTCAGTCAGTGTGGATGGCACTGTTTTAGCAGATAAAGCTAATTTAGATTTCTGCTTTGAGCATGCCCAAAGACATATACACTTGAAAAGCACCTGAAAACTTAAAATATTCAGCAACTTGCTACCTGATGCAAAGAATCAGCAGCTTCTTCCCAGAATATCTCACTGGTGCTCATCACCACCAGCAGCAGGATGAGAAGAAAGGCTGTGTCACTGGCCACACAGAGCCATGGGAATAGGGCACCAGTAGAGACATGGCTCCAGCTACTCCTCAAGTTTTTGTTTCTACCATGAGGACTTGGTTTTGCACCCTTTGCTCCCCTCTCTGCCTGCAGTTGGGATGGCCACAGCTTTCAGTCTTCTTACATGGCCTTAGTACTGTTGTTTAGAGATCTCATGGAAAGAATGAATGAAAAAATGAAACAAGTGCCAAGCCCACCTATGTGGTTTACTTAATCCTGACATGCCACAACAGAACGTGGGGACTGCATCTTACTCAAGAGGAAGTGATGGTTCCTGTAAACGATGCATATTTCTTCGGAGGGGGTTATTTGCTTTTCACTGTCAAAGTTGCAATTACTCATTCAGACTACCACAGCGATGCATCATTCCTCAGTAATGCAGGTATGCAAGTTCCTCTTTGCCACTTGGAGAGGCATCCTGCCCTGCTCTTGCCTCCCAACAGCATATCTGACTGTGCTGCAGTGTCTGTGGCTGTTCTCTGTCTCAACACCCTGTCATAGGAAAGCAGTCTAAGATCCCTTGTAGGCATATTTTAGATGTGTAATACTGATATGCTTCATAAAACATATCAGTACATTTCAAAAGTTATTTCCAAAGCTAAAGCTAAGCCCTCAAGTTAAACAATATGAGGGAATGGAAAGCATCCCACATGCCAAACAAGAATCAGCACACATCTGAAAACCACTGAAGGAAATGGGCAGCAGCCGCTAACACAAAAGGAGCTGTTTTTTCCCCTGTCCTGTCTTTCATCCCAGTGGTTGTGAAACCACTAGCTCCAGCAGGAAACAGAAGGGTGAATTCATGTCATAGGATGTAATGGAAGGTAGGAGGCTGGAGGGATGGATGTCATTTCTGTGGTGTTCAGATTCACTCTGAACTGTGCTCCATTCACTTGGAGCTGTTGTACCGGCCTGACTAACAGTCTATGGTAACAGCTGAAAATCCCTTATAGGTCATTCATATCCTAAGGTAATGCCTTGAGTGATTTTGAGAACATCAAAAAAGTAAAACCTACCTTCTGTCCACCTGGTACACACACCCTGGTGGCCATCAACATCTAGTTACAAATGATGGGTCTTGGCTGCCCCATTACTTCACGGTTACAGTCTTTAATCTCACTTCCAAAGCAGAGTGTTAGGAGAAGGTCACAAAGGATTTATTGAGCTTCCTGGCCCCAGAAGGTATGTGTGAAAGCACGGCAGGTCTCTGCTTGCAATGCACAAGCTCACAAGCTCACAAGCTCACAGCTGCAGACTTGTGGCATTTAACTTGCTTTACCATAGTGAGGCTCCCACTGAGAGGCTGCTGTACCCAGATGCTAGTGTCCTTTATGCCTACCTCCTTAACTGCAAACCTCTCACAAATGCCAGCTGCAGGAGCTTCAACATCATCCTTCATAAGTTTTTCAGCTTGTCTGTCACAGTATGGTGCAGCTGAAGCATCAGCCTCATTGCTGGCACTAACTGGGTCATTTATTCCACTACATCAGTTTGTTCAGCTGAGAATAGGATACAGTATATTGAAGGCAGGGGATCCTATGTTTCCTTGCTAACCTTCCAAAGTCATGTCAAACATTAGAGGAGACGGAAAGCAGCAGCAGCAGCACACTCCACAGGGGTCCCTTGGGGTGATAGAGACATAAACTGACATAAGGAACATAATTCAAATCAGTCAAAATGTTTGCATAAATTGGTCCTTTTTTTTTTTTTTTTTTTTTTTTTACTGTGAATGACAAAAGCAAACTAGAAATCTGTCAGCAGTTCTCCATGCCCTAAAAAAACAGAAAAATCTCTTTTCTCTAAGGCTATCAAGGATGAATGACTTGCTGGAGCCAAGGATTTACCGGGGAACAAAGCTCTGTGGACATCCAAGTTTAGCACAGTGAAGACTGAGCTGACAAGTTCTGACTAAGAGGCAAGTGGTTGTAAAAGATACAGGAGTGGTTCCTAAGTAAGAGACTACTCTAGTCACTTTGCAGAAGCTTATGTGGATGAAGCCTACAGACTCATTTCACACAGAATCACACAGAATACATGAGGAGGGAATGAACCTCTGGAGATCATCTGGTCCAACCCCTTGCTCAAAACAGGGACAGCTAGGGCAGGTTGCCCATGGATATACCCAGTCAGGTTTTTAACATCTCCAAGGATGGAGACTCCACAAATTGTATGGGTAAACTGTGCCAGTGTTTGAGCATACTAGCCATAAGGGTTTTATTTTCTTACATTTAAATAGGGTTTCCTGTGCTTCAGTTTGTAATTGTGGCCACTTGTCCTGTCACTGGACACCAATGAAAAGAGCCTGGCTCTATCTTAACTCCAGGCCATCGGGTATCTACACACATTGATGAGATCTTCCCTGAGCCTTTTCTTCTCCAGGCTGGGCAGATCCAGCTCACTCAGCCAGTCCTCACAGAAGAGATGCTTCAGTTCCTTGATCATCTTTGTGGATCTTCATTGGGTCTATTCCAGTATGCCCGTGTGTTTCCTGTGTTGGGGAGTCCAGAAATGGATTCAGGAACCTTGCCCAGACACCATGACATTTCAAAGATAATCAAGATTGGCCTCACAATGACACCAGTATCTTCCTTTTGCTGCTGATGTATCTGCAGAAGCCTGCCCTTTACATCCCTCACAAGATTCAACTCCAGATAGACTTTGGCTTTTCTAACCTCATTCATAGATACTGAGATTGTGCCTCTTTATACCTTCTACCTTATGCATTCTTCAGTTTTTGTGCCTGTTTTTTCAGGAGCTCCTTGGTCATGCAGGCCTCCTGCCCCATTTTCTTGATTTCCTGCAAAGTCATATGAACCATTCCTGAGCCTGGAGGAGATAATCCTTGAAAATGAATCAGCTTTCCTGGAACCCTCTTTCTCCAGGGATGTTGAACATGGGATTATTCAAAGCTGATCTCTGAAGAGACCAAAATCTGTTCTGCTGAAGCCCAGGGTGGTGATCCTGCTTTTTGTCCTTCTCCCTCCCCTTGGGATCCTGAATTCCATCATCTCATGGTTGCTGTAGCCAAAGCTGCCCCAAAGCTTCACAACCTTATCCAGTTCTTCCTTGTTTTTGGATAAAAGGTCCACCTCCCCTTGTAAGATCCTCAGTAACCTGTTGCAGGAATTTGTCAGCAAGGCACTCCAGAAACCTCCTGGACTGCTGATGCTCTGCTGTTTTGTCAACTCAGCAGCTTTGGGGTACATAATTATATTTGCAACCATGGAGAAAAACTGCTGTAGGAACACCTGGAAAAAAAAATAGGTTGGTCAGCTAAGATGAAATGCTTCCAAAATTAAAAAAAAAAATAAAAATAAAAATAAAGATGAATTGACACTGAACTATGGGCAATTATGTTAAAGAGATCTTGAGCTACAAAAAGAAGTTGAAATGGGAGTCAGAACTGTTTTTAAAGGAAAAGAAAAAGTAAAGTAGTGATGCTGATGATAATCTTAAAACACTGTTTATTTTAACTGTCACTGAAATGCAATGGATTATGATGAGAATGCTGAAAGGACTGGGATCTGAAACCTTCAGCACTATTAGAGACTGGAATTTAAGCATGAGTGCATTCACTAGATTAAGGGCCTTGACACTGACAAAAGCTGGGGAAGTAAAATAATTGTTGCATGTTTCTTAAGTGTTAATCAATATTTAGCACTTCTGAGAATCAAAAGAACACAGTAATTCTCCTTCTACAGTTTAATCCCTCTTTCTTCACATGTAAGGGAAGGAGGTAAGGAAGTTAAGTGACTTGCAAGAACAGGTATTAGCATGTAAGAATTGCTGGCACTTTATTCAAGGCTCATCCCAGATCATGCTCTTCTCTGAGTAGGTTTCCAGAAATCCAATTATACCTGGCAGAGCTGATAGCTTTAAAATGTAATTACAGCAGGAGGAATGCAGTACAGTGTATGTATTTTGTTAAGACATTTGATGCCTTGCCTCATAAAATTAGCCAGCAAAACTGAAATTCAAATTTTAGCCTTGATAAAAACACCAAAAGCTAGGAATTGGCTAGGAGTGACTCAAACAACAGGTACTCAGAAACGACAATGTCCTGAGCTGGGAGTGGTTCCAGCAGGGTACCACTGGGACTGGATGAGATAAACTGCACATTAGGTCTGCAGATTATATTCAAATTGTGGTGAGCAAACACCACTGGGGAGGGGGCGAGGAGGGGTGTAAACTAGAGGAGTTGGAAATGTGTGAAATGCATAACAGAAATTAATCTAAATTGTGTTAAATACAGGCTGAACATTCAGAAAAGCAGGTATTGAAAAGAGAGACACAAAAACCAGAAACATCAGTAAGACCTAGTAAGTACTTAATAAAAATATCAGACAGTAAAACAAGTATGCTTGGCAGTACAAGAGAATGACAAAACCAAATTTCTATGGGGTTATGTATTCAGGAGACTTATGTTAGGCAAAGGGGAAGATGGGAATCCCTTTCTGTCCAGCGTGGGTCAGACACTGGTGACACGCAACTTCATGCTGTAAATTAAAAGTAGGGAAGAATAATCCATACTGGTACAGGAAGGATTGAAGAAAGATGTTACAAAACTGAGTGAAATAAAATATTTGTGATGGGAACCAGATGAAATGTCCTCACATCAGATCCTGTGACAGTGCTAAAAAGTTTGTCATGGGCTGGGTGGAAACTAGTGAGGAAAAGTGTGCTTAAGCTTGTATGCGATGGACACAGAGGGATGGTTTGTTATGTGGTTAAATATACATTATACATTTCTGTGCTATCAGCTGGAGTAGGACAGAAACTCAGTCCTCGTCATCAAGAAGAAGATGGATGCTCCACAAAGCAAATGATTTTATGACCATCTAGACAGTGGCCATCAGGACAAATTATTGCTGGAAAACGAAGGGCATCCTCTGCAAACTACTGAGGGGAACAGGAAGCCATCATCCCCCGAGGAGGGAGCAGCCCAAAGGTCAGAGGTAGGTTCTCCTTTTCCAGGCAACCCCAGCCTCAGCTCGTGGCACAGAAGAGCTCATCATCCATGTGTTGTCTTCACTCAAAGAGGGCTGGCATGGCTGGGGGGAGCTGTGGGGATATCCCCCCACCATGGGCAGCAATTGGAGACCCCAGTGCTGGCTGGAGAAGGCATTGCAAGGAGGGAAGGGAAGCACATTCACACCAAAGCCTCTGCGCCTGGAACACCACAGGCTCTGGAGCCAAAATGTAGACCAGTGGAAGGAACTCAAGCAAATCATTCATGAATCTAGCCTGCGAGATGGCCAGCAAAATAATTTTGAAAGTACACATTAAAAGCAGCCATAAAACATCATTACCACCTCTGTGAACCTGCAATCTATCTCTTTTTCCCATCCACCTTTCCAACAGCTTTCTTCTTCCCATTGCCCTTCCAAAATGAACAGTGCTCAGAATGCTATTTGTGTTGTCTACATTTATCTGTAGAATTAAATCACATACTAGTTTCCTTTTCCCAAACCTTCCTCCACAGCAAAGGACAGCAAAAGCAGAATTTGATACCTCTGAGATAGGCATATGTGCAGCCTGGTGCCATTCATCAGACAAATGACCAAACACAGAAGCTCATCAACCCAAGGTGACTAACAGAATTTATTTCATTCTAAAAGTTTATAATTAACAGAAATCCTAGTGAGTAAATTTCACATACTTTGCAGTAGCAGAAATATGGCTATGAATATACACTTCCTTGCTTCAGTGTAAGACATTGTAACTGGCAAAAGAGTGGAAAATGAACTGCCTGCAGCAATAATTCAAACCACAGAATACAGGTAAAGGCATTTTAAAGAACAGAAGAGTAAATCTGAGGAGTTGCAGAGGTGGGTGGTTTATCTAGCAATAACGTGCCTGTGAAAGAAGTTGTTTTATTCCAAGGCACTGCTGGAGGATCTGCAGATTCTACCCTGCCATGAACTTCTCTTAGTCACGCATAAACGTCTTGTGGTCTTCATTGACCCACTCCAGACATCCAGTTTTAAAGGGTTAGTATCAGACCAGCTCTTGAGCATGATTGCATGAGGAGAAAATATGCCCAAGAGAGACCAAAAAAGTGGCAGAAAGCAGAACTCAGGATTTCAATGGCATGTTAGATTTCACACTGGCATTTTGTACATCCCTACCAGATGAGGGATCTGGCTTGAGCCATACAAGACTCTCCTCCAAAAGGCTCATACTGGAGTCATTAACCAGCTCTCAGACTTGCTTGAGCTCTAATTTGCTGATTGTTTAACTAAATGCAGTATTGGACTTCTCCCCCACCAAACTTATGTTCAAAATACTCAGCTCCTCCTTCCTTTTGTATGCAACCTGGCTGGGATTCTTTCAAAATCTCTCCACCCTCCCTCTCAGCCTTGCTTGAACTTTTCTAAAGTAAAAACATATTTGTGTGAGGGCTTAATTTGGCAGCAAAGGATTCTGCTGTTAAATTTACATTGGGAACTTGTCCCAGACAGTACAGTGAAAAATATGCTTGGACATTCATTTTGAAGAGTTTTAACTTGTGGGTATTTTGTTTTGCTTTGAATTATTGAGACAAAACTGTTTCTGCGATGGGTTGTGCCCATTCCAGCCAGCTGTGTAACAGAGGGAGAAGAAAAGTCAAGGTGTTTCCCGTCCTTGCTCACTCTGTGTTGAAGCTGGGAGAAAGAATCTGAACTCCAGGCTTGCAGGAGGTAGAAGAAGGCTTGCAAGTAGCAACCCACCTGCCCACAATTAGAAGGGACCAGCCTTTGTTTCTTAGATTTGTTATACCAGTCAGAAGAAGGGTGAATCAATCAATCCAGCCTTTACAAGGCAACATTAAACAATATAACCATTGATTAAACCTCATTTTTCAATGTAGATTTTATCCTGAAGTCACCATCTTGTAACAAAAACCTTACCACAAAGCAGGAAGGAAAAATGTATTTTTTCTTTTGTGTTGTCCTTAGACTGCACTAAATTACACATCTGAAATGAAAATCATGAATGTAGGTTTGTATTTAAGACTTTTCCCATTAAAATATGGTTTTACCCTAGCTCTCTGTTTTTGTACTTCTGCATGTCAAGTAAAAAAATGGGATGTAAGCAAGGAATCATCTGAAAAGAGACACTGATGGGTATGTAACAACCCATGCAGGAGTAGCAGTATGTTTTATTGCAAATGCTTACTGAGAGGTTCCTTCAGACCAGGGTCCTGAAGCAAGTCAACTAACTCCTTGTGTCTTGTAGGGGTTTCTAAACACGAGCTTTATTCAAGCTACCTTGAACTGCTCAATGAAGCAAAGAGGAGGCATCCACCCATAGGTAACTGTGCCAAACTACATTCCTGCATTGGAGGTGCTGAGGAGATGGGAGGATTTAAAGAGAAGGGGTGTTTCATATATGTGGGACAGAAGTTGGGCAGAGGTGTGGGCTCACTTGGAAGTAGGGGTAAGTCTGCTCTGACAGGTCCTTGTCTAACAAAGAGAATGAAGGTGGGGAGAGTTCCCCAAAATAGGTGGAAACCCCACTGGATCTTGCAGTGAAACTTCTGAGACACTGAAGAACCTGTGCTAAGAGAGGAAACAAACTAGAAAATAAAGTGTAGTTTTGTGAGTAATAATTAGTTTATTCTGAAGCTAAGCATTCTCCTGTGTTTTTGTTGTTGTTGTTATTGTTGTTTGTTTTGTTTTGTTTTAGTTTGTTTATTTGTTTCTTTTTCTGAAGTCTCTTCCCAGCACCTTTTAATTTTTTGAGTTGGAGTCTTACTCACCTCCTTCAAACAGCCACAGTATACATTGTTGCAAGTGTAAAAAATCTATTTTTTAATGAAATTCTATTCAGAAAGTATGTCAGCCATAGCTGTAGTCTGAAAAGAGTTGTATGTATTAAGAAGCTGTGTCAAGGATTATCCAACAGACTTAACGTTTTGATGTCGAAAGGTGATTTTATTTTTTATGCTCACCTTGGGCTAGATGCTAGCAAAATTTCAAATTATATCTATTGGCAACTACAGGTGGGGACAGGACAGATGATAATCATGATCATAGCCTGAATTTATGTATTAATTCTATATTTTCAGTGGTTAGGTATATCTCTGCAAGAACTACAATTTTAGGAAACCAAGATTCAGCTTCTAATAAGTAAGGATCCACTCTAGGATAAGCAACAAATTTACTTTGCATGGATCAGGAATATCAGCAATATTTGCCACAAAGTTTGCTGAAGTTTGTGTAGAATTTGCCATTTTCATGAGATGGACTATTAAGAAGAAGACCCGAATAACAATTTTAATTTGATTTCTAAGAACAAAACTCTGAAAATATTATCAGGTTCTAAGAAAGGTTGAAATAAATAAAAACCTAGGCAGAAGCTGCAAAAGCTGCAGAAGTATATCACTTCTGGCTTACACATGTCTGTTGTGCAGACCTTTGATTATGACAGGAAATTAAATATTGTTGGTTTCCAAGTTTGACCCACAGTTAAAAGACACATCTTGGCAGAAATAGATCCTTGTGTCTCACCAACAATACATTAGTTCCTCTTTCACTGAGAAACCAATTATGGATTTGGTTACAAGACTGTATTTTTTTCCTCTGTTGTTTTTTTATATTAAGGTTATTTGATATTTGTTATACACAGCTTAGAGGCAAACAATCCACTGGTTCCTTGGTTATTATTTTGACAACATAAGTTGCCTTAGAAATATTTGAAAATATAAAACTAAGAGTTTGTACTTTGGCAGTGCATCATTTTTGCATCAGCATCTTCAGCTGAGAAATTGACGCTGACTTCAAGGCTGTATTAATGGAAAAAAATTGATGGAAATTTGTTCCCAAATAAAACCCCAAGTATCTCTGTACACCTAATCATTCAGCTTGTAGCTGATAAAATAAAATAAAATAAAAAATAATTTTTTTAAAAAAGCAAAAGATAATGCATCACTTGATTTTTTTAGTCATTAACAGTTATTTCAGTTTTCTTCCTCTGCTAGAAAAATTCACCATTATATGGGACATTTCATTTTGTCCATCTTGAATTCATGTAAATTCTGAGTCCCTCAAGTCTAAGATGCTTAGCTGTATAGTGAAAGAGTCCTAACATATTGTCAAACTATTAAAAGTTGTTTTTTTACAGTAGACTCTCCAGTTGGAAATTTTAAGCTCTATAAGGATAATATATAATGAAAATTATAAAGAATGACTGAATGATCTGTAGGGATCTTCTACATTATGCTAAAGTTTATTTTTTTAATAAATTCTTAAATTAGAACAAACTGTGAAGCTGTTTATAATATAATGCTTTCATCAAAAGACAAGTTACAAACAAGCATTGCTGGCAATGTTTGTGGTCATAAATGTAATTCTCTCCTAAAAAAATGCAACGCCAAAGCAGAACAGGAAAGGGACTTTACTCAGTAACAACCAGTCTGATTTGACCTTTCCATTTCAACAGACAAAATGGTCTTACCTTGATTCAGTCTTTTTTCTTTGAAAGAATGCCAGCATTTCAGACTATTTTAAACAGTATTAGAGAGCTGAGAATTGCAGAATGCAGTGGGGCTTATTTGGATCTGAGGAAATATTGTGTACTGAGGATTTAGCAAAGTGTGTGTGCACAATTCAGAGGAAAAATATTAGAAAATAATCCATTATTTTGTCTTCAAATTCTCTTTAAAGCTTCATTAATTCTGTGCTATTTATTGTGCTTATTCTTACCTCAAAAGCAGAAATGAAATATTTCCCTTGTGTAAACAAGTTTTAAATATGTTACAGTAACCTGCGAAACATTGATTTTGCTGAGGCTTAGCTACATATTGAAGTTAACTTCAACTGTGCACAACACGAATTCATTTGAACTCCAAAATTCTCTTTTAACATATACAAATTTAAGAAAATCACCATTTTAAATAATAAATTTTTGCTTATATAAATGATATTTTGGATTCAACAGCTCCAGAATCTTTTGAAAGATTAATGCAAACCATGCTGAGCGGCATAGTATTTATTAAAATGTCACTGAAAAGATTGCCTTTGTTTTTCATGAGGGTGTCTCTTATTTTCATGTATGAAAGATGGTATTTGTAACTGTTTCAGCTTCTTGAGAAAGGCAGTTATTGCTTCTTCCACTGGCCCATGTAATACAAGAATAGATACTGTGTCCCACTAACAGTGACAGTCAACATTTTTTGACTTAACATGATATAACATTGCTTTATACACCAACATTATAGCTGCAATGAAGCCTTAAATATTCATTTTTGTCTTGAACACCTTCAGATGTTCTATAATGTTTTAACATGAATCCTCGGTTTAGTTTTTCTCTGTCTGTTTTCTGTTTTCTGTAAGGACATCAGTATGCTTCCCTCTGTTGCCATTTTAGAGGCAATAACCACTTAAAACTAAAGGGGTTTCCTAAAACCATGGAATCGTAAGCCAGAAGGACATAGATGTTGTGGTGACAGAGCCTGGGCAGTTGTGTCACATTTGTTGTGTCAGTGCTGAGACACGAGTGCAAGAAAAGCTGTTCAAATAAGAGGATGGCAATGCAATGTACCATTTATCCTGGAATAACCTACTTCCATCTGGCTAGAATGTGAGGAAGTCAGTCCTAGAAGCTAAAAACAGACAGAGCCTCCCCTCTGCCTCACAAACCTTTCCCTCTAGAATTAAACTACTTCACTTTTAGCAGTTTGCCACAATTACAAGCTCTCACTCCACCAAGGGATGTAGTTGTGAAGAACAAATGATGGTGAATGTATTATTCTCCTTGTGGTCTCACCCAGAGGAGAGCCACGAGTTCAGCAGTCGTGGACTCCTTTGTACTCCAAAGTGGTCTACCCCAGGTCAACCAACATGTGGTCCATAATTACTTCTAGCACCTCGTTTTCTCTCAACAACATGTTGCTCAAGATCTCTATGTAGACAAGCATGCTCAACTGTTCTCCAACCAGATGTGTTTTACTGGACTTCCTTCACAATACAGCCGGTCCTCAATAGCCAGCAGATGTTGCTACTGAGCAGCAGAAAGACCAACACACGCCCTTCCTCCAAAGCTGAACGTAACTCAGAGCTCAGTCTGTGTCTACATGGAGAAAAAAATACCAGCCCCAAATGTCAAGTCTGAGTCATCTGTGGTTAGAGTTATATAAAAGGCACAGGGATTCTTGATCCTGTAGATGTATGGAGAAGCTTAGTGAACAGTAAAGTCAATCTTGGAGCAGAAAACTCTCTCCAGCGTTAGAAATATTCTGTCAGCTTGTGGCTTTAAAATTCATAGCATTATACTAATGCTAGACAACTGACTTCAGCTAACATAACTCAGCTTTGCACCAGTGTTCAATCAGTACCTGTAAGTCTGTCAGATATTTAAAGACAAATGGTCTTCTAGGCATTTGAGGAACCATTTTAGCCACCGTTTCAATTATTGCCCCGAAGCAGTTAATGGAATGCCCATCTGTAAGTTTCGCCACTCAGACAAGGAACTTCACCAAGATATTACACTTGCTTTAGAGATCATCCTTTCTCATACAGCATGTTGTAAGGGACGCTCAAGGAAGTAAATTCAGAGGGACTTTCTTAACTTTCACTCTTCTGGACTCTTTATATTGTTCTCGTTAGCAGTGAAAATGATGATTTGCAAAACAAATTCAGCTTGTCTCAGTTGGCAGGGTTGCAGTGAAGGGGTTGTACAGGTATCTGCACAGGGGGAATTTCCAGCTGCTGTGAAAGGGGTCAATACCATAAGATGACATCTCCATAAGGGGAAGTGATTGTGCAAACTCAAAGGCTTCAATGTGAACGTTGTGCTATTTTTCAAATACAGTGTCAGCTGGGGGGACAGGGGAAGAGGTGAAGTTGCTTAGGGATTTTTTTTGTAATTATTTCTATTGCTCGTTTCTGGTAAAAAGCCAGCAATCTGGCATATTTTGAGGAGGAAGGGGAAGCTGACACTGTGATGTGAAAAATATTCCTGGAAAATTGAAATTTCAAAATGTAGCTCTGCCTTTTTTCACATTAATTCATTCAAAATTTCCCCTGAGACTCCCTTAGGGGAGCGAAAACACCTGAGAAAAAATCTCATTATCTAACTCCACTCCTGCTTAAGTACTTGTCAGCTCTCAGGATGATGTTCATTGCTCCTTATTAGCCCTGTCACTGGCATATGGATGCAGATGAGAAAGTACTTAATTTAACAAAGAACTTTGGGTAACTTTGGACTGGGAAGCGCATCTGCCTTTCACTGCAATGTGTGAACAGGAATTACTTCCTCTGTATTTGCTCTGTCTCCCCCCAAAAAAACTTATCTTGAGGAAACTGTGTTCCAAACTTGCAATATAAACCTGCTAAAATGCCTGGCTCCTCCCCACAAAGTTTCCACCTGGAGCTTTATGGGAAATTTTTGGCAGAGGTGGTTTTGGGTTGTCTTTTTCCATCAGGAAATGGCAGTCTACAGTTTTTCTGAAGAAATAACTGTCCTTACCCCGATGAAATAACATCTTCTGTAGGATTGTCAGTCCACAGGAACCAAGAAATATGTACATGGTAGTACAGTGTATTTCATCTTGTAAGTGCAGCAAGTCTTGAAAGAGTGTCATTCCTAATCACAGGTAGAACAGAGATATTTCTTTGTCCTTTTTTGGAAGAAAAAAAAATGGCCTTGATTATTATATTGCTAATTCCCATGGCATATTCTATGTAGAGACCAAACAAGAAAAATAAATAAGGAAGAGACTTAATTTCTAAAGGTTCATCTGTCTTCTTCGTTGTTTAGACATATACAGATTACTATCTCTCTAACGAGCTTATTTGCTAAATAAATGTATTGATACTATGCTTAAATTATGGGATAAACTAAAAAAACAACAGATATATGTATTCAGAGAGAAACTAAGACAAATTGCCTCATAAAATGTTACAACGCTTACAACACCATTACCAACAATGTTAAGAGTATAACATTTACATTCAATATCTCACTATTTTTTTCTAATTCAGTCAAGGCCTGAGACAAGGGCCTAGTGAAATCCTACAGAAAAAGAATAAGGATTGCTGATGCCACGTCTCCATGGCAGCACAGCTAATTTGGCAGGACAACCAAGTGCACAGAAAGAAAAAGAGGTTATTTACAAAGATATCTTTGATAAAAAGGGCTTTGGGGACAGGAAAATGGTCTAGGAAAAAACAACTCACAGAAACGTTCCAAACCTTTAAAATAAATTCTTTAAATGACTGAGAGAAAATAAATTGGAAAAAAAAAATCTTGAGTCACTAAGCACTGTGAGTTTCATCTTTGTTTGTTGTTGTACAATGCTATAAACCACACTGAATGGCCCAGAATAACATTAGTGGTTCTGTGTATTGTAACCACTTCAATCAAGGCCTTTTGTTTTGAATCACCTGCCCTGCCTGCATTGGAGCCCCTTTTATAGCCCAGTCGCAGCACAGAGATCTAATTTAGCTCAACATACAAAAAGGAGCAGGGAAGAAAAATAGACTCACTTCTTGCTCCTCATTGCTTGATTCCTCAACAGAATGACTGGGACAACACATGGAATGAGCCACTTCAGAGAATATTTTAAAATTCCTCAGCCTATGACCCCCAAACAGTTTCTAAATGACATTGTTACAGCATTCCTGGATGATGCCAGCTGGACACAGGTGAATTGGTGACCTAGGGCAGTGGGTATGCCTCCTGGGATCCTTCAAGGGGGAGAGGGAGGATGTTTGGTGAGGAGGGCTCACCCCAAAGCATACACTGCAAGAGCACAGGACTCATGTTAACTCCCATGGAGAGCTGAAGGGCAGAAGTGCCTCAAAATGGTTCATTTTTACTAGTAGAGGGCTCGCTTGAGGTTGCAGGCAACAGACTGCATAGGGACACATTACAAGCTTTTTGCAGTCCTCTTGCATGTTTCACCTGCACAAACAGCACCATGCAAAGGCACATAGCAGTTAGCAGTGCAGCAGAGCAGCCTTTCTGTTAAATATAAACCCTGGCAGACATGGAAGTGCTGGTTTCATGCAGTGGGCCCTTCTCAGACCAAGGAATGTACTATATCTACCACTGCATCCGTGCTTTTAGCTTGCCTGAAGAAAGGCAGGTTTTCCCTTATCAGCTCCCCAGCACACAGTTGGTCTCAGCCAGAGGCTGAGCACCCTGGGATTTTGGGAAACAGTTCCTCAAATGAATAATGGTCACTCAACAACTGCAGATGCCCCAAAGCTGGTTGAGCCCCTTTTCAGTACCCTGAACCAGACTCTGCAACATCTTAACAGTCAGAAGCTTTTCCAACATGAGGTTCTGCCCCATATGAGCTGGGATTGTGTCTCTGGGCACCACGAGTCCAACTTATGCTTTTTTGTGTTCATTCATGGAACACCATCTAAGCATCCTTGCCTTGACTGAAATTATTGCATGGAGGAAATTATTTTCCATCTAACAGAAAAAGGAAAAGAAATGTTTTCCAAGTCACATATCTAGATTAAGATAATTTAATTAATTTCATTTGTGATATTACTGCTTTCTAGAGAAACAATTTCACTGATTTTCAGATTGCTCACTATTTCTACAGTGAACGATTAATACATTAGAAAATTAACTTCCAGATGAAAGAAAAAAGCAGTCTGTGGAAGTTGAATAATGACCTTATTTTAAGAATCTCCCTTGAGTAACCCCCACTGTTGAGTCTTACACAAAGGGAGGAAAAATTATACACTCACTTCTTTAATGTCTTTTTTGAATGCTGATTAAATGATTTCTGTTTTGGACAAGTCTGTGTAGATGAAACAGCAGCAGCAGGAGTAACAGCCAGCAATATTAGCTAGAGACTGTGTCTGAGAGATGCTGTTCTGCAGTTCAGAATTAAAAAAAAATAACAGGCTAGACTCTAGTTAATAAACTAGAAGCAAATTAAGATAATATGGGGTGGATTTTGGAAACAAATTACCTTAACAAGTTTAGAAAATTCAGTATGCTTCCAGAGTTGGAAGCAGTTGCTTACTACAGTTGGGTACCTTGTTCATTTATCCAGGGAACAGGTGAGAATGTTTACTATCTAGTTGCTGAGGGGACCAAAGAGGTCTTATCACTGCATTTCACAAGGGGGAGCCTGTCTGCTTTAGTAAATTAATTCCCCAGGTCCTCTGTTGCTCCCCTGGCACCAGGTTGTCCTGTTGTTGGACTTGGAATGCCTTCTCTGCTTACACAGAAAGCTGATAGAAGGCGACTCTCTCTGCGGGACATGGCTGCTGGACAGGGCATGGGACAACCCTGCTTCAACAACAGATTTCACATATGTTCCTAGAGAAATCTCATAGTTTGTTTTCTAAAACAAGTTTAGAACTTGTTTATATACTGCATAAGCAACATTAAATGTAATGAAATAAATAGCTTGTTTTAGTAGTTACCAGTGCTTTTATTTCAGTTTCTTGAGCAGAATGCAGATTTCATGCATCAGAATATTTGAAAAGTCTCCTATCTATTAATGCCCCATAAACAGGGATGAGCATGTTACTACTAACCTTCCAGGGAACAGTCAAGAGTCATCATTCAGTAGACGTTGCTCACACAAATAACGGGAGGGGATGAGGATCCTTTTCTGCTCCCTTTCATATCCTGTCCAAAGACAAGGAAGAGTCACAGTTCATGCATGCAGGAAACGAAATATTACTCCCTTTCTGAATTACCTCAAAACCACCACAGTAACTTTCCCAAGTGCCATGAGCTTAGCTTTCCGTGAAGTTTCCTAGAATGCAAGGAGAATACATGGCTCCCTCCAAAGGCAAGATTTCCAGGTGTGCTCTGCATGGCAGAGAACCTGCTGAGGATGTTGCTTTCTGGACTAGGTTGCCCTGAACTTCTGAATTACTGTTACTTATCCTCAGGGTGGGCAAATAACTACACACTTAAGTCTGGCCTGTGACACTTGTCTCAAGGAGAAAGGTGTTTGGATTCTGTGTTTCAGAAAAATCTTCTTTAATATCTGTGAGTGAAAATTGGAAGCTAAACACTTGACTTTGTAACTAGCCTTTCCACTACTTCACTCTTCGACATTCAGCAATTCCGCCTTTCTGTGTCATTTTTTCCTATATGCTTTGATAAAGATACCTGGACTACAACCCTGGAATTACTAATTATTTCAGCATTTACATGGTTGCTTCACTTCCTTTCACTCTTGAGAGTGTTATCTCACTTTATTACCAATACACTGTCCTGTTGAGCTCCTGAGCATGATAGATCTTATTATTCACTTCATGGTGTGGGTGTATGAGCCCAGCAGTGGGGTCTCTGTGTTTCAGGTAGACATATCTAATGCCAACAGCTCCTCCAAAGCTATGAAAGAAAAAAGAAAAACTATGGGAAGAAATTAAGGAAGAAAGAAGCTATGGAAGAAAGGAGCTATGGGAGCTTCCAAAGCTACAGAGAAAAGCTACAGAAACATCATACCCACTGAGTTCACTTCATGCACTAATCCCTGTTTCTTTTGGGAACTGCCTCAAACAACAAGGCCTTCAGCAGCCTGGATACATAGAAATTGCAACCACATGGTTGATGATCCAGAAACCCTAGACAAGACTGCAAAATGTTATGCTAGAAGTTCCTGGCAGATGGTTGGTTTTGATAGAATTTCCTGGCAAATTGTTGGTCCTAGGGTGGCCCCACCAACACGCATCATGGATCATGCGTTGCGGGGGGATTTTTGACACTGAAAGAGGATTTAAGATGGTAGCACTGGTAGTCCCCAAAAATAAGGTTGGAAGGCATAGCCTTCCAAGAGTTGTAGATTACCATAGAAGAGCTTTAGGGGAAAAACAAGTACTAGCTGCCTGTTTGTAACCACAACACCATTTCTACACAGATTGACTATAGTTGCTCATATAGTAACAGCCTGTCACAGTATGCACGTTAGTCCATCATGGTCAAGGGAAAAAAAATATATATTTAACCACAAAAACAACATGATGGCTAAAAAGTTGTTTTCATTCATTAGTTGTGATTCGGTCTTTTGAAAGTCTACCTTTATTGCCCATGGAAATTCTTACTGAGGACTTCCAAGATACACGGGCCATTTTTGGCAATGTCAAATTCCTGTGTTCATGTCCCAGGAGATTTTTACATGACTGAAGAGTTAAACTGAAGGTTGAATTTCCAGCTGTTTTCACTATTCTTTTTGATATAGGTGGAGAAATGTCAATGAGGCTTGCAGATACTATGGGCTACAGTAAATCCTAAATGTTCATTTTCACATGAATTTTTTTTTTCTTGTCTATTTCCTGAGTCCCCTGATTCCATGTATAATATTTAGTTTTATGAAGCATGACAGCTTTGGTAAAACATTCTCACTGCTTTTTATTCAGTAAACTTCACTCTTTCTTACATCTTTTGCTTGGGATGTGTGTGTATGTATGCTCTTTGTGTTTATTTGGGAGAAAACACTAAAAACAAATGCAATCTCAGCTACACTAGGGACAACTTTTCAGTTTACAGATAAATAATTGCAAACTGTATTTTTAAATTGTAGCTCCAGATGGTCTGTAAATACAAGATGAGCAGTTATATACAAGCTGAGGGCCAAGGAGAGCATGTACAAATGATTGAAATCATAGGTCAGTGAATATATTACCTTAATATGCTGTCTTACTCCACAAAAGCTTCTTCCCTTTTCCTATAATGGTAAAACTGGCTGCCAATTTAAACAACTTATTGGTCCTACAGACTATCTGTCATGGGGTATCGCTTTCCATGTTATTGACATCAGACTGACATCCTCAGCAGGACCTGTTCCTAAGCACTAAAGCAGCATAGAAAGTATATGAAAAGCTAATGAATGAGAGGAAAGGAATGATGTATGAGGCACCAGGAGAAGACTCAGCAGATATAGGTTGGATTTCAGGCCTTATAATGGGTTTCCCACAAAGTCTTGGGCAAAAGTTGGTCCATGGAAATTGTAATTAAAACAAGGCCAGAGCAAGGACTCAAGTACTGGCCCACAATTGTCTACACTGTTTAATTGTTAACACACTCTCTCACATGGCTTTGGCCCATGCTGACTTGATTTCCCCCAGACAATGTCAATGCATGGTTCAGAGGAGAGCATGTGCCAGGGACTGCCCCAGCGGGCAGCTTGGATGGAGTTCCCCCTTCCCTAGTCACCGCAGGGGAGTGTTTAGCCATGTGGATAAAAACCACACCATGGCTGGCCTGAAGAAGGGGCCACAAAATAGGCCCTCTACTATTTTGTTTGCTTCTATAGATGTAGTTTTCTTTCCTGCATTGCTTTGTCTGCCCTGTCTATTTAGACAGTAAATTCTTTGGAATGAAGCAACTTTATAATATGTATTTAAATGATGCCTGAGACAATGAGATGCCAGCCTTTGCTGGGGGTTGCATTTGCTACTGAAAGGACTATTAAAGTTATTAAAAAAAAAAAAAAAGAGACCATTCAGCTCTGGAAACAGCTCTCGGTTTTTCTGTTTTTTAATCCATCCACGTCAACAGCATATCTTCATCGTACAGTGGGGCTTTACAGCTGTCAGAATTTTCAGTCTCAGGACTGCAGCACTTGTTAACTCTCACATGAACAGGCATTTTTATTGACTGGGCAGCAACGGGGACTCAAAAGAGAAGGAAATTGTCCCTGACAAACTTCTTTCACTGCCAGGAGCATCCCTGTGGCTCAGTTCCCTGAGCATCCTACGCTGTGTAGTTCTTACAAAGCTCTTGGTGGTAGCCTCACACCGCCAGCAGCCCTAAGGATCCCCAGGCAGAGAAAAGCCTAAAAGTCTTTTTTTGGGACCAGACTGTTCCTGTTGCTGACCCTAGGACAGGACAACATCTTTAGTGTCCTGTTAGAAAGGCGCTATTAAAGAAAGGCATTTGCTACTTGCTTTGAATTGCCTCTCATATTGCTTCTTAGCCTGCTTCAGAAATAACTCATCAAGACATTACATGGAGGGATGGAGACATTAAAAGCACAGAGAAAATGAATACATTACTAGTTAAAGACAAACAGTAGGTCAGTCTTGTCCGTTTCTGATTATGTCCTCAGCTAGGCTAATTTTCAGTAATTTGTCTCCCATCAAAGTCTCGCGTCTCAGGAGACATAGATTCTCTGCCTTAGACTCCAGCTGCTTTCCTATGGAGGCAAACACAGAAAAAAATATATATTCTTCAATGCCCATTCCTCACTGGCTCGGATCTTCCAAACATGTCTCCATCGGTGGGCCCAGTCTCCAGAAGTGTCCTTCATCCTCAGAGCAGCCAAGATATGATGGATGTCATCCTAGACATAGCCATCCTGCCTGTGAGATGGGGCTGCTTGTCCAGCTGTCCTGCTACCCCTTTGCTCCACACATGCTGGTGGATGGTGGCAGCAGGTAGGCACAGCCCCAAGGTGGATCGGTGGTGTGGGACTGTAGGCCTGCTCAAGGGCAGGAGAAGTCTAGAAAGCCTTGCTGGAGAACAAGAATTGATTAGTATATGTCATGCATGGAGGAGGCCTACTTGTTGCAAGCATAAGCATGGTAGATGTTTCCCAATGTGCCTCAGAGCAGGTATGGTCATGGTTCCTCCACCCTCCCCAGGACCTCTGCTGTACCCTCACAAGTGATCTCATGGTGCAGTGCAGACATGGCTTCAGAGAACCTGAAAGACTTGTTTGTGTTTCTAGCCAGAACTGCCAATTCACCTGGATATCACTCATCAGAGTGTCTATCAGCTTTGGATCAGAGAGTTCTTTGGCACTGCCTATTGCATTGCTCTTTTGTTTTCATTAATCTCATTCAAATGTCAAACTTGCACCCTGTTTGCAGTCTGTCTGGTGCACAATTCAGTTTATCTGTGCAGGATCTCCCCACAGTCACATACTGGCAAAGTGAATGCAAATAGCCTGTACTTTTTACCTCAAACATTATTCTTCCATATTTGTACTTAGCTGAATAAGTCCTGAGTTGCCCTAGGAGATTTTGAAAGGGATTTAGACAGTTGCATCTGATGTTCAGATTGCTTTGATATGTTTTCCAAATTAAATAATAATGTCAGAGTGAGTTTTGCCAAATAGGTGCCAGCAACTTTTAAGCAATAAAGCACTATTACTTTCTATAGGCTGTGATATATCTGATGCTCTCCAGATGAACTTGTCTAGGAGCTCTGAGGCCAATCACGCAAAATGCTCATCATTCTGAATTCCCATGAGAAGCTCCAAGCCCTGCAACAGCAAATCCTAAGGACAATCTTTGAATGCTAAACTGCTCTTTGACAAAATCTAATATCTAATTCCAACACAGCAGCAATACAGCATCAGCCAGTGCTCATGAAAGGGCTACATTTTCTTGCTGAGCAACACTATGTTGAATCACACTGGGAGACCAATGAATTGTGGCATTGAGCCATGTTAACCTCTCCCTCTAAAAATTCTGCAGAGGGAAAACTCTGTTTGCAAACTCCAGCATGTTTCAACATGCCAAAACCTGTCACAGCTTTAGAAGAAAATCCAGGGCACCTGTAATAAAGGGGATTGGAATGAACATTTCTGGCATCTGGGGATGGGCAGCTATGGAGAAGTTCCCATTGCTTTTAATCATAACAAGGTGTTCCAACCTTTTTCGCCACATCTTCCTCTTAAGAATGACTATAAAATACCTCCAGGGATGGCAATTCCAACACTTCTCCAGGCGACCTGTTCCAATGCTTGACCACCTCTCTCCATGAAGAATTTCTTCCCGATATCCAGTCTAAACCTTCCATGGTGTGACTTGAGGACATTTCCTTGTGTCTTATCACTTGCCACCTGTAAAAAAAAAACAGCACTCTCCCCACTGCAGTCTTCTTTCAGGTAGTTATAGAGAGCCATGAGATCTCCCCTCAGACTTCTCCATACTGAACAGACCCATGACAGACCTTGACCCATGCTGAGATCTCTTCCTCCAGGGCCCTGTTCAATTCTGCCAGATCAGAAGCTGGTGAGCTAGAGCCAGCCACCAGGGCTACCTGGAGTTAGTGATCCCCAATATATGCCAGCCCACCTATGATGTGGAAACTGTTCCCTGTGACAACCATGAACTGTTTGAAAATTTCTGCACATGCAAGTCTTCTAAAGTAATCTCTGTTATAATTTTCATGTCTCCACAATGAACTGCAAGATTCTACCTTTATCTGTCTTCTGTTCCCTGTAAGCCATTTTCTAGTAGGTTCCCCTAGATATTTGACCAAAAAGGTACTGTAGTTGATTAACAAGCTAAGCATATTTAAATGCGTTGGAACAACCTAATTTCTCTGTGATTCTAATGTCCATTCAAGAAGAACAGGCTTTTTTGATGGTCAGGCTTTCCAGTGTGTTCTCCCAGTAAGAGAATGCACTATACTGTGGTTTCAGAGCAGCTGGCAGCAAAGGGCAAGATCCTTCATGTTTCTACTGTGCTTCTAACAAGACAGACATACGGCAATAATTACTTTAAAGTTATGCAGGAGTGATTATAGACATGACAACTGTTATCTTAGATAAACTTCCTTGATATTTGCTAATTCCAGATCAAAATATGTTACAATAAGTTTTTCTGGGTGAGTCATATGGAGGTAAAGACTGTCGGTCTGATGTCAAAGTCTTTTATGCTTTATGGTTAAAAACTGTGCCTCACTACCACCCCTATAAACTCTACAAAAGGTGTAAACTTCAGAGCCTTCCTTCAGTAAAATGATGTTTAACTATACAACAGTCATGATGAGCCTCTTAAAAACATCTTTTATCGTCTCTGTTATGTCTGACACCTGTTATCCATTTATGGGAAAATGTTTCTCACAAACATTGGATTTTATAGCCGTATGAAACCTCAGCTAAAACTGGCATGGATGCTCTCATGCCAGGAAATGTCACTTCCCTGAAAGTATTTGAGGTGGGAAGGGACCTCTGGAGGTCATCTAGTTCAGCGCATGTGGTCATGCCAGGTCAGCTGGGGTAGGTTGCCCAGAGCTGTGTCCAGTCAGGTTTTGACTATGACAGTAGACTCCTCTCCAGGCTTAAAGAACATATTTTGAAATGGAGGATCCATCATAATTTTCATCTGCAGATACTTTTCTATTTCTCTGGGTGCCCAGCAGCTCTGGTCTTTGGGAAGGGCAGGAAAAATGATTGATGGAGCAAAGGCTGGCACCAGTGCCCAGAGATGGGACATGCACTGCAGCAGCACAAAGCAAGCATCGAGAGGGGACACCTCAGGATTTTGCCAACAGAGGGCAATGGTGGCCCTGGACTGGCTGTCCAGGATGTCTCACTGTGCACTCACCCACCAGGGGCCTGGCTGCCAAAATGGAGTGGCTCAACCACCTCTCACTCTGTTCAGCACAAACAGAAAAGGCTGTCTGGAAACACAGTCACCATAGGGACCATATTGCTCTGCCACAGAACTGCACACCTTTATGTCCAAGCTGAATTTGAGTGCACCAGTAGCATGAGCCACCTCCATCCTCCTGCAGGCTAGCTGTTGGGGCACAGTTGAAGCCTGGATTAGCTCTGTGAAGTCTCCAGGAGATGGGATGTTGTTCTTCCATCCAACCACACAGCAGGGTCACCCCAGGAAACCACCCAACTGCCACCTACTCAGAGCATGAGCTCCCACACGAGGTTCCCACCAGCTGTTGGTATCCCAGAGAGTCTGGGAAGGGAAATCCCCAGATGGCTGCCACGCGTGGGGTTGATGTTAGAGGGTTTAGCACAGTTCAGCACTTCCCAGAAAGCATCCACCGCTGCCTGGATGCTCTGCATGGAAGCTGGCCAACAGATTTGTCCAAAGGGATGAGCGTGTCACCAAGGCTATTTCTGCTGAATGGCCCTCTCAGCCTTGCCTTTGCGTCCATCAGAGGACACAGTGGAAGCTAACATGTGCAGCAGCATGAGCCCATCCTCAGCTGCCAACATGCTCGGTGACCAGCACCTGGTCCCCCATGGGAAAGCCAAGCCAGCATCCAGGAGGCCTAACAGGGAAGGTCCCTGCTCCTGCAGGCACCCTGACCACCCAGCCAACTCGGGGCAGTGCAGCGGTGACTTATTTGCTCACAAAGGCCATGGCAGCTTTTATCTTCCTGTGTGAGAAACAGCCAAGGGAAAAAGAGAGTTAAACAGACTGTGCTGGAAGCCAAAGGGCAGTTTGAATGTGATAATAACCAGAAGCAGTGTTGGAGAGGCTGACAGAGGTACAACAGCACTGCTAGTGCTTTCCCACCTTGTTTTGTACAGTGACATCTATCAGAAACTGAGAGATGAGTTTGCTCATCCATCCACGCAGGGTGAGCCTGCCAACGCTTTTTATAACCACAGAAGTGGTCTGTCACAGGGATCTGAGCTCAGATAATCACCCCACTGCTCCTGTCCTTTCATAGGACCATCTCTTGCAAAATAGGCTGTGAATTGATTTGAAATCCAAGCTTTGCACCATGGAACTGATAGCACCTGTTCCCTGGGTGCACATTTGAGCCACGATTGAGCAAGCTGGAAAGTCTCCTGGAAGATGCTTTGTTGCCAGGAAATGTCACTTCTCTGAAAATAAAAAGCTCTGCAGAACAGAGAGATTTTGAGAAACTACCTTGCAGAATGTAGACTGCTTATTGTGCCTTCCTCAGCATACCTGGCAGCCTGTCTTGGTCCCTTGTCATGCCCCAGCGATTAACCTAAGGGACCCTGGCCCTCTGGCCTGATTAATTCAAAGGCATATGGAAGTCACAGATGACCAAGGGGCTGGGGTGTTCATACACCTCCTGTGTGGAGTTTTGTTTCCAATTTTTTTTTCACAAATTATCACAAATTATCCAAATTATTTTGCTTTTATTCCCCACCCTGCCCCCTATGGAAACCTCCACTGACAGAAGATTTCAGGACTTCTGCTCCCAGCTCTGTAGTGGGACAAGGTATTTCTCCAGAGGAAGCTCTGACTTGTGACTGCCTGCTGATCACACACAGGCATCCATGACCTAAGTGCAGTGGTGCTTTCATTCCAGCAAATTTTGATTGGTTTCCTGATTGGTTTTCAATGTGGATATACAGTAATTAGCTCAAATTTTTCAAAAACTACCATTCTCCTTCCCTCTTTTTCCCATATTTTCTTTCTTGTTATCTCATCACTTCTTCTTTGCCAGAAAATATCTAGAGCAAACAAACACAGGGTTGGCATTTGAGAGCTAAAGCTTATGTGTCTTACCACCATGCCAATCTGCTTCCACAACACACAGGCAGAGATACTATCTAGGAAAGCATCCTCCAGGTGCCAATTTGCTGGGAAAGCAACTTTATTTATGACCCTGTCAGCACGAGTGGCCTATTCAGTACCACTGTCAGGGGAATGATTTAGTAGTTTCCAGCTTGCCGTCCATTAGCTTGACAACAGTAAAGTGTTTACCTATTTGAAATGGAAATCTTTTCTGCTCGAGGCACTTGCATTCTTCACTGTGTATGATAATGTATAGAGGCAGAAGCCACACTTGGGAGCACGGCTCTCCTGCCTTGGTAGCATCTCACACTCATCTAGCGCAGAGGTTAATTAGTGCTACGGGGAGTGCCTGGGTCAGGGAAGGCTGACTCCGAAAATGACACAATGTACTTCCACATTTTCTGCCCTGGTTCTCTCTGTATCAGTGGTGTGCTTTTGAGAAGTAAAATCACATTTTCTTCTAGTTGCTGGACCTTGCTGCACCAAGCCGGGACTTCTGCTTGTGCCTGCTGCAGCTGGTGCAGCGCTCCCACCAGTGCACACTGCCAATGCACTCAGGAGCAAGACCTGCATCTTCGGCTGGCACTCACCCAGCAGGCACCATGTAAGCCATGAGTGCTCTTCCTCCTGTCAGCCCTTGGCCATTGCCACATTTTCCAGCTCTGATTCTTGCTGGGAAGCAGCAGCCACGAGCAGAGGGACCCCATCCAGGAGCATCCAAGAAGTCCCACTGGCACACATCGCTGCTTTGTGGTGGAGGTGGGAATGCAGCTGTGGTAGAAGAACTGTGTTTTGTATCATTTAAAAATGATTTGAAAATAACACTCGAGAATGTGCAATCAAAGACTGAACCTGCATGAGCAGGAAGCTGGACGAAATGAGTCATTCGCTCCATCTCTGATTTGTTTCATGGTTTCCTAAGCATTTTTAAAAGGCAATCACTGTATTTGGCTTTCATCCAGATGCCTGTACATCCACCTCCTCATTCTTGCTTCTGAAGTGAAACTTAACAGCTCACAGAGAGAAGCTTTTTCTTCAGAGGAGACAGAAAAGACCACCATTTACATTGTGGTTCAAGGTTTTTGCCAGGTGAGATGCATCACAATACAGTGCCATCACCCCCATCCTTGGTATATGCTAATGAATGTTAGAGCTGGAGGAGGGTGGGAGAGAAAACAGCTCTAAAAATCAGGGTTGTAGGCACCCTCCCCAGTCCTCTGTAGAAAACCACAGAGCAACAGGTCCTTCATTTGGCATAAGGAACAAAGAAAAATTTATCTGGGTGGCTGAAAGTAACAGCACACTAGGGAATATTTCAGATGAGCCGTGCCTTTAAATACAGCTAAGCAGGTGAGTGGATGACTAGAATATCAAGCACCAGTGAAATCACTCCTTGCTGAGCTTGGCATCCTGGAGGATAAGTAAACTTCAGAAACTGTGGAAAGACTGACAGAATATAAAAGAAGAGAGACATGGTCACTCTGCCGTGGAAGTGATAGGTTCAGTCTCAGGCTCTGTGAAGATGAAGAACACACAACCAAATTTTTTTTAGGAGTACTTGTACTGGTACTTGTACTGGTACTTGTACTTCTGCAGTCTTGGATAGCAAGCTATCCAAGAGGAAGCTTCTCCACTTTGCATTCACCCGTGGAGGCAGCTCACCCACAGAGCAGACTTCACGTTCCTGCCCAGCCAGTCCAAAGCATCCCCTTAAGCAAAGTGATTTCTTTCTGCCTTCGGGCCAGCTCCAATTTGGTTGTCAGGAGGGCCCACAACATACCCTGTCACAGTAAGTGAGCTCTTGACCTGTTTCTACCACTCCGTAAATGCTCCCCGATGGAGGTTGGTGTGATATATACCCACACAGTGTCTTTGTGCAGCATGGCGTTTATGCTTCCTTCAGAGGACCTGTTCTAGTCTCTTGTCTTGGCAATACCTGCATCAGCATTTCCTGCAGTAACCAAAAAAGCACAGACTGCAGGATTTAGCCACTTTTTATTTAACTCTGCAGGGCAGAAGACACTTAGTAAGGAGAACCTTGAGGCCTCTGCTTTTGCTTTCTCTAAAATAAGGTTTGCCATGCCAAATCCACACCATGAGCAGCAGAAGCAGGGGTGCATTTTACGTGCCCTCCTCATTGACCAGGAGAGCCATTGGTGATGGCTGGAAGGAGGCCTCTTCATGGCTGGAAGAGTAATTTCTGGGATTTCTGAGCCCTACCTCAGACGGAAATTACCTGAAATACTGAATGATGCATGGAGTCTGCAAAACTCGTCCCCTGCCACCAAACAAATAAAATGACTCACAATCTGGGCATTACACAGTCAGCTTCTCAGAGGGCTGGCTTTAGTGCACAAGTCACATTATAAGACAGTGAGATCACAGGATCAGACGCTGAGGTCTATCATGTGAAGTCTCCTAGACTAAACCATGAGGTTGTGTAAGTCAGGGGCACTCCACTGATGGAAATGAAATCTCACTGACATGTACCATCTGAAGGGCTGAGATGATGGCCCTGTAGGAGTCAACACATTGTAGTCCAGGGGAGGATGTATAAAACAATAGTACACCTGGCTATGAAGCCACAGCCATTTTGCTGCTCTGTTGCTACTTGAGACAGCCCTGGAGGCCCCTGAGCTGGGCTGGACACCCCCAGGAACAGGCGGGTGCAATGACTCTCAGCCAGCAATGCTTTTCCCCAGCTCTGGGAGGCAAGGGAAGGTCCCAGCCACTGCCTATGGGGCTGAGCAGGACTGCTGGTGCATTGCACACGCTGAACACACTGACTTTCCAGCCCTTTGATCCCAAGGAACATTTCTCTGTGTGCTGTACCCTGGACTCACAGACCTCCTCCGGTCCCCACACTGTCCTTGCTGGTTTCACTGGGGGGGACAAAAGAAAAAGAGAAGAGTCTGGGGACTACCACATTTTAAAACTGGAAGTGCCTCAAAACAGCTATTCAGACAATTCTCCTAGTGCAGCTCTTGGGCATCACATACACTGTGATGGAAGAAGTAGAGGAAAGATGATTTTCCCTGGCTTTTTTTGTTTGTTTTTAATTTATTTTTATCTTTGGGTGAGAGGAAGGAGATTTCTACAAGAGGCTGACGAAAGGATACTGCTGTAGCTACACCTGCTCCACAGTGTCAAACAGAGCAGAGGCTGTTCTCTAGCCCTGAGGCACATCTGAACTGAGCACATTTTTAGCCCCTCTTACACTCCCCAGTTTGGATAGGTGGCCAAATCCAAACTACTCCCTAGGAACAGCCCCTGGTGTGTGTCACCCTGGGAGACCAGCAGCTTGCACAGGTGAACAGTGTGCAGACAACCACGGAGCAAGAGCTAAGACCTGCATCTTGGCCCTGTCTACTGTAGCAGACACAGGCTGTGGCCTTTTGCTCTCCTGACACTGGCTTTAGCAGAGACTTCATGCCCCATACCCAGGCAGTTTGCTCTGGGATGTCCAATAGACTTGAGCATCTGCTACACACATCCTCGGTTCAGGAGAGGAATGTAGTTGGCGTTCATCTATGTGGAGATTCCCCTGATGTTATTCCATGAGCCACAGGCATTGGGGCTGGTGATTTCGCTGAGGTGGGAAGGCACACACAGAACAAGAAACACTGCTACAGACCTCTTCATGAGGGCTTGGATAGTTCAAAGGCCAGGTGGCTCTGCTGGGACTACCTGTGATGCCACAACCTCTTACAGGTGGCTTTATGCCCTGATGTATTTTTATGAAAGAAGGAATAAAAATTAAATTAACCTCAGCCGAATTGTTGGAATGCTGCCCATCTTGTCCTCATCCCAACATCCAAAACCCCTGAGAAACATTGCCCTGAAGTCTAAAGAAAAAATAACGCTTAAAAATTTATAAGCCTTTAAATCTGAGTTTGGGCTATAAGGAGGCCAAAACCCAGCCAGAGTGGAGCAGTTGCAAAGCCCTGCAGCCCTTGGAGAAACCAGCACAAAGCTCACATTCCCTCTACTGTACCGGAGCTGCCTTTTGACACTGTTTTCAGGAACTTGCCAGCTCATTTTCTAACTTGTTTGTGAGACATCAACAGCCTCAAATTACAGCAGTCTGAACAGCCCAGTAAATATTTACACAAACCTGCTGGTGATGGTTTGAGCTGACATGCGTTACCTTTTGTGCTGGGGGGAGGCTATATTTGCAGCCAACCAGCTAATGAACATGATCCCAGCCATGCTTTAATACAGATGGCTCTTTCAGCGTTTGCGGCTTTCAAGTTACAGGGAGCACAAACTTCAATAGCCTTCGTTAGAAGGCTCCGTCTCAGCTCCCTCCGTTTTGTTTACAACCAGCGTCTCTTTGTGCAGTAAATGGTTGACTAACATTCAGCTGTTTGCATCCAGCAATGTGTTTGTGTAGGACAGGGGTTGTTTCTTCTCTTCTTTTTTTTTTTCTTTTTTTTTTTCTTTTTTTGACACTGATGGTTTTTATTTTGAGTTTACAATGCAGGCAGTTTTTTGCAATGCAGATTTATTTTCGTTTGAGTGACATTTCTCCAGGCTGTCTCCCACCAGGGCTGGAGCCTGGCAGGGAGCACAGAGCAGGGACGGCAGCGTGCAGCATGGCAGCAGAAGGAAGCAGCACTTGTCCACGGGGCTCGGTGGAGGGCAAGATGCCCTGCTCTGGCCACCTCACACACCAGTCCCCCACCCCTCACAGAGACATGTTATATCAGCATCCACATCCCACCAACAGCTCTGGCTGGATTCCAGGCTGCCCAAAGGAAGATGACTAAGGAGCTCATAGTTTATGCTCTCAACACTTATTATAACTCTGCACTTCTTATATTTTTTTAACAACCATCAGCTAAAGCATTGGCTGAAGATCCTTCTTTTTTTTTTTTTTTTTTTTTTTTTGTGGCTGAACATAAAGGACAGATTTTAAATAAATGAAACGGAAAGCTGGGAGGGCAAACGATGGAAATTTAGACTCTTATTTTGATGAGTTCCAATGGCTGGCTATGGTAGAAACACAGAAAACGTTTTTCTTCCCAGGCATCACACCTCTGAAACCCCAGGCTGTAAGAAGCTCACACAATTGAGACTACCTATACTCAGAGAGTCACCATTGCCCACTAGCAGGCAGATTGACAAATTCTTTGTGGTTGAGATAAATTAACATTATATCAGACTGCACAGTGTCACAGTAGAAAAACCCCAATGGATGGAAGAACACATAAAATGCCCCCTCTAAAATAAAAATGCAGGTGAGGAATTCTGACTGACGTGACATAGCTGGTCTTATAAAACTCTCTTGTGTCATGTGGGTTTGTTTTGTGCTGATGGAATCCAATGTGCAGACAAAATCCCACCAAACTAAAGACAAAAGCCAGTTTTTAAATCTTAGCAATCAGATGGAGACCTCTCTTAGCAACAAGTCAGAGGAAGCTTAGAAAATCTTTTTGCCCCAAATACCTCTCCTGGGGATGAATATAGGTACCAGCATCTCAAAGACTTAGTACCTGGCCTTTGCAAGCTTGGTCATGACAAGTCTGGTGAAAATACAGTAAGCAGATCTATGACCACATATAGTTTATCTGGAATCATTAATGAAACAATGGTCTTCCCTGCAGGAGAAGTTTCCAGTTCTCAAATGGGTGGCTGATTTTTCCTTCACACCAAGAAGCTCTTCACATTGAAATTATCACCATTTCATTGTTATTATGGGATGGGAGCGCCCAGTTGTGCCAGTAGTGGAGCAGGACCCCATCGTATTGGCAAATAAGTTATTGTTTTGGAAGGAAAACTGAAAAACCTGGTAACACAGAGATCATGATAGGAACTGGATTTAAACCTGACCTTTCTGATAAAGGTCATATCTGTTGTTTTTAAGCTCCAGCATTGTACCAGTTTCCAGTGTCTATACCGAAGTTTTTTGCTTCATCAAATCTCTTCCCAGGATTTTATATAGTAAGAATATCACAGCTTACGTAAGTGGCATTATTTAGTTGTTACAGGGAAGAAAAGCCTTGGAAACATCAGAGCTGCTTCATAATTTTTTGACAAAACATTTGTTACCAGAACACAGTTTGTCAAGAGCTGTTCACAGAATAGCATAGCTTTTGGCAAATATCCCAAAACAAAATAAAAACTTTGGAGTTTAAGGTTCCAGTAAATTTACAGAGGGGGGAAAGGCTGGTTAAAATAAAATATTACCAAATGTAAGGAAACTATTGTTCACAAATGGAGTGGGTTACTTTTTCCAATCTTTGCTTGCTCACAAATGTTCAGCTTCATGTTTTCATTTACCTTGGTTAGGAAACACCGTATCTTGAGATCTCTCATGGGATAAGATGTCTTTGGGCCAGGCCTCCTACAGCTACATGTGTCTATGTATGAGACTGCCTGCTTCACATTTCCCTCTGCCCTTTGTGTGTTATTTGTCAGCTTCAATTATAAATACTCCAGGATATACAACTTATCACTGTGTACATCTGCATGACACCTGCCACACTTTTCCCCTTGACTCTGGATGTTCTTCCAAAACAGTGACAACGCTATAATATACGAGAATGAGGTCTCTGAGAGGAGAGCATGTGGACCTGAGAGACTGCGTCATTTATGCTCACTTCTCTTTGCCAAAAGGAATTGATTCCTGGTTGTGGATGGGAGATGGCGATTGTGTCTGCTAGTTTAAGTTTGGGATGGATGTGGAGATATCCTGGAAGAAGGCTTCAAAATGTTTTCAAAGGACTGCATCCAATGAGACATTGAAGTGGAGGGGTGTTACCAAGAGAAGAGCAGGAATGTGGTGAGGAGACAGGACTGCACTAGAAGATGCTTTTTCAGCATTTTTCTCACTGCTGCTCTTTTTCCACTACGGTTGTTGGTGTCACTGGGTGACAACTTCCTGCTGTGTTTAGTTTTCTCAGGTTTTGCTTTTCTGAAGAAATGTCCCATTTTGTGAAATCTCTAACTGGCTAACTTTCTCCCATTCCAGAGGGTCTCTGCTCATTCCAGGTGACAGTATCATTCCCTGGACTCTCCCTACCACGTTGTTGGCCAGACTAGAGCATGTATGGGAGATGTGAACCTCAGTGTTTGCTATGCTATACCCAGACATGTCTCTCAGATGTATTGTTTGTAGAATTACTAAAGAAACTACTTGTGAACAAGGAAATCCCCTCCCAGTCTTTGGGAAGAGCTCTGTGTTACTAGATAAACACTTCCCAGCATGAGACTTAGTAGAAATTTCCAGGTTTTGGACAATTCTAAGACCTCATTCTAGCAACATTAGACCCAATGCACTAAGTCTTCTTCATGTGTGTCTGAAAACAGCCAACCCCAACCAGCTTACATCTGCTGTGGAAGTCATAAACCCCTTCTGCTGCCATTCAAGTGTTGCTGTGAAGGGACTATGCCCAAAACTTGCTGCATTGGGGCTACTCTGTTAGGCAGATCTGAAAGGAAGGAAGAAAGGGAAGGAAAGCAGAGCTTAAAACAATTCTAAGTGTGCTGTAAAGCCAGGCAACTGCCTTGTCTGCCCCACACAATAGAAAGCACAAAGACCTGGTTAGTGGGTATCAAACTTTTTCATGAATAGAATTGAACATTTATGCAGTGATATCATTACTCCTACTTCTGAGTATAATTCTTCAGCACACTATAAACTTGTGGAGTAATCCAGGATGGAAATAATCTGCTCATAAAATAAAACATAACTTATCTATAACCAATTTGTAGACATAAAGTTAAAAACTCATGCAAGGGTAGAATAGTGCATTAATACATTATCCTATAAGTAGAAGAGCGTCACTTGAAAATCACAGATGTTTAGGCATTTGTTTTTATTCATCTACATAATGTCCTTCTACAGAATCTGGACAGGACTGCTCCACATTTTTTTACCAACTCTTCAATTCATCTTCATCACCATGTACAAAACGAGCCACTGAAGAGGGAACATACTGAACCACAGTGATGACAATTCTGCTTTGGCTGAGGTGGAATGGACAACATGCCTGTCCCAGATGGCTTCAAAAAGAAGAATACGTTCTGATTAAGGAGCAGTGGGAACATTTTCCAAGGACATTTGTGTGCCTTTTATAGATTTATAAGGCAGATGCTGCTCCTTAGAAGCATCTGTCTCCCAGACCCATTTTTTTCCTTTACTCAGTCATAGAGTAGGGATTAAGCTTGTGTGAAATGGTGACTCCCTTATGGTTTCATGTACACACTAAGCCCAGTTTTACCACCCTCACAATGAACAATACTCTTGCTAAAGAGATTTTAAAGAGGAGGGGAGGCAGCTCCTCACCCTATCGAGAATCTGGAAAGGGGCAGATGCCAGAGATGAGTGAGATCTAGTGGGTAGAGCTCTCCTGTAGTCAGAAAGAGTACCTGGGGTTAATCTATTGACAGTAGAGGGACCATTTAAATCTCCCTACCACTGTAGCAGGACTGCTGTTTCTCATTTTATGATATCCACTATCTTTTGCATCCAATTGGACTAGGTCCTTAATTTGAGATTAAGTGGGAGTACAGTGGTTTAAAGCCATAGCCAAGCAACCAGTGGGAGACACCACCTGACAAGGTTGGTGTCTTAGACACTAAAGATTACACAGGAGCAGACCGTATCTGCTGTGACAAGATTTCTCAAGGTTATACAAAGCAGACTGAGGCTGGACTCCAAATGTACGGATCTCAATGCTTTCAGATGTCAAATGATGTCCTTGCTCTGACAGGCACTGGATATGGAGCAGGGTAGGAAGAGAGTAAACAAAAAGGGTACTCTAAAGCTGGGATGCTTGTAGGATTGTTTACAGCCACCTTCAAAAGTTCCATCCCAGGAGGGACTACCCCTTGTGGTGATATCTCTGTATGTATTGTCAGAGCAAAGCCATCCAGCCAGGTAACTATCCATGTAACCACATAACTATCTATTGAAATGTGTGGGTATTAAACACCACTGAAGAGTATCTGGAGAAAGGTCAGCTGTGCAGGAGCAAGTACCCTGCCACACCACCACTGATATCACTGCCAGCACACAGCCCATGAGGGCTGAAGTAGTTCCTCAAGGCTTACTTGGTACGCTGGCCTGGAAGGAACCTCTAAGCAATGATGCAAAGCCAAGTCAGTCTTCTCGTCTTGATGCTTAACTCCTGGATAGCACAGTACATCTGTAGCTGCTCAAAGCATGCAAATGTTGCTGTCTGTGTTTTCCTTGGACACAGCATCTCTTTATTGTCTGGGTAACTGTGTTGTAGTCCAAAGTGGAGTGAGTCAGCTGTGGGACCAGGAGACAAGCAATGCCTTGTGAGCTCTGCAGGATCAGCATGCAGTGCAGGAGATCAGAGGGAACCAGCTTGTAGCAAGACACACAAGACAAGCAGGGCTGCAGCTGCCCCTTCTACAGCTCAAAGCAGCTCACACAGCTATTACCAGTGATGAAGGAGTGAGGTTTGGGTCCTCACTGGTCCCAGAGCAGAGTGTGGGACAGAATAGGCTGTAGGAAACGGTGCCCCCTCCTTCTCATCCCCAAGGGTCTCTCACTGTGGTGGCCTTGGGACTGGTGAGCAGGACAGGAGCATCACAGGACCCTGCACACATGGAGCAACTTGAGTTAAGGTGGTAGGAACCAGGGCACAAAGAAGATGTGTGCAAGGTCACAGATCAGATCATTTTGGGAACTGGGATAAAGCTTTCCCAGCCTGCCCACCAGAGCACATTACCTTCCCATTTGTGTGCTTCAGCTGGGGAAAGCACAGCTCGCAGGGCCCGCCATTTGCAGCGTGCACCAACCTTTCATCTCCAGATGTGGCTGTGCCTGTGGAGACAAATGAGAGCTCACTGGGAACTGAGCCTTGGTGATGACAGCTTCCTGCGGCCACTTGTCAGGCATAGGCACATTGCTGCGTATTTATGGACACGAGTGTGGGTCTCGGCTCAGGAAGGACCCAGGACTGACATGGCAAGGAGGCTAAGTATTTTGGCAGAGTGCAGCTGAGAGACTTCAGCTGTGTCTGTCAGTGCCCAGCTTGTGCCTGGCCATGGCCACTTAGCAGCCTCTGCCCTTCTGAGCACCAGGCACACTCGCAGAGAGCCTTGTACCCGTGGACGTCAAGTAGACTGGGAGTGCCGACCCTTAAGATAAGAAAGTGCTGTAAATATAATAGTCTTTCTGCTCTAAGAGTTGCACAGAAAGCCGTGCAAGCATCTGTATTCAATCTGCACATCAGTCTGACAGACTGATTAAAACAACAGCAACAGCAACAAAAACCTAAAATGAATACCATTGCTTTGCCTGAAGAATATTCACATGATCAAAGAGTGGATGTTTAAGTCAAGTGCAGGGATCAAATAGTACCAAATTCCAACGTATAATTGGCAGCCTGGGATGATCTAGTTTTACTTCTTCAGGAAAACCTTTTGTTCCCTTCCCAGTCCTACTACCCAAGCAGCACAAAAAGATGTGCAGCTTTTCTCAGTGCTTCTTTACTCAGCAAGGGAGGAAAATTCAGCTCTGTGATCCAGCCTCAGAGCCACCATCTCCATTGCCTTCTGCAGAGACCTCCTTGGTGAGCTTACGTCGTCCGCTGGGGCTCTGAGCTGCCAGGAGGGTGTCCCATGGGGCACAGTGCTGTGCTGAGGAGGGGCTGCAGACAACCTGGTGGCAGCAGGGCTGGTTGTGATGCACGGATGCTGATCTAGTGTTCCCTGCACCCTGTGGTACTAGCTCCCTGTGGGATGACCTAGGTTTCTCCAGGTTGTAGGCACACCATCCCATAACACAAGTCAGGGAGACATTCCCCAGAACAAGGCAGAGCTTCACAGAAGAACAAACTGATGACCTTGCCCTGAACACTATTCTTTACTACCTCTGAAAAGAAATTTATTAATACTTCCACGTCCCAGGATGGCTCTGGGACAGTTTCTGAGGTGGCTGCCGTCTCTGAGCAGGCTGTTTTTGAACAGTCCATTTAAAACAGACACGTGCCTATGGGGGCTCACACTGTCAACATGCTCTCGCCAAGGCTGACAGTAATTTATGATGGCTCCCCATGGGATGTGACACGGCTCTCGTCCCAGAAAAATATTGCTTGCCTATCCCAGCTTTTCATCCCTGCCTTAACACCAGCCCTCACACATGCACTAATTCCAATTCAAGTTGATTATTCACTCTTCAGATGACAAGGAAATGCTACCTGTGAAAACTGGGGCCTTCGAGGCATTGGTGGGCACTGTTGGTGGGATGCCTACAGCTACCTACCTGTGGTGGTGCTTGGTAGATGCAGAAAGCCTGAGGGCACACGCAACCTACTGTGCCAGGGACTGTCACAGAAGATTTCATAGCTGGAATCTACTTTTACCTCCTGTGCAAGGCAGATGTCTTTATTTTGGGGTAGTGGGGAAAGAGCCTGGGGTGCCTTTTTTTCCTTGGTGCAGTTTTTTTTCCTGGGGTGCAGTTTTTTCCTTGATAGCTGAATTTCATATATATGGAGCAATAAAGACAGTTTCTTTCACAGTTTCATCTCTTACAGCCAAATCCCTGTCCCCTCTCCCACATGCTGTTGTTTCACGGGCATCTCCTGCTGTAAGACAATCTCTGAGGACTTGACCTCAAAACATGACTGCAAGGAGGTCATTACTTTTCTCTGCTCCTTTCAGTCTCACCTCTCCATAAAACATACAACCTCAGTCGTTTCTACCATAAAGCCTTGGACAAGGACCAAGTTCCTATTCTTTGCCCAGCATTGGGCAACACAGGGCAAGAGCCACCCGGGACAGCTGCCTGCAATGTGACACAAGTAATGGAGGTTGCATTACCAGGATTTCAGCTGTGCTGCTGTAGTGTCCAGTGAGCAGCCTGGAGCTGGGGGCAAGAGGATTAATCTAGCACTCGCTGAAGACAACAGGACCACTGACACTGACACCAGGAGCAGCAGCAGGAACTTGCTGAGTCCAGGGGATTCCCTTCCCTTCCTGGAGCTCCTTCCCCTCCTGTGCCCAGGCAGAAGCAGCACGTTTTTATGAATTGGAAAAGTCCCAGGACAGCCCGGTCTCCAGCGTCCTGCTGTCCCTGTGGCTTGGCATCCCGTACGGAGGGGGAAGAGGTCGTAGAGGGGAGGGCACTGGGGGCTGCTGACACACAAAGCTCTGCAAGTTTCCATCCGCTCGGGGCTCGCCGAAAGGAACTGCCTGAATCAGGAAGTTGGGCAATATGTGGAAACACGCTTCCCCTCCCTCCAAGTTTCTGAATAGAGTTGTCATAACTTCGTTTTGTAAAGCTCTTCGTTTTCTCCCTGCTCTGGCTAGGGGACCTCTGCCTGTACGAGGGTGAAGCTGCAAGGTGTGTGGGAGTTGTGCAACCTTGAGGCCATCAGGGCAGGCTGAATTCAGGAAAGTATGGCATCCCTCTCCGCAATGAACAGAGGACCGAGTCCCTGGGTGCTGCACAGGGGCCTCCCTACATCAGGGCTGCTGTTCCCACCACATATAAAAGCTGCTCTTGCAAGGTACAGTCAAGGCACTGCTCATTAAGTAATAGGGTGAGCTGTTTCATTACAGCTTCAAATGTTTGTCTTCTGTCTGCCCTGGAGCAAAAGCAGTGTCTTTCCCAAGTGTCTGCAACAGCAGGAGTAGGGAGGGTGCTGATCAGAGCTGCAGAAACCCCCAACTAAATCCCTATTCTTCTGGATCCAGGGCAGTTTTTCCTCTTAGATCACTGCTGACCAGGGATTTATACCCAGACTTCCCACTACCACTACCAGCATCATTACTGACCGCAAACAAAGGAAACAAGGGTCACCCCCCTTCCTCCTTGCCACCGCCGCAGTCACTGCGTCTCACAGCTACAGGAACAGGGAAATCCCCATCTGGAGGTATTTTACAGATGAGGAAAGGCAAGAGTTTGAAAAGGTGAAAGCTAAACCTGAGCGAGTTGTGTTACACCGGGCACCTCTTCCCAGAGGAGTGGTGGGCAGGATGGTCCGACTGCCGTGGAGAAGACCAGGAACAGAGAGATAGTAGGAGCAAGAGACTGCTTTGCAGAGCAGCATTTGGCAAAGTTTGAAAGCATGGATACCATTTCTCTCCAAACCACTGGGAACATCTCGTACACCCCCCGGCCTCAACTCCTGCCCTCCAGAACATCCCAAGCAAACAAGGGAGCTTTCCTGTGCAGTGAGTCACGGGATGGAGTACAATAGGGGACATGAAGCTGTGGATCAGGAAATGTTTCGGGTAAGATGGGGGGAGGAGGAAAGCAGGGCAAAAGTGAACGGAAAGTAGAGAGAAAATCATCAAGTAGTGTAGAGAAACACTGATTCAACCAAAAAGAGAAAAGAAGAGCCTGCACAGCATTAGTGAGAGCAGTGGAAATGCAGTTGGAGTTGTTAAGGTGTGGGGACAGTGGGAATGGCAGAGGACAGTGGGACAACAGCAATAAACTGTTGTGAGGTTGTGTTGTGTTGTGTTCTTTGTGAGTGCACAAAGATACTCAGCACAGACAGAGCATGGGACAGGACTGGTTAGATATGCACTGGCCGGGGCAGCAGGTCCACCACTCAGGCAGATGCAGGCTGTTGTGGAGGATCACCAAGGAAGGACACATTTTTTCTGAATGCTTTCAGAAATAGTCATTGTACTTCAGACATTGATGGACACTGTGAAAGAAGGGGATCAGAAGCCAGAGAAACTGAAAAAGAAGCAAAGAAATCATAACATTCCATGTTAATGCATCTCTGCATTACCTTATGTGACACATAGTTATTTACACGTGCTCAAAGGGGCAGCAAGCATTATAAAGCTCAAAGAGCTCTGGGGTCTGGTAGCATTTTGTGTGTGTTGCACTTAAACACTTCAAGCTGGCACAGATGACAGCTCTAGAGTGCGTATGGTGGAGGATGAGAAGATCCCTGCTGGGCCTCCCCAGGAGAAGAGTCCTGCAGGAAGTGCCTGCACACAAGATAGGAGCATTTCATGGGGTCAGGAAAAGCCCTGGCCCATTTAGCACCACTCTGCCAGGCACTGCTCCCTGTGCTGCTGCCTCATCCTCTCGGCCCACCTCTGCCTCTTGGTGCCTGGCTGGGTGCCTTATATCCTCCTGATGTGTCTCATTTCCAGCAGCCAGACTTTCAGCCACAGCAAATAGGCACCACTTTGCTGGAATCAGTGGGCTTGGGAGTTACTCCTGCTCTCCCAGGACACAGTCTCTAGAGTGCAAACTGCTGAAAGGAAGGGCTGTCTTTGTTCCATATCTGTGTCCTGATTAGCACACTTTGACCTGACCCCTGATTTGGCCTGTAAACGCAGCCCAAGTACAAATAATAATGTTGTTGGATTGGTTATCAGCAGCTGGCCCAGGGATGTACAAAAGTCTTCTGGACTTTGCCCTTTCTTTTTAAAGCAAACGTGTGTTGAGCAGGGCTCACCGGTGACTGCAGTGTTGCTGCTCCTGTGCTAAAGTGCAGTGTTGCAGTGCAGCTGCAGGTACTGGGGCACAGTCATCTTACTCCACTAATCCCACACAATTTCAGTCCCACCACGGACATAGGTGGCAGAATAAAACCAAGGAAAATAACCACTGCTAGAAACTGAAAGCAACAATAATTACAGTCCAGTACAGTAAACTTCCCAAATTCTATCTCATTTGTATTTTTTTCCTAAAATAGAAATTCAGAAACACAATTTGCTGAATTTTGACAAATGATTATGCTTGCACATTTGGACTTAGGGGCCCAGGTTTACTGCATGGTTTTTACGCCTAGTTTGTACCAACGTAGGTGCCATGCCACACAGACAGCTGCTGTTAGCAACTGGGACAGGTCGGGCAGAGCCCATGTCCTCCTGGATGGCACAGGGAGATGCATCACACTGCATCCATGCTCCCTATGGTGGTGGTGGCACGGGAAACTGTTCTCTGCCTGCCCTTGTGGTCACAGTCTGCTCCCTCAGCAGACCTCCCTTCAGCCCCAAAGGACAACTTGCAGCCCTACATGCTAGGACCCAATTCCCTCACTGCTGTTGGAGAGAGCAGGCTTTCCACATGTCCGAAAACAGGGGAGGAGGGAAGTGTCCTGGAAGAACGGTGTTCAAGCAATAAATCTGGCTTTGCACGGCTCTCAGAGTGAAGACATTTGGGACTTGGAGCTGTGGTTCAAGCCCATCTCTAATTCCTTTACAACTACGTGACACAATCTGACGAGTCTTTTATGTTAAACACCAGTCTAGGGGCTTTCATTTAATAGCTTTTCTTTCCCGCTCCCAGTTCCCTCTCATCTCTGCAGCTTTGCACTGTGCAGTGCCAGAGCCATAAAGATCTTACTATAAAGGGGCCCCCCAGCCTTTATCTTGCATATCACGACATCATGATTCAAGTGTTACAGCACTGCAACACAAATGTAACATCAATGTACATCCCATAACAGGCCTTAATCCGTCCCAGATTTGGTTCAGTGCTCCCTTGCTCAGATCTCCTTGGACCACACATCATGTGCCACTGTTTGTACTCAACACAAACGGAGCGTCGGGGTGGAAATCTAATCAGAACAACAGCAGTACCACCAGATCAAGAGGAGCTAACAGGAAGCCACTTTGTGTCCTTGCAGAAGACTTGACGATGAGGGCGTTTGGTACCCACGGCACTAACCTCCAAGGCATGGGAGCTTGGTTGGGCACACATCAGCCGTGTGCCCAAATATACCACACAGTGGTGGCTGTGCTGCCAGCAGCCACACAGGGATGCCAGACATCGCTTGGGGTGGCCAGCTTGTGCCCCAGGCATTGGGAGCCTCCAGAGGCTCTCAGACACTTGGCCAGAGTTGCCCCTGCTGCTTCAGCCATCTATACGCTCTGTGCTGGACCCACACCAGGGAGTCCCCGTCCCTGCTGAGCTGCCTCAGGGGCCCAGTACCCCAAGCCATCCTCTATCCGCCCACCAGCTGGACCCCTTTACTGAACTGAGCGGGTAGCCAAATGGTCCTTTGGGTATGAGCAACCTGACAGTCATTCCCAGGCGAACGTTTTATCATCCTCACATATTTTGGCAACTATAAGTAAAACAGTTATTCAGGATATCCCTTTCTGCATTCTCTTGCACTGTTTATTTTATCAGGATAATAACCCATTCTGTGCAATATATTGCAAAGACAAGGTGAACATCGGATCCATATTAATATTTAAATCAGTGAATATCACAGAGCAAGAAAATAATAAAATAAAATAAATAAAAATAAAAATAAAATAATAAAATAAAATAAAATAAAATAAAATAAAATAAATAAAATAAGTAAATTAAAGTAAAATAAAGTAATATAAAGTAAAATAAAGTAAAATAAAACAACAACAAACCCTGCAAACCATCTTGATCACAGCTGCTGTGGAAGCAACTCAGCAGTGCTGGAAAGCTTCCTCCCATCCAAGTATTGATCGCTGGAAACATTCCCTGTTCATGACATTCAGTTTTGAAAGGGTAAAGTCTTTGAAAATACAATAGGCTGAACATTTTTTCTTTCTTTTCTTCTTCCCCCTTTTGGGCTAACTGGAGCTTGGCAGATGGCTTTTTTAATTAAACAGTATGAAGTCTACAGCATAACTATATGTTGCAATATAGAGTTATATAAGCCTTGTCCTCCCCTGTACATTTAATGCTCAGACAGTAATACCAAGATAAATCTAGGACAACCATACTATTCTCCTGTGGCTTTGACATGACACTGTATGTGGTTTGCTCCATCTAACAAGAGAAGTACACTATGTGTTTGAGCAATAACGTGCTGAATCAGGGAGGCTTATATTATTGTTCTGAATGAAAAGAAACTCTGCTGTGGAAATACAGCTTAGAGACCCTCAGTCTCCCATGGTATTTTCTTGCATACTATGCACTTGCATAACTTGAGGCTCCTTGTCTCAAAATATTGTATGTGTGATCCTGTAGACCCAGGAAGCTTCGGGGCAAACATAGGCTTGCTAATACTGGTTTGGCAAACATCAACGTAATGCTTCTGTTTCGGATGTTTTTGACCCAAAACTCAAAAAAAAAAAAAAAAAAAAGTTTATTTGATGTCAGATACTGGCAGAATAACTATGTTCTATGTAAAGCTCAGTTGTCCGTGTGGGAAGCTTATTGTCTGAGTTTAAACATTAGATTCACTTGTGATCAATGTGTGAGATCAGCAGAGCGAACCATCAGATGTGTCCGTAAGTAACATGCCGGGAATGGGACATGACAGGGGAGGAACTTTCTCTTTATGAAAGAAAGGCCATGAAACCTGTCAACATATCTATCAGGTATCATTGCCTGGGACTTTGAGTAAGGAGAACCGCCTGCTGTATTGGCAGAAAGGGCTGAGGAGTGCTCGTGGGCTGCCAGGAACATCTGGTATGTCATTTAACATCAGCATTTGGGCTTGACAAATATTAGTTTGTGCGTGCAGTTGCCTGTGGAGAAGGAAGAGCCAAATGTTCATGGATAATTCCACCTGCTGGTTGTCCTGTGCTTTTCACATTGTCACACCTTTCACATCCATTGCCTCCATTTCACAGCTTCAGGTTCTCTTGCCTGTGACTTGTGTTTTTTAGACAAATTTAACTTCCTCAGACCCATCTCAGCCTTAACAACCACCTAACTAACTGGGACACCAGCTCAAAAATAATTGTTTGGGGCTGTGCAAAAATTAAAAGTTTCCATTTTCCGAGAAAACTACGGAAAACAAACAAAGCTTTCTTTAGGCTATGGGCAATGGGGAAGAACCCATTGAGTGTCATGGAAACTCTCAAAGGAAAGCATTGTTTCCACATGAAAATACAAGTGTCTGCTTTCAAAATGATCACAGAGAAATTTCTTCTATAAAAAAAAAAAAAAGTGCAGATTAATTGAATTCAAATTCAGCTACGGCACTACAGTTCTTTCCAATGGCTCTCAGGCTCATCCTGCTGCTGTGGACTGGGCAACTCCCAGTCTTCTTTTGGACACCTTTACAGCTCCTCGTCCCATCTGCCCATCCCCTCCTCATCTATCGCAAAAAGACACCTGTGTCTGTGGGCAGCGAGGCTGCAGGTGCCCAGCCCAGAGGGCAGGTAGGGGCTCTGGATTCCTGTACAGCTCTCAAGGTTTCACTTGTTCTCCTCAAGCCCGTTTGTCTGAGAAAAGGGCCATCTGTGCATTTTGGCACATACTGAGTTCAGGCCTTGATTCCTTTCTGCATGGAGGTTTTTATCTAACCCAGCGCAATAAATAACTGTCAGATTAAGCACGGCCATGCAAATGTTACTGTACTTGCATTGTAAAAGCTGCCTTTTATGTGGGCGTCCTCTGAAATAAGGCAACCGTTCCCTGGCCCTCGGTTACGCTCGGCCCTGCTCTAATCACCCTGTTTCGGATGTGCAGCTTGCTGTGAAAGACAAATGACTGGAGCTATTAAACTCGGTCTTGTTGTGAGCGTGCCCAGTGGTAATATTGTAATGGATATTGCATTGCAGGCGGGCTGTGGTTTGCCGAGGACGGAGGGCTGGGCAAGGACTTCGATAGCTTTGGCAGCGCCACACACCCAGCATCTGCAGCTCAACCTGGGCAGCCTTGCAAATGGGTCTGCCAAGGCCGTGCAGGATGGAAGGGAGCCCCCAGGGCTGGGACAACCCCGTGTTGCATGGAGCTGAGTCAGGGTGCAGCTGGCTGGCAGAGGTGGGGAGAGGATTGCAGCCCCCCTGCTCCCCCAGCACATCCATCACTGCCACAGGAGGGCTCGGGCACGGCCCTTGGTAAGTGCAGGACAGCATCAGGCACATGGGTCACACGGTGGAGCATTTCAGTGGCATCTAAATCATGTTTTGTGCTGTGGGTTCTGCCCTTTGAATGCAGATTACAGCGGTAGCTGATCGGCTCTGTGGCTGCAGGCACCAGCAGACATCGAGGGGCAGGGTTTGCAAAGCCACCCAAGGGACCAGGGTGCCTAGTTTCCATCAGATCCCTTTCAAATGTCTCTGAAAAGGCTCATTTTTCTGCAAAGGAGGCTTCTGCATGGGCGAGGTGTTAGCAGAAACTCTTGAACAAGAATAAACAAATGCTGCCAGCAGCTGTAAATTAAAAGTGATAATTAGAAGTGTTATTTCAGAGCATGTGTGCCACATACCCACTTGTTCTCCAGCTCTGTGTTAATACAGTTCAACATCCCAGACTCAGATTTAAAGAAAAAAAAAAAAAGATGAAATGCTTTTTACCCCCCTCTCCCAGCCCCTCTGCATGAGACTCAGGTGTTGCCAGAATCAAGGTACTGATCCTGATCCCAAAATGCACTCCCACCCTGCACCACATCCTGCCAGGTGCTGAGTGCATCCTCACAATGCCCAATGCACATTCGTCTTTGGTTCATCACCACGGGGACTCATATATTTAATCCTAGGAAGTCCTTGGCCTCCGGCTGTCATGGGTGTCAAGGTTGCTGCTGCCACAGAGATAGATGCAGATGAACGATCTGCGTTATGGTGATGAATAAATAAAATAACGGGAGTCTAATACCTATAAAACAAAGGGAAATAATATATAGGGTAGCTTTTATAAAGGTCACAGGTTTGCAGTAAGGCTGTCTCCAGAATGGCTGTATAAACCTTAGTAAGCATTTGTTAGGGTTCAGAAAAGAAATGAATTAAATTGCTTTTGGCCTGCTGTAAGTTAAATTGCTGTAATTCTGGACAGACATGACGGATGTCAGCCTGCTTGCCTTGAATTCACCTCGCCAAAACTGAGGCCAGAATCTGACATGGAAAATTCAACATTTCATCTGCCCCTGATACAGAGCTATTAAAAAGCATTTCACAGGGTTGCATATTCATTGACCACTAGAGAAATTATAGGTTTTGTTTGTGTAAACTGCTTGAAGGCAGTGGCAGGCAGAATCTGGCAGCTACATTTATTTATACACCAAATGAGAATCTGCCTTTTGCCTGTCTCTTCTGCAGATATTAATTTGATAATAAATAAATAATAATAATAATAAAAAGCAGAAAGCAGCTCAGCAACTCTCACCTCTCTCCTTTAGAAAGAGGACTGTTGACACACATAATGAAAGAGAAAATATGAATGCTTAGGAAAACAGACGGATAGATATCAACAAAAGATAATAGTGGGTATTAAAGATGAAAACTATCAAAAATATTAAATAGATAATTTCCTCAACAGAAGACATCAAGATGTACCAATACGGAGAGTGTGTGTTGGCAATCATTTGCCCTGTGATACGATCACAGTGTCCCAGTAAGGGATTACAGCTTTGCAGTGTCGGTGCTGTGAACGCCTATCTTTGTGCAGCAGCCTCGGATCTCCTAATGAAGGGAGGCACTCGGTGACAAATGGCACTATGTGCTTGCAAGGTGATTGCTGCTTCAAGGTCACCGTCGTCACTTCTCTCTCGCTATGGCTATGAAAGCTGATGCTGTTAAAACTCCGTAACATTCATGGAGAAGGAGCCTGCCAACACCCAATATGCACTTTAGGGACCCTTTGCCGGGATAAAGCCGGGATTAAGGTTTTACCTTTACAAGATGTTGTCTGTGAACGTCAATGCAATGATATGCACCCATAGCGCACCTTGGAAATCCACAGCTGCTGGGTGCATGTTCCACACTTCTGGCAGAGCATTTCGAGCCGCTTTTCCCCAGAGAGGCCATGCTGGTTATGCTGATCTCGGCGTGCTTCGTGCCATCCCCACCCAGGTGAGTGGCTCAGGGGTGAACACACCCCTGGCAGTGGGCTGAGGGCTGCCCTGAAGCCATCCTGGCACCAAGGAGACACCCAGGAGAGAGTGTGGGGATGCCCAGAGACTCAGCCTTGTTTGCAGTTGCTCCAGAGCTGGGGAACACGGGTGGATCCGATGGGATGCTCTCCTATTAGAGGTCTCCTCACTCTGCTCCTGGTGTGTTCCCCCCAGTTCCTGTTTTTCTGCTGGCAAAATTTCCACCTCCTGCTTTCCTGGGTTACCACTTTTGGCTATTTCATAAGACACCTGGGGCAGATCCTGCCATGGTTACACTGAGCAAGCTTCATGCCTGTGAGGGCTTTGTTGGAGCAAATGGTGTCAGAGGGAACCTGCAGGCTGAGGCTGGAGAAACCCTGAACTCTGCCTGCCGTAAAACCATTGATAGCCTTAGGAAAATCACCACTTACTGAAATTTAAAAGTATTTGAGAATTTGACAGATGCTGACACATGGATCTCAAAAAAGAAGTTGTTTTCAGTCATTTGTGCGTCAGTAATGAGGCAGGGGCTGCATGTCCCATGTAATGTGCTTACTAGAAAATCTGAGTAACTGCATGATGGCAACTGAGTCTGGAAAATGAAGACATTTATCGGCAAATCTCAAGTATTTATCATCAAACTTACGCAAAGACAATATAAAGACAGCTCTACCTAATGGTCAATATATGAGTCATACTTTTAGTACAGAAATGGACTACAAACTGCTTTTTCTTTTAATCTGCTTATGCTATCTCAACAAGCAGTTTGGAGCAGCCAGATGTGTTTTATGGGAATTCAAAGTCATAAAATCATGATGTCTAAATCAGGTGCAGTGGACCACATTCTCAACTCATATAAATCTTAGCTGCTGACTGAAACTGGGCAAGAATTTGGTCTTGTAAGTAAAGGAGAACCAGGACTGGGGACCCTCACAGGTTTTAGGAAGTCAGACACTTCATATGACCATGCTGTGGACACCTCCACTACAAGTGTTGCTTTTGTGACGTTTGCACCTTGTAGGCCGCAGGAGGTGGGCCTGGCTGCTCCCCATCGGCAGCAACGCCCCAGCACAGCCTTGCCAGTGCTATGGATGCTATGGGTTCGGGATGAACAAAGCACAGGCAGATAACGGAGCTGTGCTGAAATGCTTTGCTGAGGTCAGCTGTGAATCTGGTGACCCCTGGTTTCCTGTCACCACTATCACACCTGCGATAAAACAAGGAGTATAAGGCTCGGCGCTGTCACGTTCACCCTGCACCACCTCCAGCGATCTCTCGACACAGCACTCTTCGCAACCTGCAAAGGTTTTGTTATACTTTTCCATAAAAGATAGCAAAGAGTAGTCTTCATTTTTTCCTATGTCAGAAAAAAAGTGAAAGGGTGTTTTATTAACCATTACTAGTTTAAAACCTTGAGATTAATTTTTTTTTTCATCAAAAAATAAATGCAGTGACTGACAGAAGAAATTCCAGAAAAAGAATAGATGTTGTCTGCTACTCTCCTTCAGGGATGCTCAGTCCTGATAACCTGAATCTGAAGATCTGAAACCTGAAGAGCTCTCAGAAGGAGAAGGTTGTATGCAGCAAACCAAATATGCTGCAATACATGGGTACAGCAGCATCAAGGAGAGACAGAATGGCAGACCGGTGCAGGTCTAGCTCAGTGTTTGGGGTCGAACCTTGAATAACCTCTGCACACGAGGTTTTGCGGCAGTTTCTTTTGCTTACATAGGAGAGAAAGAGAAAAGCATATTAAAAAATGGAAATCAAGTGTAATGGAGACCATTGCACCTTTAGGTGGACACGTAATATCTATCAGAACATTGCTACTTAATATTTAAAATTATTTACATGGTAAAAGCAGAATTTATGAGTAACGCATTCAGCTGTCAGTAAATGTAAACCTGTATTGATTAAAATAATATCTAGGTTTCCGCATGGAAGTGCAGCCTTCCCCCTAGGGATTAATAACCACTGGATAGAAGCTGATGGCTCAAGGTGCAGTCAAGGACCATTAACCCCAGTTTGTCATTAAGCCCCAGAAAATGTCCCGTACCAAGGTCGTTATTGCTATTATAAGCTCTAAATGAAAAATAACATGGGTGTATGGATTTTTTGTTATAGCTGAGGCAGACTCAATTGATGTGTACAAAGCATGACCCAAGAATTAAGTGCCTGTCCTGTACAGGAGCCTCTCAGGTTTGCTTGAACCATTTCTCAGCATTTCCCTTTGCTTTAATTAACTGCGTATTTCAGCCTCGTTTGTCTGTTTCTGTCATGACCAAGTGAAAGGAGCATTTGTTAGTAGCATCTCACATCTAAAACAATTTCTTATGATGTTGAAGGTGTGATACATTTTCTGTATTGTTTTGCAAAGGAAAAAATGTTGAAAATTTCTTAGTTTATTTCTTATCAGTTGCTCATGTCTCAATTTAGATGTTTTTCTGTTTGTGAAGCATCATATGGTACATGTAGCAGGAAGGATAGGGTAGTCACAGCCTGCTAGTAAAATATACACCTCTTTAGCAGGGAAGGCTAAATTTAAGAAATAACGGATGTTTTCCTACAAGGCAGGATATAAGCAAACAAACAGAAAAATGGTTCAAAAACAACTACAAATATTAAAGAGGATGTAACAGATTCCACAGCATCCTTAGCAGATTATCCCAAGAGAAAAGGTGAATTTTACACATATAGTTGTGTTATGTGTTTTATATGCCTGCATTAGGTTATCCATGTAGTGTGGAAGATACTTAACATATACATAAGAATAATCTTCTCTGGAGGTGTCCTGAGTAACTGCAATGCCAAAGCTTTATTCAGATTTAAGACAAATCAACATTGAAATTTGTTTGCTAGGGGTGCAGACAAACACCAACTGGCATCAAAATTCACCATTTATTCTTGCACTAGACTTGGTTTTCTTTAAGGATTACACTTAAATACACTTAAATAATAAATTATATATAATTTAAGTGTAAGCCCTTAATTTAGGTCTGTTGTTTGCATGGCAAAGGCTTTTACTCCTTTCTGATGATCAGGATGAGTGTCTAGTGCCTACCTTTAATATTTCTTGTTTAGTTTACCATAAGAGAGGAACTGTGTCCTTTGATTTGGATGGCATGCACACGTCGCTAGGATGCCCTAAGATGTTTGCAGGGGGAAAGAGGTGGGTATTTATCATACGTGTCTGCCTGTCCTGCCTGGCCGTTTACACTTGCACTACTGTGAGCAGCTGGAAGTAATGTTTCTCTCCAGAATCAGTAGCCTCACTTCCCCCAGTTCTTCACAGCTCAGAAAAATGATTGTCAACAGTCCTTGTCAAATTAGGAAGAAACACCAAGGGAGAAAAGAAAGCTACTATTCAAGGGGCTGTTCTGGTATGCCATTAATTCCTTCAATGGCAAGATACGGAACACACCAAAAAATATAAGAATAAAAAGTCAGTAACCACAGATCTGGAAGGCTCTCTAACATCTCACAGGACTGAAATTAGAATTGCAAAGAAAAGACAAGACACATGAGAAGGAACCAGCTGGCTCCATCCACTGACTGCCCCTGGGGGGCAAGGGGAGCTGCAGCATGCCCAGCAGCAGCCCTGGGATAGAGAGCTGGGGCAAGCCAGCAGCCCACAAGCCAAGCACTCATTGAGAGGAGGGTGGTAGCACAAGGACAGGTCTCGAGTGGGGGACACTGTGGATAAATGCCACCTATTTCTTGGCACAGTGGAGGCCACAGCCAGAAGAATGAAAGTGGGGGCAAACTGGAGGGAATCCAGATTAAAAGTGAGGTAGGAAGATAAATGTTTTAACAAACACAGTCTGCTGATTATCAACAGAATTGAGCCTGTTTTGTCCAAATCACAATCTTTGATGTGCAGAGGGCTGTTTACAGCAAAAAGCGTTCTGTTGTTCTCCCACCATAGTGGGGCAGGACCAGAAGACACTGACTTCATTTGCAATTCACATTTAATGTTTAGGGGAAAATTCAGTGATAGGTGTATAGCAAGCTACTTGGACAGGTTTATAATGTCCTGCACTACCATGTTTTTCAAACAAGAGAGGTGAACATCTGCCTAGACTGACTTTCCTTTGGACCATACCCAGGGCTGGAAGGTGTGCTCTACGACTCCTTGGGGTCCTTCCAGCCGTGTTCCCCCACAGCTCCCTGATTTCACAGCAGGGAATCCAAAACCTCCTCCCCAAGAGTGACTGAGGAATGCGTGAGTGCAAGCCAGCTGGACGTAAGCTACTAACACAGGTAAGACTGAGAAGAAACTATTACCACGTGCTGTCAAAAAAAATAGCTGCAAGATTTAAGAGAGCTGCCTGGTTCAGAAAGGAGAAATACTGTCCTTACATGTAAGCTTTTACCTCCCTGCTTGATTTCAGCCTGTAGGCCTACATGAAATAGTGTAGGTTAAGTGCTTTCAAATCCATCCCTTGTCAGCAATAAAGGCCAGGCTACAAATCACCCACATTCATGCAGCTTCTCTCCTCTAACATTCCCTGTTAAAAAAACATCGTTTGGTTCACAGCTCACAGTCTGATGCAAAGAGGAAAGAATATCTTCTTGCAGATAAGTTTCAGTACTAAAGTTATTCAACATCACTTTGCAGTTGCCAAAATGGATTGTTCCTTGGTCCATTTCTGTAGATCTACATTTTTTTTTCTAAGAAGTTTTCCTTCTGTGTCACTTTACTATTGCCTTAAATATTATTTCCTATGGTAGTTGAATTGCGGATTGGCTGATGATGATGTAATTTAGACTTACACAATTAGTACAACAGTGAATAATAATAAAAAAAAAAAAAGTATTCATCAACAATAGTTTCCAGTAGTATTTATACAAGTGTCACTTTCATGGAATTTGACTAATTGTCTCCTCAGGCAGGACAGCCCTAAATCCAACTCTGCTCTTTCAGTATGATTTCAGATGTTGTGATCCCTTTGAATAGTGGCACTGTAATAAAGGTTTGCAGCCCACCCACAATATGCATGTGGTGCAGTTATCATATTTCTGCTTCAGTTTCAGTATTTCATATTCGAGGACTTGGGCTGATATACACCAGTGCCTGCCAGAAAATTATTCCTTTTAGTTAAATACGACAAGACAGTTTGACATCCCAGAGCACAGCCTTCTAGACATGTTTCAGATGAGAGCTACCTTTAAAAAAAAAAATTAAATCTTGCCTTCCGAAAGCACAACTAGATGCTGGGTTCAAGTATATATTCAAGAAAAACAGTTCTGCTCTAGTGTGGTGACACACAATTCCTTTAGCTTATATCGTGAGTATATGTCGGGAGTAACTAACCCATCATTATTAACAGAATGTCTGTTTTTCACCAGAATTGGAATTCAGTCACTTTACCTAAGGCTTTGTGACATTAAAGAGTCCTACACTCTGCCTAACTATGTGCAGTTGTTTCTGTTACTTTTATTATTATTTACTTAAATTGACTTGGTAAATAAAGCACAGAGATGTAGCACCTTCTACCCATCATATGCCAGGTACAGAAATTGAGACACAAGCATAAAAAGAGGTTTCTGTAGTGTCTGTTGAAGGAAGAGAAAGTGGATGATTCTGTCACCATCATTGTTATCTGACCTCAGATCTCCCCCTGTGCCACAGGTACCGGGTGCCCAGAGCCTGTGCTATTCACTGACGTGGTTCAGGCAATACTGGGATGAAATGCAGAGCTGTTTACAAAGTGTTCCAGATTTGAGTCTTGCTTGGCATCATGCAGAGGGCCTCTGCTCTGCCTGGCTTGCAGAGTCTGTCTTCTACAGCTGAAACTGCAATAGTCTAGAGAGGGAAAATAACTTGCTTTCATCACCCTGTTAACCTTGGGGCCAGCTAAGGACAGCAGTAAGGGATCTCATCCCTTTTACCCTAAAGCTTCTGCCACCAGTTCTCCCAGTGTAAGCTCCCACATAGCTCTGCCACGCTTCTGTTTGTGAGCCCCATCCTGAGCCCCACATGCTCCTGTCCCACAGACCCACTGGCAGGTATGTTTCAATGAACACCCTTGCACCCTAACCCCGGTTGCATGGCTAGGTTGAGGACACAGAGGAGACAACAGGAGCATCCCTCTGATGTCCAGGATGCACGAAGGAAGAGAACCAAATTCCCCCAGAGCCGTTGGTTGAAGGTAGGCCCTGAGCACGGCTCCACAGCTCTGGGAAAACACAGGCATTGAACTCTCCCAAACAATTGTCCCACTTCAATTCAAACACCAGGTTTTCATTCAGCAAAGTTCTCATACAGTTAGACTTTGATTTGTTTGGTTGGGTTATTTGCCTGAAAGGAATAATCTCACATCTTCTAACAGTTGTGATTTCTCTGCTTCGTTGATTAAAACACCTCTTTTCCACTATTTTCTCTCCAGCCACACACCCCACCCCCACTAATTAAATAGCTCCAACCCTCACAGCCATAAGACTTCAATGGCTCAATAACATCCAGAGTCAATGTGTTGCAAAGCTGCTTTTTAATTCATTCTTCATGCAAATGATATACAATTAGACCTGGTTAATCTGCATTCCTTCTGCAAACGCTATTGTTAATAGGATTTAAAAAAAAAAAAACTTCAGCTTAACAAATCAATGGCACATACATGCTATCAGATCAGTTACTCCTTAAACCTTTTGGATGGCCAGACATATGGGGGAAACAGGCAATGATTATAACAAGGCCTTGCGAGAGTTCTTTGCAGCATTTGGGACGTCTGACTTCAGAAGCTTTCTGCCCCGCATCCCTCCCAGCACCTCTCGTCTCCTCAAGTAAGGAGAGAGGAGGAGGGATGTCAGGAGAAGGGGTCAGACCCTGAAGACATTTGTTACGGACTGCAAAGGATGGGGGGTTCGCCAGGGGCCCAGTCCTTAGGACAGGTTTTTACCTGTTATCAAAGAACACTGATGAAACAGAGGGAAAAAAACAGCTCAGGAATGCCATGCTACTGTGGGGGGTTGCTGTTTTGTGTCTTGCCAGGGAAATTCTGGATATGCTGACAGACATTTCCAAGTTTCATTTCCAACTCAGGTGTCCTGATAAGCCTCTCAAAGGGAAAACCTCTCTCTCCTGGCCCTTGACCCAAGGCGAGATGCAGATGCCCAGATCTCCAGGCACAGGCTCTGCCTTCCTCAGAAGGTAGAAGAGGATTGCATGGTCTTTCCTTGTAGGTGAGGTGCATGGGGAAGGGCTTTAAGTATCACTTATGAGCACAGATGCTCAGAGCCCTGCAGTAGCCTTCAAAGCATAGCACTGGATAAGGACTGCCAAGGTAGGAAGGGTCCCAGGGTGGGAATGACCTTCACTCTCACTCAAATGCCATTGCCTTTCACCTGAGTTTTGAAGTGCCCTTTGTCTGTGCAGTGTGGCACGCCGATAAAGGTGAGGAATCAAAATTCTCCATCCACAAGGCTTGAGCAAAACAAGGTACTCAGACCTTCTCCATGCTGAATCTGCCTTTTCATTCAGCTTTGGCCCTCCAGTCAATAAGGGCACCAACTGTGATGAGAGCCCCAGTCCATCTGGAACTATTCATTTGGGTCACCAGATGATCTAGACTTTCAATCCCTGCCAAACTTGTCGTGATTTGCACATGGGACCAGATGCAAAAAGACTGTGTATCCCAAGACAAATCCCCTCTTGTCACAACCGTACCAGATATACTTGCAGGCATCTCACGCCGGGATATTGCAACCTTCTGCAGTCAGGAAATATTATCCTTCATTATGCATATACCTTCCAGTACAAACACGACAACTGCTGATGTGCCTTGACAGCTTGCCTCTTTCCTTCTCCCCCGATGTGATGCCGAGAGACGAGAAGCAGGCTCTCAGGGAAGAGCTTGCATGAAAAGTGATAACATGAAAATATGTCAGCATTCCTGAAAAGCATTCAGGCAGCGTCAGTCAACAGAGCTGCCTGCAGGCTTAAAAGAAAAAAAAAAAAAAAAAAAAAAACATGCAGAGCTTCTCAGACTTCCCTGCCTGGAAGCTGCATCTCAATCACACAGGGAGGCCGTGGCCTCACAGGACCTGGCTGGTTTTCTCCTTCCAGCCAGGGAAGAAGGATGGGTAAGGCATTTCTGGTGCTGTTACTCATTAATTGGAAGGGAAAATGCCCGCCATATTTTTCTAAGTTTTCCACCTGCCTTCAGAGCAGAGGTGAGACTTGTCCCACCAGCATCACCCCTCAGTAAGGTTGGCAGGGTCCTGTGTGACCTCAGAGCTCCCTTGCTCTTTCCCACCTCACTTTTGGCCAATCTCTCACTTCCTTTCACTCTTCACACTTATTTGCAAGCAATGCATGGTGAAATGGTGGGAATTTTATATCTCTGCACCATGGCTGAACTGTCCTGGTGAGTCTGTTGTTTTAAAACTAGCTGCAGTGGATCCTCAATGCCCTCAGGCACAGCATCTGGCATTACAACATCCGCTGGTGCAACTCACCCAGGGCTTCTGCCATTGTGTTGTAAAGACAAAATCATAGCGAAATCATGACAAGCAGAATCTGTGAACCCGAGTGTCCTCCTCAAACACAGTCCTGCACTGCTCTTTGGAGCCAGAAGTGTGCTAATGACAATTGTATTCAAGCAGATAATAATTAGTTCTCTCCAGATCACAAAGGCGCTGCTCTAATTACAAACACTAAGTGCAAACCCCAAGCAATTCCACTAAAACCAACTGAATAACCCTGGTTTTCCCTTCTGAAAATGACTGCAGGATTTGGCCTGGGAGTCCTTTTTGCTCTTCTCATTAAAACCACAAGGCAGAGTCTCCAGAAGATCAAACCTCGTAGCAAGCAGTGATATGTGAAGATATATCAAAAGAGGCCAAACTATCTGAATGACATGAATGCATAGGAGGGGTATCTGGGCAGCCCAGATGTACCCAGGCTGTGCAGAGGCTCACATTCCCTTGGGGTACTTGGAGACAGCCTGACATTTCTGAAGTTGGCACCTCTCCCTCCCACCATTTCAGTGCAGGAGGAGCTCTGTTTGTCTTACCAGAACTATCTATGCAGAGATGCCTTTTTTTTTTTATTGTTTGTATTTTGTTCTCTGTTTGTACAGCAGCAAGCAACAGGGTCCTTACCACATCACCACAGTCAGCAAAAAGAGTACCAGGTCTAGCTTCACACAGAAAGAAAGGAAAACCCCTCCACAGATTTCTCTGCCTCTCATTGGGTTTGTTACAGGCTCTTCCACCTAGGGTTTGTTACCATTGGAGTCTACAAAGATTACATCTCTGCACTCTCAGCCCATGATTGTTATAGATTGAAGGGTAGTCTGCTGCTTCTCTCTCTATATATGGGTAATGGTGGATAAGAATTTCAATTAGGATGGTAGAAATGAGTCACATCACCAAAGCAGAAGCATTGAGTTTAATCGGAAAAGAAAAATAGGGGTACAGTAAACAATATGATTCAATATTGATCAAAAGCCAAATGTCCAGGGACTCATTTGAAAGAAAGGACTTCTTTTTGATAAGCTGGTCTAATTATTACAGATGTGCAAAATTGGTCTTAGTATCCCACAAAAATAAATTCTCTTCTAGTTTTGGTTATTTATAAAACAAACATAATGACGTTCTTTCCCTCATTTGCAGCATCCTGCAGTTGTCTTCCCTAGCTTGTGTCCTTTTTTATTTCATGCTTCTCCCTATAGTCACATCACTTCCAAACATCCCCATTTCCATGGAGTTAAGGCAATTGCTCATGTAAACAACAGCTCCAAGTGTGAGAGTTGCATTGACAATCTGACAATATATTCAGGCAATTCTAGCCAATTCTATCCACATTGTCAGTGGAAACAGTCCTCATTATTGTCATCCCATTAGACATCTGAATAAACACTGAAAAAAACATCAGATACAAACCTACCTTAGGAAACATTATGCTTCTCCTCTCTTTTTCTAGCCATGATTCTCAAGAAGGGGAGGGGAAGAGAGAGAGAGTAAATAATTCTTTTGAAAACACTGCAAGAATATATTTGACACCTCAGAAAGGCTGGCATTTCCTTTATCTGTCCCAACCCTTCCTCTCACAGTTCTTCCTGAGGCCGGGCTGCCCGCTGTGGTGAAGGTGACCTCTCTGGCATCTCAGAGTGGTTCAGTGCTCCATCGTTGTACCCGTGATCCTCCTGCAGGCTCTGGGCACTCTTTGGTTCTGGGCTCGGCTCTTCATCTGCAACCTGCAGCCCTTATGTCGACAAAACTTACTGACCTCCATGGGATTGTTTTCTTCTAGAAGGAGAAAAGCACAAGATCTGGCCCAAACTGTGACAAAACAGACCACAAGCTAAAGGGTGGGAGGCCTGGAAGTAGATCATTAGTGGAAAGCAATCTTAGAGCCTAAAGCAACCTGAAATTGCTCTTGCATGGGAATGTCTCCCCCAGCCCATCTCCTGCAATGTGTCCTCCATGCATGTCATCAGCTCTGTCACTTTCCTGCAGGGAATTACTAATGGGTTGGGATCTCCTCTTCTCCCCCCGCTGCCCTTTCAAGCCGGTCATGGCCATCCTCATAAATCTGCCAGGATGCTGACAGCCAGACTGCAGCTAACAGGGGCTCAGGGGACTTTGAGTGATATTCCTTCTGTTTCAGTTCTTTCCAAGACAGCCATTGATTTAGGAGGAAGAGTTTCTTTTTACTTGTTCAAATTTAACAACAACAACAAAAAGAGAAAGGAAAGAAAGAAAGAAAGAAAGAAAGAAAGAAAGAAAGAAAGAAAGAAAGAAAGAAAGAAAGAAAGAAAGAAAGAAAGAGAAAGAAAAAGAAAGAAAGGAAGAAAAAAGAAAGAAAGAGAAAGAAAGAAAGAAAGAAAGAAAGAAAGAAAGAAAGAAAGAAAGAAAGAGAAAGAAAGAAAGAAAGAAAGAAAGAAAGAAAGAAAGAAAGAAAGAAAGAAAGAAAGAAAGAAAGAAAGAAAGAAAAAGAAAGAAAGAGAAAAAGAAAGAAAGAAAGAAGGAAGGAAAGAAAGAAGGAAAGAAAGAAAGAAAGAAAGAAAGAAAGAAAGAAAGAAAGAAAGAAAGAAAGAAAGAAAGAAAGAAAGAAAGAAAGAAAGAAAGAAAGAAAGAAAAAGAAAAAAAAGAAAGAAAGAGCAACAAGGAGCACAGAAGGCGAATAGGAAAGAGAGTGGCTCCAGGATCTTCTGAACTGAAATGACTGCAAGTGCAGGATGTGTCCCTGGAGAAACAGGCTTTCCAGGCAGCAAAAAGAGCAAACAAAGAGCAGCAAAAAATGGACCAGGAAACTTGACTATTTGCCTGTGGATTTGATAGAGTGCCACACATGCTTTATCTCTACCCAATGTCTTGTTAGTGAAGAGCCATTTATTTATTTTAGAACGTGTTGATATTGAATGCTCCTAACAGATAACATAGTCTCAAACGAAAACAAGGTTTTCTGTTCATTCTAATCCCTCTGGTTTTATTTCAGCAAAGACTATCAGTAGTATTCTTTTAGTTTCTTTACTGGACCAGTGAGATGCTGCCAACTCTAATCACTCTGGCTCACACCAGACATTATTTCTATTATCTGGATGATTCTAAATGACCCTGTCTTTAGCATGAAAAGGCAGCTTGATGTTATCTGAGGGACCATGCAAAGCCAACACACATAAAGGCAGGCCGAGCAAAAGCCCTGTGTGCCACTGAGGGCTCATCACACGAAAGCAGCCTGGAAATCAGTATATAGATCTGTGGTGTTGATGTGGGTGGAGGAGATCATTGCTGCATCACTCATGGTAAGTTCTGTGATGGATGAATCTCTGAAGGCTGGGAGGTTACATGTGGGCAAATTCTCATTTGTGCTGGCCTCTGTCCAAGTGTATCTTGACAGTGCAGAACTGGAATGAAAACCTTGCAAAAATACATGCTTTAGAGTACATGACTGCTTTAGAGATTGTCCACACTTTCATGTCAGGAACTATGGTAAGAAGGCAAGTTGAAACTGATCATTTCTAGGCATAAAAATAGTTGGTGGCATTGAAAATTTGCAGGAAGACTCATAGGATTGAAATGTTAATGTCAAGTATTATAACCTCTCTAAAAATGCTAGAACAGAAAAAAGGAAATGGGAAAAGAATCATCCTGTATTCTGCAAAATGTCATTCTCCACACCAATGAGCCAATGATCTTAAATGATAAGAGATAAACACAGGGGACACTATTTGATGGTTCTGACAGATCATCAATTCAGACAGGGAACAAGCAAAGCAGCTTTCAAAGCACCTATCTGTAATGGATGACTATATGGGACAATCTGAACCCAATGAGAACAGTTCTCAGTACAGTGATTCTGAATGAGCCTTTGAATTTTTAAGGGGCAATTTTCTAAGTCAAAGAGTGATTCATTGAACATGGGTGATTTCGCTCCTCTTTATGGATAAAGGAAAACTGGGAACTGGAGAGATTGCTTAGACACAAGCAACAGTGATTTAGTTACTCTTCTTTTATGCAAAAAAAAAAAAAAAATCATGAAACCCAAAACAATATAGATATTTGATACTTTAAAGTGATCATTTCTCAACACTGACAATGGTTATGGGCCCAGCTGGCTTGGAGAATTAACTGAAACAGAAAAAAATTAAAAATAATCAGGAACCGCCAGAGGATATTGTCTCCAGAAGCTGCAGTCAACAGAGAAGGCTACACTGCTCCAAAAATAAACAATGTTTTAGGAGGGAAGTGAAAGCAGATACAGATAACAGATACAGATAAAGATAGCTGTATATGTAACCTAGATGTATATAAATTGAAGGCTAGAAACTGCAGAAAACTCGTTAAGCAGACTCATTCTACTGCAGTTGACGGTATCAGGAAGAAACAGGGATGACAGCTCACATTTAAAAGAAGGGACCTTCAATCCAGAGAAGAAACAACTTAATGAAAGACTAGAATAGTGAGATTCATAATCAACTGAATGTGTACGCCCATTTCAGGACTGGGGAAGAACAGCTAAGACTTTCAGACATCTGAGTGAATAAGGGCAAAAGTGATACATTATTTGACACCATGTCCACTTCTGGTGTCCTCATTTCAGAGAGATGGATAACATGAAGAGAAATGTCTTCAGAAAAACTGTGAGAAGTTAAGGATTCAAGAAGCGTGTTTTAATGTGGAGGGCTAAGGAGCTGTTTAACTATTTAAACTAGACAATTTACCAGAAGGGGTGTGACTAGTGGTTTAAGTGGCTCTGAAAATGTGCATGGACAGCAATTATTTCAGTAGGGCCCTGGGCTTGGCTGAGCTTTCTCAAATGCAGTACTGTAGGCAGGGGCAGCTCACTGAGCAGTCCTTCCATTCCCTGACTCAAGACATAGGAAAGCCCATTCCCGCAGGTCCAGCAGTCATTGCTCAGGCTTGGAAGCACAGCTTCCGAGCAAGGCAAATTCTGCAAAATGTTTTGCACAGAGGAAAAGCAGGCAGGTAACAGCTCCCAGGGCTTCAGGGTTTTGCCAGGTCCTCTGGGAGGTCCTGTGCTAGGCAGCAACAAAGGTAAACTCCCTTTTCCCCATGGATATATACACACACATGAGTGCACTGAACATTTTCACCAAGCTCTTCTGAATCTGGATTTTTGCTAAAGATTTGAATGCTAGCAAAATCCACCATGTTTTCCAGTGTGCTGTCTGCTCTGTAATGGTTTTACTCCACTTATGCCAGGGCAGCCCAGACTGCCCAGTGCAGTGGAGGGTTGCTGGGCTGGGAGGCTGCTGAGGAGAAGCAGCCCCCTGGTTAAAGTTCAGCACGAGCACAGCACAGAAAGGATGGGGCTGAAGGCAGGCCAGCTGCAGCACAATCCCAGGCACAAGCTGTTTATTAGGGTGAGCGTAAAGCACTCCAGAAGGGCAAGACTCAGTGTTCCTCCTTTTGATCCTATTATCATATGACAACATGATTAAAGACAGGGTAAAGGCAAAGCCCTCATGGAAGAAGCAAAGGGGTGTCAAACCACTAATGGAAACTGTCACAGAGGAGACAGAAAGTTTAAAGAAAACATGCCCCTCTCTCCCCCCAGGGCAGGGAGCAAGGGGAGCCCAGTGCCAGCGAGGCTGCACACAAAGGCAGAGCAATAAAAACAAGAACATGGGACAGAACTCAGAAAAGTAAATGTGGTGTCAGCTCCTCCTTTGTCATCTGTGTGTCCTGGGAAACCAGATGACAGCAAAGATTGGCTGCACGGCTCTTCTGGACACATCACTTACACACAGGATCAGTTTCCCTGGCTCCTAAACTCTTTTTAGGTTTCTTTATAAGCCCCCCCTAAGAAACAGCTTCAACCTGAGCTCATCTACCTCCCTCCATAGAGGAATGACCATGCACAGACAGTGCCTGGTTCAAGCAGGATGGCGAGCACTGAGAGTCCAGTCCTTGGGTGGTGGAGAGGTCAGTCCAGGCCCCGGAGAAGTGCATGAGGTAAGGCCCCCTAAATATCCCCAACAGGATCATACGGAGGCAGTCAGGGGAGCCTATGTCCTGCGCGAGGGGTAGTACTGATGTTTCCTTTCCTCCAGTCCCCCAGCACCACGTTTTCATAGAAGCACAGAATGGTTTGAGTTGGAAAGGAGCCTTAAAGACCACCTGGTTCCAACCCCCTGCCATGGGCAGGGACACCTCCTACTAGATCAGGTTGCCCAAAGCCCCATCCAGCCTGGCCTTGAACACTCCTTGCCTTGCCTTGCCTGTTCAATTCCCTTCCCTCTGCTCTCCTCACCCTCTTTCCCCTTTCTGTCCCACTTAAGGTTTGATCCTACCTCCAGTTTCACCCTTGATCTAAAACATGGTAGATTGTATAACTTTCTGATATTATTATGGTTGCTGCCCTTGAGGCTGCAGTGACTCGAAAACCTTATTTTTCCTGGCTATGGCTTCAGACAGATGAAATGTAGGAAGTCAGGGAGGGTGGCAATTAAAGGACCACTGCAGTGCAGGGGAATTTCAGCCTTGTTTCTGCTTCTCTCTGCCTAAGACCACAAGAGAGCCAGATCTCTGCAAGAGAGCTACCAGAGCTAGGTCCAGGAGTTCAGCTCTCCCTTTGCCTCTCCAGTCACCTCTCACAGTCACTCTCTGAGTGACCAAGCCTGAGTTCAGGAGGATTTTGGCACTGACAGTATTGGCCTCTCAGGAGCTGGATGCATACCTCTGTGAAAAATATAACTTTGCTGGAAAGTGCTGTTCCTTTCCATGAATGAAACAAGCAGCCAACAGTGAAGTCTGTTATAATGCTGAACTACCAATGAAGTAGCATTAGCAGCAACACGGGGAAAAAAAAAAAAAAAAAAAAAAAAAAAGACAGTGGAAAGTTGTCAAAAAATGAGCATTTTTATGGCAAGATATTAAACCAATATTTATGTTAACAACTTTAATAGGATTCTCCAATTTTCCCCTATTTGTTCCCATGAGCTCTGTATCAGCCATGCCTTCTGGAGATGCCTAGAATATCTGGATACTCGTTTCCCATTTATTTCCCAATGGAGCCTTAAAAACTCAGTTTTGTGGTATGAAATACAGGCTATTTTGTTGAAATACCAAGACAATGCTTTCTCCCTCCAGTATTCAGGGAACATTTACTTCAAGAGAACATTTGCTTCAATTTTTCCCTTTGCTGTTGGTTGCACTTTCCAAAAGGTAGGTGGTCGCTGATGATAGCAGCGTTTCAGATACATGGAAAAAAAATGCTGCAAGAGCAATCACTGCTGGGGTGCAGAATGGCTCTCCACTGGCAGCACTGTGCATGAGCATGCAGCAGGTAGATAGAAAGCTGGGGTGAAATAACTTGTTGGGGGGGTAAAAGCGGCATGGCCTCAGCAGAGGAATCAGCTGCTTCTTCACCACGGAAGGAAGGAAGGAAGGAAGGAGGGAGGGAGGGAAGGAAAAGCACTGGTTCTGCAATAAGCAATATTTCAATTGTGCTTTCTTTTATCTGCATCCCCCTGCTAGAGACGGGGCTTCCATTTGGATGGAAAATTGGCAACCGAATAAACACTCTGCACCCACTTTCCTTTCATTTTCCAGACCTTGCAGGTCTGCAGCTCCAGTGAACCTTTCCAATGGTCTTGTTCAGGTTACTTCTGATGCCACTGAGGGACAAAACAGACCCCCTGTACAAGAAATACATTTCCAATCATCTTTGCAACGAAGCTTTGAAGTCTGCCTATCACAAGATTGATACAAGAGGTCCTTGAATACATTTGCCAAATAGATATAAATAGGTTTAGGAAGATGTATTTCATTTTGAGAAAACTTAATAATGAAAGAAATAGAGTGCTAGGAGAACGGGTATTTCAGGAAAACCTGGTACCAAAGTCACATGCTGCTTCTCTGATGCAGTCAGCAACATTTCAGATGAGTGCCCTGTTAGCAGTAAAGCACTTGAAAATGTATATATCTCATTTTTGGTGTAGCTTTTTTCAATGAGATGTTGCAGACAGGAGATTTTAGTTTCTAACACACACCACGCAGATCTGGCATTGGAATCGGGCACCATGACAAAGCATAACAAACGTTATTGCCTCGCTAATACCTTTTTGGGATGGTACTTTATGATTTCCTAAGCTTGTCTTCAGTGGGAGCTTGGCACCCAGGCCACCTCTAATGTGGTGTAACACAACCGCTGGTAACTAGTGAAAGCCCCCACTGAAAGCGTGACACTTTGGGCCGCTTGAGCATGTTCTTCAGTAATACGGGGAAGGCTGCGGCTGACTTGATGAAAAAACATCGGGAGCGGCGGCTGATTGCAAAGAGCCTGGGGAGCAAAATCTGGCTTTGCTTGGCAATCTGCTCACAGCCCCTCCGGCATTCGGCTCGGTGCGAGGAACCGGCACGGGGGCATTAGGGTAACCCTTCACACGCTGCCTGCAGGATTAGAGGAGAGATGTGATGACAGCTAGAGACGCGGTGGCTATTTTTAGTAAGACATCCAGTCAACACGTTTCACTTCTATCCCTACTCACAAATCGTTCGTGAGGACTGTTTGGCTTTTATGCTTGTGTCTGTTACCAAAGCCACTCAGTCGCTGCTCCAAGCACATTCTGGCCAATGCATGACTGGAAACTATAGTCGGAGCATGTACGAAATGTTTGTTTGCTGAAGCAGCTGGGGAGGTTGGTTGCCACAGCCACGCTACATTGTTCCCGGACCAGATGACTTTAGCAACTGTCCAGGGGATGGTGTGTGGGTCAAAGATAGGAGAGTGAGAACAGGCAGAGAGTCTAAGAGGAATTAACCTGGCAGGCTCTGAAAAACTGAGCAATTGTCTTAGAGCCTGATTTGAAATTAATTTTCTCTCCTCGTGTTCACGCTGGGGATTTCTGTGTGCCATGTGCCTGCACAGCCCAAATGACAAAATGTTCCACCTCATCCTCACCAACCACCTCTGCAGGCCCCCAGCAAGCAGCCTGCATCACAGCTGGGCAAGGGAGCCCCAGGAGACCAACTGGCTCCTCTTCCCTCCAAGGCAGGGTGAAGAGCCCAGGCTTGACCCCAGCAGACGTCAGTCCTCGCTTTACTTTGAACCTCCAACACCACCCTGCATCATCTTCACCTGTGCCAACTAGTGGCAAGTTTTTCCTAACCTGTGTCTCTCTTAACGCACAGTAAATCAATACTTCTCCTCTATTAACCTCATATCTGAGGACTGCTATCATGGTCTCCCTTCAGGCTTGGCTTCTCTAAACTAATTCCGGTTGCTTCAACCTGTCCTCACGGGTCATATTTGTCAACCTTCTCATCAGTCCTACTGCTCTCCTGGGCTTTGGCTTCTTCTGGTGTGGCTACATATTTTTTCAAAGCACAGTTCTATCTTCATTCTCATTTTTTTCTTCAAAAACTAGTTCCCTCCTCACATGACCCAGACCACAATTGCCACATCACACACTGCTAACGGAAAGAGACGAAAGGCTGCAACTTGCTACAATAAATACGTGTTAAATGCACTCCATGTACAAAACTGTATTTATTGTATGTATTTTCTTTTCCAAGATCTGCTATGCCCCTGAGCAATTGATCTGTTATTCCTATGCATGATAAATGTAACCCAAACTCCTTTTTAATACACAGATGTAAAACACTGAAAGTCAAATATCAGAAAATAAATGTACAAAGTCTGGCTCTTAAAAGGATTCTTTTTCCTTTTTAATAAGCATGCTTGCATTTTTGCACCTCTGTTCTTTCTGGGTAACTGGCCTTGAATGCATACATCTAATGTGTAAATAACCTTAGCATAAAAACACAATTTCCTTGTATGGGGTTCCACCCACACCACACCACCCCCATCCCCCACTCCCCCCAAAAAATGAAAAAAAGAAAAAAGAAAAAAAAAAGGAAAATAGAAAAGAAAACAGCAAAAGAAAACACACACCTCAACAAAAACATCTTAAAATACAAATTGTTGCAAAACTCTACTTATGAAAAAGCAGAAACTGGCTCTTGCTCATTCATTTTGTTTTCATTCTCCTCCCTGCCCTCCTCTTGAACTTTACATGGCTTTTTTTTCCCATCCACCTTTGTCAGCGATGGGAAATTTCTAATCTAACATACTGGATTCGTCCCTATTTGAAAATGAAAAGGAAACACATTTGCAGTGAGATACACTGAGGGGCATTTGTTAAAGCAAAGGCAGAGTAGCAAAGTTCATCTCCCAGCAGCGAGACTTGTGGTGAGAGGTAACTGCATTTGTCCCTTTTTTTCCCAACGGCTCATTACAGCTGAACAGGTCAGACCTGTCAAACGTCACTGCATTCGATGGGGCTAGGAAAAAAAAACCAACAACCACCCCGTACTTGGATGCAAGGGCTGTGCATCCCTTGTGCATTGTCTGGGGCAACCCTTTCACAGAAGCGCAGACATTGTAAAATGGGGTCAGGAAGGTAGCAAGCCAGCTGCCTGACACTCTTTATCCTGCCTCCCATGACTGGGGAAAGAGCAGTGGCTTCAAGAACGTCCCAAATATGAATTGAGAGCCTCTCCAGGGAAAATCTCAAGCATCAGCCTGATTTTGGTTTTGCCTCAGGTTGGGGTTTGGGGTATTTGTTTGCATCAGTGTCACCTTGCAGCTTCAGCAGGCCCCCTGCTGATTTTATGGCAGGATGGAGGAGAGCAAATCCAACCCCTCTGCCCTCCTTCAGAGCCAGTGAGCCCGACCCTCAGCTGATATCCATCAGCCCAGAGCCACTGATCCAGCAGCATAGCACCATCTCGGCCAAACCTCACCTGGAGCCCAGCATCTTCCAGCCCTGGGTGATTCCTCCAAAGTTGGAGGGAGCTTTGTGCCAGTCTAACAAAGAGCAGACACAGCCTCAGCAGGCCTTAATGAGCTGATGCTGATCATGTAACTGTCTTATTGAATTTGCATTTCATTAGGAGACTTCGTTTGAACCACAGCTGTGAATATTTGAGGGCCTGATTGTGTCTATGGATACTAATTTGTTCAAAGAAGACAAGGAGGATAGTGAGCTGCAACCCTGACCCTTTTTGCATTGATCAGAAAAGATAGACCCTCCTGAAAAGTAATGACAATGCTATACTGACAACGTGTTCTGGCCATTATATGCTGGTCAGTACTGAGCTTCCTAACTTCATTTTCATAAAACTAATCTTTCCAGTGGACACAGAGGAGGGAAGCTGGACCGCACCACCTTACTTGAGCCTTTGCCTGATGAAATTTCTTCACATACTGTAACTTTGTCAAGCCAATGAACCCCATTGGATGGGGAAAACAGCCCACCTCCAGGAGGAAATGCCATCATTCTGAAGCTGACTTCCTACATGAGGCTTTGTGGGTATCCCTGTAGCCAAGGAAATCAGATTACTACACCATAGCATTTTGTAGGAATCCCACATCTTTTAATAATGGGAAGAGAGTAGCCAGCTCCCACAGCCCCTCAGAGGCAGGCAGTAGGCAGGCAGGACCATTGTAAGTTTTACAGAAAATATATGAATGGGGGTGTCTGAGCAGGAAAGAGTGTCACAGTCATTGAATCTCTCATGTATTGTTGAAGTTGAGGTGTTCCCAAACAAAAAATGTTTTGTTTCTGTCCATGGGCTGAGCATGTTGGAATTTAGGCTGTTTCAGATTTCCCCCACTGTACAGGTTTAGAGCTTAATCCAGAAATTAAATAGTTAAAAGCCAAGATTGGTGATAAGCAGATGGTAATTCTTACCACTTACTGGTAAAACCTGTTTGTATTAAAAATATCTTCATGTTTCCATTGAAACCTACTAATTAAGAGATTAAACTGTATTTTATTCACATGTATGTGAGTGAGGGCTCACACACACACACCTGGCACTCCCATCTTCAAATTCCACCTAGAGGCTGGCTGAAAATACACTCGCTGGTCGTCTGCTGGTTCTCTTCCATATGTTGGGTGGGAATTTGCTGGATTGTTGCTTTATGAGCTGTCAGGAATAAGAAATTTTCACCTTATTATCAGGAGAAGCAGGAAGCTGTTGGCAAGTGCAACTATTTTTCAGAGAATTATCTAACTGGGGAGTGGACCTTTAGTGATGAAGCTACTTGAAGCACTGCCAGGCCTGTAAGGTGGATGGTACGTCACCAGGATTTTATTCTCAAACTAGCCTAAGTGAGAGATTTGACTGTGAATTGCCGTAAGTAAGCGCAGGAGTAGGATGGAAAATATTAGCCCTTTTCCCTTCTTAGCCGACTGGCCATTTCCCTCCTCTAAGGGGAGTAACTATTGACACTGAATGCTTTCCAGTGTGTAACTAGCTGGCCTTTTGCTGCAGTCCCACGAGCCTTTTTCTATTAAGAGGGAAGCCAAACTTCCTTCACGGATGCTGCCCTACTCCAAGTGTCACCTCTGTCACTCAGAGGCTGTAAGTGGATCTGGACAACTCCCCAGAGGACTTCAATGTTTATAAACTAATAAAGGATCTGATGTTGCCAGTCTAAAAGCCAGATGTAGCTGCTGCTGAAACAAAACAAAACAGAAGAAAATAGAGATTTTTCTCTCTATGCTCACTGTTCATGCCTTGGCATCGAGAAGGGTTTGGGGCAGAACCTGGCCCACACTCCTTACACCACTGTTCGGGACAGCTTCATAGAAAGGGCATGTCTGCAGAAATCACAAGCTGTGATTATAAGCAGGCCTAATAGGAAGGAATGTTGTGCCTTGCACTGCCGTCAGGCACAGGGTGAATACCCTGGTGAGCACTGCTGCCTGACAGAGGAAAAGCATCGGCTTCAACCAGCTCAGCTGACCAAGTGTTGCAACTCTCCATGTATCTGAACATCCTCAGTCTAAAAACTCTTGCTCAACGCCCTTTCCTAGGATATTTCCAGTCCTATCTGGTACTGCTGAGATCAGTGATGATGCAAGGACAGCTTTTGATTTAGCTTTTCAGTGCTCCCATCTCTGTTCCCCTAGCTGAAACCAGAAAGTGCCAAGACCCATTTAAACAAGCAAGCAAACAAATAAACAAACAAAAAACTGTTCTAGCACTCCTAAAAAGTTCAGTTCAAGCCTGACTGGGGACTTGGCAAGAGTCTGGAAACAGCTTTTGCTTTATTTGAACCAATCCTGAAATCCATCCCTCAGCAAAACTCATTCTCTAATGAGTTACTTATGAGTACTGCTTTCTGGTGCCTGCAAGTGTTCTGGGATGGGCAGAAGAAGTGTCTCACGCTGCCACAGATCTCATGGGTTTCTCAGTTGTTTGGTTATTGTTCATAAAAGGTGGTCAGGACTCACTTAGAAAACACCAGCAGAGCCCCGGTGAGATGCCCCAGGACAGTCGGGTGTCTCCGGAGGCAACTCCGATGCCGTTCTCCACTGGGATCTGCAGGGGAGGCTAAAGTAGCGCGACTGGCCGCAGAGGTGCCGTGGCCTAGAAAGTTCCCAGATCCCCCACCGCAGCCCAACGAGATAAATAAATAAATCACGCCGCACCCCCACCCCCTTCCCCTTCCTCCCCCCAGGCCCGATGAAAAAGATGTCACCTCCGCTCGGGCCTGCTGCCGGGCTGGCACAGATGAACCATAGCTACCGGGGCGCCTGGCAGCTGCAGACACGCTTTCAAAGTGGGGCCTGGCCGGGTGTCCCCCTCCCCACGACAGTGTCATCTCTGTAGCTTTCCACGTTCGTTTGCTTTCCCGGGAGACCCAGTTTCCCCCACACCATATCCCGCTCCTGAGGGCCTCCCCGGGCTTGGTGGTACCTCATCTGTGCCTCAGAAACCTGCAGCACCATGTCTGGGGGTTTGGAGAAGAGCAGGAGATGCTGCCTCAGTTTCCAGAGGAGATGACACTTGACAGGAGGGTTTTGCTGAGCATTTCTGGTTTTATTTTCTTCCCCTCCTGCCCCTTTGGGGGCAATAAGGTGCACAAAAAAGCTGCAAGTATGTAGTTGAGAGCAGAATGCGAGCAACCTTTAAATAATAATAATAATAATTAAAAAAAAAAAAAAAAAAGAGCTACTGGGGGCCCTGTTGGTTAAAGGCTACGGCGCAGTCACTCTGAAGTGAGGGTTTAATGAAGTAGCCTGTGAGAGAATGGAGGGGACGGTCCCCGCTGCACAGATGGCTCTTTGTCACCGCTGACACCTGCCATCTGCTTGTTTGTCTGAACGATGTCGGAGGGGCATCGCGAGCCTCCAATCTGCCGCGCCGCCGCCGCCCGCGTGGGGTGACCCCCTGACCCAAGTGTCAGGCGAGGCTGCCTGCTTCCTTCTTCCAGCTCGGCGGGTTCGGCCCCGCAGCTGCCCCCAGCCGCCCGCCGCCCCGCGCCCCCCACGCCCGCTGCCTCTCGCCCGCCCGTAAATCTCGCCCTCCTCATGCGTGTGAAAGGCGGGGGACGGGGAGAGATTAACCTCCACGGGCATGAAGCGGGGACAAAAGTTTATGCCGCCCAGCAGCCGTTCAGACCTTTCTGGGATGGCGTTCACACTCCTGGGCTTTTTTTTGCCATCGTCCCCGGGTAATGCTCAGAGTCTCCCTGAGGTAATGAAGAAGCCAGATTGCCCCTGGTGTAACACTGCCTATACTGGGAGAAGCAATTAGGATATGTAAAGATTACTGCTTCTTTCTTTGACACAAAAGTGGGATGTTTCTCTAAACAGAGCATCAGAGCATCAGCTATAATATTTCATGGTCTCCAAAGAGCTCTGTCTTAAAGGCACAAGAAAGAGATGGGGTCCACTTTACAGACAGAGGTCACTATCAGACCTTTGAGATCATGCCCTGAAAAAGGACATATTAATGTAAATGTATTTAGGTAACAATTAGTGGGGGAGAGGGAGGGGTTGTGTTTTTTGTTTGTTTGTTTTTCAAAAATACCACTGCAGAAAAAAGTATCTTCTTCATTTATGAAGAGTGAGTTCTCGGTGACTGTACCATCACACAGCAGCAAACAGGGTCACAGCTTTCTGAGAAACGTGTTGGAGCAGTAAGCGTGTCCCAAGAATTTAACTTTTAATTTTAAAAATATGATTAAATCCTAAACTCACCTAAAACAAATCTTGGCTGGTTGAGATCCCACTTCCTTCTTTTTTTTGTACCTTAAGTCCACAGAAAATGGTGTCCCTTTAATATGAACCCAGGTCATTTGTGTCACTTCAGAGTATTCAGGGCAAGCATCTGCAAGGGAACTGCTCCCTCACGGGACCAAGCAGCCTATGTCTAGGACACCTCCGAAGTGACCGAAGTTTGCTGCTCATAGCACCACATAAATTGCACTTGATGTTATCAGTGATGTCAGTGTACATGGAAGGTGTATAATGGATATTAATTATGACTGTTATCACTTATGACTTGTGTGGTGCAGCCAGGTATGCCTGAATACTTGCAAACACAGCAGCTTTTACACGTGGCGACTCATGAAATGGAAAATGGTCACTCTGCACAGCTCTAATGAGGGCAAGGGTGATTTAAGCTAGCAGAAAGAATCATAATTACTGTAGCTTCAAAGTGATCCTGAAGGAGAGGAAGTTAAAATGGGGTTGGGATTGATCTACTTTCATGCTTTACTCGGCCCATTGTTTTTAATGCTTCACTTTGAACTGTAAACAAATGGCTTCACCTGACTTGCACAGTTTTCAGGACATGATTCCTGAATTTTTTCAGGGTGACAGTGGAGAGTGTGCAGAGAGGAAAAATAAATAGCAGGAGAAGGTGCAACAACAACCCCCTAACCCCGGTAGTGTGCCCACAAAAAGTCCAGATTAAATCCCAGACTCAAAGTCATCTGCGAGCGCAAACAGAAGAAAAGGCCTCCAAAGTTTGCTGCGGACTGCGTGTTCCCAAGGACCCCAGCTCCCGTGGTCTCTTCTCCACTGCAGCCCCCATCCTTTGGCATCAGAGCTGAGACCACACATGGCAGGGTAAAATGAAGACTAAACCCAGGAGCTCCTGCAGAGACACAGAAAGACCTAAAGGTTTGGTCATCAGACCAGGGAGCCTCTTTTTCTCCCTGTCCTTCATGCCAGTCCAATTTCTGAGCCACCAATACAGGGCCACAGCCACCAGGCCAGAGTCCCTTACCTCTCACCCACCCACCTAGCAAACAACTGACTCCCTTTTTTCTCAGTGACTTTGGATGATAATTCGCTAAACAAACAAAAAAAAAAAAAAAAAAAAAGGTAAAGGAATATTTTAAAACTCCCCAAAAAGCACCAGAGTCTTATTCAGAGTTCAGCAGAAAAACAAGGGTGAAATCCTGGCTTTGCAGATTTCCATGCATTTTGCTTTTCAGTTCAGTATGGAAAGGATTTTAGCCCATCATAAGAGGGATTTTTTTAGCTGGTGTGCTTTTGGTTAATTGGTGCATGTGAAAATGCCTCCTTGTGGAGCCCATTCCTGGCCCAGGCACTAAGTGTCCAAGATCTGCTCAGCCACCTCATGACTGGTACTTTTCTTCCTGCAAACGTCCTGCAGATGCCCTGAGCTTCAGCCAATACCATGGTCAGTAGCAGACCCAACACATCATTTTCATCTTGACAAAGTAGTCAGGCTGCATTAAGACAAGGGTGACGGGAAAACAAACAAAAAAACAGCAAAAGTCCCTTCATTTCTTTATTTTTGTCTGGAAGCTAAAGTTTGCATGTGCAAAACTAACTTCTTCCTGCTGGTCTGGCAACTCCAAAAATCACCTAGACATCCCCACAGCAGGGTGATGAGATGCTTCAGGCATGTTTCCTTCAGGGGCTGTTGAGAGAACAAGGTTTCTGGTACCCAGTAATCACAGTATGAAACTACTTTGGTGAGGTAAAACACAGAGAGCTCCCCCAAATTCCTCCCTAGCAGGAACTAAGCTGTTCATCATCTTGTAGAGGTTTGGTTTTCTTTGGGCTTCTTGATTTAAAAAGTGACTTTTTTAGGGAGGAACCCACACAAAATCCCCTAAGTTCCTGCTGTAATAACCTAGTATGTTTTCTACATTTACAGGTGGAAGAGCATAGAGTACGCAAGACTGCCATCATTACTTGTGATGATGAAGACTTGATGTCAATAAAAAATAACAGAAAGTGCTGTGTTATTCTGCAACACCAACATTAAGCCAAAGGCACGTCATCATCCAGCAGGCCTGCTCACGGCACACCACACTTCATAGTCTATGGCACGTAAAGGGATGAAGGTTGCATCACAGCATCATACCCAGAGGCCTCTGCCTCCTCATCCCAGATGCCCACTCCTGATTCACACATGGGTCCAACCCCATGAGAGGGCAGTGGCAGATCAGGGCAATCTTTGGGCAGTCGTCATGAGCACACTGAAACTTAAGCTGGAGGACCAGAGCAGACAGCAAATCTGCTCTGCCATCCCATGCCCTACAAAACACCTGGCTCAGTTGAGCTGGGGCCTGTGTGCAAGCACTGACTGGGAGGGAAGGCATTTGGTCCAATCTCTAGCTCTACAGTGCTGATGCTGAGCCCAGCCACTCTAAAATATGGAGGTAGTTGCCCCCAGAATCACATTTTATTATTAAAGATTTTTTTTTTCCAGGTGTGACTTCCAAAAATCATTTTGAACAGTCTGTGGATCTGTATATACAAGCTTTCTTTTTTGCAAACTGGAGCTGGGATTGTCACTCTGCCCTTTCCCTCAAGAGCTGGGCCTTTCAGTATCATCCCCAAATCTCATCTCCTGTCTGTAGCTGGCTCAGTCAGTGCTGTGAGAAAGCTCTTCAGCTGTCTAAATGACAGCAAAATGGCCAGATTCTCAAAAGCCCTTGTTTCTCCCAAGACCACCATGGGTAGACAGGTATTGTGGTAAACACTTGACCGCTCTGTGTTTCAGCATGCAAAAAAAACACCAGCACACAAATATTTTAATAAGGCAAGGAGGCTACATACGTTTTAAAAGCAATGCAAATGCCTAACCAACTAAATAAGCTTGCATCTTGCTATACACATCGTCTCAACATCTAGCCCTGCAAGGAGACACAGCATCATACCATTCTGCTCATATGAACCAACATTGATTCTGGCAAGACAGAGGGCTCCCCTCTAGCAAATTGTTTCATGTGATGGAGGCCAAGGTTTTTATGTGTTTTCTGAAAGCCACTATGGCAAACAGTCAATTCAGCTAAACAGTCTTGGCCACAATACATCTGTGCTTAGTTTTGGCTTAGCAGAGCAGAATAACACATGTACTTCTCCTCTCTCTGTCCCACTCCTAACCTAAAATGGTGAGAAAAATAGCTGAATTACAGAAGTACCTTCTGAACAGAAGCATCCTGTGACAATGCAAAGTCTGCACGACTGGGAATTCCAGCCGAAATGAACTCGCAGGCCCACATGATTTCCTCGTGAGCTGACTTTGTGGGGAGTTTTTTAGGGTCACTTCTTGCTGCTGTTGTTTCATTGGCTCCTCAGATCAATACCCTTTACTTATCTCACTTTGGAAATTTTTAGAATCAAGTGGGGATTAAAAAATAGGAGATGATAACAGGAGCTGGGATGTTTTTTCCAGGTCAGAGCCAGCTTGCTAACCACAGCTTCCTCCATTGGCCCTTCCCCTCCCACTCCTGGATGAAACACTGGCACCCAGTGTTGTTTGTCCAAGTTCCACAGTGCCTTAGGAGGTAAGGTCCCATTTCCCAATGGGATTTAGGGGTCATCAGCATCAGTCTTTGTAGGCACATATAACTCACTCTGGGATGCTTCAAGGTGACCAGTATTGGCCTGGACTTAACCCAGGTCTTTCAACACTGCAGCTACCTCCTTTGAGGTCAGTTATCCGAAATTTGCCATCTCTTAGTTCTCACTCCATAAAACAAAGACAAAGGGACATTGATTAGTTTGCACTGTGTCCTTCAGAGTTAAATAATTAATGCACACCTCTATCACTTCCTTCATGTTATATGAGTTTTTGTTAATAACATTTAGCCTCTTCTCAAAACACTTACATTTTCCCAAAAACATATCAATCTCTCCACAAACTTTATTTTTAAAAGAAAATTCTCTTTGATTGTCCTATTTTAATCTTGGTTTACAACTGCTATTTTCCAGTTTGGGGTTTTGGTTTTGTTTTAAAGGCTTTTTTTCCCCATCACTAATATTTATTGGTTCATCTTTGTCACTCCAGACAGTGTCTTAGAATTAGATATTTCTGGCACTGAAGTGGTTTCACTCCCAAGGATAAACAAAAGGTGCATAAACAAATTTCAGCAGAAAAATTAATTTTACAACCCAAAGGAAGGAAGATACCTTCTAGTTCTAACCACCATTTACTGGACAAGCAGTGGCTGAGAAATGATCCAGCATTTACGCCAGCACCCTGAATTTGGGAGGAGAGTTTGCTTCCCTACTCCAGGACAGATGTTCAGCATGACTGTGGGCAAAATCCTCAGAGCACTTAAAGCATTTGGCTTTGCAAAACATTCAAACTGCATTGTGCACCCAGAGCAAATTTCTGAATGTCCAGCAATTCAGACAAACTCTTTGAAACAGAAGGGGTAATTAGCCCAAGCAAATTGCAAGCTGCCCTGGAGATACAGCAGTGCTTGAGGACCCAAGGTGGGCTGCTTGTCTGATAGCATGATGAGCACACACCAGCAAATGTTATAACCAAAAATCAGTCAGGTTTTCTTTCTTCTGTCTTTAGTCATCTGGTTTTTAAGCAGTTGTCATCATCATACTCCTGTTTCTTGATTAATCTTAGAGCCAATGACATAATTTCACTGAATTACTAATATTTCAGACATATTTGTGTGATTTGCACAGAGCTCAATGACAGGATAAATTGTATGCTGTATTGTTCTAACTTTCTTAAAATATCTCTTTGTAGAGTTTTGCTGTTTTGTTTTTTTGGGGTTTGTTTTTTGTTATTGTTTTTCTATTTAATTCTTTTAAGAGGCTCATTGCTGGACTCTGCTTGTATCACTGGAAGTCAGTGCTTCTCCCCGACTGCCCAGTGCAAAACCAGAGCAGAGCACATGTGAGACTGGTGGCCCCACATCGCTGCTCATCCCATGGCATGGGCAGAGCACTCCCGCAGGGCACCAGATACTTTGCTCCCTGTCCCCACAGGGCCAGGCTAAGCTGGGACAGCTCTCCAGCAGAGGTGCGGGCATGGTATGCAACCCTGTGGGAAGCAGCACCGGGACCCTCCTCACCTCACAGCTCCCGCACGAGGCCGGCGTCCCCCTCCCGGGCTGCTAATTGGCTCGGATGCGAGTCATGCGGCCAGGCATACACATATGTCCTATAACATAAACCATCTGTGAGCACTTTAATTAACCGATCCCCAGCTCCTCTGTGCTGCCATTGAAAAGCTCCCGCCCCGGCCCCAGCTAAGCCTCCCCCGTGCAGCCCCGCAGCTCCCTCCCCACCCAGGGATCCGCCACCACAACTGTACAGCCTGGGCCCCCCGGCTCTTCGGGAGCAGCCCTCGGCAGCCAGCGAGGAGCAGATGAAAAGGGGTCCCTCCATATGTGCCTGCCAGTGCAGACCTACAGGGAAGGCTCCATGCACAATAGATAACAGGAGGCTCCTTCTTGCCGTCTTCCACGTCACAGCATGCGTGCGGGTGTCAGGCACCCCGCCGCTGCCTCTCAGTATGCGGCTACATGCGAAGGCCTCGCTTGTTGGGACTGCACCCATGCCCTCTCGCTTCTTCCCCTTCCAGTAGTGCCAGGGGTGGTTTTGCTCGTGGTTCATCCCCATGTGTTTTTATGGGGGAGCCCTGGGGCTTAAAATAAAATAATAAAAAAAAAAAAGTCTGGAGAATAAAAATTTTACTTCTGTGAATACACATGGATGCACATCAAGAGGGGATTCAGGCCACTGCTCTTCAGCCATGAATTGCCAGAAAAATGCAGCCATGAGTCAGGCCTTGTATTCTCATTACTCTTTGGGAATATGAGCTTACTCTCTAGCTGGTTTTATATTGCAAAAAAGTGAAGTTTTTTTACTCAAATTCAATGGAGTTGCTCTGGAGGCTGGAGGGAAATCCAAAGTCCCCAAGGCCTAGTCAAGGCCAGGCTCTAGATGAAGGGATACAGACACTGTAAATGCAACAAGGCTCCCAAGCAATAATTTCATCAAAACAGGAAATTTGCACTGTAATGCCACGTTTGCAGTTGGTATAAATGAGCACAGCTCATTAGTAGAGAATTTGGCATTACCTGTCCAGAAGTTGGACATCCTCTCTGGAGGGTCTGCCCCTCTGGAAGTCCCTTCCATTGGAAGTCTAGACTCACACAGGATGTTTTGGGAAATCCATTGACTACTGGGCTTCCCTTGCTATGCTTAGAGGTAAGTGTTTAAGTTGTCCACCTTTCAGCAACAGCCTGAGCTATAGCTGATAAATCTGCATTTTACATGCTCTTTGATATTGAGACAGACAGCGCACCCCACAGAAAACAGAAGTGAAAAAAAAATAAAAATCTGAAGGGTCATTGGACAGAGCATAAACTCTGTCTTTTGCTGATGTGAGTGTTGACACCATATGCACTTAAATTTAAAACCATGTCTTTGATGTATCTTAACAATTTAAGCGTCCAACCATGCAGGTCTTTTCAATGCAGAAACCCCCTAACTGAAGAAGCAGTTTTCAAAGGGCAAAATCAACAGAATGAGGTCCGAGCCTGAATAAAACAGCTTTTAGAGTGGATGCTATTTTCTTTTTGCAAATTGATTAGCCTAACCTCATAGACTGCAATACGCTGATTTCATTTATTTTTATTTATTTTTTATTTTTGAAATACAACTATTAACAGGCAGATGAATTGCAAGAATCAGTGAGAACAGCCTTGCTCAAGATGAAATATTGACAGAGCAAAGACACATACTGTTCACCAGAATCCCATCCTAGGGCTTGAAAAAAAAATGGCTGAGATCTACATGCTCATGAGTGCTTTTTTCCTGTATGTTTAATATAATGGAAATATTGCAGAATCTCACTTGTACCAGGGACCACTGATACCCATGAAATGGGAAGAAAGGAAATCTTTCAATAAATAAAGCCAGAACATCAGCTTGTCCAGATTTAGTGCTGCCAGCCTGCAGTATTCATAAGCCTGTGATGCATCAGGGCTTTAGATACTCACCAGATAACAAAAATGGGTCTGGGGCTGCAAATATCAGCATAACTCCTGAGACACCTCAGCTCCCCCTTGCCTGCAGTGAGGAAGGATCAGACCCTAAGGGTCAGATGGTTCATCTCCCAGTGTACTTACCCCCCCCTCTAAATCATTCAGCAGCCCATCTTGCAGGCCAGTTGGTCCTTTGAATCCAAAGACTTCTCATAAGAGACGTTTGCACATCTCTGACCATAACCAGTTACAGCAGCACATTATTCTCACTCTGAATAAGGTATAAACATTGCACTCAAGGAGCCAAGTCCTCAGGTTCCTGTCTGATAAACACAGGATACATTTTTGAGATCAACATTCCCAGTCATCCTGCAGCTGAGTCTTATGTGTGTCTCATTTTTCTCCAGTGAGTTTTCAGGAATGACTCAGAAGCTTTAAGTGAAGCTGGAGGGTTTTGGAAAACAAATTCATTTTTGTGCTGCTGCATCGCTCACTTTGGCTCTCCGGGCCATGCACGCAGAAGCTGTGCTGTCAAAAATGCTTCTGATTCATAACCTCCGCCAAAAGCATGAGCTGAGCAGCATCACAAAATGCACAGCCAGCTGTCTGCTGGGGAAGGTTCATTGGCTACTCATCTGAACCGGGTGATCCTAAACTTCCACTTCCCATTGCATTCAAATGCTCTGCTGAGTTATTTGACTCCAGCATAGACTCAGGGATGTTTTTCTTGCCTTATAGTTTTGTAATGACTGAGCTAACCCACAAGATAATTATTAAGGCAAAAAGCTTAGCAGGATTCTAACAAGGATTAAACATTTTTATGATTCATTAAAATACTCCCAGTGACACTAGCTGGGATAAAAACGTATAAGGATTGTGTCACAATTATAACACCAGGCTGCTGCCCAGAAATCTCTGTGAAAGGAATCCCTAAAAAATGCTGCTTGGGAATGTCAGAGTTGCACCCGCTGAGGTACATGTTTCATTGGAAACCCAGGCTGAAATCCCATTGACTGACACATCCTTCAAGTCATGTGGAAGCATCTGGCTCTTAGGACAAGATTAGGAACAGCCAAATAACCCACTGCAATATAAGCACAGCTCTGACCAATTATGGTACTAGACTACCCCAGCTGAAGAGTCAGTGCTTTAAGGCAGAAACTTTGTAGTTGCTGTGGTTGTTCACCAGAGAATTGACCGTAACTGAAGAAGAGGAAGACAGGGCAGAGAAGCAGAGAAAACCCAAGGGGAAGGAAAAAAAAAAAAAAAAAAGGAGGTTTTATCCCTTTTCACCCAGTGAGCTTTGAGTACTCAATCCAATAAAAGTAACATTGGTGTGGTTCCTTCCACCATCTGAAAGACTCCAACAGAACATCTTTTTCCGACTAGAAGAGTGCCCACATTGCCTGGCCATAACAGGCTCAAGGAGAAAGGAGCTCTCAGACCCTGCTGACTCTGCTTGCTTGCTCTGAATACCTGTTCAGGACTGGGGCATAAATATTCATCTCTGGATACATGTCATCACTTCTGAGCTGGAAGTTCTTGTTTGTTCCATTTCTGGGGAGCATTTGACTATGATGTGCAGAGTGGGACTGCTCCACGTGGGAAAGACACCTCCAGCTATTCTCTATCAGATGGGGCATCCTCGTTGGAGAAAGCACATGTGGGAAGACAAACAGAAAGCCCAATTACCTGCCCAGCCCTACTCTGGTGTCACCACTACACAGAAAGGAGCAGGGATACTGAGAAATCTCCATAAACATCTCAAGCTTGCAGGAGCATGCCTGCTATTACATCCCCTACTGAGTAATTGCATATTTTCTCCCACAGCCACACGAGTCCTGATGATGAGGAGAGTGCTGGAACATGATCCCACTCATCACAGCTTGTGGGGTACCACATATACACAAGGAGACCCAGTGGAGTAATGTGCGCTAGGACTATAGCCCCATCGCATGCCAAGATGGACTGGGGAAAGCATGTGGGTGTAATGTTGCTTGTCCTTGCCTCACAAGCAGAAAGCAGGATTGGTTGTACCTCAAAGACCATCCTTTGTTCAGGACATGTCACTCTATACCACTGTCAGTATTTTTGCACAGAGGGTGGCACACACAAGATCTTGAACTGAGCAAATAATAAGAACATTAAGTCAGATGGGCAGGGCACAGTGCTATTTGTTTTTGCTGCAAGGAAGGGATCACACTTCTCAGCATGGCAAAAGGATGTAGACTGATACTGCTGATGTTTTGTTATATTATGATTTCAATTGTCACACAGCAGAGAACACCAGGATTGGCCATGCAGCCTATGCACGTATGTATTTTTTTTTTTGGTTTTCCATGAGGTGATACTTGCAGTTTAACTTCATGTGTGTGTGTGTCTGTTCACCTGTCTGTGCACCCCAGGTGTCCCCCCTCCCTCACCAGTAATTTTTGAACCCATTGACCAGTTTCAAAGAAATGTGGCAGATAAGATGTCTACAACATCCTAAAGTCTAACACATTCTATGAAAATTGGCACCTGGTTAGAGAAGACACGATCAGTGTCCCTGTAGAGCGGAAGGCTGCAATGTGAACATGGCTCTAATTAGCCAGTGGGGATCCTCCTGGGAAAGAGATATTATGAATGTCCTCAGAGGGCAAAACCTTCAGATCATCAGTGTATCTTATCAGACACCAGAGAATCCAATGCAAGCCCCCACTAATGCCCCAGGAAATTCCCAGCTCCATTACTTCTGCTGCCTGCAGCACGACACACCTGTGGCCTCCTTACAAACAGCCAGAGGTAGGGACTGAGGGGGAGGCTGGAATATGCACCGAGGCATACTAGAGAAGGGGGAAAAGCCCTCTTTTAAGAGGAATGCTGAATGTCTCCTCTGACAACCCCCCCAGATCTTTCAGCTCTCAGCTCTCTTTCCACTACAGCTGTCCTGAGCATCCTGTGGTTCCCTCCAGACTCTCCATTCCCCAATCTTTTTCCTTTTCCCCAAAGAGTCAAAAATCTTCACTGTAATCTCATAGCTCTCCTCCCTCCCTCCTCCTTGGAAATACCCTTTGCTGCTGTCACAAACTAAATGCATACATTTTCAGGCCAGGTTGCACTCCTTTTTGAAGCGGCAGAATTCAGTTTTGCTTGCCCTACTGAGAAACCTTGAGCTCTAAATTCATGACACAATGAAACAGGTGAGGACATTACATTTGTGAACTGGGCCTCAGGGACAAATTCATCCTTCTTATAAGCTCACTAAAGCCACAACAGAGAAAACATAGCACTAATTAATCCAGCCTGCTTGCATTAAGAGAGATAACACAGCCTAGAAAAAAGTATTTGACACTGACAGAGAGGAGGTTCGTGGTCTTACGTCACTTTACCACTGACTTGAGGGCTGCTTATGCACGTCATTTAGCTGCCATGTTCCCACTTACAAATGTAATTTACAGTATTTACGCTTCAGGGTCCAGATTCTCAGCTCATATGAGTAAGCATATGCAGACTAAACTTTTGCAACTAAACCTACGTGCATCCACACTGACTTCACTAGTTTGCAGATGAGGAGTGCAAAGAAGTTGCTTTGAAGGGCACTGAATGAACTGCAGGCTCACATTAGCACAGCTGTCCTCCAAAGCTCTCCTTGGCTGTCCTTCAGCTCCTGTCCCTTGTCCTTCCTCGGGAAAACAGCTTCCTTGTTATAAATCATGCAGAGCTCCAGCCCTTCCCTCCATGCTTCTATTCCGGCTTTCCCCCTCCCTTCCCATTCCTCAAACAACAACAAAAAAATGTTATCGGAAACATTAAAAACCCGTCAAAATCATAATTTACTTTTTTTAAATGAGAGGAATGTAATCTAGTTCTATGAGGACAGGAACAACAAGGGAAGGCAAGAGAGGAGCCCCACAGGAAATCATTTGGACGCTCCCTCTCCTGATCTCTGCATAAATATTTGAGCTGAGTGGCATTTGTGATGAAGATTTATCTTGTACAATAGTTCTGACAGCAAAACAGACAGAGAGGCAGGTAACTGATCACAGCTACTTTTACATCTATTTAATTAAGTGAGCATCTAGTTAATTAAACAGGGAAATATTTGAAAACTGCAATTCGTGCGATGAAGTCGTATCTGGCTAACAAAGCAATTCTGACATGCCACTGGTGAGTGCTCTATTCAGAAACCTTTGGGGATTTTGCATACTGATGTGCAGATTACCCAGCAGCACCCAGTGGCTCATTATAGTTAGCATGAGATGAAACTGCAAGGATTTCAAAGAACCTTTCTCTGTGGGTCCCAGCAAGCTCTGGGACACAGTTGCTGTAGTGATGCTCCTGGAGTGAACAGAGGGACTTGTGTAATTCAACTGAGAATGCTCCAAGAAAATGCTGCTGTCACTACACAACTCTCATGTACCCACCAGCTGTCTCCACTTGGAAAATACAATCTCCATTTTTTAAAAGCAAAATATTTACAATTGTCCCAGTCTGTCCCTCCAGAATTCTCCCGCCTTGCATATGGACTTCCATGGAGCTACAACACAGGGATCTCATGATTCCTCCAACTGTCTCCATCACTAGCTGTCAAAAGTTGGCATTCACAACTGTACGTGCTTCTAGACACAGACTGACACCAGCACTTCAGTTGATTGACTTTAAAGCCAAACACACATGGTTCCATATTAAGGATTTGGTGGAGGTCCATGCCTGATATGATTAAATATCCTGGAAAGGTCCAGATGTCTCCACAGAGCTAACCTGGAAACCTCAAAAGGACAGGATCCCCAGCCCTTCTGGTGGTCATGAAGGCCAGTGTGTTTGCTCAGTCTAATGAAAGGCAAAGAGCCTGAATCTTATCAAAATGATTTTTCACTAATATGACCCCAATTATTTCATTAGGATTGCTCTTGAGTAATGACTCAAGGACATGCCAAGGAGTGAATTAGTTTCCTCTTTGAAAAAAAAAAAAAAAAGAAAGAAAAAAAAAAAAGAAAAACACAAACAAAGAAAACCAACCCCTCACACCCATGTTTTCAGAGCTAAATTTCTTTGTGACACAGTTCTAGAAGACGGTAAACGTTTAGGAACAAGCTTTTTTTCTTTTAAGCCATTTCTAATTCCCCTTCTCACTCCCATCCCTTAGTTTTCTGGGCAATTACCTCACATTTTCTGTCAATCCTTCAACATAGCTCTGTCCTGCCTTACCAGTTTGCTCCTGTTTTTGCCTTGGGCTATATGATGCATGCCATGCCCCAGAGAGATTGTCTTGGTTTAGTCATAATTTCTAAATGTACCAAACTTTGGCATCCATTCAAGGAAGCAGAAATGTTCCCATATGGATTGGCTGTCCAGTCACAGGCCAAAAATACCATATTGTTGTTACTGAGGAGCTCTAAGGGCCAAGTGCCCAGACATATCCAGGATCCAAGGATAGATCATGAGAAAGATGTTGGTACCCAAGACAAACATTGGGCAGGCTTAACATGCAGACCTCCAAAACTAGACTCGAAAGCCATCTTCTTAATCTGACACCCAGCCCCTGAGGCCCTTGTTGGTTTGATATATTTTGTTGAGCACAGTCCTCACAGCACAGTTCTCTGTTCACATGTAGGAAAGCCAGACTATCTGAACAGCCTCTGGGCCTGTTTCCTTGTCCAAGCCCAGCTGCAAGCCAGGTACCAGGTAGATGACAATCAACTTGTGTGGGAGTCCCATCTAGAGTAGGGGTGGAGGAAAGGCTCTCAGGACAAGTAGTTTTCTCAAATAGCATCAAATTCATCACAAAACACTGATCTCAAGTAGGTCATGACTACATTCACTCAGAAACTCATGCTGAGAAGTTTTCCCAATTAAATAAAAACCCACTGACTTCTGCCAGACTGCACTGGTATCTTTGAACCTTTCAATAGTAAAAAGTGCATTGAATCCAGGTCTTTCACCTAAACAAGAGACCTAGTCACTGGGCCATTGTATGAAAAGCTTCTGTATTTTAGAAGAATGTGATGGGCTGTATTTAGCTCTTCCAAAGAGCCGGGATAAGCAGACACCCTTAGGAAATGATCTTTTCCTATCCACACTCTGAGCTCGTCACAGGTGGTCTGTCTCAGATAAGATGTCACTCATGCCAGGCTAACATGCCCTTGACATTCAGCAGAGCTTATTAGCAACCCTCTGAATCTGCACAGGGCAAGCTTGAAGGTTTCTGGTCTGATTTAATCTCCTTTGAAGGTCTGAAGACCTGAATATATGAATAGGATGGAGGACACACACTAACTTTTATTCTTTTGTTGGACAATTCATAATGAATAAAAAGCAGAAACAAGGATTTTCATTTGCAGGCTCTAAAAATAAGCAAGTGTACTTTTCTCCGAATATTTGCAATGGAAAAAAAAATGTTTTGTCTCATCTGCAATGAGGGTGGCATTTAATCTCAAACTGGAATTGTACATTATGGCATTTGCTCTACAATACTGGAGAAGATGAAAGGCAGAGAGAAAGGAGTCTGTTGATGTTGAATGATCACATATTGACAACACAGCATTGTTATGTTTGGGGAGGGGCGGAATTAAGGACCCACCACTGGCTCTGGTAGGCCTGAGCTGCTTTCTGGCCACCCTAAAGCTGCACTGCAATGGAGTGGAGCCTGCTGTCATTTGACTGTGCCCAAGCTTTTCACAAACAGCTCCTAGTTCAGCAGCATCTCCTTGGAGGACCACAAATGCACCCCTGCAGATGCAACAAAAGCACAGGCTGGCAGGGACCTGTGAGACACAAGTGAACTGAAGTGGAACAAGTGGTGGATGCCCCTTTGCTCTAACACCCTCTCACATAATTTCTGCCCCAAGGCTGACTAATAAGGAAACCACTTCAAGACAGCTGCAGAACTGGGAGACCCACAAAAAGCTGGGTATTTGTAGCTCAGAATGGACCTAAACAAAGGCTGGCCTTATTTCTATTTTATTAAAACCTAACAAAAATGATATGTATCTCCAGCAGCCTGCAGTGTGTCCCAGCTGCGCCCTCTCCCCAGACAAGAACCACTGCCCCATTGCAGCACTGTGCAGCTCAGGAAAGCAATACCTGCTGGCTTCTTCGCAGCACACAAGGGCAGGAAAGCCTCTAGTTAAAATTACATTCAGCATTTCACATTACACTGGTGAGCTGGCTTCTGTAGGATCTTTCTCCACCTACAAATACCTGTGGTGAGATGTGGCAGCATACAAACTATGGCTGTAAACAGTTTCTAGCCTGGTGAGGAGTATATCTAGCTGACGCTGCTTGGGGCATCTTTAGAAACCCAAGCTTGGTCTGAGGCAGAGACCACTGAAAAGAAAAAATAGTTAAAAGTGACCCATAATCTGTTTCCTCACAGCATGTTCCTCTCTCCAGGGCTACACCACTCTGAGTGGGTAATAGAATTTATTTCCATACTATTACAAAAAATAGAAAATAGCTAACAGTGGATTTTCTTTTACATGGGTGCTAAAAGACTGTGATGTGTACAGGAGAAACAAATTAAAAAAAAAAAAAAAGCAAAACCACACTTGAGCCTTGAAATAACATTCACTTTTATTTTTTAATCCCCAACTGGAAAGCTTTCAGCCTGAGCTAGCTGTGGGCATGAGATCTAGCCCTCAGATGGGGTAACTTCCCACCACCCCACAAAGTCAAACAAGTTATAATGTTTGACACCAGCTAAAATTTGCTTCCTCACAGGAGAGCTCCAAGTTTCTCCCCAGAGAGAACACAGGGAGACAATTGTCTTTAGAAATTGCACATTTCATAGGCAAAATATAACGAATACAAAATTCCCAGGAAAGTGTTGACAAAGTTGTCAAAAGGGACAAAGTTGTGATACCTTCGCAGATAGGGGACTGTGTATGTGATACTGTGACTTTGAGGCTGGGGAGAGCAATTAAGTGGGCTAATTTTCCCCTCCATGTTCCTCCTTTGTCCACCTGTGAATCTCCCATTAGCAGGGAGAAGAGCTCCGGGTGTCCATCAAAGGGGAAGAAAAGAGCTGCTGTATATAATGCAAAGCTCCATGCCCAGTGCAGTAAGGCTTCATCAATTTGAAAGGAATTTTTAATTCTCTTTTATTTTAGCATTCTGCTGAGAAGATGGCTGTCTTCTTTCCCTATTTGCTTCTTTTGAGGGGTGCACAGTGAGGCAACAAAATAATTAATCACTGAGACATTGTTAGCTGTAATAGCTTTACAATAATTTAAAAACAACAACAAAAAGTTGCAATATCAGTTCATAGAAACTTTAATCCATTAACGCGAGAAATATTGTATTGAGGGGACATAGAAGGTGTCCTTTATATCCTCTAAAGACAATATTCCTTAAATTAACTACTCTGTTCCTGCTTCATTTCTTTTATGGGGACTTTCAGAGGGACTGAATCAAAAAGTGTTACTTTTATTTGCCATGTACATAACTACTTATAGGTCATGTAACACTGCATAGATGTACACAAAGAACTATGTGCATATACAGTAGCCTGGGATAGGAATTAATAATCTTTCAGAGAGCGGAGTGATTTCTGTGTATCTCTGTGATCTTCAGAAAGGAAGCCCTGGGTGGAGATTTAATCACATGTCATTGTCTGTTATGCATTCATAAAAAGATGAACAATTATGGCAATTGAAGGAAACCTATCATCAACTGAGAGGAAAAGACTATTTTTCTGAAGCATACAAATTCAGTCTTTTATGACAAAATGACTACTCAAAACTCTAATCATTACCATTTGCTTCCTAAAATATCCACCTCCCTTTATCTGCCCTTAGAGCTGAAAACATAACGCCCTTGAAATGTTTCTGGTCTCTGAAGGGGGAATCACCACCTTTTTCACTTTACATCCCAGCTCAGCAATAAGGCTGGGAGCACAGCATTTCTTCCTTTGCTTCTCCCCAGCAGAGCTGAGCAAGTCCGGGTGCTGGCACAGGGGGCACTGGGGTGTCCTTGCACCCTGTCCTGTGGGGCTGTGAGGACAAGCCACCCCAAAACATGTCACTGGGAGGCTGGTGCTCGTGTGGGATGGTTTTGAAAATTTAATACAGCTCATGCAACATTCTCCAGAAAAGGAAAGGGGTGCCACAGTAAATAATAATAATAATAATAATAATAATAATAATAATAATAATAATAATAAAGGGGAGTGGGGGGGAGGATTAATACTTTTCTTGAAAGCTTCTCGCCTTCACTGCACTTGCCAGCTGTGGCCCAGGGGTACCCCATGGGTCACACTGCCCCAGGCCTCAACCTTTGGCCAGTTTTGGTGCAAAGACCAAGAAGATCCATTCCAGCTCCATCAGGCTGAATAAAGCTAAAGCAGTTGTCTTAATAGCTAAGGGCCTCCCCAAGAGCAGGATAGGTCTTGGGGTCCAAGAAACAAGGTTGCAGCCCCCCCGCCCAGCTGGGCCTCCCCAGTGGAGCCCCTCGGCCTGTCCCCAGGGAGCCGTGCTGCGCGCAGGGCCGAAGGGCGGGCTGGGGAGGATATGGGTGGGACGCGGTGGCCGCGAGGAAGCCCTCGTTCACGGCTCACTCGGAGAGGAAACGGGCACCGATCCCAAGGAAATCGTTTTGTGTTCCTGAGCGGTGGCGGGGGGGCAGCAGGACCAGCCAGACACAGACAGGCCCTCGCTCCCCACAGCATCCCCCAGCACCCAGGGACAAGGAGCGGGATGGATTTATCTCCCCCCCATGCAAGCACAACCACATGGCCACCTCTCCAAGTTTCTCCTGGAAATCACCTGGGGTGTTTATCACCCAGTTCAGCCCAGGCCAGGCAGCAAAGGAGCCCGGCACCTCATGCTGGGGTCAAACACAACCTACGAGGCAGCATTACGGGGCCGAGGACAGGGTGGGAGCTCTCAAGGAAACATTTTGCTGAAAACAAAACTCCCAAAGCCTTTCAGCAACAGAGCACTGAAAATAGACTTCAGGCCCAGAGGGTGGGGGAATGGGAAAAGGTTACGAGCGGGGGAGAGAGGGAGGGAGGGAAAGATCAAACGGCTGAGGACAACCCTGGGGAAAATGGGGGCGCAGAGGTTGCCAAAGATTTTTTAAGTGCATTTCCTGCTGGAGCTGGAGGTGCAGAGGGCCAGCTCACTGCAGTTTGGCCGGAGCGGCGAGCTTTGCGAGAGGCTCTTCAGGCCCACTCCAAGCACAGCCATTCATTACCCGCCACTGCATCCTTCAAAACAGGAAGCGTTGCCAGAGCATTAATTTATCTCTTAATCGCCGTCCTTTTGTTGCCGTGAAAAATGTTTAGTCATAGATTTAATTCCTCTCACTCCACCCCCCTACATCCCGACCACCTCTGATCACAAACACCATGAAGAAACAGGGCTCAACGGCTACTTTTTTTCTCTTTTTTATTTTTTTTTTTGCAATAATTATTTAACTTTCAGGAGATCAGCTAACTCGCTCACAGCTTTTATTAAAGTGCCTTGCACAGCAACAAGAGAGCTGCCCCTGGCTTAAAGTGGGAGTGTAATTCTTTGGGATTTCGCCTTGTCATTATTCTTTCTTGCTCTTGTTATTGTCTTCAGTCCATCCTCCCCAGCCCCAATTTACTTTAAACAGATGTCTTATTTGTTCATAGCCTGCTGAGGATTTGCCCTGGCAGAGAGATCTTTTTTTGTATTTTGTTTTGCCTTTTTTTTCTTTAAATGTGTTTTAAATTTTACGAAGAGCCCATGAAACAATAGCAGATGTGTTGTAGCTACAATTAATTGGATAATTAACTTAATTCATGTATTGCATTTTAGGTTTGTGTTTCTTACGCAACGGAGCATGTGTGCAAGAAGCTGGGGTGGGCATGAGCAGAGGGGAGAGGAGGAGGGCGGCAGAAGAAAAACCCTATTTCAGGAGGTACATCAGGGGATCCCAGCATGGGGCCAAGCCAGGGACATGGTCATGGGTGCCCAGGGGGCTGCACAAGCAGAGGGGAGACGGGAGTGAGGGGACAGGGCTGCTTGCTTCAAGAGATTTCTGAAGCAGAGATGCCACCAGTGGTGAGCATCGCAGTCTGGGCTGTTAACATCAGCCTGGGGTCTGCCCCATCAGGCACACTCAGGGGAGCTGTGGGGTGTACAGGAAGGTTCTGGGGAGTTAAGATCCCCAAGGATGGGCTAAGCCTCCCTTGCCCCTCTCCAGAGCGACAGAGGTATGCATGGATGAAGTGGTCCCTATTTCCAGGGCCACTGGGATGTACTGGCAGCCACAGGCAAGCTCAGCGTCCTGTGTCAGAGCTCACATCCCAAACACACCCAAAGCAGCAGCCAGGGAAGGCAGGACCCTCCTTCCCTCATCTGCCTCCCCAGACACCCTTGCATCCCCTTCAACGCCATGTATCAGCCGGTGCCTGCCCCGTGGCCAACAGCCTGGAGACCTCGGTGACCTCTCTGCTGTGCACTGTCTGCAGTGCCTGGGCTGCCTGCGCTGCCACCCAGGCAGACCAACATCCTTGGACGCAATCATTGTTCCTCGGTGTGGAGCCACGCCAGGCAACACAGCTCGTGCTGGGCTGTGTGCCCGCCCAGTGGGAGGGTCAGGATCCAGCCCTGAGTGTTAACAGCCTTCCATGTCTCCCACTTAAAGTATTTTCAAAGTCCTCCTGTGGCTATTTCATGTTGGTCCTGGCAGCTGTCATTTTCTGTGTGCAAAGGCTCCTGATGTCTGCAGAGGCTGCCCTGTCTGCAAGCAACCAGGGTGCGTTCTGCACCTCCAGAAGTGGCCACTGCACCTTAGCTTGTATCGATTCTCTGAAGGACTCAAACCATGCCCTCGAGACAGGTCTGATGCTCAAGGCCCCCAAATCCAAAGAGTAGGAAAACCACTCCAAAAATGCCTTCTGCAACTGCCCCAGCCTGCTGAGCTGAAACATCCTCAGGAATCATTTTCTGCTTGTAGTCTGGTGATTTTTCAGCAGTTGGCTTTTGTGTGGAGTTCAATAGCAGAGGCTTCAAAGTGGGGTCAGAGCAACATGGTGCATGTTGCCTTATTCCTACCCTAGCTCAAGCTCTGAGCGGCTGAACAACATTATAAACTGTGGCTTATAGCTATCAGAACAACAACAACAACAAAAAATGTGATAAAAATAGACATTTTCCTATAAAACCTGCAGTAGAAATCCATCTTACCGAGTCATTCACACAGAAAAAACAAAAAGCAAAACAAAACAAAACTCAGACCACTCAGATGAGAACAAATGATACTGCTAATTGCAGTGTACAAATGCCAGATATTGGCATTTAACTCTAACTATGCTAAATGCAAATGTCAGCTAGAATGACACAGTCCGGCTTCACCACCCAAGGCAAAATTTCCAAGCCAGGCTTAGAAGGATCCAAAATTCCTACATTTTTTCTTTTCTTTTCCTGTAGCAGCAGATGAGGGGAGAGAATGGAACTATTTAGTCTTCAAAAAGGCTGAAAATGGGAACCCACAGAGATCCTGGTTCATGCTTGACTAACAGATTACGGTAAAAACACAACATCACTAATAGAGCTATTGGAGAGAATTATACCCAGAAGAAGTCCTTAGAAGATGTTGAAAAGAAAGTCCTGCTTAAACTAAAGGGGAAAATGCTATTCAGCTCAACATTTTTCTGCTTATTTCCTCCTGTTTTTTCCTACTGTATTCAGTTTCTTCTCTTGCTTTCTCTTAATTTGGGGGCTGCAAAGCTGCCAATTATTCTTTTATTCGTATTTTTCACAGTACCAGCAATATCTGCTGCTTTTCTGGAATCCAGAGCACCTGTAACACTAGGATTAAGGAATACCAGCTGAATGCAGGAGGGGAAGAAAGGGGCATTTAGCCTCTGTGGTGGAGGACAGAGCAGAAACCCTCCATGTCCCTCAATGCAATAGCTGTACCAGTGAAACCAAGCACAGCCTAGCTCAAGAACCAAGTGAAAGGAATCCCAATGCTTTAATGCTTTGTTATTATACACTGTGATTTTTAAGGCAGCTGTACCAGCCGGGGTGGGGAGGAGGGAACTTGAGCCATGATTTATGAATACTTAGGGCTCATATTACTGGCATCGTTAATCACAACTGCTGATAAATTAATCTACCTTCTAATTTGTGTGCAAGATGCTCAGCTGAAAGTAGATGAGATAGCAGCCTTTAGGATACTGTGCTCTTACAGCTCACCATGAAGTAACATTTTTGAACCTTAAGCCATTTTTTTAAGGCATTTTTTCCTGGTGAACAAGCCAACACTGACCATCAGTGAGGGCAATCCAGAAGCAGCTGCTGTCCTAAAGGGGGCTCCGAGGACATGACACAAGAAATAAGATGGAGGCCAACCACGGCTTAGTGCATAATCAAAAACTCACCTCTGACCCGTGCTGAAATCTGCCTTCCAAACAACTGCATTTGAACATTTTCCAAACCAGTTTCCTCCACATCTATGGAGGACATTCCTTACATTTTAATGAAGGCCACAAGTTTTCATTTCTCAAGTACCCAGAGACAGAGTGAAATGACCACATATGGGAAGGATAAAAAAGCAGTCACTTAGCTGAGGTGATTTTCTAATAATGAGCATAGAAAAAATGAGTATTTAGTTCTTTTGCAGTCCCTTGATGATAGATATAGACAGACATAGAAGCATGAGAAGGTTTTGAGAAAACAACTTTTCAAACCATGCTTTATTCATAAATGTAATTTTTTTATCTTTTTAAAAGTTTTAAATGGCTCTTCCAGAGATCTAGAAAATCACATTTGTGGTATCTAAGCTATCTAGCTTCGTAAGCAAGAGGGAATCAACAATGACTCCAATATGTTGATTTCTAATAACAGCAAACTTTCTGAGGTATCCTCACATGATTATTCTTCTGTTAATTTTGTGGCATGTGCAGAACAACATAAAATGAGGTTTAAAGATTCTCTTGGACTAAAACACTGAAATAGGCATGCTCCTATTACTGAAAAGTTTCAGTGTTTTCAGACCTTAAGCCTATTGCTAATCCAGGAATGATTTTTGCCTATCTTACAACTCAGGATGGAAAAGTTCTTTAGATAGAAAGAAGGACAGAAGCATCTATTCTGACAAGTTGGTTTTCAAAAAATAATGGTAGCTGAAGATGATCAGAGTTTTCACTTGCAAGAAGCAGTCCCATTAGAAATGGATTAGCAGGCAGAGTACAGCTGATGTGGTCAAAGGTGCATCGTAAATATAATTTATCATATCAGTGTATAATGTGTGGTGTTTGTATACATACACATATGGGTTGTCTGCATATTTATGTTAGGTGTAGAGAAGCAAGTCCAGCTCTGCTTTAATTTACTAATACACAGCTAGTAAAATTGCTAGTTCTGTAAAAATGTAATTGAAAGCAGAACTAGATGTGGCATGCATCTACTTTAAAATATAAACTCCTTTGTGAATATACCATAACTTCTTTTGTATTGTTTTGTATTTCAGAACAGTAAGTTCTAAGTTGTTATTTCAGGATAAATAGATAGATGGATAGATAGACTGATAGACAGACATATCGATTGATTGAACGATTGATCTTGCTTTCTTTTTTATCCTCCAGGAAGTCAAACTGCATTTTCTCAAATATTTTCCTCCCTCTGATGCCCTCCCTCTTGAGGATGTGTCCATGAATTCAGTCTGGTATTTCCTCAATTAAGATATCTAAAGTGAAAGCAGAGACAACCCTGCTCCCACTCCCTAATTTTCCCTCTGCCAGCCCAACCTTTTCTCATACCCCCCTCCCTGCCTATCACGGTGGCTCCAGAAGTTATAGCGCAGTGAAGAGGAGATGAAGCTCCTTGCTGGTCAGCTATCCGACATTCAGGCGTGCAACCAGGTGTCATTGCATTCACATGCTTGCTCAAGAGTGGAGAATCCCTGCCTTTCCAGGCACGTAAGGTTTCTTAGGATTTGCCATTTCTCCTTCTGAGGGTGACCCACTCAGAGAACAACACAGCAGGATGAGGAGGAGGTTCACTTCCATGAGGATGGGATAGTTTCAGGGATCCCTCTCAAATGTGAAATCTTCATTCATCATCATTACTAGTTAAATATTCATTCCTGTTTTCCATCAGCAAGGGAGAGCAGCATGAGGTTTCCTTTGAGCTCTGGGACAAAACAGTCATGGAAATTGTCAGCCCAGGACAAGAACAGTTTTAATAACAGGCCAGGTATCAGTGATCTAAAATGCCAGTTTTCTCCTCTCCATCTTCCCCCTTCCTTTGCAAGCTTTCTCTGGTCTCTTCTCATCAGCCCCGTACAGCCATGCCCGGCTATGCAGGGACAGTTACCATGCCCCTCTAACTCCTTTTCAGGTTCCCAGGACCTCGGCAGTTCTTTTCAAGGAACTTCCTTTCATGACTTCAAAGTAAATAGACGTAATTTCTAATCCCTTGAGCTGCAAAGTTATGGAGAGTTTAAAGCCTGCTGCTCCTACAGCATGGCTTGGAGTCCATTAGAGAAGGAAGGGGGTCCCTGGCTACTTGACCTTTCAGGAAATTGAAGTATCTCTTCTGTCGACTCTCTCATTGCTCCCAGAGAGCCACTGATGAGATCCGACCGTGAAACAAGGGAGCAAAGAAGAGCCATGATTTATTTTTATTCTTCCAGGGAGAAGGGAGACTGATGGCGGAGCGGCTGCACCTCAGAGCTGCATGCCTGCCCGCACGCACCATGCACACACTGACTTAGGGTCCAAGTCACTGTAGCGATTGAATCCAGTAGAAGCTGTGACCTGGAGTGGGCAGAAGAGAAGGGGTCAGACTTCAGGAACAGACCTCTGAGGTCTGCATACTCTTCTCCAACTGCAGATGATCACATTTGGGATCTGCGAGAGGCGAGTATGTCAGTTACCCAATCCACACCATCCCTGTCATTTTAACATGTTGCTTGCTGCCTTCTACTGCTTCTTCTGAGACAAGGTGGATACTTACCTTACACAAACTGCCCTGTTGACCAATATTCAACCTGTTGTGGCTGAGCTACTCCAGCCAGAGGTTGGGATATTCCCGTTGGTATTCCAGATAAGCTCTACTGGCATTATGTCCTTCCTTGCCAGTTCCCCCTCCTACTTTGTCCAGGAAGAGAGACCAGTTTCGCCTACGCGGCTGAACTGAAGATCAGACAGAAGAGCAAGGTAAACTCTTGCCCCAAATTTCTCCTTTGCTTGGATATTCAGGCTGGGCAACAAATTTTGACTTCAGAAACCATTTCTGTTAATTTGAAAGGGCTGCTCCAGCCAGCGGATGTTTTAGTTAAGAACAGTCTGGTACACCGTAATTAATGTTAGAGGCCATGTTTTCCTGCTGAGCAGTAGCTTATGTCAGGAGCAGCTCCATTTCCTGCACTGGGAGGGCACAGAGATCAAGGCACTGCCCTCCAGAAGAAGGGAGGGTCAGCATCTGGCCTCGGAAGCACCTCTGCCAGGCTGGTAAGGGATTTGTCATGGGACAGCCTAATTGGATTAAACAAAGACTAGCATCAGGGATAGAGAGATGTGGAAGTGGACTCCAGCCCACCGAGGGACGCTAGTGGGGGCATTATCAATCTGACATTGCAAACCTTCTGACCTTCCATGTTCCCAGCCTGAATAATGCCTCCTCTGCCATGCAGACTCATTTCTATGTTACTGCCCCCTCATTTCTTTGTTACTGTCCCACTTCCCCGAGAGCTTCTCCCTTCTTTGTCCTTAGCTAATATTGGCCCTACCACGGCTTTCCGATGCTTCTCCAACTCCATTTCTCTGGTTTAGGGGATGGACTGGGAGTCAGCATTCCTTCATGTTCCCCCCAGCCCTCATCTAAAGGACAAAAATATTCCCCTCATGTGACATTTTAGCTATATAAGAGACAGAAATATAACATCAGACCATAAGGTAGTCTCCTTACAGAGCTTCTGCAGAGACAGCTCTTGTCCAGAAAAAGATTCACCTATCTGGAAACAACCATCTCAGTCACGTGCACACATCCATACAGGAGTGCTCATTTCTAGGCACTGACTAATGGAGGGAATTTAAAGAATAGTTTCAAAACAGTGATTTCCCCTGCTTTGTATCTCAGGGACCTAACTCCATTCCGTAGACCAGGCTTGCTGTGATTTAGATTTCTGCCCTAAAGCATGTTAACAGCTTTTTCTGACAGCAACGCTAGCAGAAACCCAGATACTGAGATGAGTGGCTTTTGGTTCTTGCTGTTAATTTTTTTGCAACATGATTGCCTTCAGCAGCATGAAGTCCTGTGGCAGGCAGGAAGGCTTGGCTTATGTTGGAGTGCCACAGTGAGCACTGTTATGCTGTGCCACAGCGAACTACCTTTCACTGGTCACCTGCACCCTCATCTCTTCTGTGCTGATACAGCTGGGTGGATGCATGGTCACTCTGATTCCCTATATGAGTATTTTTGGAGAAAAAAAAAAAAAAAAAGATGAGTGTATTTACAGAACATCAGCCAGTCATGCTACAGAGTTGGGGGTTTCACTTTTGGGGTGTTGGGGTAACTTTAAACATCCAAAGTGCCTTTTTTAGTGGGATCAACACTACATGAACAGAAGGTAGGAATTTCTGTGCAAGCAGAGTCAAGTCAACGTTAAAAGCCTGTGAAAAGCTCCAACCAATAAACCCAGCATGAGAGGGTAGTTATAGTCAGTGGCAAGCATAACCATTGCACCTGTATTATTCTGCTATATAAACATTTTACAAGGCCTGGTACCAAGTATATTAAAAATGATGCCAAATTCCCAGGGCCCTTTGTCCTCCCAGACCCTCCTCCCCCACGGCTGGCTCTTTTGGCGTTGCTCTCAGCAAGGCCGTTTCCAGGCACCGTGAGGAACGGGGGGCTGAAAACACCCCCAAACAGCCAGGCCCTGCCCCACAGGGAGGGACCAGGAGCAGGCGTGGGAGCTTGGTGGGATTTCAGCTGTACCAAGCAACTGAGAGCAGAGCTCCTGCAAGACACCTGCCCATAGGCATTGTCCCTCCCAGGAGATTAGCCCTGACCCTGTGCTGATGGTGTTGACATCTCTGTCTCTTTTTCTCTTAAATAGAAATCCATATAGGAACCTACCAGGAGTCAGGAGTTCACAGACCGTCTGGTACTTGCTTGATGTGAAATGTGGAAATTTTGCTAAGACATGCTTTCTCATGAGTGCGCCACACTTTCAGACTGGGTGAAAATACCACAAGAATAACCTTTCTCATGGTATCTAAGTATTTATTTTCTGGTTCCTGTCCAATCCTAAATCAGGAAGTGCAGAAGCGTGAGAAAATTTTATAAAAAGAAAAAAAAAAGAACAGTATAATGACAGTTTCTAAGTCTCAAAAAAGTTTCTGTTCTGCTCAAGCCTGAGGCAAAAGTTCCATTCTTGTTTTATTCCAACAGGTTCATCCATCCATAGCTGCCTCTGCAAGAGCCATCACATTGCAGAGAGGCCATCGGCAGAGAGGCCGGGGAAGGCTTGAGCCTTGCTGTTTTCTTCTGGAGTGCCACCAGGTCTTTACCCAAGTCACTCAGGCACTCTGTGTGTCCATTCCCAGCCTCTTTATGAAGATCACTAATATTTATCTTCCTTTGCAAAGTGCTTAAAGATGAGTGAAGCCTCCTATGAAAGTGTAAGGTATTTTTGTAATTAATATCCCTTTTTTTTCACCCCAACAAGTGTAACTAAGCCTGTATGTATCCCTTTAAACCCTGAAACAGTGGAATCCTTTCATGGTGACTTAGGATATGATGTAATGTCTATGCATTGTTAACAGGACCAAAGTGTAATAAACATTCATTTTAATGAACAAAGCGAAGAGATGTAACTCAGAAGACCCACGGGGAGATGCGTTGTATAGAGTTGCCATGTTTGCATACATGCTTTTCTGACTGCTGTCAGTTTTAACAAGGGTAAAATACTATTGATGTTAAATCTCATGCGGGTTTTTGTTGTGCGGGGGTTGTTGGTTTGTTTTTTGTTGTTGTTGTTTTTTTAAATGAGCCTCAGAATTGCAGGGGTGTTTCTGAATACATAATGTACATAATACATCTGTACTAATAAGCTAAATGTGTCCAGGACTGCGCTGTGGCCCCAAGGCCAACTGGCACAGGAAAGCCCACCTCCACACCACTGAACTCCTCCGGTCTCCAGAACAGCAGGGCCACATCCAAGCCACCTCCTGGGAGCCCTCGCTGGCCGGCGCTGCCTCCCGAGCCGAGCCGTGCCAGGGATTGTTTGGGAGAGCGATCGCTGGCACCGGGCTCGGCCACGCCAGGGACCGTTCGAACAATTAACAGCGCAGGCGTGCGAGTGCCAGCGCCTGGCCACGTTCCCTAGCACTGTTTGATTTATTAATATCAAGTAGCCGTGCAGCCTGCCGAGCCTTTATTGCTGGTGACAGTACTGGGAAAGGAGAAAGTTGGGGTTACTTTTGCGAGTCTGGTGGATAGAGAAACCAGGCTGCTTGCCTTTTTTTTTTTCCTTGCAAACTGCAAATGCTGTATATGGGAATTATTCAGAGACAAGCAGGGTGGGAGCTTGCAAGACTGTTTTGGCAAAGCTGCTTTTCGAATTGATGCAGTGTTTTGGAAAAGGCTGCACACTCGAGAGTGCTTGTCACTGAAGAATACCTGTTCAAAGTCACTTTATGTATTTGTATTTTGTAAAGGGATGTAACCAGGACAAAATATTCATCTTAGACATTGGCTCAGACCCATGCAGTCCCTGGAACCCCAAGTCACCACGTTTAAAACTTGCTGCAACTAAATACCCAGGACATTTCATGCTATTACATGTGAACCCTCTGCAAATAAAATGTCGTGACTGAACTCATGCTTCAGTGTTTTATGGGTGTTTAGTTAAAAGCTTCATTAAATGATGCTCTAGAAAGTTATGTTCTTCCTTTCATGTTTTCCTAGAAAAAATCTGCAAGAAGTAGTACATGGAAAGTAGAGGGGATAGTCATGTCCTCATCTAATTACTGAATAGCTTTTTCCAAAAATTTCCTGGAGTTAGACAGAAATTAGCAGTGCCACATGTGCAACAGAAGCATGTCTTTGACATATGACTTACACACCTAGTGAGACAACTAGGTTAACAAATGCTAAAGAAAAGTCCTTGATACCTCACAAATGGCCAAATATGAGAAGCCTGCCCACCCAACCCAACACTTCACATCAGTATCATATAGGAATGCAGCCTTTCCCTTTTTTTTTCCCCTGGGAAATTAATACTGATTCACTCAAAAGAGAAATTGCTTAACTTTCTCATGTTGACACAGCAGCAGATCAACAGGCTGAACAGGCTTCTGAACCCTTCCGTAAAACACTGTGTTAAGAAGTGATGGTGCAGGAACAGCCCGCCATGAGGGCTGTTCCTCTGCTTGTTGCTGTGCCTGGCCTATATTGCAAGAGGGCACCGAGTCCTGGGCCCCACCACGGCGAGCACTTCTATCACTTATAACAGGCAGGTGCCTGAGGAGCTGCTGCTGGTGCATGGTGCTGACACTGCTTCAGGAGTCCTGGGTCCTGCTCCTGCTGCTGCTTATGAGCTTGATGCTTTTCTTTACTACCTCTAGGCTCAGTTCAGCCAAACAGGATGTGCTTCACCTCTCTGGATTTCAGCAGCAATTTAGGCACTCTATCTGAGTAGGCATGTTCTTTTGTGCAAGGCCAGAGGCTACTCCATACCTGCTTTCAGTCAGCAAGAGCTTCTCAGCTGCTTGAACACATATTGAAGATGGAGGATTTAGGCCTTATTTGGAAGAACTAGAAAATGCATACAGTGAGCTCTTGTGCTGTGCTTCTTTTCCCTCTGCTTTCACCCTTAGCTCCTTCTGCTTTTCACGCTGCAGCCCTTTCTGGACCTGGAAGTGCCCAAGGACCACCAGAACAGCTGGCCTCACCCGCCCCAGTCCAGCCTCTCCCCAGGAGTGTGGCTGCCGTCAGCCCCACAGCCAGACTGGTCAGGATCAGGAGGCCCCAGCAATACCGAAAAGCACCTGTCCTGAACTTGACCTCATTCCTAAGTGTCACTCTGAAGTTCAGTTCACCACCTTGAATATCACTGTATTTGCAGCATCCTCTTCCTCCTTCTTCGCAGTCTGCAGGGTTTTTGCATCAGCAAGCTGGCATCAGTACAACCTCAGCAGGACATAGAAGAGTATCTCCGTGACTAAGAGCTGGTGGGATCCTCTGCCTGGCCTCTGGGAGCAAGGGTGCATTTGCAAGGTCTTGCTAGATTGCCACAGAGTACACGCAGCCAGTCGGTGATCTCTGCCAAATGCTGCATTAATTCTTGACGACGGCCGCTTCTCTACGGGGAAACAAAAGGGTACTCGTATGAAACAGGCACAGCCTTCTTGCAGCTCTTCAGGTGGTGTTTAGCTTTAAGCGTGTTTTTTTCCCAGCATTTTAGCGAGGCTTTGTGGTGCAATAGGAAGCTTAGAAGCCATAGGAATGCGTAAGGCCAGTCTTTGATTCATCCTGTAACCTAAAAATACAGACTGATTCCTGCAGTGGTTATTTTAGTACCAGACAGCAAACTGCTTCCTTGAGATGAAAAGGCTCAAACACGGTACCCTCCTCATAAACAGGATCTCGATATATATGGAGAAGAGTCAGACAATTTAGACTGCATGCGGCTCACACAAATACAGACACGAACATACACAAACAAGCCAGCAAGGCGAGATAAGAAACACAGCCCTTCACAGAAATTCCAGTCTGTCACTGTCATTCCTTTTCAGGCAAATAAGTAAATCGTTTTAAAAAAATAATAATAAAATAAAAAATAAATAAATAAAAAGGAAAGAAAACAGAGAGGCTCTCCCTTGTGTTTCTGCTAGACTCTTCCTGCACTTGAGAGCTGCCAGTCTAAACATGCCCTCCCAGCCTTCCTACACCTGAAGGAAAATGAGTTCATAAAAAGCCTGCCAAGATAGTGTAGCACCTTAACACAGCACCCAATGTTTTCCTTGCTTCTTACCCTGAAGGTTGGTCCCAGCTTACATAAGAAGGGGAAAAAAATAAAAACAACTTAGAGAGAAGGTGCGTTATTTACAGCACACTATATTTTCTGTTAGAAAGGCCAGAGAAACTCAGATGTTGTGTGTTTGAACTGCAAAGTGATTAAGCTTTGCAGTCAACCCCACTAGTGGAGCTCCAGAAAGGTCCAGATCGGGAGCTTCAGCAAAGGGACACATCACTGGGGAGTGTTGCTTTGCTGCTTCCTTGAATCAATCCATGCTGTGCTCTCCTATATGCAGTAGTTTTCAGAAATATTGGGGATTACTCCCTGCCAGGAAATTTAAATCTCCCTAGCAAACAATTAGCCACTGATTCCAGAAGGACTGTCCTAAAGTAAACATCTCTCAAAGGCTGGACTCCCTAATTATTTCCACCCAGGTGATTTCAAGAGCAGCCTTAGCCTGCCGGGAAGAGCCATGCACATTGGAAACCTGGTGAATCACCAGCTGAGAGATTGCTTCAAGGGTCCAGTTACTATTCTGAGGCCTGAGAGAGCAACATGCAAGCTTCATAGATGTAGGAGAGGGTAGTGAGAGTTTCCAGATGAAGAAGTCCCTTCTCACCACTTTCACTACCCTTTTGCTTGTGTTTTGCTGAAAAATGACTTGCAAGTGAATAGGTGAACTTCAGGGTGTTGAACCTGAAGCTAAGGTGAATAGCCAGAAGGACAGAGGGATGATCTACACTGTAACACCACTGAAATTGCTGGAGGAGCTCCAAGGAGAAACTGACGCTGAAATCTCTATCAGCAAGGGATGCTGTTTCAGGTGGTGTTGGGTGGGATAACGACCTTCATTAAGTACAGACTGTCTCCTGTACCTCTAGAGCCAAGGAGGCTCAGCACTCTTTGCAGAAGCACTCACGACCTGGGGACTTCCATGCCTCTTAGATCTCCAGCACTGGGTTGGAAACCTTGCAGGCCTATTTTCATGTGTTTGCTCAGCTGTATTAGCCCTTCACTTCCAGTTCCGAGAAACACAGTCATGACAGAAACAAAAGTAATGATCCTTCACACCTTAGAAAAAGTTCAGTACAAGTTTGTTTTGCTCTCAGGTTAGGGTTGGGCAGATGCAAGCGTGTTGTTTCAGATTTTATCTGAGCTGTTTTATTCCTGCTTCACTTTTGTGTGCTTGCTGTCTTTTGGGGAGCATGCCTCACAGGAACAAGGTGGCATCTCCCCAGACTGCCTCCAAGCTACTGCTGACATTCATGCTGCAACCCATTCTCCACCAGAGCCTGAGCAATCAATTACAGATAATCAACAGCTCCTTTGAGCAGTTTTTCCAAGAGTGAGTGTAAAATAAGAAACCCTAATAATTGTGTCAAGATAGCACAGCCTTGTTACAAGACAGAAAGCTGACAAAAAGCATAGCAGCTCAGCCTACAGCTTCTCCCTCCTGGGCTCAAACAGCAGTCGGCAGCTTGCTCTGGCATTTCATACTTTCCCTTTGCAACCTGCACAGTGCTCGTCCTGTGTGTTTTCCAGCTCCTGCATGCAGTATTTTCCGTGCCTGCTGCTTTGCAGAACACTTTGAACCAGCTCAATAAAAACACGTTTATGCCGATGCTGGCTGCTTTTGTCAAAGCAGAAACAGTCCGGCCCCATCTCACAGCCCTCCTGCTGTTTTGCGTGTGCTAGAGCCGGGTCGAGTGCCTTTGCTGTGCCCTGCCAACAAACACGCTCCTCTGCTGCTCTCGCCCTCTCCTGCTTTCCTCTCCCCCCTCCTCCCCATCTTAGGAAATAATTAGCAACGAAGAAATAATAAAGCGATGCAGAGTGCACTTCTGAGGCTTCCGACAGCTGCTGGCAGCGGCGCTGGCGCACTCCTGGTACTGCTCAGCTTCCCTAGAGAGCCACGTCAGCCTCCCCTTTTCGGGTGCCCCCCTGCCTCCCCGCACCTGGGCTGAGGTCAGATGGGAGGCAGGCACCCACGCAGCCTCTTGCAGCACGTGGGCATTGCAGGAGCAGGGCAGTACCTTTCCCTTGGGGCAGGAAAAGCGAGCCTGTGTGGTGTCACCACGTCCTGCTGCCACAATTAATATGTAGGTTTTAGGTTCAGGCTATAAATAGGTCCTACAAAGCACTATGAAAGCAGCATACAGCTGTGGTGTTGCTTGCCTCAGCCAAAAGTGTCACATATTGCTAGAGCAACAGCAGAAAATGTTATCGCAGCCCAACGAGCACATGTGAGCACATCCGTACTTCCAGGAGTGACACGGCTGCAGGCTGCCGAGCTCCCTGGCACCAAGACCAGCACCAAGGGGACATTTCTCCACTTCTCACCTCTCGGGAGAGACAGACAGAGGGGAAGACACAGCTTCCTCACCACCTTTTCTGGCCTCAGCTGCTCTACTGAGAGCCACTACAAAGATGTCAATAAATAGCAATGGCAGTAATGAAATTTCCTTCCACTAAGTGTTCAGGATTCCTCTGCAAAAATATGGCCAGAAAGCACAGCAATACTTTATTCTTGCACCAGGCCAGACATAAACAAGTGCTATTAATGGGGCTGGGGAAAGGGTTTTGAAGTCCATTAGCTACCTGCTGAGCATAAATATCTTTGGCTGCAAGGATATAGTGTTAGGGCATGTTTCTTGTGTACTTCTTCAGACTAATGAGAACAGACAAAAATATAGATTCTGCTAAAAGCCCTGAGAGATGTCTGTAGCTGCAGTCTCACTAGGACAGCATTTCTGGTTATGGGCGGTTTTGGAGCAGCTTCTGTATGGGAATAGCTTTTGGTAGCACTTCATCTCCCCATCTGGTCCCACCACTTCTGTACCAGGGAGATCAGGATTTTCCAGCACCCTGGGAGCCTCCATGAAACCTCCTCTGCAATTTGGAGCATTCCTTCTACCTTGCCATATATGTGATATAGCGTATGTTTAACACTTTCTTACTGATGTCATATGATTGCAATATCCTCATGCGATTAGCAAGCTCAGGCACGCTTGACTCACATTGTATCTCAATTATTTTCATCCATAAACACTAATGCATTAAATCCTGAAACAATGCCTACATAGCTCCCAAGGGCAATGTTTTGATTCCATCCTGGAACAAGGTCACTCTCCTCTTGACTGATGGTTTTTCATTCTTTATCTTTTCCTAACAGTTGTTTCTTAAACAAGATTTTCACTGGCAATAAAAAGAATAAGCTTCATTAAATGCTTGGAGATTTAATGTCTCCCGCTAGCTGTTTTTCAGAAGCTTAAAGTACATATTTTATTTTTTACTGCTTGTTAGGTCAAGGAGCCAAATACCGATTCCAAGTCTGGTCACATCTGCAGAGCACCAAACTTCTTGGCCTGAAATATTGTGACTGATGCCAGTGCCCTGGCCGTCCCTGTACAAAGCACTCTGTTACCCTACCCCACGTATGGACGGACAGATGTCCTTTGCAGGTACTGGCTGGTACTGAGGACAATTTGGGAGAACCACTTGAAGAAGACTTGCTTTCACTGTTGTTTAACCTCTTTCACTGTAACTCTCACTCAGCAGAGAGTGGGAGATTCTTCCCACGAGGCTTTCTCAATCCCTGCTGGAAAAGAGCTCGGAGCTGTCCTACAAGCCTGGCATGCCACCTCACCCATCCTACCCACTGCTCGCAGCTACACCCAGCCCACCCCACCTATTTATAATCCTTTGAGGCTGTTTTGCTCCAGTGTGAATATTACTAGCCACTGGGGTCAGTGATTCTCCAGTAGCTTATAGCTTCTCAATTTTTTCCAACTATCCACAGGTCCCTAGAGGGAGCCCCATGCACCGGTGGATGGTGCTTGACCAAGGGAGGGCCCTGAGCAGTTCAGCTCCAAACTAACTTTCCAACAAGTGACCTGCGAGAGAAATGTGGGAAAAGTAGTATCCAGATCATCATCTGGTATAAATCAACAAAGCCCCAATAAAGACATTAAAGCTCTACTGGTTTACACCATCTGGGAGTTTGGCCGCAGGGGAGGACTTCTTAATGTTGAGTTTTTAGCCTCTATCACAGATATACATGGGAGGAGAGCTAGTGCCCTATCTGCTCTCAGCGAGCGTTACCAACCCCTACAGAGATCAATAGCAGCTCCCTGCTCACATCAAGAGCCGAATGATGCCCTAGAATTAGCATGTGTTTGAATCAGTGCATTGTATCTTGTTTGCAGATTAGTAGCACGGAGTAGATATTGAGGGCACAGGAAAGCTAGCCAGTTTAAACAAAGTCAGAATTGACCTAAATTTTGCTAAGCTGAAACTGATCTTTTTGGATGGGAGAGAGAAGAAGAAGCGTCCCAAAATATTCATGTTTTTGTTCATTTCATTATTTTCTGTCTTCTTGTGCACCTTCCAGGTGCAGCAGACAAGGGATAGTAAAATTTCACATACTTCCAGCCTGGGCTGAACCAGGCAGCACAGGGCTCCTGTCCTTGGAACTAGCAGCTTCTCCTCTAATTCAGAGACCAAATAGACACCGAGAGGTAGGCTTTGGATAGTCCTAAATCCTCCAAATCTGTGACCATCAACTAGCTATAAGCTTGGGCAACTCCTTGGTTAGCCCAGACAGCCTCAAAAAGACAAGTCATATTTGCTGCGTAGCATTTCACTTAGTTCTGCATGCTGTCTCATGATTAGATTCTGAATTGCAAAAATGAAACAAATCTGGAGAGAAAGGAAACATGTTTGTTCGTTATATTGATGGCAGCAATAAATTCCCTTAAGGCAGGGCCCTTTTTGCTTAATACAGGGAGTACCAAATGTGGGCTGGATAATGGATATTTTATGAATGCAATCTTGCCTTAAGCAACTGATTGCTTAACTATTAGGTAAAAGATTGAAGCATGCAAAAATAAGAAAGTTAAAAAAATACCACGAGCAGAATGTGATTATATATCAGTTTCAGCCAGCTTGCAGCTAAATTGCAGTTTTAATACTTTATGTCTTCAATACACAGCCTCTTCCTTTAAAAATGCTTCTGTAATATTTTACAGATTCTGAAGGTTACTGAAGAAAATATCCCCACACTCTGCTTTGTAGTTTATCTTTCTCTAAAACAACTGAGATTTTTTTTTGTCCTTGTATATTTCTGTTTCTGTGGATAATATTTTTCTTGCTGGAAGAAGGTAGAGGGTGTATGCAGAGAACTGTTTCCTCTAGGTCCTAGCATACTTCCTCCGTCTGCATCTAAGCCAGCAGGAAAAAAAAAAAAATACAGGCAGGCTGCTCTTTCACAATGCAAAAGTGCAAGCACTGTTTTCTTTCTGCTATTTTACCACCTATTTGTGTTTTTTTCTCGTTCATCATAGGGATAAACCATTTTTTTTTTAATTTAGCATAGTCCATGGGTAAATAATTAGAGATTAATGAAAAGAAGAATTAATGAGATGGACTGGTTACTGGTGTGCAGTGTTTCTGCTGGTGTATTTACCCACTGATTCCTCTGTTATAAATAATACACATATTCATCACACAACTGCTTCAAGGGACAACATTCTCATCCAGGTCCTCTGTGCATCTTAAGTAGCCAGGGCTTCCCCTGAGATCTGGGACTAAAGGACAAAACTTATCTTTGGTGTAAATTGTACTGAGATCAGTGAAACCACTGAGACCTGGGATGAATCTGACCCAGGGAAAGAAAGTCTCAAGAGCTCCATTTAATCTCTGCCGCAGCATGGTTTTCCCCAGGAATCTCCATAGCCATCCATCTCTCTAACACACATAATAAATAATTTACTCACAGATATACGGGAGCACTTTGCTTCAATCTGCTAATGATCTTAGCACTGAAAGGGGCTCTACCATACTTCGAGCCTCTTTACATTGCCTGGGAGACTGAAAGTGCCATTACTGTAAAATGAGACAATGAGAAAAAAGAGGAGATGCAATAGTCAAACATCTTGAATTATGGAACAAATACTTAAGTCCTTCACCTCTTCATGGAACATTTGTGGTGTGTTTTTTTTCACTTACTGTTATCATCAGCATTTCTGCAGCAGTTTTCAGGTGGATCTTCAGTTATTTGAACACCACATGAGATTCATCTCAAGTCACCTTGGCTGTCTAGTCAACAAGGACCAACACTCTTGGGGGGTCTCTCTCTCTGTATTACAGATGGGGCCTATGTGACTTGCACAGAGGTTTTAATGGGTAAAGCCAAATTAGATGAATCCCATTCCTAAATATTTGCCTGAACTCAGTCCTTTCTCATGGAGCCTCGTGTCCCCCTGCCCCTTACCTTGCATACTCCCTTAAGCCAAGGGGACAGGGCAACAGTAGGACCCTGGGGTTTGGCTTCAGCCCTCTGCCAGTGCCTCACTGCAAACACCAAGCCTGGAAGAAGGATAAAAGTGCAAATAAAAACCATCTTGCCTACATGTCATGGCACAGAAAGCATTTAAGAAAAAAATGAGAAATGTCAACTCAAGGTAAGCTTCAGCTCAAGAGGCCAACTTCTAGTCTCACATCTGGTCTGAGCACTCAGTGACAAGTGTGACAAGTACAGCGGAGATGCTCTGAATGAGTGTCTTCGTAACAGAGGAATGTGCTTGCTGCAACCCTTTGCTCTTTCACACAGATTACTTTTCAGGGTCTGTCACCCACCATTTCTGCTGCTACGTATATTCAAAGACTCTCCTCTCTAGCCCAAAATGACTTGGATGCTGGCTTTTCCTACCAAATGCTGTTCCAGTCTAATAGCTTCTAACAAAAGGAAGTCTTTATTGACAGCTTTAATATCTCTAGTTAATATCCTCCTTGATCTGCCCTTTTTTCTTGCCCTAAGTAATTCATTTCCATCCCCGGCACTGCAGCTTTTAAGAACTGATTTAAAATTAATACAGGAATGAAACAGTATAAATAATGTATGGTTGCTGTATTTAATATTAATAGCCTTTAAGTGAGGAAAAAATGCATACCTGCAGATGATATGCAAAAGGACTACGGGGCCATACTATTAGATTGCAAGGAGCAATGATACTCATGCTACCAGATATTTCCCATCAAAAGAGTTTTTTTTTTTTAGTTCAGCTGCCCACAGCTTTGTCAAACTTCTCTCTTGCAGTGAATCCTTCCAGACTAGACTTTCTGCCTCAGAGTGGATTATTTACTCATACATATGTGTGAAAAATATCTCCCAAAGAGCTCAGCTATTTCCACGAGTGAAACGAGGAGGAGAACACAGGCTGAAGCACCTCATCTTGTGTTTCCTGGCAGAATGCATGCCAGCAGCCCGGTCTGCATTTAACTACATCATGGGAAGTGTGAGATCCTGAAGCAGTGGTGCTACCCCAGATCCAAACCCAAATAGGAAGAAAATTGAACTGAGGAGAACCAGTGTGGTGGATGAGGACAGGAGCAAAGGTGGAAAATAAGACTGTGGTCTGGCAGGGTGAGGCCCAGAAAGGCAAATTAGGAATTAGAGTAGGATCTCAATGGAGTAGGAAGACTGGGATTTTGTAAAACTGGGAACTAAGGATCAGAGAGGTGTTGAGATGGAGAAGAAAATACTGGGACGGACAGTGTTGTTCAAGCAGATGCTGAATCTCCTACCTCCAAGCATCATGATGTGCTTTTGCCCTCCTCCCAACACTTGTGCCCAAGAGACGAGACATCACAGCCTGGCTGCTGAGCCCCATAGCCTATGTGAGCTTCTCCCAGAGCTTCAGCGGAGCAGTGAGCTTTCTTATTAACCTGTCAGGAGCCAAAACAAGCAGAGACCCGGAGATGAGATTTTGTCTTGGCTTTCAAACATACCTCTTTCATACACTCTGAAGAGAAAGAACAAAAAAGACATCATTCAGGGAGCAGATCCTGACCAGAAATGCTGTTCTTTCTCAACCTCACCCTCCACGTGGGTGCTTCAACATCTGCAACAGCTGAGTAGGTCCTTCCCCTGCCCATCCAGCCTCCTTCCCTGCTCCTCATGAGGGCAGCCTTGCTGTCCATGTTCATCTTCTGCCCATGGATGCTCCTGCATGCTTTGAGCATATGCCAGCTCCCCCTGTCCCTCTCCATTTCCTTCTTCAGTCAAACTTTGGTAATTTTCTGAGTCTCCTAACCCTTTGTTCCTTCCTGTGCAAAAACCTAGGTACAGTCGTCCAGCAAGGACCATACACCAGTTGGCTGTCTCATTACTCAGCTCTGCTCTCACGCAGTCTTGCAGGGGTGGGAGCCAGGGGAAGAAAGACCGAGAGTGATGTGACCAGCATTCACAAAATATGCCTGGTTTCCAGCGAGCAAGGGGTTAATGCTGGGCTGAGCCTTCACACAGGTGAAATGAGTCAGGGCCAGACTGATGCTGTCAAAGAGGGAATACAGGAAACTTTCCCTCTTTAGGAAGGAAGACAGCCTGGAGAAAGGATTGTTTCACACCCGATGAGCACGGGGCTCATTTGCCCATCAGACCAGGGATTTCACCTCGCTTTCTAAGGATTCAGCAAAAGGCTCCTTTTGTTTTGCACATGACCAACGTGCTTTCCACTGTGTCAGCCCCGATGAGGCCATCTGCCATGAAAGCTTTTCTCTCAGTGGCTTTTCCTTACCTGTTTTTTCAGTTGTGATTTCACATAGTCCTCATGTCACTAGTAGCAGGGGCTTCATGATGTTTTCATGCCAGAGAGGTGCTGGCCAAGCTCCAGAAGCAATGGCTGGGCTGTTAGAAGAGAAGAGCTTGTTGAAAAGGGACTTTAGGTGTCTCTTTTGGTGATGGTTTGGGGAATCCATTCTTAATCTTTCTGTTTGTGTGTGATTATTTGTATGGCTGTGGAAGGAAGGAGTTGGCACCTAGATGAACATGGTAGAGTTTACAGGAGCTCCTCCACATTGAGTCCCTGCACCCGTTGGTCCATGGGTGATAAGTCCTTTTGCACTTTGCCTCATCTGGAGCCCTCACCTCCTCTGCCCTTAGATGCTACTGTAGCCTCCCTAAGACTGGGAGGGAAGTGCTTTTTCATTCCTTGGGTGACCTAGAAAAAATGAGGCAAAGAGGATTTCTGAACATTTCTAGCAATATCAGTAAATTTCAATGTATTTTATAGACTGTTCATTTATGATAGCATCCTAATTTTAGAGAACAGCTTCTGTCATTTAATAGCAATACTTCCTCAAGCCATTATGTAGCTGTACCACTGTCTGGTGCTGCAACTCAGCTCCAGCATACTCAGCTAAAGAAACAGAACTCAGCATCTCCAGATGAAGAAAACGACAGATGTGACACTCCAGTGCCAGGAGATAAATGGACAGGGCCAACAAGATACTTAGGACTTATTTTAAAATAGTACATAGGACTTAACGTGCTGTACTGTCAGAAACCACAGCTGGGTCTGGCTGTGTTCTGCAGACTGATGGAGCAGTACAGGAATTTTTACTTGTTCTGAGCACTAGCCCCCAATGAGATTTGCAAACGCCACGGCAAGGTAAGTGACTGCAGAAATGCCAGTGCTTGCTGCTGGCATCGATAGAGGGGCTGTCAGTCAGTCTTGCAAGGGAAGGCAGGGTAAGGAGGGAGAAATAGCCAGACTGCAACCTTATCTAGATCCCATGGAGAGACGCTGCAGGAGGTTGGATGGATGGGCAGCTATTTCAGGAATGGAGGAGCTTATGGCCACAACTGCTGCATCCGAAAGGCTGACTTACAGGCCAAGAGACAGCCTGACGGGCCACTGACACGGGGATCCATTTCAAACCAAGTTGAAGGGTGTGTAGCACAAGGCTGTGAAAGGGGCCAGAAATATATCCAAGGAGGGTAATCCTACATTAAGAGGAGAGAGGCCCCATACACGTGCCAGTAGTATTCTCCCTAAATGTGAGGCTAACCAGCTTGAATTCAAAAATGCACTAAGCTCTAGCTTTCTCTGGATGTGTAACTTGAGTTGCTGCCTCGTAATGGGGTCTGAATTTAAAAGGATGACTTCTGTTTGTATTTTATTACCCTAGGTCAGCCTGCTTAAAAATAAAGGATATTTTACAGAAAAATTATTTTTTACAGAAAGTAGAATTGGATCCAAAAGCTGAGATGCTGAGACATAGGTTAGATGATATAGAAGACACCTTTTGCTCCCCTGAGATTTGCAGGTGTGCTCACCCAGAGCCCAGCTGTGCTAGGGCAATGTGTCTTACGGCTGCTGTGAGGTTTGGATTTGGACCTGCTAAGGGATTTAACATGCTGCTAAACATGCAAGACTGAGGACAGTAAGGCAGAATAACTGAAGGGGTCAGTGATCACCAACACGATAAAGCAAGCTGGAGTGATGCTGCTGAGTGACCACGTCCCAGAGTCCTGTGGCTGAGCTGGGTTTCTTGCCATATGGGGTGGTTTATGTTGCTGTGCAGAGCTTTTGGGGCAGCAAAAAGCCCTTGCCCTCCTGGCCACTTTGCTTCTGCCAGAGCTTGGCAAAGGCCACCACCTCCTCACAGCAGGAGCTGCCCAGCTCCAGCCCAAGGATGCATGACAAGGAGATGCCCCAGGAGACAACGTGTGGTGGACCAGGGCAACGTGAGCTTCTGGGGGTCCTCATGGATCTGCAGCTGTGGTTCCCAAAGGGAGATAGCTGTCAGCCAGGCAGGCATTTGTCACAAAATACCTTAACAACAAGTCCTTTATTTGCTGACAAATGTGGCAATCAAAGTCAGTTTGGGAGCAGGACAAAAAAAAAATAATGCCTAAAACTGAGAAATGGACAATGAGATCTGCCTGGGCATTTCCCAAGTTTCAATTTTTGCAGCTGGATTGACCTGGAAACTCAGCATTTCTCACAAGCGGGTAGGAAAAAGGCTGGCTGGGGAAAGAGGAAGGAGTAAGAGCCATGCTTTGACGAGGGCTCTCAGGGGAGATGGTGCAGCCTGTGAGGGCAAGGCCCAGCTTCAAGGGAAACAGAAGAGAGCAAAGTAATTTCAGTTGCTCCTCTGTCCTGTCCCCATGCACCAGGAGAGCATGAGCCATCAGTCCCCACTGCAAACGGAGCAGCTAGCAGCCTTGAGACCCCGGCTCCCATATTGCCTTTGCGTGTCCTTGCTGCTAACCTACAAAAAACAAAGGTTTTCTTACCTCCATTTGGTGAGCTAAGCTTGCTCTCCCTCCAGATTTCCTTTGTTTTTATTTAAAGGGCCGGAATCAAAACAAATGGTTTCTGCAGCCTCAAAACAATATGTAGTCTATATTTAGACATGTCAAAAATTCTGACTATCCGAAGCAGTGTTGTTTCTATTTCTCAGCATTGCCACCAAACCAATTTTATTTTTTTTTGCTCATGTCCATCCTGGCTGTCACTGGGGAAGCCCAGGCTAATAGTGCAGGGACACAAGGTAACAGAACATCCAACCCACATTGTTACAGCCAGGTTAGGAGTGAGATAAATCTACTGGATACAAAGGTGACAAGACCAAATCTTCCTTGCTCTGAGTTAATATGATAGGTCTGAACGAGGTGAGCTGAGTCCCTGTGGACACTGTACCCAAAATCCAAGCCAAACCCTTGCAAGGCACAAAGAAGGGGAAGGATATCAGGCTTTGCTAGAGAGGACCAATAGGGATGAAGCAATCACCTCCTGTATAAATAAAAACTCAGGAAATAAAAAAAGGTATTTTTTTTCCTAGTAGAGGAAAACATGCATTTGCACAGGACAGCCATCAGGCCTTTCCTTTGCAGGCCTAGTGTCCTGGGGTGCTCTGCTCAGAGCCAACCCACGTGTGCTGGGCTCCCAGGCGACATTGCAGGGGCCATGAGCTGTCCCATGTGTAGGCAGCTGGGGAATGAGACCCTTTGCACACCCCTCTCAGGGCAGCCACAGATTCAGGGTCTGAGGCCACTTGCCAGTGAGCGGAGCACTCTTGTCGGGTCTGAGAAACAAAAGAGGAACAATAAGCAAATAAGCAAGTTGACGAGATGTTCAGCCTTCACACCCAAACACATACACACAAAAGTGCAGGAATTTCCCACTACTTGCTGATGGACAAGATATCTTGGGAGCCAGGTATAGTGGGAATGCCCTAACCTGTCAAGTAAATAGAGCATGGGAGCAAGGTTTCGAAACAGAGAGGAGAAATGCTGCAAGCTACAAAGGCCACAGCAACTTGCAGGATGGGGTCTGCAAGGTCTCCTCTTCCTGCCAGCCCCTGAAAGGCACCTTCCTGGTCCTCTTCTGCTTCCCCAGTCTGCTGGACCTCACTTTGTTCCTGCCACTGTGTCTCTGGAACTGTTTAATAAACCCCTAGTCTCCTAGAAACCTTAGAAGCTCAAAAGAGCTGCAAGAGCCAGGTCTCCTCTGGCTCTGGTGAAATGTAAGAAGTCCAGGGGGAAGAATGTTGATAGTGAGGACCACAACGCAGAGCCACAGCAGGCAGTGGGAATGGAGCAGGTGTGTGGCTGAAAGCAGTCAGGATCTGATGGGATTTAGGGAAACGTGGAAATACAAAGCATCCTGTGGTCCTTCTGAACAGGGGAGCTGGAAGAGCCCATAAGAGGATGTGACTGACCATGCCAGTGATAACTGCTAAAGTCAGGCAGGTAACTGCTGAAGGGGACTTCATGCCTGAGTGGTACCAGGGGAAATATGGAAGCCACAGTGGTCTTCATGGGCACTCCTGATGGTATCATCTGCCTGAGATGTCCCTCAAATTCAACTTCACATTCAGCAGATGACCTGGATCAGCTGAAGAGCTGGAGACTATGGAGACTGCACTCGTTCCCCAAATTGTGAACAACCTCTGGGAGCCATGCCCCACTTCAAGTGCAAATTTCAAAGTAAACATACAGCTGTGGAAACCTTCCAGGCCAGGCAGGCTGCTGCCCCAGGGAGTTTTTCTACCTTATTTTTATCTGTTATGGGTGCAAAAAGGTTCCTTTCATATCCTGCTGTGCTCCCTTCCCCAAACAGCCATCAGGGCCTCACGTCTTAGTCAGCCACTCAACAGTGAGGAGCACCCTTCAAACCTACCCTCGCTTCATGTGCACAGAGCCAGCTGTTATTTACCAGAGCACAATGTGCAGGCTCTTTCTCCTGCCCTGTGGGCTCTGCATGCTGAGTCTGGTCCTTCCAGCCTCTGCTAGCACGAAAGAAGGCAGAAACCTGAGCTTTTGCGCTTGGGCACAGAAGCACTGTCCCTGAGCCTTGCAGCATGGAGCTGATCAGGGCCCATCTCATCAGGGCCCATCCCCAGCGGCCCTGCTGGTGCGGCCTTGCCTCGAAGGTGGCCTAGCCGTGCCTCCTGCCCACTCCCAGTTCATTTCCAAGGCAGAATCCAAGGACTTGCTGGCACTGTAAGGCATTCGTCATCCTCCACAGCTCGCTGCTTTTGCCCGGGTGCTTCGGGGGAGCCTGAGCGTGATGCAGCAGTTCGGTTGCCTCAGGGCAGCAGATGCAATCTGTCTCCAGCACGTTCAGGTCTTGTTTGCGGTCAAACCCCTGCTCATGCTGCACGCAGATGAATGGCAAGCACCCACAGGAATTCACCTAAAGGATATACACCTCGCCAGCTGAGCGGGGGAGAGAGTTTGGAGCAGAGAGGTGCTGAGCAGCAGCTGTCACATTTCTTATTGCTAGCACTCTGGCTCTGCAGCTGCCCTCGCAGACTGTGGCAGCATCAGGCTGCACTAGACAAACCCCACATCCCCCATCACAGCCGCTGACACCCAGCAGAGATGTTGAATCCACCCAGGCCCCAGGTGGCTGCAGACTCGGGGACTGCAAGCACCCAAATGCAGCCTCCACATGGGGCTAGGACTGGAGCTCCTGTCCTCGCCATGAAATGGCTTTGCACCCTGTGACTGGCACCTTCCTCCCAGGCTCCTGAGCAGCTGCCCCAGCAGCACGAGGCAGGACCGTGGCAGGAATGGAGGTGCAAGGGCCGGGTGTTACTGGATGCCGGCGGCGAGCGGGCGGTGTAATCTGTCTGCTTTTGTTCCGTTGGCGTGGTGGTGTGCTCTCATTAGCCCCCCATGGACAGTCAACCTGTCAGCAGGTCTGCGCTCCAGCCGCCTGACCTCTGACTCCCACTCATTCTTCCACAAATTAATTTCCCAAATTGACAAATTAAAGTGCACAGTATGCCCAAGGTCACTAAATCACACTGGGTTCTGGTAAATGTCATCCAGCATTGGTGGGGGAAGAACAGAAATAGGGGGAGAGAAGGGAGAGAAGGTAAAAAGAAAAAAAAAAAAAAAAGGCTAAAAAAAAACACCTTTGTTTGAAATAAATGGACAAAAAAAGTATGGAACTGTAGTTTCTGAACTGCAGATGACAATGCTGTGCAATTAAAATGGAGGCTGAGTGTTCCCTGCACACAAGCACAGTAGGCTGGAGGCCGGTGCCTCGGCAGAAGGTCAGTGCAGCTGCTCCAAATGGCCTCAGCCGGCCTGGACAGGTCGTGCCTCCCTCAGCTCCAGGCTGGGTCCCCCTCTCATTGCACTGCCACCACGCTAACGTGGTGCCAGTAAGTTTCTCTTTGAACTTTTTCACGTGCCAGCATTGTCCTGATCTCAGCCAGTGCTTTCCTCTCCTGTGTGTTTACCCCTCCTGCATTTAAAGAAAGCTGCTGTGTCCCTTCTGGGCCACCATTTGCTGGGCAATGGAGGCCAGGGCTGGCACAACGATCTCCCACTCCCCTGATGCTCCTAACAGCCTGGCTCTGCACCTGCGCTGGCTGGGCTTCATCTTTCTCAACCACAGCAAACAGCAGTGCTCCAGGGGAGCTCTCAGCCCTCTCCGGTGGCATTAATACTTTCCTGCCCCTTGGGAGGGCTGTGACTCGTATGCCCTACGCTCACATTTGCTTTTTCCATGGTTGCATGATATCTCTGCTTCTTAGTTACCCTGACCAACTAATACGCCCAAGTCTTTCTCTTCCATGCTTGTTTAGAGCTGATAAGCATCCAGCTTATAGTGGAAATTCATGTTATTAGTCCCTAAGTGCATGACCTTGCACTCTGCAATATTGAGTTTCATCCCATTTCTATTTGTTCAGTCCTCAAGGTCAGCCACTTCTTCCTGTACCGTACCCCAATCTTACTCCACAATAACTATGCTCCCAAACTTACCTTCGTCTGCAAATTTAATTTCCACATTCCTACCTTTCATGACAAAGTTATTAATGAAAATATGAAGCAGAATCTGTCCCAAGACTACCCCTTTAGCAACTGCACAAGGAGTGTCCTCCCTCCTCATCACTCCCACCCCAACACTACCTGTATTCATCCCTTCCTCAGCCAGGCCTCCACACATTTACCATTCTTCTACCTAACCCCATCATCCTCCTCTGAACAAGTAATTTCCCCTGTGGCATCATATCAAATGCTTTGCTGATAACCAGACAGATCAGCCATGTTTCCTTTACCAGGAAAACCAATTAGTGTACTTTGATAAGATATCGGGTTCTTCTGGCACAATTCACCTTTGATAAAGCCAAGCTTCACATAATCCACATTCTGTTTGCATCCTTTATTCTTTCCTGTAAAGATCCCAAAGGTGTTCTGCCTTGCACAGAGTCAGTGAAAGTACACTGCCTATGCAGAAAAAAGCACTGTCCCGTTAGTAGTGTTTTTACCTAGGAGGACACCGGAAAGAAAGTACCACTATTGCAGTGATCTTCCCTCTGCTCTTCACCTTGTAAGATGTGGCAGTCACAGCATCTGGTACAAATCCTGGCCAAGTCCAGGTGTGACAGCTGGTGTAGAATTTAACTGCACCACCAAAAATTGGTGGTTCTTACAATCAAGAGCAGACTCAGACCAGACGCTCCCTGTGCATTATCCCTGTGCATAGCATTTCATGGTCCTGCAGAAGTAAGTAGGACCGTTCATGTTATTCTGGATAAACGTGTTTCAGTGGCTGCCATCTGGAAAAATTTCATTGCTTGCCTGAGTCTTTCCTATTACCCATATGGACAGGGGTCAGCAAATACAAGAACTTGGCCTACATTTGCTGTCATCATTGTTATTGTTGCTTATCAGAGCACCCTTCCAAGGCGTCGTGCCTTCACAGATTCCAAAGCAGCACTGCCTCTCGGCAGGTATACAGCCAGTGCCACTGTATAACTCAGGAGGTCACTGACAAGCAGAGAATTGAGGTTTACTCTTCCTGTATCAAGGCAAAAGCATCAGCCCGCTTTTGCTCGGGTCGATGTTGTATTTCTGTAGGGCTCAGTCCTGTACAACCTGCAGCACGGGGAAAGAAGTATGGGATGTGACTTAGGGCAAAGGTATGAAATGTTCAGATCTCTGGTTTGTATTTAATCCCAGCGGGCAGTTTAAAAACCCACGGCTGTTTCATAGCTCTGTGAAGGGGATCCCTGCCTCAGTCACCACCCTGCGAACCGGGGCAAAGAGAGGCTGTGGCTCCCATCCCCTCCCCGTTTCTTTTCAACAGGGTCAGGATGGAGATGCACAAGGGAGACGTCAGGTCTTCTCTCTCTGAAGTGAGGCAGTGACTTCTAAGGAAGGGAACAGCAGTAGATTCCTTTGAATCTTACAGGGATTTCAGCAGAAATCCCTCTGGGCTCGAAGGAAAGCAGATGCTTACTGCTGCTCTGACACAGCAGGAAGGGACCACGCTGCCCATGGCAGCCGCTGATGCAGCTCAGCAACGAGGGAAAGGAGCTCTGCACATCCCTGCCTGGAATTTGCTACTGAGAAAAAGCAATCAGGCACATATCCCTATATATTTTATCTGTTTGTCTAAAAGGATGCATCACCCCACCAGAGTGCTGACGGGAATTTTTACGCTGCCTGACTTCCTTGCACAGGCACGAAGTCTGCGTCAAAGGCCAGATGAAAGTAAACTCCTCACCATAACTCATGTGAGTAAAGCAGGCATGAATCTGTGCATGTCACATTGAAACAGCCTGCTCTTCTCTTCCCTGCTCCCAGGTGGTAAAGCACAGCACAAATGCAAATCGTCATCTGAAGAACTGTATTTCTTTTTCCTTTCTTAACTGTGGTTTATTCTCTTCCCTGTAACAATGACTTAACACCTCTATCATCTAGCAGTTCAGCCCATACAATTTTCTCTTCCAAGTAAAAAATGATCATGTCACCAAGAAGTCTTAATGCTACTTCTAAGAGCACTAATTGATTCTGCTGCTCTGATATCCCCTTGCAAGGCATTCCAGAGCCTAGGAACATTAACAGGCAAATGCTCTGGCACCAGCTGTCTTAAGCCTAAATCTAGTCTCCACCAAAAGGCTGGCATTAGATGTCTTCTCATTTTACATGTTTGCATTTTTACAACATTCCACGGTTTTGAGGCTACTCGAGGTTGGCTGACAAATCACTTTGGTGATGTACAAGCTGAATCTTACCTCGGGAGAAGAAAAGTCATAATTAGAGTAAAAAGGAAAAATCCAAGTTGTTCTTTGTGCTAGCAGGGTGCACCTCCCAGGTCATGGACATGAACTAGTGTGGTCACATCTTTTATTCTCCTGGGCCCAGGGCCCTGCCTAACCTAAGTAAACAAGGGTGTTTAGTAGGCATACTGGTTGAAACACATGAATTACTATGTGTTTTGAAAATACTAGTATCTCTGTCTTTTCAGGGTGCTAATAGTGTTTGAAAACCAGACAGCAGGACAGATTAAGAACAGCTACACTGGCCAGATCAAATGTCTTTATTAGCAGTACCCTGTACAGAGAGCGAAATGGCAGCCTTCAGTGGCACAGCAGAGGGGAAGATGGCACAGTCTTTCCTTAATATCACACACACACCCCAACACAGCACAGCTGGACATGCTGTCATGTACGTAACACCACTGACTGATGGCTCACAGAGTGATAATTCGTGCCTGAATCATGTTACTTGGTGCACGTGACATGGCATCAGGTCATTCCCTAGCTCTGATGAGGCCAAAATGGCCTGGAATTTATGCTACAGTGCCAGGATGTGTGGTGGAAATGTTAAAGATTTGCACACATTTTAGTCTTGTACAAAAATACTCCCCTTTCCTTGTGATGCTGAATACTGCCATGGTTTTCTTGACCCTGCTCATGGCAGCAATGCTGCTCTTCCACAAACCATCCTGGCAAACAGGTAACACAAAAACCAGTGGACACAAAGCCTGTTGGAGCAGCCAGCGCAGCTACAAGTCCCAGGGCACTACCTAGAATCAGCTCTCCCATCTCATAACTTAGCAATTTTAAGAGAGATCAAGCCCCACTCCTTTGTCCAGGTGTCCCTTTTCACAAAACACGCTGCCTACCCAGAGAAGTGAAAACCACAAGCCACAGAGAGCATAACAAAACTCAGGCAGGCTACCAGTCTGAGCTGCTAGCTCGGAGCTGGCAGGCAGGCACTCTGGCTTAGCTTGCTGCACGTGAGACCAGCATTTGACCCGTTTCTTTCACAGCAGTATGCTGGTTGTGATCAGACTCTACACATGGGATTTGCTGCTTTCATTGCTGTAAAATAAAGCACAGCAAAGCAAGTACAAAAGTCAAACATGGGCACAGGAAAGAAAGGCAAGATCATTTATTATAACCAAAACCTTGCACTTCATGTCACCAAGTGGACATGTCAGTCTCACATGCATAGCCAAGGAAATCAACCCTAGACCCCAGAAATTATGCTACATATCATATGACCTGCTGGCATATTAATACCCTTTCCTTTTTAAATCTTTGCACTCCCTTTGGAGCCTGCCCTCTCAGTGGGGATCAGACTGACACATTATAGGCTCAGTTTTCTTTCTGAGCTGACAACTCATCCAGGAAGAGCTGGCTAGGATGTCAGCCTTTGGAGGATATGTAGAAAATTCCAAAGAGGAATTTGCATATCATCATTTTACTGGAAGGTATGGTGAGAAGAAATAAATACTTTGCTCTTCTAGGCAATACCTTCAACTTTTAGTCAGCATACCTCACTTAAAATTTAAAAAAAAAAAAAAGAAGTTTCACCAAGTACTGTTGGTGATGATGTGCTCAATAATGCTGAGCTGAGAAAAAGCCAGTGCAGAGACAGCCGCTCTGGGCATCTCCCTTTTCCCATCTCCCTGCATCTATTTATGGAAATATTTGGAAATTGCAATATAGCCTTTATTTTAGGTGACTCCAGTTGTTACCTTTGGAAACCTTCCTGAAACCCTGCCTATAAAAAAGAACCCTGCATAAGAAGGAGTCCAGAAAGATAAAGTAGGAAACAGAAAACCTGAGAAATTGATTAGTTTCTGCAGTCCTCCCAGCAGATTGCATAATTATGGCAATATGATCAAGGGGCTGGAGCACCTCTCCTATGAAGAAAGACTGAAAGATCTGGGGCTGTTCAGCCTACAGAAGAGAAAGCTCCGGGGTGACCTCATTGCAACCTTTCAGTACTTGAAGGGGACCTATAAAAAAAATGGAGAGCAACTATTTACTTAGTCATATATTGACAGGACAAGGAGGAATGCTTTTAAACTAACAGAGAGGAGATTTAGGTTAGATATTAGGAGGAAAATCTTCACTCAGAGGGTGGTGAGGCACTGGAACAGGTTGCCCAGAGAGGTTGTGGATGCCCCATCCCTGGAGGTGTTCAAGACCAAGTTAGATGAGGCCCTGAGCAACCTGATCTAGTGGGTGGCATCCCTGCCTATGGCAGGGGGGTTGGAACTCGATCATCTTTAAGGTCCTTTCCAACCCAAGCCATTCTATGATTCTGTGATTCTCTGATTCTCCGATTCTCTGATTCTTGTAGTTGTAACAGAGTAATCCTCCTGTGAGTATTTTTACTCTGGAACAAAGGTTTCTTTCCCCAAATTACACTGTAAATACACATTGTATTGATACAAAGTTAATGAAATTAAGGTTAAGAGCTACACCTAAGACCAAAGCAGAAGCTGTTTGATCACACCAGCAAACTTCTCCAGGCAGCTTTCACATAAGGGTCCAGATTGATTAGCATCTGGAAAATGTGTGCCTCTCTTCTCCACAGCTCAGTCATGTAATTCAGCAACGAGAGTCAAGTCCATATTCAGGCCAGCTATTACTAAGGCCTAATTTAGAGGCAAGTCTTTTGGTGATGTCCATGGCCAAGAGTGAGTAAAAATTGTATTTTCCAGGGCTGCCCACTCTCAGCAGAGACAGCTGGCCCCAGGACCTCAGCAGGTCTAGCAGGAAGCCAGGTCTGCATGTGACCAGTAACATGGCGACAGGAAAAGCACCACCAGCCCTGGAGGCAACACGTTGAAATGCAGCTTTCAAACCTCTTCTTTAGTGGAGTCCTCTGCAGCTGATTAAAAAAAAAAAAAAAAAGTTATGATTTTTCCATCTTCCACAATTCCTTGCCTCGTACCACAATTGGAAGACAACCTGCTCCCTCCTGCTGAACAACAGATGTGAAAACAGGGATTATTTAAGCCTTCTCAGCCAACACCGTGTTCTCCTGTAAAGCCTGTCACAATACAGCCCTCAATGACCTAGCTATGATGTAATTATATTTGAAGGTGCCAGATTTACAGGGGGCAGGCCACAGAAGTTTAACAAAAGTAGAAAAACTACCTACATCCTGTGTTTATTTTGTGATCTGCCTTTACATGTTTTGGAGCTCCTTTCACTGGAAAGTATTATCTCACAGAGACTCTGCAGAAGAAAATTAATTTATTTAAGTATAGCTCAAACTTCTACCAACAGGACAGATGAAGGATCAGAAATGTATGAACTCTTTTCTCACAGCTTCTGGTAATCAAATACCTTTCTTCTAAAAATTACCCACAGAAGTGGGTTTGGGTGAGTGTTTCCAAAGGCCTTGCTACTTTCTCTGAAGATCAATGCCCACATGATCACAAGAATCCCACCCTGCTTTAAAGACCATCTTGACTTACACCAAGCAGGGACTGATGTGTGTCCAACAGCTGCTTGTGTTTCGATTCTTGAAAAGAAGACCACTCTTCAAAAATGTGATATGCTTAAGCTAAATCCTTTTCTATATCCTTCTATCCAGGAAGTACAAAATAAACATACTGTGGCTCCTAAAAGCAGCTTTAAATACAGACTTACTCCTCAAAGCCTGTGACTATCAAGAAGCTCTTAGTGTTTCAGCTCCAAAAGTACCTGCCTCAACAGCTTTGTCCATGCTGGAGTGGTTACATCTTTGTTGCAGTCCTTTGGAGTCACATTCATACTGGCCACCTCATTGAGTGCCTGACTTGTGGCAAGCAAAGCACTTTAAAACCTCATTCCAAATCTCCAAATCTCTGCAGCTAACAGGTAGACAAGAACATGGCTGCAAGATGATGACAGAAGCTCTTCCACCATTCACTGAGACTAGAGAAGTCCATGTATCTTCAGCAAGCACCCTGTTAACTTCATCTATGAGAAGACTTTTTTTTTTTCTCAAATATTAAACAAAAATTACCGACTTAATTAACTGACTGATAATGAAGGTACCTTTCTTGCAGCATCTCTCCCATTATCATTTGTTGCACAAAGAGGCCATGCAGACAGGCAGATTTAATTAGGCAGATTAAAATGTTGTGGGGAGTCCCATATCTATGATACTGCTGTCCTTCTCCAAGGAGCCCTTTCGGAGGTTCTCCTAATGCTGTGAAATTGCATCCTTCAAGTTTGGGAATGGGTGGGTTAGGATCACAATTTTTCTCTGAGATAATTCTTTCCTCTGACTTAGGCTGAAGTTGATCAAAGAGTCCACCGGGGCTAGATATCAAGGGTAAATCATCCCATATTTCTCTGTCTGAAGACACTCCAATAGTAGGATAAGGTCAACTCTCTCAGGAGATACGCTACTGAAGAGACTGAAGAGAAGTTCTGAGGAACTTCTTTTTAACAAGAAGCATAAGAAATGACTGCAGTTTCTTAGGTCCTTTTCACTCACTCATTAGGCCTTGTACTGCCTCACCAACAGTGGGGAGGCACAGAGCAGCCTGATGTGCCCCACATCGGAGACAAAGTGCACAAGTTGCTGATCTGCATGCAGTGAGCCATTCCTACATAAGACAGGTGAAAGCTTCCAGGGGCACATACCAGTCAGACCTACTGCCTAGCAAACATGATGCATGTGGGGCAATGCAGACTTGTTGCACAAACTCAGTAGGGATGCAATGTTCATGGGCAGAGCAGTCCAGTCTTGATTTTCTGACACCTGTAAACCCAGCAATGGACCAACTTATACTTCGGGCTATCAGATTGATCCAGAATACAGTGCCCTTCTTCCAAAGCTGATAGATGTAGCAAGCCTGTATTTGCGGATTTTGGTTTTTCCTAGAGGGCATAATCTAGTCCATGGTGTTTTCCCTGTACAGTAAGCTCACACCATGTTTGAGGAAGAACTGGGATTTCAGTCAGGAAATGTCTGAAGAGAAACTAAGTACTTTCAGTGTTGGCGAGGGTTGGCCTTACAGATGAATCATCCTCAAGAATAAAAGCCCTGGGTGGGGCATGGACGGGTCTCCCTCCTGGTCCCCACCCCCAGGGCTTTGAATACTGCAGTGTTTTGATTTTTAAAACATATGTCCAACAAATGTAGCAGTGATAATGAGGAACATGTCAATCTGCCATGTTTCCTGTTCAAATTTCCGTTTTCATTTCTAAAGTTCAAGTACATCTTGATCCCCAGGAGATAAACGTGAGCAAGTACAACAGAAGTACGGAGAGGAGAAGAGGTGAGAGCTCACAGTGGCAATGAAAACCAGAACCACTGCAAAACACAGCTAGGCTCTGCTGGGGAGCAGGGCTGACCCAGCAGCCCCATCTCACCCTGAAGAACAGGTTAGGTCGGAGGATCTGACCCCTGATACAACAAGGCCTGTGCACCACCTTGACATTGCAGTCACTGTCTGATAGATTTGCTTTCTGCTGCCAAAGAGATGGTGAAAGTTTCTCTGTCCCAGCTCTCCACTTCCCTCTCCTTTCACAACTGCACATAACTATTTTAAGCACCAAAGGCCACAAAAGCTAGCACTTAAAATCCCTGAACGTCCTTGTGCTAAGTTTTCCTCTGCCTAGGGGCTCTCCTGACTCAGAAGATGATGCTGAGACCTCACAACCACAAGAAGTTACTTGCACACATTCCACAAACACAAATGCCACCCTTCCATGCAGGAAGGGAGATGTTTCAGGAGAGAGACGACAGAGAGGCAAATACAGCCTCTTGCAAATACAGCATGCATGTAACATCCTCCACTGTCACCAGCCACACAGCTAAAATTTTATCAGCCTGAAAATACTATTCAAGTCTCTCAGCAGACACTCTTCAGATTTTTTAAAACAAAAAAAAAAAGTGCATTTTGACTCACTTTTTCAATCATACACCAATTCCTAGAGTTTGTGAGTCAGTTCAGGTCAGTCCATCCTGACAGACTTTTTTATTTTTGTTCTAAGAACATCTTTACTAAACTTAAGATTAGACATTATAAGAATTACAAAAATCTTGAGGGGAAGGAGAAGGGAAGAGTGAGAAGATCATTATCTAAGGTTATAAGATAACACTTAAGAGGTTTCAGAAAAGAGGCAAATAGAGCTACAGGAAAGTTGATTGGTTTAACCAAAAGTCTTGCTGAAAAAAAGAAAAAAGAAAAAAAAAAAAAGTCAGTGTCCAGAAGCTGTGTAAGTAAGGGCAAGGAGACAAAATACGGAAGTGCTACAAAGAGATGTACATCTTGCTTGCCACAGCAATGAGCAGTTAAATTAGGCTACCGAATTCTAACTATCACCGATGGATTGGTATAGATAAGAGCAGGTCACTTTAAATATTGTGCATTTATCCATGGCAAGCCTTGAGACCAGCAAACCCATGCCAATGAGCAGCATGACCTACTGCCAGAAATTCTTCCTGTCTCACCAGGCAGGAAGGAGGGTCCCCTTGACCCCAAGGGTACCCTCTGAGGAAGGTCCTATTGCCAGCTGGAATTTAGTTCTCTCTTCTTCCAAAGGAGCGTCAGCCATTTCAGGTAGTTTGAGCAATCTTCCCATTTGCTGGCAACTAGAGCATTGCCTGCAGCTAGTGAACCATCACAACAGCTAACCAGCCTAACAAATGGGTTAAACACACTTGTGTTATACACCACCTTTACCAGTACTGTGATTTTTCCAGACCTCTTAAAATGCAGCCACTAGATTAAGTCAGACCCGTAGGTGTCCAGTGCCATTTTAGATGTCTTCGGGTGTCCAGGACATCTAGGGGAGATACGCACCCCTCAGGAGTGGGAGCTGAATGCCAGAGGCATGTGGAGAACTGCACTGGGTGCCTCTGTGTAGGCACCACATTGCTTCCTCCCTCTGGGCTGAGCTAACAGCCTCTAACCACACTTGCTTTTCCTAGTTTGAAAACACCGGCATCTTTAAAAAAAAATCAGTCATACTTCAGAAAAATCTTATCTTACAGACCTTGACAAGCCATGATTAAGCATTTTCCTGTCTATATATATCACTGTGGGGAAACACTAAACATCGAGAGAGCAAGTTCCATGACAAAACTGCAGAATCTGGCAACAGAGCACCCAAAATCCACATCCATTTAATACACTAACCCATCATTATTAATCTTTTTTTTTCCTGGCAACTCTTTACATTTCACAGCACTCATAATAATGCTGATTATTCATTAATAATGCACCAGGAATCAGGTATTAATTGTTCATTACATAATAACCTATCAACAGATACTTTCGCTAGGGAAAGGGAAGCATCACTTCAAAAGCTTAAAAGATATGAGGACATGCAGGGGAAGGTTTTGCTGCCTCTTGACTAAGGTTGAGCAGCCTGATCAAGTGTCACACCCAAGGTCACCCTGCAGGCCCATGGCTCAGGAGGGATTAGAGCACAGCAAGAGCCTTTGTGACTCCTGCTCTTGTCCTCTGAACTCTAGACCCCATGGCACCTCATCAAAATATGACCTGCTTGGATAAAAATATCTGTCATTGTTTCACCTGGGAGAAACCGGTGTACATAAAAATTACAGCCTAGCCTTGTTGCCTTTTTTTTTTTTTTTTCTTCCTCAGTGAACAGCATGGGCTTTCTGTCCTGCCCATGTCACTTCCAACATACTGTTACTGGAAGAGTTACATAGCTAAATTGCTATCTGGTATCTCTGGAAATGAGAATGTGCACAATCAGCATATGTTTACACAAACACACCTCACTGTGTAGTCAACACTTTTGGTAACATCAGATCAATTAATTCTTTCACCATCTGCTGGAGATCACAGGAGGAAACACACAGCACACTGGTATAACTGGGGTTACAGTCTTTTAAAAAGTTCTGTCTGGGCTTCACAACCTGTATACTTTTGTGACGAACAGACCAAGTCTTGTGAGCAAGCAACCCGTGGGTTCAGGCATACAGTCTCCGTATGGGGCATAAGGAGTTACTCTATGTCAGCCAAACCTCTGTAACTGTCTATGTCTGCATTTTTAATCTGTTTCAGTTTAAGCGTCTTTCATCAAGTTTTCAGCTAAACAGCATTACCTCACATCTAGGGCAGAGCACGAGCATTCACAGCAAACAGCTACTGAGGTTACCACAGCTCAGCTGACACGTGGTAATCTGTTGGGCCACTGCTACTCACTTCTATGCAACAGCACTGGCTTTTGGAGACTGTCACAGGCGAAAATGAAGAGTGGTGGGTGAAAAATAGCTCTACCCTTTCACATTTTCTTAATTAAATTCAGAAGGCTCAGGAAATTTCTTTAAGGTAGAGAACTTTGGAGTGGGAATCAAATCTTGGGGTTTGGTTATTAAGGAGATGCCTCCAAAATACATTTTCAGCATGAACCTTTTTGTTGGAAGTTTTCTTGCCTGGAACTACAGGAACCTAAGAGCTATGCAAGCATAGTGGGATATTCCCTGCCTTAAAGTAAGGCCGTCTTACAGAGTCTTTGTTGATATAACAGATGACCCTTTCAATGAAATCATAAACCTGAAGCTACTGAAGTTTGGGAATCCACAGGAACTGAGTCCTCAAGAGGCACTCATGTCTGATTACAAAAAGCAGCTGATGTCATGACGTTTCTGAATTTCTCAAAAAGATCCTTAAAATGTTCAGTTTTGATTAAGGTTAAGGTTGTTATATGGCTTATGCATCATCAGTGACTTCCTACAAATGAGGAATATTCACGGCAATTCAAAGATCAAAAAAGCACATCTTTCCTCCACTAGGATTTTAATAGAAAGATGCTACTGTTTGAGGACAAAGGAGCTGGAAGAGGCTATTTAAGTTGGAATGTGAATATTACACATTTCCAAAGCAACAATGCCCATGAGACTCAGACATGGAAGTCCCTTTAGATTTCACCTCCCATCAGGACTTACTGAAATCAGAGCTCCACAGCACAACTGTAGGCATTTCATTTTCTTTCTGTGCCTTGACACCCCTTCTCTAAAGAGAAAAGCAATAACTCTAGTATTCCTCACTGGAGGTGTTTGGGGGTTGTTTCGTGCTTTCTCAGCAGCTTAAGGCCTTCAGATAGTCAGCGAAAAGAAATGCAAAGGAGGGTCATTATTAAAACTTACGGTCCCCTGGGCTGAGAAAAAGGTTCTGCACTTTTCAGCTACTGTTACTTGAATGTGTGACATAGTGTGGAGTTGCTGGTTTTCACAGCATTTAAATCTCAGGTATTATTACAGACATTTCCAAAAAGATTCACATGGTGGAAGAACAAACACGAACACCCAACTCTGTTACCAGCAGAAAAGTGTTTGCAAGCCAGGCTTTGCACACCTAGCTGGAAATCTGTTTGATTATATTGGCATATTGTGGTGTGATAAAAAGGGTTGGTTTTATTTTTTTCTTTTTCTTTTCTTTTTTTTTCTCCTCTCATTAAAACTGTTCATTCTGGTGGCAGGGAAGGCACTTGGGGTGAAAAATGCCATAGTTGGGCCTTCATTAGATTTGGGTTGCTGACCTCTCTCTTTCATGTCCTGGCAGCCTGTCACTCCCCTAACAGGTCCACATTATACCAAATAAATGTTCTCAGAGCAACAGAGATCAAGCCCAGCCTGCAAGTTGTACCATGAGTCAGGTGTTTGCTTAGCAGAGAGCCCGAGATATCCTCCCACAACATCCCAAGCTCTGCTGGATCCAGTTGTCCAAGGTGTCATGCAACAAGAGACCTTTTATTGAAGCAAATTCCCTTTGGAAAGCCTGGTTAGAGGCTAGGTGAGCCACCTTGATTCCTTTACAAGAGCTCCTGAACACTGTCTCAGGATATCCCAGTATAGGTCTCTGGCTGACAGTGGAGTCACAGCTGCTTTATACCTCATTGAAAAATGTGGCCCCGTGCCACCAACATTGTAAACCGCCCTTATCACTCCAACCAGGACGGGCCAAAACATGCAGAGAGCCTGCGTCCAGCCACTCTCACTGCCTCTCCCCGCTGTGATCACCCATCTTTTCAAGTGCTTCAGGAACACATTAAGTCATTCCAGACAAGCTTTGCTATCCAGCGAAACAAATGACCCTTTCTGAGCACCAAGAAAAATAAGGTCTGGGGAACAATTGAAGGAAGTGCACCAAACAGACGCTCCTGCGGTAATTACCATCACTCACTTGGGGAGCAGGGGAGCACCCTCGCTAGGGCCACCCTCTCCTCTGAGGCCGGGGTCTGCTCCCATTGTTCTCACCAGGAGCCGTGCCACCAAGTCCAGAGGGAGCAGGATTGGGCCCTTAATCCCCATTTCCTCTTGGCTGAGTGAACTGCAGTGTATGCCAGTGACAGCTAAATGAAGGATTCCTTTTTCCAGTTCCAGCTCTTAACTCATAAACTCAAGGTAATTGACATTACAAACAAGCTTTACCCACAGGGACCCCAGAACAGTCAACAATTGAGCTTTAATGAGTAGGAAGGGAGAAGGGGGGAAGTCCTTGCATGCCGCTGTAGGACATTCTAAGAAAAGCTCTTTCCCTTTTCCAGGCAAAGCAATGATTAAAGTCAGTGCACGAAACCCAGCAAGGAGGGAGGCCTTGCCGAAAACGCCTTTCTTCCTGACTTTCCTGTGGAAAAAAAAAATACCAAAGGGGATGAAAAATGGTTTGGGGGACTTGAGAAGGATGACAGCAGCCAGTTAACAAACCCAAACAATAAAAGAGGAAGCCAAGCTTAGATGAAAAAGGCTTAGATCCCAGAGCTTGCACACAAAAGATAGCTATCAGAGTCCAAATGAACTGACATAGAAGTGGAGACCATGGGGTGGAAATGCCAACCCAGACATTACATTAACCCAGCAGCCTAACCAACCTAACAAATTTAGAGGATCACCTGCCTCACAGGCTCTCTTCTGTCTCTCCTCCTGACTCAGCAAAGCAGTGGTCGGTTGGGTGCTCTGTGTCAGCACTTCACAGTGATACCAGTCCCAACCACAGAAGGGAAACGAGCAGTACATGGGAGCATCAGTGTTTGCAGGACCACACTTGTTAATGCTTGACGGTGCCACTCAATTTTCATTTGCTGGGCAAGACGAGGTACTTATACTTAATAGGCACATTTTTGTTTAAATGGATCCTTCTCCTGAAAGCCTAAATCAAATGGACCTGAGCCAGAAATTGTGCATCTATTAGACACAACATGTTAGCAATTTATAGGAAAGAGAATGGCATAATGGAAAATCCTATTATTCATCTTTATGAAAAAATTAGTGTTGCTGGTGATGTGTCTAATTGCAAACCACGAAGCCAGTGAGCTACCTGTTGTACAAAGACAATAAGAATTGTCCCTGCCTAACAGGATTTTCACTTTGATTAGGACTAGGAAGGTACAGACAGAGAAGTAGGAAAACACCATGCTGTTTATTTGGAGGATTAACAAATATTCAGTATGGACAAGCTTCTCTGAATAACCTAAGTGAGATTTGGTCACATCTAGAGGACTGAGGGATGGAGACAGATTGTGATGATCCGTACATGTACAAATCCCGTATGTTTTATGTCACAAGTCAGTGGATGGACGTGTGAGAACAGAGTGACATTCAGGAAGAGAGGAGAGTTTCTGTAAAGGTTGCTATAAGACGGTTTAAACAGACTAACCTGTCCTGAAAAGCCTCCAGGAAAGGACCAAAGGAGAGTTGGGAATGTATGAGGGCTGTCCCTGAGCTGAGGCAGAGCCCGCCACCTCCTCAGTCCCACACCCCTATGACAGGCATCCTGTCCTCTCTTCTTCCCCAGGGGCATAGAACATGGAGGAGAAGGGATATGTCCATCTGCATTATGAGATACTTTCATGTTCTCATGAACTAGTGAACCTAGGAGGTTTGGGGTTCGTGTATGCCACAGTTTTTTGGTTGATTGACTGTTTTTCTTTTGCCAGACCTTTGATGGAGTATAGCTGGGTCCCAACAATGCAAGCCGATGATGAAATATAATCAGTTGGGTTGGGTCTTGCCTATTTTTTTCAGTACAAACAGAGTTCAGTTTTTGCCAGAAAGGAAGGAAGGTCTTGTAGGTGAGCTCACAGGAACAGCACTCGGTGTGAGCTGTCTCCAGCTCAGCACCATGCTCGCTGAGCCGTGATCTCCACACCTAAGGTAGAGTGCATCCTGTCAGCCCAGAGGTTGAGCACAGGGCAAGCAGGGTCAGCTCTTCCATTAACCTGGACCCATCCTCTGGGGCTTTACATGGTGTGTTTGTGTTAGGAACCATAATGCTGGCTAACAGGTCAACAAGCTTAAAAAAGCTTTTCTGAGACGGTGAAGCATTGCCATTCACAGCAATGGAGTGTGGTCCTGAAGCAGTCCTGTGTGCTAAAAATCATTTGTAGATGTCCCTGTCTTGGGTAAGTCCAGTCATGTATCATGATGAAGGCTGTACTGGCCAGGAGATGCACACTTACCAGTGCTCCAGGAGTGCCTGTAATGGATACCCACTGCAGTGCTTGCTTGGTGATCTATAGTGCACACGAAGCCAGTGAAGCCAGGGAGCTTTCTCTTAGGTGAGATTCAGGAGCCATCAACATTGCAGGCAATCCCAGAGGCCCACTGCATGAGGATCCAGCAGTCTCATCATGCATTTGATGATACTCCTCTGACAATACATACCTTGGTTGTGCTAGACTACAGCCTTGAGCTCTAATCTTCCAAGGACACTGCTCAGACTGTCCTGGCATTCATGGTGCATGTTGTCTCCTGGTGAAATCGTGGGTTACTGTCTTATTCCTGCTGTAGCTGATAGCAGGACTGTCATGTTCACTGGAGGCAGCAGGGGTTGATACAATGCCATGTCCTTGCTAGCTTTGCCCTCTAAAGTACAGTCAGCCTGTGCAGGGGCAAATCAGAGACAAATTCACAACTTACAAAGTCTTGTCCGCAGAATACTGAGAGTTGCCTAGACTGTTGGCGTCGTTTTGTTTAAGACCTCAGGCTGAACCCAAACCACGTTCCCAACTCTGAAAGGCCAGTGTATTATCTTCTAAGCCACCCATCCCACTGAAAAATCTTCTCCATTTTCATGCAAAGCTAAAACAAAAACCAGGCTGCTCTGGACGCTAAGCCAAGGTTGAACACTACACACACACTGCCTAACAGGCATGGAAAGTGCGGCACCAGGGCCTGGCAATTATGTGTGAGCAGCCACTGATGGTTGCAACCTAGTCTTCACTCACAAAGGATATATGTAATGTGGACAGCCTTGGGTATACTCATTTGTAAGCTGCAGGTACATTTCCTAACTAGTGTTATTACATTCCTCCTGGAAGGGAAGGCAGAGCTGGAGAATATTAGCCATCAGTAGATCAGAAGCATTTGCAAAGAGACTCTTTTGAAATGGAGGGCACCATCTTGTTTGTTCTTTTATTCTCTGTCCATGTGCTTTGAAAGCGCCTTTGTTTTTCAAGAATATGTACGGAGAGCAGCTAGGCACTCAGGGCGAGGTTTTCTTCAGCCTTGTTCTCTTTTTTGAAATCTCTGTTCACTGAAGTCATCTGTGAAAGAAATACAACTAGGAAGCCAAGCTGTTTCATATATTTTATAATGGGAGCTTCCTTTTATTTATGCTCAGCTATTCTTTCAGAATACGTTCCATGTGAGGATTCATCACAGTGTGGATCTGTTGCTACTTTGACCAGAATGATTTACTGTTTTTTTCTATACCAAAGCAAGGGAATATTTATTACCCTTCATCTATAGGCAAGGGGGAAATCTACATGACCCCTCTGCGGTCACCAGAAATGTGCCCATACTCAGCTGTATGACATTGCAAATAAGCCACTACAGCCCCAACGCTTTGGTCATTGGCTGATAGCACTGCCTGCACCACCGTGAGGAGATCTCCTCCTGGAGGTCACACAACTATTTCTTATGGGCTTTCTTTATCATGGAAAGACTTTTCTGCAAATGTAAATGAGTGTACATGGCATTGGAAGAGAGCCCGCCAGCACCACCAAAGAGAGGAAGGAGGGATTATTTTTGGATCCATGAATAAAGACCAAGACGTACATAAAAAGAGCAGGAGCTGTTCAGGTCATAGAGAACTGCAGTTCTGTTCCTTTGCTTTGTACAGTATTGATCATATTTACATTTACAAAGCACAGATACCCCAGGAGGCTTCAAAATTCATGCACAATATTGTACATTGCATATCAAGAAAGCTGAGGAGCTGAAGTCAAAGTGCATACAGCAGCTAGCCTGATTAGCAGAAAAGGAAATTTGTTCAGTGTCCTTCCAAGTAAACCCCTGTTTTTATAAGAAGCACCATACACTACATGCATCAGCTACTTCTGCATTGCAAACAGCTCAGTTTATCAGTTTCAGAATGGTGGGAAGCAGTATTGGTTTCACCTAGAACTATATCTGCAGACCAAAGAATATAGATAAAACAAACTTGTGTTTTAAACACCAGGCCAATACCTTTGCCCTCTTACTGGTGTTATTGGCTCTTTCACCATTTAGACATTGCATGAAGGGAACAAGCTGACACTAGTTCAGAGACCATTCAGATGCACAAGAGCAAATAGGGAGTGTTGTCTCTGAAGCCCTACTTGTACACTGTCCACACCAAAGGAGAACCGTGATGCTTTAAGCCTTGCCAGGTGAGGCGAGGCAGGGCTTTTCCCAGACACATATGCTTGTTATTTCACAGCACTCACCCCCAAAAAGATCTTTGCTGCTCACCAAGAAATAATTCCTAGCTTTAGGAATTGCCTCAGATTACTCCCCTGAAGTATGATTGCCGTCGGGAGCATGTTCACACACTATTTTATATGTAGAAGGTGGAAACTTTGCGAGCTCCAGTTTCCTGCCTGCAGCAAAGCGATCCTGTGGCTGCCTAAGGCAACCTTTGTTTTCTCAGAGTCACTGTGTCCTCTCTAAGTAGTGGGAGCTGTAGGCACTCGGCACTAAAAAATATGGATTTAGGAGTCTAACCTTTATACCCCATGATCAATCATTTTAACCCAGCCTTGCTGTTCAGAGAATCAGAAGGAGAGGCATACAGCTAGTTAGGAGCAGACTTCTGTGGGCTGTGACTCCTACTGTGTGGCACATAAACGTTTCATCGGCAATGCATAAAACTGATTTAGACTTTTGGAGAAAAAGAGAGCAGTTTGAAACCAGCACCTTCTGCTCGCCAAGACGGGCCAGCGCAGCTCTGGTGCCCAGCCTGCCGCCGCTCCGCCAGCCACCGCACGCACGCGCTGCCTGCAAAAGGAACTCCTTTACTGGAGATGGAAGGAGCCACTTCTTTGTCATTAACAAAAGGCAGAGTGTCTGTTCAAAAATAAAAGGCGTCACAGGACAAACAAAATGATTCATTGGGATTTTAGGACTCACCTCTAAACACAGCAGGAGGGGAAGAGCTTGCCGTTCCCCATTCTGGCTGCAGAATGGGATCAGCCAAGAAAAAGTGTGTTCCCACAGTAGACAGTTTGGGCTTGTTTTGTCAGACACTGGGGTTCAAATGACCTTTCTTTTTTGGCATGAGGATTTTGGCAGCCTGGAGAGCACTGGTGCTAAATAACAGTAACACCAGCTTTTCCCTGGTACCACATAGAGTAAACAATGCCAACAGTGTTTCAGGGACTTGGTGAGGCTCAGTTGCCGATTGGGATCCAGAGACGGATCAAACTCTGGTTAGCAAATGAATAGCTCCTATTTACTTGTAATCTCCGCTGTGGTGTGGGACACAGGCATGCATGTGAGAGTAACTCCCTCTGTGAAAAGATTTTTCACCTTTCTTGTCTCCGTGCTCTGCTTCTTCAAATACCTTTGTGGATACCATTTCTGCAGCTGATGGGTCATGCAGAAAAGATATCCAGTCACAAGAACAGCATTGCAAAGTGAATGTACGGTATAACGGATACAGGAAAAACAAACATCACCCTGCATCACACGTTTAACATCTGAAGTTACCTTTTAGTTCAGCTTTTGCTTGTTTCTGTCATGTCAACTTTCTGTTTAACAACTTTTGAATCCATAGGCTAATTTCAACTAATTTTGGCAGAGGGATAAGGGTGTTTTATGCATCACCTTCTCACAGGATTCGTGAAAGACCTGCTACAGAAAGAGTCTGCCATGTGGAGTCTCTCAGCCATCATTACACACTGAAGAATCCAAACAGGGGCTCAGCCTCCAGACACCACCTGTAGGGATCCAGGTCTGTGTGGTTCCACCGCTCACAGCGCTGGCCACTATTTTATTGCATGTTTCCACTGCCAAGAGACTTTACCCAAGAGCAAAACCCCACAATGTCAGCCATCGCATAAATGTGTGGTGGGAAGCAGTGCCTGGAGTGAAATTCTCCTCATCCACATGAATGAAAAAAAAAAAAAAAAACTGCACATTTTACAGATGGAGATTATCCAAGAACCTGCACTACCAGAATTCCCCTACAAGATCTTCAGTCTTCCTCTTCCAGAACTGCCTCGTCTGTATCGTACTGACCTGCACTCCACCCTGAAAGAGCTCCCTTCAGCTTCCTACCAGGAGCACGTTTCTCAGAAGGCCAAAGCAATAGAAGGCAAGCAAAGACACTTCAGTTGGGAAAAAAAAAAAAATCAATCCAAAGACCTACATGACATTACCTTTTGATCAGCTTAGCTTTAGATTTACTCTAAGCCACAAGGGCAGAGGTTTTGCTGGGAATCCTCAAAGACACAGGAAAGGTATTGCATGGCTAGGTATCATCTGAAAATGCTTCAGTTATTTCCTCAAGGCACAGTCTATCCGAAATGTTCCAAGAAGTTTACTTCCTTTTGGTGGTTCTTCTCTCCCCTAAATTTCAGACTGACGCACCCCCCAGCTCACCATCACCACCACCACCCTGGCAGCTAAAAGACACCTTTATAATGAATTGTTTAACATGTTTTTACAACATTTAAATGAATCCAGGTGGGAGCTTTCAAAGGAGCTTAAGGTGGAAACTCAACATCTCATTTCCTTTCAGAACCTTTGAAGATCCCATCTAATGGGCCTAGAGGGTTTTAAAAGTTGCAACAACAACAACAACAAAAGATGTAAACAGACCAGCATCCTCCCTCAGTTCTGCACCCAACAAAGCTAGAGCCTAGAAGGCAGATTTTCAGTGCTTGAATCCTTGACTGAATTTAGGAAGGTGTTTGAGGAAATGAAGATAGCTGCAGTCTGTCTGCATATATGTGGGATTATATCCCATCCCTTAAAGTTCCTACCTGGCAGAAGGATCACCACCTTGTATTTTCGTTCTGTTTGTGACATAGGGGAAGTCACAGCACTTGACAGCCTGCTGAGCCAGCCCTGGAAATGTGGAACCACAAGGAGACCTGACCCCTTCCATCATCCCCACCACATACTTCACCCTTCCTCCCACCTGGTGCCAATTAGCTTGGCATCAGTGGTTGGAAAGAAGGTCTGACTTTCCAGAGGAAAGTAGTCATGGCCCTCCCCAGTGCTGATCAGTGCTGGATCAGTGCTAGTGCTCCAATCTGGGCCACATTGCCAGCCAGAGGTGTCTCGCCCACACCTCCTACAGGGATGCTGCTGCCTGCAGAGGTACCTGTGCATTTGGGTCTTCCATGGGACTTGGCAGCAGGAGATGTTGGTGTGTTTGCTGGGTGGTTTGTGGCTGGACAGTGAGCTTTGTTATGCATTTTGGACTGGAAACCTCTAAAAGAAATGATTTCTAGTATATGGCACTTGGACCTCTCCCAAGGTCTACAAGTGAGGACTACGTCAGCACATTCAACTTTCCACAGAGAAACCTGATGTAAAAGATCTATGGAAGCAAAATTTCTTTTCAGATTGACTGAAATATAACAAGGTACACGGGGAGGTATTTGTCTTTCTTTGAAAACCATCGATACTGATTTTTCACAGAAAGTACATAAGTGAGTTACTACTTTCGATCTGTACAAATGTAAAAAATACTGCTGTAACAAAAAAAAAAAAAAAAGTTAAGATCAAGTCAAGTCAAGGAAAACTCACAGTTTGACAAAATAGTCAGTAGCACAGCCCCTTACTATTTTCTTGGGTGTGATGCAGCCCCAGGATCAGTTGCCCACCTTGGCCTGGCATCTCCTGGCAGCAGACCAAGTCCTTGGGAAGCCCAGGGATGCCCCAAGAGCTGCTGCTCTCCTCCAGCCCTCCTGAAGTTGCAGTTGTGCCACATCCATGGGGCAGAGGAAATGAGACACTTATTTCCCCACTAACCAAAGTAGGGTATGGAAAGTCAGGTGAGTTGGGAGCATGAGCAACTTGAACTCCACAACTAAAGGGTGCCTGAGGTGGCTTGATAGTGTTCCATGAACTGGCTGTTAAGCCAAAACCCCTTCCAGCCCAGCCAGCTGTTCAATGTCTTTGCCATTAAATATGACCACTGATGCTTCTGTTCTCTCCCTGGGCAGGAGGTCATACCACCCAAACTCTGCCTGGTTCCTCCTGCATCCCTTTCACCCAGCTCTGTGCACAGCTTACAGACTTTGCATCCCCTCCAAAATGAGAGCCCCAGCTCTCTTCTTCAGGCTCTGCCCAAGGGAAACTGCTGCCACAAGTGATGCTCTGAGACTGGAGAAGACAACGACCAGAGATCCTTTCTGCTTCTGCACTCCTGGGATGAAATGCACAGTTTTCAGATCCAGACAGTGAAGCTCAGCACTGTGGCCTGCAGTACCTTCCTCAAGCTTCTTTTAGATCAGTGCAATAGGTACTTAAGGACCAGTGCACTCATTTGGATGTTCAGACGCAGTGATTTGGCACCCAAGATTGGTCCTGGTTTGAAAACTGGGTCAACTGTTAGTTTCTCCTCTGATCTGACTCTTTGCATGGGTACCAGTCAGCAACAGCTGCTTTTCTCATTTGAGACCATTTCTCACAGACTGACATAACTGGGCACTGCAGGAGAATTCTTATCTAGGGCTGCAAAAGTATGTGGTGACTTACAGAAAAGTTAGCCTGGTTAGGATCTCAGCAGCCTTTGCAAGGCTACATCCTGAGTGATAGCACAATTCTGCCAAGAGAGCTCTGAAGTACCTTCAGCCCTTGAAAGATGTTCATACGCGGTGGCTGGATAATGCTGAAAGCAGGGTCAAGAGACATCATTTGCAGCTTTCCATGAACAGATGCTCAGGTAAAAGATTGTATGAATGGCAGACAAAAAGATCGAGCAGGCAACATTTATGGAGAACACTTGTGTACCACAGGCTGAGTAGGTATTGAGTTTGTATCAGTTTCTCTCCTGGTTACCCATGTGAAGTCACAGTAGTGAAGGCTTGCTGCTGATGATTGCTCAGTTTTGCTTTTTGTTGTGTCAATCCTGTACACAGAGCTGACCACAACCTGCAAGTTTTAAGCTTTTTCTCTCTTTCAATTTAGAAATTACCAAACTGAGAACTGTTGACCTCAAGCTCTCTGTTTGCTGGAACAGAACCAAAAGATGTGAACACCACAGTCACTCACTTAGGTCAGCTACTAAGAAATACCATGCTCAGACAGGGCTCTGTCTGGTTCTGGATTGTGCAGGTGTTGGATCCCTGCCCCATCCACAGTGCTTGTGAGAAGGGATGACCGAGGCAGAGAAAAAAAGCAAGAGTCAAGGCTGGCCACCATGGACTAGCCTTGCCTTTAGAGATCATGGTGCATTATCCCCAGCCCAACTTTTATCTCCCCTGAAGGTCCATCCATCACCCTGGATGAACACCCAAGCACTGTTACCAAACCCAAGAGGGCTCATCCCCATAGATGCTACCCTGTAATACAGAGGCACCCTGGCATCCAATGGTATCTTTTGAGTGTGATTCATAAGCAATAGTTCCCTGTACACCATAACTGGCGAGACTGATACAACTCTATTCAACCTCTCTGAATGTTGTCTGTAACCTATCGCTCCCTGTTCCAACTTGTGTGAACTCCTGCCAGTTAACCTTCATCCCAGCCCAAATCTTCTGTAAACATTAGGTCATCCTTTCCATCACAGTGGCATCACCAACTGTGGTGCAGACATCCTGCCAGGCTTCGGCCCCATCCTGCAGACACCACCCTCGGTGCCCCCTGGCTCGCCCACAGGGACAGGACCTCTCCAAGTTCCTGGGACCTCCCACAGGAAAGAGGTGGAGGTGACCAGGGGATTATCCCAGTTGTAGCTTTGGGCGTTACTGTGAGCTGGTTTCAGCACCCTTGCCACGGCCTCCGCTATTCTCAGCAGGCTAGAAATACTTTAATTTGGATTTTCATTTATTCTTGGTGTCTCAGTGTTACCCTGTAAAATCCAAGTTGCCGTTCTGAACAGCATGCTGCATGTTTATGGTGATAACTCACAGGATGTTCATATTGACAGATGCTTTTTTGTTAGGCTGTCAAATGATGTCTGAGATCATAGACTGTGTTTTGGCTATGATTTCTTTAAAGTCTGAATTCAAGGTAATTTTTGACAGTTTTGAAGTACAGCTGAACAACCAGAGGGTCTCATGCTTCACTTGGATGTGCTTACTGTCCAGTGTATCACTATAGCTCCCATTTTTCTAAATTCTCTGATCTTGTGCTTTTGCCCTTTGTTGAGAGACACACCCAACCATTTTTCTGTTTCAAAAGAAACACATGGGGGGTCACCAATGCTCTGCCAAGACCTTGGCTTCTCCAAGCCCTATTTAAAGAAAGTTATCCCAGATCAAAACCTGGCTCCAAGAGTGCATCACCCCAGCCATCCCCAACCGATGGCAGGACCAAAGTGGGGAGCGGGGAGGGCCACCTGCATGGCCAAGGACTTCCAGCTAGTCGTGTCGGGATTTCTCCAGCCACACACATACCTATACCTACAGGAGAAGCAACAGCATACTGCATCAGCACAGGGAATGTTTAAGTCTTCCAGAGGGTTTGTTTAATTTTATGTAAGTAAAAGGGGATGGAGGGGGGCTTGACCCATTTCACTTTCCGCTTCTTCTTTTCCTTCCTGTTTGTTTTCTATTTTCCCGTCAGTTGCTTTTCCTTCGAACAGTGCTGCTGAGATGGCAAAGTTTCCCCATTAAAAAAAAACTCTCACTACCATTTCTGCAGCCTGACCAGCTTCCTCTTGCTTTGTTCCAGCAGGCTCCACTAGGAACTGTTAGGATGAGCTCCGCAGCAGGACCCGCGCTGTGAAAGCATGGGGGTGCACACAGAAAGGGAACAAGAGAGAGGCAAAGTATGTGTGTGTCCTCAGTTTAATTAGAAAATTTAATTGGATGGAGTTCGGGTCATTTTTTCCCCCCCTTAAGAGCTGGCTGCAATAAACAGACTTTTCTCTCTCCCTTTCATCCTTCAGTGGTTTGTAGTTCTGCATCTGCTCTGCTGGCATTGTCTCTGCTAACGGCCATACCGATCAGGAAGCCAGAGCCAGGAGGCAAATGAAGGGACTGCATTGATACCACTGATCACTGAGCCCCAGATAACTGGCAACTGTTTCTGTCTTTTACCTCTGGAGATGGGTTGAACAGATTGTGCAAAATTTGGTGGCTTCCAAAAAAAGAAAGGAGGGTGGGGGAGGAGACAGAGGCATCTTACTGCCTGGCCCCCTCGCTACCTGGCACCAAAGGGTCCGTCAAGCAATGCTCTCGGCACAGGAAGCAAAAGTGAAAAATTCGTGGAAGTGAGCAAATCCGCTGATTTGAGGGGATGTTTGTACAAAAGAGCAAGAGACTAAATGTGCTGCGCCCTCTTCTCTCTCTGCAGGAGGATGCTACAGGCTTCAGTCCTACCACAGAGCCCTCCACCCTGGCTGTGCTGTGGCAGGAGGGCAGGCAGAGCCATGCACCGGGTGCTGGAGAAGGTGCTCGGCTTGGACACAGGGCAGCCAGTGCCGGGAACAGTGACTAACACCCGAGAGAGGCTGATGGTGATGCGGGGAGCTTCTCACACATGCCGTTCCCCCTTGCTCAGCAGCAGCTCGCCTCACAGGATATGGGGCACAGTCATAAGGCAAGATGGGTATTTGTCATCTCTACCCAGAAAGAATGGCCTGGGAAAGCTGACTGCTGGTTTTTGCTCCCCTCAGCCCATCTTCAAGCAAGACGGTAAAGAGCTGATAATATAAGTGGGCAAGTGTAGATTGCACCATCTCCCACCGAGGCTTGTTTTTAGCCACACAACAGTGGTGAGAGCTCGCCTTCCCCTGCCGAGCACCCGGGTGCTCAGTGCAGTGAGCAGCTCACCACCTGATCTGGGGGCTGGGACACGCTGAAAACCCAGTTGCTCCTCACCTGATCTGCCCCACCATTTGCAACCTGACAGCATGCTGAGGTGGGATGCAGAGTGCTCGCCTTACTTCTCCATCACAGAGTCTCGTCACCTTTCCATATGCTTTAGCAGCTCCCCTGATGTCTGCTACAAGTTTGGATGCACAGGTGAAGTACTCGTAGGTGGATGCTTGTCCATCCTCACCAGGCTTTGAGGAGGATTATAACAAAATACATCTCTGCTACAGAACCAATTTTGCTGTAAACAGTTCCTTTATTTGAATTTTAGGATAAATGTGACAAGGTGGACCCCCACTGCATCATCCTGCTGGTTTCTCAGGTGGATCAGATTCAGACACAGGCATTATATGGTCCGCACACCCTATAATCTCTCTCTCTCTCCCTTTTTCTTCTTGCAGTCCCTGCCCCCACCAGCACCGTGACCACATTACAAAGTCAGGCCGGGATCAAATTTAGCTTACGTGAATGTATATCATTTCCAAGTTGAAGTCTAATCTGCAGCCTTGTCCCCAGTGAGATACTCAATTTACCACTCCTGTAACTAAAGCTCATTGTTACGACTATAATAATCAAATGTATCATTTTTCTAAACGATACTTCTGGTCAATGTTTTGCATTTTTTAAAAAGCTCTCTATAAAACTATTCTATTTGTTAGGTCACACTCAGGCTTCCTACTCTATTCAACTTCTTTTTTTGTGTGTGTGTCCCATTCATTACACCAGCGTGGAGGAAAAAAATATATATATATATTTCCCCTTGGAAGAATCAAAACTGCTCATTTCTATGAAAGAATAATAGCACGACCAGGGGACTACAGATCAATGTTATCCAGATCAGCACTTAAATGGAAATCACTCTGCATGAAAAATTCACGATGCCCTCTATCCTTTACACGGATAATGGGGACATCTGGTTACAGGAGACAGAATCATTTTACGTATGTATATATGTGGGATACAGACCTGTGTGCTCTTGGCATAATTCAGACAATGAGTGGTATTGCCTAAATTAGTCATTCTGTAACTATTTTGAGGTGTTTAATAAACCTTCCTCTAATGAATACAAGTTCCCAGTAGTGGTATCATCAGAGGTATGGATAGTGGATAACACCACTACTGAGACCCCGTAATGCCTGCAGGTTACCTGCTGCTATTTTCTAACCCATGTCTTTCATATTAATAAAAGGGTCAGTAGCCCATCCTCCTGTCCATTTATTCCTCCCTCTGTGAGCAGAGCCCCAAAAAGGTTTCCACTGCCCTGGGATCTCAGCATCGCATGCATAAAGAAGGAGGGAGCACAGAGCCTCACTACTCTGGCCCTGTGAACTTTACTCCATTTTTCCCCACTGGTGTCAAAAGCAGCTTATTCAGCAGCAGCCTTTTAGACAAGATAGTGGAAAACTGGGGAAATGCAAGTGATTCTTAAATCTCTGACCACCCTGCTGAGGATGGTATAAACAGGGCTATGCTGCCCTAACTCTCATTCTGACGGCTGGTCCCATGGGACTCCATCGCGTGTCCCCACCAGTCTGGGCAGTGCCTTGGGGAAGGGGAACATCCGAGCAGAGGCAGTGCCCTCGATCCACCACCTCCCAGGGGTGGCCCCCACCCCGCTAGGGATGAAGGCTTCAAGGGCTAGGAGGAGATACAGCACCAAAGGGAAACCTACCCTGCAGCCTTTGCTTTTCAACGCATACACAGTGAAGGAGTCTCAATTTCTTGCTCCTACTCCTCTGTGGATTCATACTTAATATGATCCAGTCTTTGGACAGAAGCTGCTAGTTTTGATTTGCAATGGGGATATATCTGTCTTTAGTTAGGCTTTTGAAAAAAAAAAAAATTAGGCGCATATTGTATTTCAGAAGTTTAAGGAAATCAGTGAGCTTCCTTCATATGTCTTGGGAAAGCTGGGGGCAAGCTTGCAGCACTGTGTAGCACTCCAGAGTCCTTGGAGCATCTCCTGCCCCTGCCCACTGACAGCAAAGGAAAGAGGACAGGAGGGTCAGGGGCAAACACGGGGTGTGGAAGGGGACCAGCAGCACCCTCCTCAGCATGAGGTCACACAGAAGTGGGAAAAGTGGGCAACCACACCACTTTTCATTGTCGGCCATGAAATGTGAAGGCAGAGGCCAGCACGGAGAGAAAAGCAATCTAAGTAGTTTCAGGATACATATTTGCAAAGGCGCACATATGTTAACATTAGAGATTAAGACTAAATGTACCTTATACCTGGAGACAAGCCAGGAACAGAAGGTATCCATGCTCAGCAATCCACATATAGAAACGATACCACTTGCTTCAAGGTTATCTCCCACTACAGAGGGAAATTAAGTTGTATATTAGCTGTCCAAGTCAACGATAGTATTGGCATATGCTTTTATTACCTATATATTTAGCTGTCTTGGATAATGTAACCAGATTAGCCCAGCACAGGAGGATCCCATACTGCGTACTTATGTCCTAATGCACATGAGAACTGCTTCACGCGCTGCCCAGGCCGTGCTGCTGCTCCCTCCATGGCCATTAATATTGATTGGTGGTTAAGTGGAAGTCACTGTCAGCCTCTTGCTCTAGCTCTAACAACCACGGCCAGGCTCATTTCTGCTTCTAACGCAGGCCTTAACCTTTCTGCACTTACCCGTGCCCTTAGTGCCTGCTGTCTCCTCAGGAGTGCTGCCTCAACCAAAGGAGGGCCCACAGCACTGCTTACAAAAAGGAGAGGAGACATTTTTTTTATTGGAGAGCATAATTTTTTTTTCCCTATCACTCACACAATTTTCAACATTCAAATGAGGAAATTAACTGTTGAGTGGTACAGGCGAGATCTAATCTCATTAATCCAACGATAATTGAAGTACAGGGCTTCCCCTGAGGCCACGGATTAATGACCAGCTAGGTGGAGCTGCTGACATGAAGCGCAGCCAAGTGCCATTAACCCCAGCCAGGCATTATTTAATCCCAGAGGAAACGTCCTGCACAAAATTCGTTGCCGCTCGGGCGGGAGGACGAGGGAGGCGAGGGGCACGTGGGCTGGGTGCAGGGGGCATCCCCGTGTCCCCTCACCTCCCGGCATTCCCCCTCATGCTTCCCCCCCAGCTCCAGTGTGGGCGCACAATTAAAACGAATTAACGACCTGAAGCAGAAACTGTGTTTAATGAAGCCCCGCTCAGACTCGTGCGCTAATGCCAACCCTGTTTGCCGACAAATATTTACCAACCCTCTGTGCATAAAGGGCCGGGCCACCTGCTCTCCCCCCTCACTGTGTCTCCCCGGGTGTAAAGGTAGCACTGTCTGGTTCAACCTGCGACGTCCGAGCCGCCTGAACAGCTTGTGAACGTCTCCGCAAAGCTGTGCCAGATCTGCCAAGCTCCATTTGTTTCAGCCTCCGTCTTTTTTAACTCCAGACATTGTTCACTTCCTAGATGTAAACTCAACTAAATGCTGTTGCCTGTTTTAGCAGAAGAGGTAATTTCCTGGCTAAAGGTTCCCACCGAAACACTTTCTGTCTTTTCAGCCAGAAATTGGAAATCCTTTAAACTGCACGTATTGCTCTCAGCCTTTACAAGGTGCTCCAATGCAAGCAAAAATAGGTAATAAATCATAGTATTGGTTGATACTAGTTGATAATAGTGATACTAGCAATATTAGTAGTAGTTGCAGTGGGCATAGTAGTCATAGCAGTAGAAATTATTGTCCTAGTAGCATAATTAATAATAATAGTGTTTTAAGGGCCTAGTCTTGTTTTCATTGAACTTGAGGGGGGGTGGTTGGAATTTACTTCAATGGGAACAGGGTCAGATCTTAAACAAGTACCGAATAAAAAGGAAGCAGTATAGGATTAAGTCTCCCTCCCCTTTCTACCCCAAGTAAAAGAAAACCAGGAAAGATTAGAGAGCTGTAAGGGAGACAGACAAGCAGGGGACGAGCAGAGGTTAAAAAGCAAACAAAGCTGCAGGCACAGCACTGGTGGTGCCCCTGTTCACACCAGCAAGGAGATGTCCACCTGAGCAGACCCCCTGCAACAAGAACAAGGGACTCCACAGCGAACAGAAACGTGCCTCACATTTCGCCTCTCTACTCTGTGGCTTAGGAAATCCATCTGGCACAAGGGCTGGCTCCTGCACTACACAGACAAGCAGGCACCTCGGCAGCCACAGCTGGGCAAGCAACCACGGCTTGGACATTGAAGTGACACCAAACCCACCCTCATCTACAGCAGGCCAAGCCTGAGCTCACCACAGCCGGAGCGCAGCGGCATCATTCCCTGCACGGGGCCAGGAGGAAGGACCCCACAGCCCTTACTCGCGCTGCGCCGTGCTCAGCACGATTTCGGGTCAGCCACTCGCGTGAGCAAGGCCCAGGGGGCTGCTCTGGCAACTGAGGTGGGCTGAATAATGCGCTCCTGGGGAGAGAAGGAAGAGTGGTGGTAAGTGCAAGATGCGCTTGACAGCTTTTTTCCACCTCTGCCTCCTCTGATCCTGCCATCGGCCACAAAACGCTCTGTTTCACATCCGTATTTTTCTGGGAATGGCATGACACAAAGCAAAGCCCCACGGTATTACAAGGTCACACACACACACAAAAAGCAACTGCCTGCTTGTTCCTCCATCTAACCATAGCCAAACATTAACAACCGATTGTTCCTTTGTAGATAGTTGGCTCCTTCCAGTCCTGACATGTGCAATTGCTTTCTGGTCTCCCACCCGACAAAGCACAGTGTGAAAGGATGTACACATGAAAGCCAGGGTAAATTCAAAAACATCAGTCCCAGGCTGCGAGGGAGCTGAATTCAATATCAGCAAAACATACAGGAAAGGACAATGTATAATGGAAGTGGAGGGGGATGGAGGGGGAGCCTGCAGGGGGAGGGGATAACGTAAACATTCACGCATGAAAATATTAGACAATTCTCGTTGCACAGTGACTTGAATTCAAAGTATTTATGTGGTCATTTCCATTTCTTTTCCCAAGAGGGTGCTGGGACTGGCATGGCTGTCAGAGGAGTGTGAGAAGATGCCAGCACAGGCAAGCAGTTTCCAAGGCAGAACTACAGCAATGCCTGATATTGTATTAATGCGAGTGCTGGCCATCTGGCCATTAGGGACAAGCTGCTGCCAGGGTGTCTCTCTTTTTCCATCTCATTTCAGAAGCTCTGGAGCCTGGGACTGAGACCCCTAGGGAGATTCTGGCTAAAGATCATTCCAGCATCCACTCAGATGTTGCGGAGAAAGGGCCAGAGAGCTGATAAGGCAGGAGAATGTGCTCACACCCACACAGAAAAAAACAACGGAGAATAACACTGGGGAGGGGGGTTAGAGGCAGTAAGAAAACGAGAGCAGAAGAACAAGGGAATGGTTTAAATAAATAAGAGGGAGGAAGCAGGCAAAGGAAAAGAAAAATAAGAGGCACAGCGCTCGCTCAAAGGAGCCTTAAAAGGAGGAGAGAGGAACAGAGAAGAAAGGGAGTAGAAAGGGTTCAATAAGGAGAAATGGCTATCATTGAAGAGGCAGGGGTTATGAAAGGACCGCTAGCACAATGCACCTTTTCGGATTTTAACTCCTCGGGGCTAAAGTAAGAAAGCTTTCAGTTCAGACCCTTGAATAGCACCTTGTCCCAGGAGCCTGCTCAAGTCAGCCCTTGGTGTAAGGGGTTAGGGAGTGTGAGGAAAGGTGCCAAAACTTTGCCTTGTCAAAATAAATGCTCTTCCTTATGCTTATTTATCTACTTCTCGAAGGTCATTGGAGATCTTTAGGCTAATCCCCTGGGAATCTTTCCCGTGTATAGAAAACTAAGCACAAAGCTGACAGTCACCATTTTACATCAATATGGAAGAATACATTCCTAGAAATGTCCATGGCTTTGCAACACTGCTGCTGAAGCTGAAAACTGAAAGGCAGAAATGACAGCACCCCATTCTTCTGTAGAAGAAAGCAAAACATTTACCTACAAAATACATTTTGGCTAATGACTGAGGAAGTGGCATGGAAGAGAGAGAGTACCAAAATGACAGCCTGCAAAGTCTCACTTCCTGCAAAAGTTGCTCAAGTGCTAGCTTTATAGTGTGATTTCCTGTGCACATTACTGAAAAGTAGACATTATATGTTATTTTTATTCCTGTTGTTGTTATTATTATAGCGCCGTTATTTGGATCTATATCCTCTGAGATGCTCTGCAGGCGGATCTGGAAGTCTGAAAACAGGATTCCTTCCGAGATTTCCATGCTTCCTCATTTTGCCTAATGTTTGCCTGATAATGGTTAAGGGCTGCTTTTCAAGAAAATCCTTCTGAGATGGAAACTCAGGTACTGGTGCCACACCAAGCAGCCAAAGTCCATCTCTCGGGCCAAACTAGGAGAGCCGGTTTGAGCTGCACACCAGCACAAAAAAGCAATTCTTGTCAACATTGTGGGGTGAAGGGGGAGTAGCTCCATGTTCCGCTCGAATTTAGAGCAGCAGAAATATTTGCTATCCATTGTTAATTAAACCCAGATAAGCCCTGGTGTAGCATTGCCCTGGAGTGAAACCAGTATGACTGGGACCAGAAGTGAGGCCTGATTCCTGTAAGACCTCCCTGCAAGTCACTCCTGCTCACCACAGCCACCCCTCTGAGGCACTGTCGGTGCTCGTCTAACTTCCCCTTAGAGAAGTGGCAGAGGAGCACGTCCATAATGAGTAAGAGGAGGTTCTTCTGGCTTTCTGGAGTTTCAGACTTTTTTTTTTCACGTTCAACTAGCCATTTCAGGAAAGGTTTTTAGAGATGCCTAAGCACGATATGGCCATGACTGCCCTCTCGCAGCGACGCTGGCTCTCCCCGGCATTTCAGGGTCACCCCTCAAAGGCACCCAAGAGCCCCTGTCCCCAGGGAGGCAGCTTTGGCGGAAGGCAGCCTGAAAAATCCCAAACAGCGCAGGGGAGGGGAGCGGGAGGGCAAGAAACCTGCTCGGGTCCGTGGGGAGCAGCAGTGCGCTGTGCCGTGGAGCTGGGGTTTCTCCAATGAAACCACGCTGCACCACACTTCATTTTTAACAGTCACTTGTGTGCTCATTCTCCTAAAAAGGGTTTCCAGCCACCTACACAGATTTCAGTGAGATAAAAAAAAAAAAAAAAAAAAAAAACTCTGCAAATCGATAGAAAATGTACGAGCCATTGCATTCACTCTGTTCTAAAGGTTCATTTATAGTAGGGTCTTCTAGTAGGGGTGGACCCCCACTAAAACGTTAGGTGAGCTTTCGCAGAGGGGATCTTGGCACACAGTCTGCAACAGGCATAGAAAGTGAAAAACTTCACAGAGAGAGAAACTAATTGTAATTAACCAAATTAAAATGAACCTAAATATTTTTACCTTCCTAGAGTACTTCTAACGCTGCAGAGTGCTCTGCTTTCTTTATTTTGTATTTGATTAGCCAGAGTGAAATTGATAACAATCACAAGATATTTTTTTTTTCTATGTCCATAATTAATTCTGTGAAAAAAAGTCCTGGTGGGGAACAAAGCATTCTGTAGGAAGATGTGGAAGGAAGATGAAAAATCCTTCATCTTCCACAAAGGGAAGAACAAACTGAGGTAAAAGCTCCTTTCCATTCCTAGTTTCTAAGGTTCAGTCTGCCTTCCCTACACTTCTCAAGCCTCCCTACACTTCTGACCAAAATTCAGAGAAATTATTTCACTAAAAAAGTGTGCAAACAAAAACTGATTTTGCTTTACAAAATTTTCAGTGAATACATTCTTGCATGATTTCCTAGGATATTTTTCAGATATTCTTGTTGTTTACAAAAGTTTTAACAAAGTTTTTGGTCGACTTTTTTTTTTTTTTTAATTTCTGTTCTAAAATATTTTTATAACAACATATTTAGTTATTTATCACTAAGAAAATCCATTGTGTTTAGTTTAAAAAAAAAAATAAATTATTGTTCTGTTCTAATAAAAAAAAATGGAAAAGAATCGTGCAAAATCATAATGTTCTGACAAGGATTTGGGGTGTTCACCATTATTAAAAAGCTTTGAAAATAAAAATAGGTAGCATAAGAATTGGAAAAACATTTCTCTAAGGATAACCTTTTCAACTTCACCCTCATGTAAGAACCCAACAGCTCCAACATGGCCATGCCGTCTTCCTCTGCTGTTTGAAACAACCACCGATGAGGAAACAGCGTGTTGCAAGGGACAGATGATGTGAGTTACTAATCAGGTGTCCATGCCACTGTTTGCATTCTCTCACCATGTTAAACCACAGGCACCCAGGAAGCAGTTTCATCTATTGATGTCTAAGTGGGATGGGACAAAAAATAAGATGACTCAGTGCACATGGCTAGGACAAAGGCCTGCGTGGCTAACAGAGTGCCATCCCCACCCACGGGGATTAAGGAAGAATTAAATGGCACAGGGACCCTGTCTAGCAAAGGGCTGGATTTCCTGCAAGGCAGCAGGGCAAAGGCCAAACAATGGCAGGATGGGGTGCTGCTGGGCAGGAGGGGAGCTGGGAGGACAGCTCTGGTCACTGATGTGGTCACTGACACAGGAGACCCACACCAGGAGTGGCTAAAGAAGATACCAGAGCCCTCTGGGGGCTCTGGGTTAATTTGGTTGGACAGAGGAAGCCCAGAACCTGAGCATCTGCTGCTTGGTGGGGTGAGGATGGGTGGTCAGGGTGTTCCTTTCCCATTGCAGAACACACAGAGAAATACAATTCCCCTCTTCTGAGAAGCCTGTGACTGTCACTTCTTCTCCTGGCAGAAGGCTTCCTTGGGGCTCCACCTGCACAGATGTGCTCATGGTGCTTCTGCTCCTTCTGAGGCCGCCACGTAGCCACTGCTGCTGTATGGCAGCAGTCACGCAGCTGGGTCACAGGTACAGCTACTTGCCTTGCCAGGAGTGCGTGCCCTTGCAGCCGAGGAGAAGACAGCTCTCTCTCACCTCACCTGCTTGAGACAGTGGGGAGAAACAGCAGAAGGAAGGAGCAGAAAAGAGATGGAGACAAAACTGTGGGAAGTCGGACCAGGATCCAGCCAGCACCTTCCAAAACAGGAGTGTGCAGAGAGTGTTTTGGCAAACAGCCCTACAAGTGGCAGTGAGACCATACCAGTGCAGTCCTGCAATCTTGGCCGAACAGAGAAGCAATAAGATAAAAATCAATGGCAAAGCTCCCCGTGATGTCAGTAGTACCAGATCAGGTTCACAGCATATACGAAAGCTGAGGATTGTTCTGCAGGAATATTATGATTAGTGCTGAGGACAAGTTTACAGTATTTACACCCTGTGATTATATTCTCTGGTTAGGAGAACCAACAACCAACAGATTGGTAAATAATAAATAAATATTCACATTGTTTGAAATTTGATTTTATCCCATTTCATGAAGGCAGAAAAACTATGTATTTTGAATGACTTATTGTTTGGAAATAATATATTTTACACTTAAGAAAAATCAATGCTAATGTAAACATTTACAAATAACTATGACCTTCTTCATAAAATGCACTTTAATGTTAGAGCCCAACCTTCTCAAGTCCTGAAAGACAGAGTTCTTCAAAAGCTAAAGGTTCTCATTACCTTTCAGGACCAGCCCTTACCCTCAGCCTCTCCTTAATGTTCATACAGAACTTTCTTCCCTTTTAGGCTTATTTTTGTTTTTAACCAAGAGCCAATTAGACAGATTTTGAATAAGGTTGGAGCACTTTTTGTTCAAATGAGAAATTTTTAGTCCCTTGAAGTGTAATGGGTTTTCAATAGAAATCCTCTCCTGCTGTGCATTGATCAGCTATTGATTGGTGAGGGTTTAAGCTAAATTATCACTGCCAAATAAAAGACCTTCAGGATGAAGGAACTGAGCTGAGCACAGTGTTATATAAAAAGTAAGCCAATCCTTTGTGGTGGAATCGAAAGGCCCTGGTCACTCTTGAAGAAAAAAAATGTTAATTGAAAAATTCCTTAAATAGGTAACAGCTCTGAAAGTCTGCTTTACATAAAAGATATGAAATCACAATCAGCCAACAGAGAAAAAAGGATCCTGCAGTTCAAGTGTTTTTTCCCTCTAAATGGTGCTGATTACTTTCCCATTCATGGATGACATGGAGTGATGGAAATTAGTCATTTCAGAAGAAAGGACTAATGACAGCTGAACCTGCGGGCACTGGGAGAAGTTTGACTATTGGCTCCTTGAGACAGAAAGTTAAAACAAAAATCTTCCTATTGGGTGAAATGATTTATCCCAAGTCTAGCAGGAAAACAAATACATGAGCTTGATTAGGCTCTGAAAGATCTATTTTTTAATTTTTGCTTTCATCGCTGATCACAGCTCTCAAAGTTTGTTGAAAGAGCAATGAAAGACAACTGCATTGACCACATACAAAGGGCTAGTAATAAAAAATACGTTCCCAAACAAGTCGTCTTCTTTACAATCTGGAAATGAAAAGAATGGATCTTGCTGATCCTCAGAGGCAGGTGTGGAAGGCTGGAGCTCCATCCAGCTAGTAGAATTTCAGTCAATGGCCTGATCTGCAGAGGTGCTAAAAGCTTTGGGTAGCCCCCAAGTAAGTTAAAAGGTCAGTCACTATTCTTAAAGTCAGGCCAGATCTTTGAGGAGCTGACTCTTTATACCCATATCTCAACATGTGCAGGTCTGCAGGACCAGGCAGGATTGTACCCTGGCAGCATCACAGAGCACTGCAGTGCAAGTTGCTCCATAGACTCTGAAGATGCCTTCCCACACCTGTCTGGAGCGTGCCCATGCCATGCCTTGCCCACATCCTCACCGACACTCAGCTTCCCTGCACTGCCCTGGGCATGGCTCTGCCTTCTCTGCTGGGAAGTTTCTTTGCTGCCAGTCCTTGGAACGAGTCTTTTTAAGGGTCAAGTAGCATGTAATTAATGCATACCATCTTTCTTAGCATATCAAAGGGTAACATGTAATAGGATCATTTAGTGAACATATTGAAGTGTTTCGTTTTATTGCTAGAAAATGTATTTCAGGAGAGCAAATCTATAACCTGCTTGCAAGATTTCAGTTCAAGGTTCAGGATTGCCCAGTTTCACAGAGAGTTTTTTTCCCATTACTAAATAGCTGGCTCCACAACTAAACACGGACTCCAAAACAGCAGCATTAAAATTCATATTTACAGGGCTCTGTAGTGTCTGGTTCAGGGGTCGATTTAGTTTGTTATCCAGACATCTGGGAGATAAAGGTCTGGCTTGGACTCCACAAAAAATTCACCTTCAATCTGGCACTTTGCACAACAAAATCATGTGCGCTTCAAGACTTCAAAGAAGTCAGAGCCAATATGGTTGCTTGATTTCTTTCAGTTAGAGGAACCATATCCATCCAATAAAAGCTTTCTCTTTGATTATGCTAATCTGTGGGCATTTAGCTGCTGGTAGCTGTAAATTGAGTGCTTGCCCAGATTTTGATACAAATATTTCATCCAACAAGATCCAATAGAGGTCTGCCATACCTTCTCAGTTGAGCAGGATATCACAGCAGTAACAGAACAAATATTTATCCATCAAAACTTTGCCAGTATCCTAAATACACTGGCCAATGCCAGAGCCTTCAAAAGAATAATAAAATCCCTTATAAAGCTCTCAGTTTTGTAACTGTAGAAACCTTGACTCTTAATGTCCCAGAAGACCCTTATCATTCATAATTTGAGAGCAAATAGCATTAATGTAGATAATATTCTTATCCATACAGATGTCTATTGCTTTTTCTTTATCTTAATTATGAATGTCGCAAAGCCGTGAGTTTTGTCAGCTAAACACACATGCATCAGCCAAGCACAAGCTATGCTTTAGGCAAGCATACATGCAAACAGAGTTAAGAGAAGTAACTTGGAAAATGAAAAAGTTTCTGATAATGAGGAGGCCAGACTAAGTGATCTAGCTGTCCCATATGGCTCAGAGTTCTGTGAAATAACTTAGCCTGAAGAATCATGCCCTTTCATTCATTTTAAACTTTTAATTGAGCAAAAGCTTTTTTCAAGTATCCTGTATGCAAAAGTAAGTAAGAATTAACATCTATTGCCAATGTAGTCTCCTGTTGGACACATAATTTCCACTTCTGTTAAATAGTTACAGTAGAAGAGTATCCTGCATAATGAAAGCCCAGTCTTCTTACCATTTCAGTAGTGATGAGTCAACTGGCATTAGTAGGAGAAAGATCAAGCCATAGACCCTGAGGTAAATGAATCTGATGATGCTGAAGATAGCAATCTAAGAGAAGGAAAACTTACGCAAAGGAAACTGGGAATATTTTCTTCCTCTGCCACCCACAAAATATCTTCTTCATTCTTGCTCATCCTGGCCTATTTATGCAGCAGACAGATTAATAAATTAGCTAGTGCTTCTCTAATCTCCAGTTTATCCCCAACATATGGATGCAATATACTCCAAATCCTCAGTCACTGATAATTAGGATGAATTTTAGAGTAAGAGTTAAAAGGAAAACCTCTTAGGAGGATGTAAAAGTTCATCATGCAGAGAGCAAATATCTACAACATCATGTCACTTAGAATCTAATGGTTTGATTGCAGGACCTGATTTGACCCACAACTCGTTGTCAGGTTCTCTGTCATGTCTTTAGAAAATCAATGCTTTGGGTGGCCAAAAAGATCTACTGGCCTGGAAAGTCAGAGTGCAGGGGCAATGCTGGTCTTCGTAGAACACTCCATACAAGCCCAGGTCCTGAGCATCAATAAAAAAAATCAGTAAAGGGAAGTCATACCCCACCTCTCCTGCACCTTGATTTTCAGAACTGACATTTTAAGTGTCAAAGTTTCACATTACAACCACCAAACCATCAAGCTTTGGCATCTGGCACAACACGCCTACTGGGCATGTTTTTCAAAGACTCCACAACCTCACTAGGCAAGTGGAGAATAATTTGTTTAAGCATCCACACTACTCCTTTGATGCAGGTACAATGAGAATCTCTATTTCACAACAGAGAAAACTGAGGAATGAAAAAAATATCACATTCCTAAGGAGAGGAAATGAGCATCAGAGACAATGCTAGAATGCAGATCATCTAATTACTGGACTGTGTTCTCCTAATTGCCAAAGAAAACCACAGCCCTACAAGAAGAATGATTACACCTTCATCACCATCCTGTTTACTAAACAATCTCGTAATAGAGCAATGACTAGGAGAAAATATGTTTTGGTTTTGAAAGATGATCGCAGAGATTTGACAAGTCCTCGCAGAGACCTGTAATGAGTTCAAACCACTCTTGAAATAAAACTAAAGTCTGCAACAAGCTTCTGAAAAGGAATCTGTGTCACTTTCTGAAATGAACTGTTCATTCACATTCCTGTAATGATCTGACTGTATTGAACCCAATGCACTGGGCGACACATGCGAGAAAGCTCATTTACACTTTCCAACTTTGTTTTTTCCAGGGGAGCTGTGTTATTTACCTCCTCATTTCCTTTGGAGTTCTCCCGATTGGAACTATAAGCTAAGGGTCTTAAGCAATAGATGGGAGATGAAAGGTGACCAAATACATTCAAGCCGATAATAAACAGAGAGCATTTGTAGGTGAAAACAACCAGCTTGGCACAAGAGCCAGAGAGATAATGCAGTCAGTTTAATAGGAGGCTTTTAACGTTTCCTGTTCAGGATTGGCTGGCTTATTAATGATTTAAGCACAAATTGAATTAACCAAATATTGAACATATGTTCTTTTAAACTCTCTTAAATCTACCAGAGCTTCACGCGAGAGAGCTATGTGACCATGCTGTTGAAGTGGGGGGAGGATGACAAGGGGGTATTGAGGGTGACTGGGTAAGTAAAACATAACCTGAAGGTGGTCAATTTAATGCTGTGTTAGTGGCCTGAACTTTCAGTTCCCAAAGGGAAAGGATGATTAATGCCACTACCAAATGTATACCCATACCTGACCCTGATCTCATCAAATCCTGCTGCCACCATCTGCTGTTTTTAATTCCTCCGCAATATTTGTATTTGCTACCTCCCTCCTACAAAGAGAAGGAGAAAAAAAAAATGTTCCCTGCTTATGAATGGTGTGATTTGGTAGTACTGGCTGAACGCTGGCCAGGAGGCATCTGTTGCTTATAGTCCTGACAGCATCTGCTACTATTTCTCACTTTTCCCAGCATGCTGTGAGATATGGTTTCTCCCAAAGGTGGCCTTTGTATGCACCATTGTCAATTCCATCATTGTCTGCCACAGCCTGTTCCCACGATGCAGTGGTAGTTATTACCACGCTGCAAAACCTTTTCTTGCAGGCTATCTGTAATCTAAGATATTGTGTGATTGAGTTATGCAGTTAACCCTTTTCCTATGCATCAAACCATTAAAATAAAAAGAAGCAGCCTGGACCATTTTTGGAATGAAAACCTTCAGGGCTTACAATGGATGGGAAAGTGAAACAGTTTTTTGTTGTTGTTGTTGCTTTTATTGCTTTTAGAATAATGACAGTTTAGCGCTAAGCAAATTGGAGGTTTAAAAACAAACAAAAAGGCAAAAGCAAAAAATGTCTTAACTAGCAGTTTTAATTCCTTTAAAATGCTATAAAGGATGCATTGTTTTTTCTCCTGATTCCTGATACGGCTATTAAGCATTGTAACCAAATGTGTGTGAATGCTATTATTTATGTGTCTGATCTTTAAATACCCTCTGCTAGTGGGATACAGGCTGAGACTTCTGATGGACATAGGCGTCCCAAGCTGTCATCTTGCCTTGTCCTTCTGTCAAACAGTTAGTGTGTCAAGCGCTTCTCCTGGGAACTTTTAGAGTAAGAGACTGGATGCACAGAGCAGTCCAGTCTCCAGAGAGCTACTTTTAACTCACGACAATATCCTTGGTGTCAGCTCAGAATAGCCCACTATGGGGCACAGAGAGAGAAAGCGCAACAGATGTTACTAGTAAAACCATGTTTACAATTCTGCAAAGTTATTGCCCTGACATACCTTCTGACCAAAAACTGCTCAAAAGATGACCAGGTTCCTAGCAGTTGGATCGTTTAAGTTATTTCTGTTAGCAGAAATGTTCTCATAGAGAATTTGTATGATTAAAACAGACACATCTCTTACACATACGTGCTCCTCCCTTTTCCCCCAGATCATTTGTAGTAGTATAGCCTTTCAAATAATATAGTTATCACTTATAGCTGTATTTATGATAATTTCTGTACCTATAACAGAATTTCAAATATATTTCCCTAAAATATGTAGGATGTGAGTGATGTTTTATCACCCAAATGCATTCATACTTCTTTTATCTCTTTTTTTTTTTAGCTTTTCATTATTTTGGGACTATTTATTATGTATTGAACCATAAATCCTTCTTATGTAAGATTTAATGTAAGCAAGGTATTGACACTAGAAGCAACAATAATTAGCTGATTTCTGAAATACCTTCAAAAGGATCTGTCTTAGACCAGACTGAAACACTGGAGAGACAGAAAAAAAGAAACATGGAACTTGCGAAGATGGATTTTCAAATGAAGTTCCTCAAAAATCCTCACCTCTCCTTTCATCCACTTCTGATTTTCAATGAAGAACTGTCAGGAAGTGCAATACAGCACATAATGATAGAGCAAATATTGATATACCATTTAAAAGACTACATTTGTCTACTATTCCCCCGTTAGCCTCATTTGTGTTGTATTTTGCATCATCTATATTATATTTTCCAGGGAGAAGGGCTTCCAAGGAAGGGGAAAATTGCATTATTTTATATCTATCTATCTATCTATCTATCTATCTATCTATCTATCTATCTATCTGTGATTCCATTTTGCCAGGGATTTTGAACTGTGTTTTTACCCTTTCCACTTCCTCATAAAGGGAACTAGGGACAACCTTGCAATATGGCACAACATCCCCATTAAATAAGCAAAGATGAGGGACCAGATCATCTGACATGCTGCAGAGCAGGGCGGGACAAAGAGGACAGCAAGTCAGTGAAGGCAGGGACATAACCCTCTCCTGCACAGTGGCTGCTCTAATAATGCTGACTGCAGTCCCAGCATGGAATGATCAAAATGAACAAGTACTGTACGGACATACCTCTCTATTTGGCACCAGTTTATCATGCTTTCATATCTTTACTAGCTATTTAAAGTCAATTTTCAGTGTCGTCATCAATTTAAATGAGGAAGTATGATCTGGAACAGGTTTACATTCTATCATCTCTGCACTAGGAAAAGGCTAGGGAGAATAAGGCACTTGACAGGATAAGCCAGGTATGATGTTAGATCATAAATCTGATGAGCTGCTGTTCAGTAAGACCATTAAAGATACCTTTCTGAATCAAAGATTGAGTTCCTCTCTGCATCCTGAAATTCTATGTCCAGAGGCAGCAGATAGAAGGCAAACAATGGCTGGGTGACTTAGTTGAAGTTTTTCTATCACCAAGGGATGATGAACTTGGGGAAGCAAAGACAGTGCAGCGAGACCTTTATGAAGCACCTAGTCTCCAGGACAGCTACAAAATCTGCATACACAAATTTGCATTGAGAAAGTAATGATTAAAAAAAAAAATGAAGAAGAAGAAGAAGAAGAAGAAGAAGAAGGAGAAGAAGGAGAAGAAGGAGAAGAAGGAGAAGAAGGAGAAGAAGGAGAAGAAGGAGAAGAAGGAGAAGAAGGAGAAGAAGGAGAAGAAGGAGAAGAAGGAGAAGAAGGAGAAGAAGGAGAAGAAGAAGAAGAAGAAGAAGAAAGAAGAAGAAGAAGAAGAAGAAGAAGAAGAAGAAGAAGAAGAAGAATCAGAAGAAGAAGAAGGAGAAGAAGAAGGAGAAGAAGAAGAAGAAGAAGGAGAAGAAGGAGAAGGAGAAGGAGAAGGAGGAGAAGGAGAAGGAGAAGGAGAAGGAGAAGGAGAAGGAGAAGGAGAAGGAGAAGGAGAAGGAGAAGGAGAAGGAGAAGGAGAAGGAGAAGGAGAAGGAGAAGGAGAAGGAGAAGGAGAAGGAGAAGGAGAAGGAGAAGGAAGACAGCATATGCATGTGAAGGAATCCACAGGTACAATGTGTGACCCGGCTTTATGAAACACTTAATATCCATTGGTGGAAAATAATAAAATTATCAAATTATCAAAGCAGTCAGATAACATGACTTGCAAAAGAATCAGAGTGAGGCCACAATATACAAATGCTATAAACTACAGATTTCAAGCTACAGATTCCTCCCAAGCTGGCTGTGTAAGCTCAACTGCTTACCTACCGTGCCTGAGTTGGTAGTTCCATGGGGCACCACTGCAACCTTTGCTATTTCCATCAGGACACAGAATCCTTTACTGACAGCTTGCTTTCTAGGAGGAGATGTTTTATTACGTCCTGCAACACACTGAAACGAGGTAAAACCTACTGTGAAGGACACTATCCCCTTGATGAGAACTTCATTAAAATACAGTAGAAGAGGAAACAAAACCCCAAGTGTGGTGTTAAGGAGGTACAAATGCACTGCTTTCAGCATAAAGAAATTTACATTCTCATGGTATAAAATTGCTTCTATAAGCTTTATTGGCTATTTTTTCCTATTTCAGGCCAATCATAGGGAATCCATCTCTCCTTGTTTTGACTAGCTCTTCTCTCTGCTACAGTCTGGCTGAATACCCTGCTCTGCAAGAGGTGGGCAATGACATCGGCCCAGGCGTCATGAGTGTTATAAAACAGAATTAACTTCAGGCATGCCAGTACTTTCACTGAATGAAAAGGAGCACTGGCAAGTTTACAGAAAAGCATGTGTGTAAATGTTTTCCTGAATCAGAAAATGTTGCACAGAGGCAGAATTTTTTTTTTACCCTGTTTGTTTCAGTGGGAGAAACATGTATGGACAAAATTCCTTTATTACAGATATTTGGGCAAGCATGGTATTTAGCCTAAGATCTGTTGTCTCTTTTCCTCTCTCCAATTTTATTGTCAGCAGATCCTTTTGCAAACTAGAAAAAAAAAAGTCTGTGTGCAGGTAGGTTTTGATAACACGCGTGTGCCAGAGGCTGCTTTCACTCACCCACTGTTTGTTTGTTTTTAATTTAGCAAAGCAGCTACACCTCTAACCATGCAAAACAAAGATTAAAATAATATGAATCAGAGGCACGAGAGGTATTTACTTAGATAGGGCAGGGGTTACTGGAGGGGGAGATGGCAAGCCAGGGGAGAATGGCCACCCAGTGTTGGCAGCAGCGTGCCAATCCAGATCCTTCTGCAGGCCTCACAGCCCTAAGCGCCTTCTTCCCCATTGCCTGCGAGGTGCCAGCATGTGGCGGGCCCCTGCCTGGCTGGCCCTACCACCTCAATACCAGTGCCACATGGTTGGGTGGGCAGGGGCCCAGGATTGCTGGGATGCACTCCTCCAGCCTTCCTGTCATTCCCTGGCCTTCCCTGGCCTCCTCAGCCTCCCCTAGCCTTTCGTGTCCTCCCTTAGCCTCCATGGCCCTCCTCGGCCTCCCCTGGCCTTCCCCAGCAACAGCCATGGCGGCAGCCAATGGGGCCGGGCCGGGTCAGGGCGGCGGCGGCGGCGCAGGCCTTTGTGCAGGGTGGCAGGTGACCACGGCGGGGGAACAAAGAGGGGTCAGGGCGGGAGCCGGGTCCCTTTTCTCAGGCCCGTGTTCTCCACTCCTCACAATCTGTCTAAATTTAACTCGCCATTGAGGGCCCTGGCTGTCGAAAACAGCTTTATGTCGACTAATCCAGGCAGAAGTAAGGGTAGACACAGAGACAGGTTTGAAGGCGGGGACATGGCTATTCTGCCTGCTTTTTTTTTTTTTTTTTTTGGCTATTTTTCCCTCCCCCTCTCTTCCCCTCTGCCTCCAGTGAAAAGTTTTCTGAACAAAAAAAAAAAAAAAAAAAAAATGGTGACAAGATTAATCAGCCCGTGGAGCTGAAACACATGCTTGACTTAAACAACCTCTTTGCTGTTATTAACAACTGCTCCAGCATTTCTCTTGTTATGCTAATTGTACAGATTAGAGTAAAATCTATTCCTTCTTTGCTGAACAGGCCAATTGATAGAGGCTGATCTATTTTGCTCCCCTGGTTTAATTCTTTTTTTTCTCCAGGCGCAAGTATTTGCGGCAGCAAGGACAACAGAAAACGGGAAAAAAAGAAGAAAAAAAAAAACTGTGTACAAAAGTGACTAGCCCTCACATACACTAAAATCATTAATAAATACAAATCTATACCAGTCTCCACTCCCGCCTGGAAATCATGTCTGGGTGTTGTAACACAGGCGGACAACAAAAGACAGGAAATCCAACACAGTGGCTGATGCCCTACCTTCAACTCATTCACTTTTTTTCTGTATAGACGCAAACAGCCTGATAAAGGAGACAGCTTTGGTTAGTTTTAATACTTTGGTGGCATGAAAAATGGAGGAGGAGGGAGAGTCCTTGGGAGGTTCTGGCAAGGGCAACTTGACTCAAAACCAGACCCCACTTTTTTAGTAGTCAAAGACTGGCAGCTGTTTCATAGATAGCTGCAAAGCTGACATTTAAATCTGTGAGTTTATAACATGCTAAATATTTGAAAGCCTGGTATGTGTGACATCTCATAGAGGAGCTTTCAACAGGTATATAGTATTTATATTAACTAGTATAAACCTTGTACCACTTCCTCTGGATTTGAATTGTCCCTCTGTAAGTAAGCGGAAACATCAGGACCCTGGTTCTGCCTCATCCTGCGCCAACTCAAATCAGTGAGACTGCTTCCAGGGATTTTCCCAGTTGCTAGATCTGGCCCTACTGCTGCCTCTGTATGCAGCCACTGCTGAGCAGTAGCCATCTGCTGCTGCCTACCAGCACTTCTTCAGCCTCCCACCAGTTGGTTGATATGATAAACTTGTCCAAGTTGACTGAGTTCAACGAATTTCCAGGATCCACTTGCGAAGCCTGCACTAACAGCTGGTTTATCTGCCCAGGTCCAAAGACATTAAAGACTCTCCTGGGCTAACACTGGATTTGGAGGTCAGTGCTTTGCTAGCACTGAATTTGATCAGACAGATTTCATAATTTCACAGAGTCAAAGACCGCAGGGATTGTTACATCATCTGCTCTGACTTTCTGCACACCATATGCCATCATATTTCACCAAGTTATTCCAATACTGAGCCTAATCACCTGTACTTGATTAAAACAGATCACCTGTCCTATCCTAATGAGATGGAATCAAAAAATGGAAAACTACCACTTCATGATAGCAGTTCGTGCCAGTGTGTTATTGACCTTCACTCTTCAAAAACATGTGCCTGGTTTCTCATTTGTATGGGCCTAGTTCAATATTTGGGTTTGCTCAACTTTGCTCTCATGGAGTAAAAGAGCCTTTGTGAACCTGGTATTTTCATCCTGTGAAAGTATGTAGATTTCTTTGCCATCTTTGTCTCTTTACATTTTGTTGGTTTTTGTTTGTTTGTTTGTTTTTTCTTTTCAATAATTTAAACAGGTTGAACCCCTTAGGGTGTTCACTGGAAGCCACTTTCTTGACCTTTCTCTGGTGTTCAGCTAGTGTTGCCTATTCTTACTTGCTAATCCTCCACAGGCACCCAAGGACTGCTTTGAACCCTTTGCCATGGCCAAGCTCAGGCTGCTTGTCCTCTGTGACTGGCAATCTTCCCCAGATTTTCTATAGTCCAGGAGGTGGCCTCACTTTTTCAAGGAGTGGCCCACCTTCTTTGCTCCTAAGAGGGCAGCAACTTTCAGTTTGTCTGACCCTTGATCATATTGTGCCATATGACTGCTCTGCCCTTAGCCATTCTACTAACCTTCATATGAATATGTGTATTTAGCAGGACACTTTTTTTTCACTCCAAGATGAACAGGATGAGGCTTGCATGTGGCTGCAGTCAAACATAATCTTGAATTGCCCAGGAACAACTTTTTTTCAACACAGGCCAGTATCTAACTATTACTCTATTTATCATATGATCTAGTGATATTTTAAAGAACGTTGGTCTAAACTTTAAATTTATTCCATGGAACATCTTCCATAGCGTGAAGGCTCTGTGAAATGTATTGTATCTCTGCAGTTGCATTCAAAAGTCAAACCCGGAATTTCACTGAAGTAGTTGACAATTAGTTAAAAAGATCCACTTTCTTTGGGATTGTGAATCCAAAGACATTTACATCTCTTAATTCTCTATTAATTAAGATCTATACCAGTCTAAGTATTATTGCCACACACACACATAAATGGTAGGCTAATTGAGCCATCATTACTTGGGTAATCCTACATGACATCAATACTCTGCAATTAATTGAAAATGAGCATCAACAAGCTGAAGATTTCCTTATCCAATGATTTCTGAACTCCTAGATATAAGTTGCTGAGCCCTGATGGTTTATAAACCATTATCATTAAAAGTCTTCACCTTGCTTTCCTTACAGTAACCCAGTATATGAAAGGAGCTTCCATGGACACCATAAAATAAAAATACATCAAGAAAAAAACAGAAATAGCTATGGAGAACCTGTTTTCCCACATTATGGGAATTCTATTTTGTAACCTCAAGCTGATAATATTTATATCCCACCATTAGGATTTCTTTTGTTCTTACTGTAGTTGAAGAATTCCTTTCTATTGTCTTCAGCAACTCCAGATAGGGATTTTCCTGACTTTAGACTTCCCTTATCAATTTTCTGGACTTTATCACTTATTATATCCTTTGCTCTCTATTTTATCTTCTTCTTTATGATTTCCTATTTCTGGCTGCTGCTTTAGATATTTTGCCAATGCTTTGTTGTTTCTTCTTAACATAAGCGTACAGCTATAGCAAAATAGCACTTCTATCTGAAGAAAATATAAAAATGTACTGCATTTTTAGCATATCAACACTGTGATAGACTCCCTAACAGAAATCTAAGAAATCACAAATAAACTCTTTGGCATTCTGTGTAAAGATGTCCTCTTTCCCAGACAGAAGGAGATACATACCAACACATCAATAACTTCAGATGTACAAAGCTACAGGCTGCACCACTGTGTTCTCATGACCAGATCACATGAGGCAGAAACATGCAGAAAAGGCATCAAAACCCGTTCAGGAAATCCCAGGCTGATATATAGGTGCATGTGGCACATGGTAGGTTTGTGGTCACCAGCAGGGCTGTCTTGGTACACTGCAGTCATACCACACCTGAACAATGGCTGGGAAGCTGGCCAGAGACACTGCTCTGCTTGGACTGATGGACATTGGAAACCCCCTGAATGAAAAAAAGATGTGAGGGAGGCAGGGCATAGAGCTGGTTTAGGCTACTGCCAGTCCTTCTCACCCTCAAGTAAAATCTGCTTCCTTGAATAGTTCTTTGTGAAACAAGCATGAGAGTCCACATGGTGCTAGCTGTTTCTTAACCAGAACGGCATATTGTGTCACCTAGTAGGTAAAAGTTCTTACTCCTCACTGAAGAAACATTGTTTCTGACAGCATTATTGTCCTCTATTCTCAAGTAAGAACTCAAATAAATAAGTAAATATTGTATGTACATACGTACATACATAAATACATATTTCTCATTTTCACCCATGTTCTTTAAAGACATGATTTTTTCTAAACAGGATTTCAATACCTACTTGCAAGTCAAATATTTTCCTCAGTGAGAAGACTGACAGAGCACAAGGCCTGTCAGTCCTACCATAGAACACTTTTGTCCCCCACTTAGAATATGCAGGATGTCATTATCTCTTGTTCCAGTCTAGCTGGTGGGAGCAGTGGGAGATAAGTGAGAGGAGAAACATGTTGGGCTCTGGTGCCAGATCCCTAAGTCTGAGCTTCATAGAAACAATGCCAAAAAAAAAGATCAGACAACACAGGAGCCAAGATGCTGTACACACACTGGATGCCAAATTTTAAATAAAACTACTGCCCTGAAAGAGGAAACTATTAGATTTTAAGAAAAGTCACCACATTGTCCAGCAGTAATGCCTCCCATAGCCAATAACTGCATCCCAACATAGTATTGTATAAAGCACTAGAGCCAACTATTCTTGCAAATCAATGAGGAAAGAACAAAAATTGTATTATTGCTACTATATTATTACTATTATCATTATTAGTGCACAATTTTTTATTCCTAACACTGCAGCCAGAGACAGTGAGCTTCCTTTCACAGCAGATAGTCAAGAAAGCTGAACAAAACTCTGCTATTTTCATTTACCAGCATTCACACAATTTGTTTTGGTCCACATACCATACAATCCCTGGTTTACCCAGAAATATCTTGTAGACAGAAGTTGTGCCTAAGAATAAGCCAGCAAAGGAACTAAACAAAGTAATAAAGAGCCTTTGTTGATATGTGTAACATCTTTAGAGAATTGCACAACATCCAGCAATAAACACTTTCCTAAGCTGTAACTACTCCATCATTAGTCATGATGTGTGCTGCATCTCCTGTTGTTGTTCATATTTCTGTAGCACTAGTGAGTCCTATTTGTAGACCCATTCTATTTAGCCATCAGCACTCTGTTGAACAGTACCAGATTTTGTGGTCTTGCAAACCAGCTACTGGTTGGAGAAGAAATGAGCAATCCAGAGTCTGGAGATTTTCTCAGTGTGGAAGTTACCAGGCTTTCTGGATCAAAGACTTTTAACAGCCATCCACATTTCTGTCAGTCACCAGGTACCCTAAACATTCATCTTTAAGCCAAAAGTACTCTGAAGGGAAGCTTGTTTCATAAGCCAGCTCAGTGGACTGCTGCTGGTGTACCACGCTCAAAGACAGGCTGGAAAACAACTGGTTAGCCAGTATTTCAGAAAAGCTCCAGGGGCCAGAGTTTTTGAAATGAATCAGAACAAATTAAAGAAATACCTAGACTCTGCATCACTGTCTTAGGGTTTGGCTGCAAAAAACTTTGTAGGCTGACACAAGCTCACGCTGCCCACACTCCAGGCAAGCACAAACTCTTTCCATCCTAGTCAAAACCAAGGAAACTGTTCTAGAAGCCATGCTGCAGTATTAGTGTTGCATGGATCCACGGTAGTTTCTCCTGCATCTCTCAGCAGGACTTCTTAGCACAGGCTCAGCCTCCCTTTAACCACAGCTTCCAGTTTGGAGCTGCCATGGGTCCAGCTACCCCACTGAACAAGAAGAGTGAGCTATCTGTAAAGTGTCACGCAGCCATCACGCCATACAGGAACCTACTCTGTACAGTCTGTCTGTGTACATGAGAGATGCGTAAAAAACAAAGTCCATTGGCTGAGTGAAAAATAATACTGTATAATTCATCAGAAGACAATCCTGTTTCTAGAGTTTATTCTAGGTGTAGAAAAACAGAGGTCAAAATCTAATAATGCTGGAAGTAAATTCTCCAGGGAAAGAGGCAGCATAACTTAAAATAGCAGTTTTTCAAGGACAAAATGGTGTTCTTCATAAGAAAAACAACTGGTAAAGCCACATGTGCCAGCCCCATGCCAGGACTGTATCAGACTGCAGTTACTGTATTCTTCTAATGAATGATGTCACCGCTATCTTAATTTGGCTTGTATAAACACAAGAATATACTTTATCTGTTTTCATAAATAAATCTAATATTAAATATATTTTTATATGTTATAAATGTAAAGATATATTGTTTTTACAGCAGGTAATGTCGGTATATGAGAGAAGAAGAGATGATGAAGCAGTCAGAATATTTGAATGGGGCACAGGTAGTCCTGAACCAAAAAATGTCAAAAATTTCAGACCTCAGACTCTGAAAAATCTCATGCTTAATATCAGTGTAGCATTGACTGGTTAGAGAAAGAAAATATTTCTTTTTAACTGCACATAGAGGAGGGCAACCTGTACAACCAGGAGTCTCACTGTTTGGGGGTAAGCTCATAAAAATTTCCCTGCCATGACATCTTGCTCATTTTAGTGCTGGGAAACACAGGGCTCACCAAGGGCTTGGGAAAGGAAGTGGTTTAGATGTTACTATGGAATATCACCCAGTATTACATGAGTGGACACATTGATTGTCCAGCAGTAATGGACTGTGCAAATACAGGATGGGAAATAACTGATTGGATAGCAGCCCTTCACAAATAAAGGTGCAGGCTAGAGCTGGACAAGAACAATGCCATGCAGTCAAGAAAAGTCCAAATACCCTGGTGGAGTGTATCAATTGGAGTCTAGCCTGCAAGATACATGAAGTCATCCTGAATTCAGCTCATCACTGGTACTCTGTGCAAATCTGAGTATCACCGCTGAAGCAAGGTTTGTGCAGATTGGAGGGAACCCAAAGGTGAAGAGAGAGGACTGAATAGATTGGGGTGTTCACATTAAGAAAAGTCTGAGGGACAGCAGGATGAATGTATTCAAATACTTGAAAGGCTGCCAGAAAGAACAGTCAGCTTATCTTATCTGCTGTGTAGAACATAAGTCAAGGAGCTCATCCAGATGCTAGGAGACCTTTCTGATAGTCATGACAGTGAAGTACCTGAAGCCAGTTCCATCTGGTCACTGATATAAACTTCAGAAAAAAGGACTGGTCCCTGCAGGCTTCTGTGGGTTAAATGCAAGTATCTGGAGGAATTAAGATATAGCGTTTCCAGGGAGGTTTGTAGGATTGACTCCTCCTGCTGCCCATTCCTGATCTTCAACCATCACCCATGTACTGGAAACTCAACAGCAGACATGACAAAGAAGCAATTATCCCAACAAAATCAGTTATTAGCAGCGATTCATATGGTAATGATGGTAGTGAGGATGATGATGATACTGCTCAACTGTAGCAAGGATGATAATAACCAGTGTTTTAGGGGATGGATTACATGTTTAATCATAATGAATAGTTTATCACAGATAATGAATTTTACAGAAGAGTACAGTCCCTGTGAAAATGCCTTGTTCTGAATGCCTGAAAATTACACTGATTTAAGTAGTGAGCTACCATATTTGCACTATTTATTTAGGAGAACAGAGAATGTAGCACTTTAATGTAGATATTCTTTGCCAACCTTAAAAAACATGTGCTGATGTCATGATCATAGAAAGGAGAGCCATTACAGAGTCCCACATGTTTATTGGTCTACTTTTTATAAGCTCTATTTTTTTTCTTTTGAGTCCCAACTATTCCATTTTTGTTTTGTCTCTGGCATAGAAAGAAAAAAATATCCTTGTGCTAAAGAGAAGCCAAGTTTTGTGACCATCTTGTGAAATTCATAAGCAACAAAGATCCAAACTCAGGAGAGTGTTCGAGCTCCTGTTGTTAGAGTAGGACTTAAACATAAGCATAAGTAAGAGAAAAGCTCTCTCAAACAAAGGAATAAATGGAGATGGTCTGGAACAATACATTATCACTAAAATACTTTTTAAGCATATTCATTTCCCTACATTACGTTTTCCCCTAAAAAAAGAAAAAAAAAAAAAAAAAAAGCTTCACTTATATGTCATAAGGGTAGTCAAGAGAAAAGAAAAAAAAAGAAAAAAAAAAGGAGAGAGAAGAAGGTGACAAGATATAATTAAAGGGTTGCCCATGTTTTAAAAATAGAGAAGTTTCAGACCCCAGAGAACATTACTTTATCCCCAAAAGTAGATTTTGGCTACTGGTGTATCTGCTTTCCCATTCATTTAACTTTTCCTTGTATTTGCAAGAAGAATTCTTTGTAATATCATTCCTGGTATTGTTAATGATATTATGCTATTATTGTTGATTTCAAACCAGGCGCTGCTTTAGTTCACAAACTGCCCCCCAAACAAGCTGCAGAAATGATGAAATCAATACTTGCCTCTTGAAGGATAGATCTTTTGTAACACAAAGGAAAGAATGACTAATAGATTACTGAAGCCTTAACAAAATCTCAACAGATCCCCATATGGTGCATGGCAATTAAAAGAGTGGAGGATGGATTTATAATTTTTGGGGTGGAGAAAAGAAAAAAAAAATAAGACAGAAAAGAAAGAGTTTGGGACAAGAAAATGAGTGAGGTGGAGACAGAAGTGATGTGTGACCATACACAAAATAGAAACCCTTCTTTCTGAGCCTTTCATCTCTGGGTCACTGGTTCCAATCGAGCCCAGGTCGATAGTGAACAAAAATCATTTTAATCTGATGGCTGTTTGCTGACCTATGTGAAATGAACTGGTTGTGTCAGTCCACTTCCCAGCTGACAGCTCTCCCCGTCATCATGACCATTGCTACAAGTGGCAGTAATTGGTACTTTTTTGAGGCCAGCTCAGCTAAAAGGCTGAAGAATGTTAAAAAGAATAGGTCTGGACCACCTCCTGCTCTTGTCCAGCTGCTCCCTCCTCCAGGTGAGTGTTGCCTGCACCACACCTGCTCTTCAAACCAACAAAAGATTTAGGGGCAAGGGAGAGTCCTCTGAAGTGGTAAAGACTTCTCACAAGAATTGAGATGATGATACAGCTGTTTGTTGGCAGCCCCATGGTTTCTGTGCAAGCCTGGGACTCCAAAGAGACCAGTTCCTGGGGGAGAGGGTCTGTAGGTATAATTCCACCAGCAAGAAAGGAGCAAGGAGGCCTAAACCCAACTTCCACTGATGTCCGTGGAAGGGCATCATGGCTCACTCACACACAGGTATATCAAAAGGACTTTAATAACATTTTCAGAGAATTTCAGTTTTAATGAAACAAGCTCATGTGAGGGGGAACCTGAGAAAGTGAGCTGAATCGAGGATGTTAGAATAATAAAGGAGGAAATAGAAGATGAACTTCAGGAGGTTAATAAAAGCTAATGCCCTCGAGAGGACAGTTTTAATCATGTATTTTATCAGTGTTTCTCTGAGCAGATGATACCTCCCCTGTTGTGAAGAGATAATGTATTATGAGAAGGGTATTATGATGGGGGCTTTCAATTACACTTTAAGGCACCCCTGATTCCCTCAGATGTCCCCTGGGAAAGATGACTTTGCCATGGGAGATCAAAGATAACAGTCCATCTGTGCCAGGATGGTCTAGCTAACTGGGAGAACCAACAGGTCCTCTAAAGCCTACCCAAATTGTGCAGATATTTTCTGCAAGGTAGATCTGTGCTTGCTGCTACAAACAAGAGGGAGATCGTCTCCAGCAAGAGTCAGAACTGATGGCAAAGCTGTGAAATGAAGCCTTGCAAAATGGGAAATCCACCTTTCAGTATCCGTTTCCCCTTTCAGAGACGCACAGAGTATAAGAGAATGAGGTCCCATCAAGCATCCTCAAGGTGGAGGGATCCATGCTGTGAGTGGGTTTTCTGACATCTGACTTAGCTGTTCCAGACGTTGCACTTCACAAGCAGATGGTGTGATATTCCAGCTATGGGACATAGGTGAGCAGGGTAGGGACAAGGAAGGAAAGATGCCTAAAAAGATTAGGAGGAAGCTGGTTTTGCAAGTCACATCTTGTGCAACTAAGTCTTTGCCATATATGCTCCTCTTTCACATATATGCAAATGTCCTTTCCAGCACCTACATCAGGAATCCCTGTTACTTGGCAGAGGGAGTACTATGAAAAGAAACACCTCAGTTTTCAAAGTGGGAGCAATAAAAATACAGGATGCTCTCTCATGTAGTGCACTTCTGAGCTCCTGTTATTCTGTGTCCATTGTCAGACAGACCACAACCAGAGACAATCTGTGGAAGGGTGGCAGTGGTCTTCATCAACACATGTACCTTCTACTAAAAGAGAATGGAAACTTTTAACAGCTTCAGTCTGGATACTAGTGAGCATTGGCTGTTAGGAAAGCTATGTGTGCACATTGAATTCCCTTGTAGCACCATGTCGGAAGAGAGTGCAAATACTCGTGGTATCTCCAAAATCTAAAAGAGTGCTGTTGCCTTCCCACTAGCTGAAATCTTTGGGAAGGGAGTGGGAACAGGCGATGTTCTAACAGGTACTGGTCCCACCTTGGCCTGAGTCAGTCATCAGGCAGGAGGGTGAAGAACAAGCACTTAAAACAAGTGAGAGATGGGTGTTACTAAACTATCTGGGCTTTGGCTGGAGTCTCATACTCCCTTGGATCCTTTCTCTGTTTAATCCAAGTTAAGCTCACTTTGCTCAGAGCTTTGCCAGTAAGGTAGGTACAAGATGAGTTTTGCTGCTGTGGATAAAGAGCTGGGCTGACTGTCCTGCCATGGGCAAGGAGTGATGGAGAGGTTGTGGGATGAGCCCATTTCCACAGCATGTTGTGGAATGAAAGGTCTGTGATTCACAGAAGGGTAAGGAATTATATTAAGAAGAATGTGATTCATATAGCATCAGTTGCCAAACTAAAACTTATGTGTATGTTATATATCCTCATGTCTTAGAATACAAATCAGAACAAAGTGTTCAGGGGCAGGTAGAAACCTCATTCAGAGGTGAATCGCACTCAGGCCTTCCTCTGAAAAATTTATTCTTTTCAGAGATTATATCAACACTGGAAGGAATAGCCTGCAAACAGAAGAACTCCCTTTCAGTCAGAAACAGAGAAATTTCCACAGTGGCTCAGACGTCTGGTGCATTTGATCCAGTACCGCAGTGGAGCCACCAGCACATGATTTTGCAGAAGCTGGTAAGCCCCTGTGATAGTCAGTTGTGTCACGATATACCTGTTTCAAGCTGTTTCTATCTAAATACCACAATATCGTGACCTCTACAGAATTTGTGTGAGCCACAGTGAATATTCATACCTTGTAAGCTACAGGGTTTAGAGGACTGGTGTTCTGCAATAATTAGGAATTACATGAGACCACCTAGTTCATTAAAACAAAATGAAAGAGTCAAAGCTGGGCCCACAAAGGTAAACAGTGCATGAATTCACTGCCTCCATATTTAAAGCCTTCAAAGCCTTTCACTTAAAATCCCTTTCCGCTCTGGATCTCAGCGTGAGTCTGGCTGCGGGGAGGTTTTGTGTGGTGGCCTGTCAGCTTCCATCTCCAACACAGTGAAATTCAACTAATTGTAAGTGCACATTGCTCCGGGCGTGCACTACACACCACTAATTGTAAGTGCACACGCGGCCTGACCCCGTCCACCTACAGTACAATACAGCATGCTCCACACACACACACTTTTCCTTTTTGTTCCTTGAAATCGCCAAAAAGATGACAGGCCATGGCCAGGAGCAGAGGTCATCGCTGTTTCTGCAACAATTGGTCTGGAGGGTTTTAGTACCGCAAGAAGAGTGTTATGTGCCAAGCATTGCAGCAGTCACTGGATTGTGCCTCCATTAACGACAAAGGGCTGGCCCGAGAGCACAGTGTGAGGCTGTGTTTGCCTCCTGACTTTGATCTTACCTGCTGAAGCTGACCTCACTGTCGTGTCAGGCTCTCTGCACGGCAGCTGAGGATCAGAAAGCATCAAGGAAAAAAAAAAGAGGAACAGCAAAATAGGAAGTACCTTGGAGTTGAAGACCCTCTGTGACCCAAAATAGCCTTTAATCCTCCATTGCTTGTGAGGTTCTGAAAGGTCAGCAGCCACACAGGCCTAATGCGCTCATTATGCAAAACTCTCATTCCTGAGCATTCATGGCAATGGTATAGTCACAGACTACTGCCAAACTGTCCCCAGCAGGCTATTTTCAGCACATATTTGTCCTTCAGAACTTGCAATCTAAACTTCATAGAAGTCATTTGACTGTGTTTCTGTTTTTGGACCCTTCCTTCTATGCTCACCTTTTTTGCCCACATTTGTGTGCTGACTGAGGTAAGCAGCCCCATGCGCCACTACAGCTAGCATCCTTTGTAAGGACCTCCATACTCTTGGGGCATGAAAAGCAAGGTCCAGGCACACAGAGATCAACCCCTTCTGGGTTCTCAGGTGGAGGATAAAAGTGTCTCCAAAGTTCAACAAGCTTGGCTTGGAGGCCAATGCCTGCCCACAGCTCCTGTGACAATGAGGGAATCTCAGGTGCCCAGGGTATTTCATGAACCAGAGCTCAAAAGCCAGATAGTGCTAGGTACTTCCTCAGCAATGGGAAGCTGGGTTTCTGAATTCGTATATTTGTTCCTCAGCCTCGTTTGGCTCTTGTATTAGGTGCTGGAAGAGGTCATTTCAATCCCACCCTACGCCTTTACCGTGTGTTAATACCAGTATAATGTGAACCTGATCCTTCATTGGTGACTCGAGGTGCTATTGTTGAATGAGTCATTTAAATAAGATTAGTATTTGGCTAGTTGTTGGCACACCTTTTAGGCTGATCCTCATAAAGTGAAGTTCAGTTCTGAGCAACCTTCCTGATGTGACTAAATTCATTTTCATTACTCTACCACAGAAGAGTTTCTTATCCTTCAGATCACATGCTAACTCTCCTCTCGTGTTCAGCCGACCTGTGACACTGTATAATCCAGTGCTTCTTCACTGACAATAACACTGTAGTTCAACCACACAAGATCAACGATTTAAATAAATAGTTCTGACTACTTTCAAAGAACTCGCAGTCCAAAAGGCTTTCACTGCCACTCACTGCTGAACCTCACCACTTATGCTCACCTAATTATGCAACACTTTTCTTCCCAAGCCGTTGCACCTGAAGTGCTGATTATACTGTATTTGGCGTACTGGCTGCTCTCTGAAGGGCTGTTTGGGGTCTCTGTGAGGTTGCCACGTGGTTCCTGATACCATCCAATACCATTGCTATTTCCTACTTTGTTTTGGAGGCAATAACTGAAGTGCTGATGTTCAGGATTGCATCCACAACAGCACAATAAACAAAAATCCAACAATTCTCTTTTTGGATATGGGAACACTGGAGCAAAGCAGTTAGCCCAATATTTCATTCTCTTTTCAGGTCAGTGTGAGAACCACAATCCAGAAGTCCCAGCCTCTTCTCCTGGCTGTGAAAGCACATTTCTTGGAAAATGAATGCTAGGAAGATGGCCCCGGGGAAAATACTTGCTGCTCCTAGCTTCCTTGGGAATTACTTTGTTAGAGATAAGAGTTCTCAAAAATACTGGAAGAGGAAAATTCAATTTTATTAATTAAAAAAACATGTTGGGGAGAGATCACATATGATGATGATGTGTGTGGTGCATGTGGGCATGTCTGCATGCATATATATATGTATGTATATGTATATGCACATGTACATGTGTATGTATATATATATCCTTTCTACCTAGTTAAGGTATTCTAATCAGTTTCACTGTTTCATTCTCTTATTTCTAGGTGTTGTTTTTATTTAAAAAAAAAATAAAAGTGGTCATTTCACAGACTAGAGTCAAGGGGACCTTTTCTTGGGCCTTTTGATGTTGATTCAGAGTGAACTGGGATTTTCTAACAGGTCAAAGACAGCCTCTGCACATACAGGCAAAATAAACCACTGTGCCACTGAAGTCTTATTTTGAGGATTTAAATGCTAAGGACTTAAAGCTTTTTCCTGATTTGCAAGATACAAATTTCATCCACAAAGCTTTACAATGTACAACAAAGTGGTACCATAGCAAACTGGAAACACAAGTGTACATCTTCTCACTTGTCCTTAAGCGTCTTACCCATTTGAACTCACATTTCCTAAAAAAAGATTACAATTAGGAAGAAGCAGATTAGATAGAATTGAGTGGCTCTGCTGATCCTGACACATATTCTGATAGGTTTTGTGTTTCTGGAAATAGCTATTCAAGAGAGTTAGGGCTCCTTCCTTTAATGGAGACTCTAGGTCTATAATATCAGTTGGGTTGTCTCAGAGCATCTCATCCACCTTGTGGGCAGGGGGCCGGTCTCTAACACCAAATCACAGAGGGAAGTATAGGAGGCACAGTCCAAAGGAATAGAGAAAACAAATAGCACGGCCTTGCATGTCCTTCCTTACACAGGAGCTCAGGAAGGACTGGACCCACCATTCTCACAGGTTCCTCAGAGTCACACTTCCTACCTCCTGCCTTCACACCGATTCCTGCTGAAGAACACCAAATTTTACCATGCAGACAAGTTCTCACAGGACAACTTCTTTTGCCAGCCGAGCCATTGCTGGGGAGCAGAGGGCATCCCACACTTTGAATGCTCAGGCCCTTACGTAGGAACTTTCTGGTATCAGCAGGCCAAGCATTTTCTCCCAGCAGGGCAATTTCCCTTGCATGTTCTCCCCTGCACTTACCCTATGGTTCCTCTGAGAAGCCATAAACCTCTACAGCAAGCGCTAGGATGTTTTTTTTGCCATTTTGACAGTAATCAGCAGTGATTAGTAAACAAATACTGAATTTCCTCCCTAACTGTTGCATCTTTTGCATTCAGCTTAAAGACGCTATTCATCTACTTTCTTTCCAGCCAAGATTTTTCTAAGAAAAAATTCAGTACAAAATCATAATTATTCTACCACTCTTCTATTCCTAATCTTAGTAAGCAGTAATGGCCAAGGTTTGGAGATTATTTTTGAAGAGTTAGTGACAGGTCCAGAGGATCTGTTGGTTGGAGGTGCAGCAGAGAGTTGTTAGCCTCCAGCTAGTCACTAATCCCCAGGAAATGTCCACCCTGCAGTCAGTACTGCTCTTGCGATGAAAGCGGTTATATAAGAGCAGAGTATTATTATGAGGTAAGAAGAAGGGGAAAAAAAAAAAAAAAAGATGTTTTTCTGAGGGTAGGTACCCTTAGAATTGCATTTGGTTTTGATTTCCTTTTCCTAACACTATTGAACTTCAGCAGAATGAACACTGGGTTGCTTTAAACCATTGCTTCCCTCATATGTAACTCAGTTTGTACAGGCATGTATTTTTATTTTTTTTTGTTTCTCTGAATACTGTTTATTTAAGTAATTGTTGGCTCTTTTCCTGTCCTTTGTTGACCCCAGGAAACAACTTTTTTTATGTGTTTCCATTCTGGGATTTCTATTATCTACTGACTTGAGCTGGGTGTACTTCCGTGAAAAGACCCAAAAGAGAGGGAGAGAGAGCTGAAGTTGCTCTTGAACTAAAGTCAATTTGTCTTCCAGTCTGAGACCCAAGAAAACCATCACTTGAAGCAAGGCACTTAGAAGGTAGTTAAAAAGCCTAGTTCCTAAGAACAAATGGGGATGCAGTGCTATGTTATCACCTTTATGAAGTTACAAGAGGTGATTTTACAATTTAGTGGAAAAAAGTCCTGCTGTTAATTAGTCACATTTATTTGACAAAAAAAAAAAAAAAAGTGGGGGAGGGTGAAAAGGGGAAAGGAAGTTGGGAAAGCAAAACAGAGCAGAAGGGAAAAAATCTTTATGATGAGGTGCTCGGCAGGATGAAGGAACAAAAGGAAGGCTTTCTGCCTGTCTCCTGATATTTTCCAACTCAGCAAAAAAATCCATTGTGTAGCTTAAGGGGGAAAAAAAGTTAAAGTTGAAAGCTTAGTGTGTGAAAGCAACTGCTCAACCATTGTATAATATGGGCTAATGTAATGTCACTGTTTCCCCATGATGTAAGTTGCAATTTTTTTTCCAGTTGCTGTGCTCAATGTTATCGCTTTCACTTTTCAAAAGGGGGTAAAGGGGCGCATGAAGATGGTATTTCTCTTTACCCCCTCAGCCCTTCCCCAGCCCGAAACAAATACTTCTGTTAGGAAATATCAGTGTTGACCAGATGTCACTGACTTTTTTTTTTTTTGCATGTGTCCCTTAACAGCTGGCAAGAATATTAGCTCAAATTATTCACCACAAGCACACTCTTTCTGTTTGTCTCCAGATAAAGGGATTTGAAATCCTGGTTGTCAGAAAGGGATGCTGAAAACTGTGGAATGGATTTCTTTGGGCAGAGGGAATACTTCCTGAAGATCTTTTAAACCAGTCAGAGATGGTCACAATTAGTATATAAAACCAAACAGATCCATTAGGTTTGGCACTTCATGTCCCCAGAAACTGTTTTATCCAAGGATGTTTTCTTGGAACCACTGAGAAGTGGCTTGTTCATAACAGTCAGCAAATCTAAATGTAGCAACACTTTTCATTTCAGTCATGTTAGCTGAAAAAAAATAAATAAATCTTAGATGTGGTTACAGATGAGAAATATAGTGGGTGGATGTTAAATAGAGACTGCTCTGCATGGATGCTCTAGAATTGCTTTGGATGAGAGCCATTTGTCTTTTCTACCTTGTACTACTATCTCTACATCTCACATGCAGATCGAGGGCACAAGACAGCTCTAGGCTTGCAGTGTGACTGCTCCATGCACAGCCCTGGTGCCACAGGACTCGAGAGGTGGTGGTGGTGATGCAGTGGCACTGTTCCACCTGGAACCACACATGGTAGGTACGGCTGTGCACGGCACAGAACAAGCTCTCATTTCTCCTCATGGGTCACAAACAATGGCCCTTGTCACCTATGTCAGTGAGGACCAGTACCTTCTGCCTAACTATAATCTCCTCTTCTTTCCCTCATATGTACAGTTGTATCTGCTTTTCTCTTCAAAACTGTCATAGGTAACTGAGGGCGTAGACATTAAAGCTGTGTTCTTCCCCAGTTATGACTCCATCTCAACAGCATATTTTCAGTATACAACCAGTCAATGATTATTAAGGAGCTTGCTGCATGAAAATCGTAATATGATACTGTTATGGTTAACATTATCTTCAGATGAAGGAAAATCCAAAATCAGATGAGGATAGTTATGAGTTTCTGAAAACTCCCAGACAACGAGAAAGCAAATCTCAACTTAAGCTCTGTCCGTAAACCAGACTGAACCACTGTTTTCATTAATGCTGCGTCTTGTCTTTGGGGATGGTCTCAAATAGTTACTTTAGTAGAAAGAAGCAAAGATTTTTAATGAACAATGAGGACACCAACTAGTCTTTTGAGAATATGTAACACATAACATGTCCTGCGTAGCTAATGGTTATGTTATGCTTCAGCAAATTAGGGTTTGTATGCTTTCATTTATCCTCTGTAATGTAGCTGTAGAGATCTCCACTATTGGTATGAACAACAACCCTTTTCTAAACCGTGCCAAGCTTTTGAAATGACATCAGAGTTCAGAGACACCAAATACCATGGGTGAACTACATTATGGTTTCAGGTACTCTTATTTTGGCCTTTTCCAGCAAGCAAGTAGAACTCTATTCACTGCTCTCTATATTATCGTGTTCCCTTTAATAAGTAAACCCTAGCATTTTCCACATGCCTCATCACCTCCACTGTCAATCTCCTCAGCCTATTCATTTTTGTCCCTACCTGATTTGAAACACAGATCTGGGAACTGACTGTGGCTTTCTGACCATTTTATGATGTAGAAAGCTGGGGCTATAGGAAATCCTAGCTCCAAGTCAATACCAGCATTGCCATTGACTTCAAAGTAGCCAAGACTACTTCTGTGCCTCCATTTTTTTGCTGAAAAATAGATTATACTACTTGCCATTGTTTCTGAAGTTGATTTAGATCAATATGAAAATTAGATTGTTATATAAAAATTAATAATTATTAGTGTATTTTCCATATTGTTTCCCATCACACTATTTTGTTTGCTTCTCTTGATGGCCTCAAGGCACAGAGCAGATGTTTTTACTGAGCTGTCCTCAATGACTTTTAAATTACTTCATCATTGAAAAATGGCAGCAGTGCCAGCCTTTCTTGTAAGATTCAATCTCATCATTCCTTATATACTTTAAAAAGACCACTTCAGGGCCAAATATACGTGGCCTTGGAAGCACCATCTTCAGGTACCTCATGTAAACGGCAAGAGGGAGATGGAGAGGTAAAGAGAGAAAGAGAGGGGGAAAAAAGAAAAAAGTGAGAAAAAACACAACACAGAGAGAAAGGCAAGAAAACAAGCTTATTTGTGCACTTGAAAACCATTATAGCTTGGATTTTCCTCAACTATTGATGGCCTGAAACTCAAATATTAATTTAGCTTGATTCTTGAATCTGTTTTGCCTTAGAAATAACGGGAGAGTCCTTTATTAGAAAAAGGAAAAAAATTCCTCAAATGTCTGACAATGGAACGCTACTGAAAACCTTTGATTCCCCCCAACAGAAAACCTATTTAAAAAAAAAAAAAAAAGACAAGTCATTAATCAGTAACAGCTGTTCCCAGCACCTGTTATTTATTCCAGTTATTAACACTTCCTTTAACATTTCTGACAAAAAAAAAAAAATGGGTATCTTTCCTACCAAATGCACTGTGCTCCTTGGAACATCCTCAGTACTTGCTGGCTACCTTTGATCTACAAGCTGCATTTGCAAATTACCCCAGTGTGGTAATGCAGCTTTGTCACTTACAGGCTCTTTTAATTTTTTACTGTAAACATAGGTTTAAAAAGCTCTGAGCATCCATCCCATATCTGTTGCTGAAAGCTTGTGCAGCCTCTGTTCTTGGACGTGCCCCGGTTAGTTGGTGATAGGGGCATAGCCACACGCTAAACCACAGAGTGGTTGAGGTTGGCAGGGCCCTCTGGAGGCCATCTCGTCCAACCTCTGCTCGAGCAGGGACACCTAGAGCAGGCTGCCCAGGACAAGTGTAGGTAATGAGTGACCACGCAGGCCATACAGGCAGTCAGATGTGAAGAGGACAGCCACTGTCAACAACCATGCGAAACTCTCCTTGTGCACATGCAGAAGTGAGCTTTGAAAGCCCAGCCAGCTCTAGCAATTGCAGTTTGAAAATCCTATGATAGACACTAATATATTTCTGCACATAGTTAAACACATCCGGAGCAGTGCAGGAATGCAAGCATACCTATATTAGCACTCTGTTACCTTTTCCTTTTTCCAGCTTTCTCTTTTTGCTTAATAAACATCAGTCAAATCTGTTTCATGCTTGTTCATAGTTTAAACATTGAGATTTGCAATGGTTTCCTACCACCATTAGGTAATATTTTTCATCTGAAAGCCACTGTTTTCATTTATGGCTGTTGAAGTTGTGGCAACATTTCTGTTGGTCTTGTGTTTTGTAACATAGTTTAAGTTAAAGGCATGCATGGGGTTGGATTTAGGAGAACATTGTTTAATACAGATAGATAAAGAAAGCAGTGTATTGTATTTATCAAAAGGAAATGTCAGCAGAACTTTATAGTCTGGTAATTAGATAACGCAGATAAGTCTGCTGAGTTTGTGTGCTCACAACTGCCATTCCAGATAACACTTCCTGAAGCAAATGAGAAGAACTTACACAACATTGTACATTTTTTGTGGCTCCTTTCTTTAAGCCGATATAGAAATTAAGACAGAAAATTCAGATACGAGCTACAACAAGCACGATATGTTATATTTTTTGTTCTGAACAGTCCAGCTCGCTTTGAGCGAGCGCGCCGGGCATCCAACTTTTCCAAAGACGCCCGCAACAGCGGCAGCTGTGCCAAACCATCACCACTGCGGGCAGTGGAGCATGCCACGGTCCCTTTGATTCAAAACAAGGTAAAGCCAGAGCAAAGCAAGGGGCTTACATTTTTCAGACAGGTGGCCTTTGTAAACACCCATGTTTGCATATATGGAAAACCTCATAAAGGAAAACTTCTTAGTGTCTTGAAAAGGAAAACACGCAAGCAATAGCCAAATTGTCCTGGATGTAGAACTCAGGTCCAAGTACTGAAGGCCTCATTCTCTGCTATACTTTTTTTTTTTTTTTAAATGCAGTTGAGGTATTTTGACTCTATGCTTCTTGAAAACACACCAGAGAGGTTATTACTGGTAAAGCACTAGCCTTTTACCCTAGGAGCTTATTTCTCATAATGCTTTGTGCCTTATGTAATCAGCTGTTCCTGAGGATTCCAGTTTTCCCTTGTGCAGGTTACCATTGAAAGTATTTTATGACATGTGGCCAAACCATGAAATTGGCTTGTGTTTAACACCGCCTTCCTCAGGCCACTAACGTGCTACTTATTAGGGCCAGGAGATGTGGTGAGGGGGAGAACTTAGCTTTAAAAAGGTTCACATTCTAAAGCAAAATCAAAAGTAAAATTATATGCAACTTGTTAATAGGACAGAGTTTCCAGATTGATTCTATTTTTGAAATTAAAGAGGAAAAAAAAAAAAAAAAAAAAAAAGAAGAGGAAGAAAGGAAGTTTTCAGCTAACTTGCTGTCTGCCGGGAAACACTTACTTACTTGTCATTTTGCTATCTTGCTTTAGGGAGAAAGTGAAACCCATAGGAGCTTTTCAAGAGTGTATTTCAGTTTACCATAACTGCAAAACAGCTTCTCCACTGAAAATAACCTTTTTAAAAATAATGACTTGGAAATCTTCTGCAAAACTGTAATTTTCTGGCAGGTAAAAATTCTGGTTCGAAATGCTCACCAGCCCTCTGCAGTGCTGAGAGCCTGGTGGTGCTGGGAGCTGGCTATAGAAGTGACTTTGCAGAGCATCTCCTCCTGACACCGAGGGCTGGTCAGAATTTCTCCTGCTCTGTCCTTTCCCATGGAAAGTGCTGTCCTCACAAAGTTCAAGTTTCATGTTACAAAAGAGAACAGAGGACACCCCCTCCCTATCCTTTCTCCTGCTCAGCCTTCAGCGCGCTGGAGAACCTCCCCGTGGAGATGCACGGACCAAGTTGTGTGAGCCCACGCAACCTCAGTGCTCAAGCCTTGCCCAAGCAGCTGTGCGTCTTCTGATTTATACCTGCATCTCCATAGCAGCACAACTGTGCCTTGGAGAACACAGTGGCATAAAGTCGCTTTTGCCAGCGCAGTTTAGATAAATAAACAAGGGAAGGGAATTTCTTTGCGCTGTATGTGACCTTTATTTCAACATAGCTGCATCCACACTGGCCGTTCTGTTGCTGTAGTTTTGTACCAGGAAAAAGATCATCACGGTCTTATATAGCCCACGTGTTGAGCAAGCTTTTGTGTAAACAATGCCATGTTTATATAGCAGCCCTGAGCAGCTGGCATGAGTCTGCACTGCCCATACAGCTACCCCACAGCTGACACACGACATTCCTCCTCCACGCCGCGGAGCAAGCTTCAGCACGGTGCTAAGTGAGATGCTCTGGGTGCATCTCTGCTGGGAAATTAAATGTCTCCTGGTCCCAGGAGCATGATTATTTGTGCTGGTGCATGGCTACAGTCTTCCCTGCCATGCTTTTGTCCCTACAGCGAGCAGCGTCCTAGGCTGTCCTCAGGCACAGAGCAGGAGTCATCCCCAGTGTGGGTGTGAGCAGTGAGTTTAGGAGATTAAAGCCTTGTTTTTTTTCTAAAAATCTGTCCCATAGAGCACATTATGTCTTTTCCAGCCAAGTTCTTGATTTCTCTGACTTGCACGGTAGGTAACAGAGGTAGGTAACAAGTCTTAACAGCCAGGTGAAATGAATGGCTCCGCAGGAGGGAAGGGAGCTGAGAGGATCCCCATACCACATGAGCAGAGGCTGCTGGCCCTTTGGGCTCTGCTCTGCTCCCCACATGAACGCTGCCTCAGGTGGCATCTCTCCTGGGCCAGGGGCACACAGCGCATGCCCTACACACAGCAGCATCCAGCCCCCACCAGCATGTCTGCTTGCTGCCAGCACAGGGCTCACTCATCCTCCCTCAAATGATGGATGTTTCAATTGTGAAGGGTTCTTTATTCCCTGCAAGCATCTTGAAGCGCTTTACAAAAATAGCTCGCCATCTCGCAGACAAGCAATCAGACATGCGGGGATAGGAAACAGCTTCACTCACCTTGGAGGGTATTTTAACATTCCCCACCGCCACAATATCCTCTCAGAAGTACCAGTGACCTTCTCCCTCCCAGCACAACCAGGAGGCCCCCATTTTCCTTAGGCCCTGGAAAGATTAAGTGACCCAGGTCCAAGGTTGCACAGGAAGTCTGGAGGGAGCACTGGAAATAGAAGGGGGCCCTCCTGGGTCCCTCTGCAGCGCCTTGACCACCAGACCATCCTTCCTCTCCCAAGGTCACACATCGAGCCTGTGGTGGAGCCAGGAATAGTACCCAAGTTTCCTGATGCCCAGGCCCTTCTGCACAAAGTACAAATATCAATTTAAAGCAATTTATAAACCCAGGTCTTGCAGTTAAACCTAAGACACGCTGCCTGAGCCTGACGCTTCCCGTGTCTCACTTAAAAATTCCCCACACCAAAAACTTTGTGGGATGCCACCACTTCCTTCTCAGGTAGGGGCAGAGCCTGGGTGTGCCCTCTCCAGTGAGAAGGGACACCCCTGTCCCAGGGGATGAAGCCCTGGGGAGGGACAGACCTGGCTAGAGAAGCCTCGGGCTTTCTCGCTGCGTGGGTGCGTGCCGCTGCCCCAGGGATGTGCTGCGCCAGGGGGGGCACGCTGCCACGTGCCCCCGCAGCTTGTTGGAGCCTTTCCATTATTTTTAATGGGCATTGGATCAGGCCCTGAATTCTCAGCTGTTCTGGCTAAACGGCCTCCCCAGGCCAGCTCTCCTCTCTTTTTAGACCGGGGAGGACTTTTGGACACCCTGCTGACAGGGGGGTCCTGCTGCTTTTTGGCAGCCGACCAGCCTTCTCCCTGCGCACAGGGCTGGGCAGACAGGAGCGCACAGCCACCTGCGTGACCTCCGTGCACTGCTCAAATCGTCCTTTTTTCTCCCAAAAGAACCAGGTGCTAATGATGTGGAGCAAGGATCCATCGCTCCCCACTGCACACCTCAATCTGATCACCAGGAACCCCTGCATATGCGTGCAGGTGTGGGGGACTTGGTAACTGTGCAAGAAATAAATCCTGCATGTGGCAAGAGCCCCAGCTCTGCTCAGAATAGAAGCTGGAAAAGCCATTCAGCTCATCTGCGAAGCTGTCGTTTCAGAAGGGGCTTCAGAAGAACAAGACCCTGCTCTTCTCTTTGCCCACAGTACTGTTTCCTTTATTCCCCAAACTCAGCACATCTAGCAATTCTCACACTGGGACAAACTGAGCTTTCTGAAGACGTTTTATCTTCAAGCAAAGTTGCTTAAATGCTGATGCTGTGCCTCTTCACCAGAGCAAGGAGCTGCGTGCTTCTCTGGACCTTTACCTGGCAGTACATTAAGTGGTACATTAACTGGAGACCTAATGTTATCACAGAGGCACTCAGCCATCAATGGCTTCCACTTGTTACTGCTGTTTATACAGAAGCAGCATTAAGAGGTCCCAGCTGAGACCCTGGCACTGACTGTGCAAAGTGCAGCAGATCACGAGGCAAGTCGGCCCTAAAAAATCTTAGGAAGAAGAGGAAACAGAGAAATTAAGCAATTTGCTCGAGGTTGGAAAGCAAGTCAGCAGCAGAGGCAGCAATAAAACCTGCCCGAGCACAGTTGTTTGTCCAATGGGAGATTACGTTGCTCTGAGCACCCTGCTGCCATGCACACTGTCATGCCTGGGTCACCGTGTGATTTATTGACTGATTATCGGCAGGATGTTATGTGACCGTCCAGCTTGAAAATGCTGCTCAGACCATCACTCACAGGCTGCTTTTTAGTACCTCATGTCACTGTCCTTATGAAAACCTTCCCTAAAAAGACATTTGGGGTTAAATGAAGAGGATATATACCCTATTGGGTCACTTCGTGGGAAGTGAGTTGGTAGATCTCTGTAGGTACCTTCTCTCTCTACAGGTACCTTAAAGGAGGCTGTAGCGAGGTAGGGTTTGGTCTATTCTCCCACGTGCCTGGTGACAGGATGAGGGGGAATGGGCTAAAGTTGCGCCAGGGGAGGTTTAGGTTGGATATTAGGAAGAACTTCTTTACTGAAAGGGTTGTTAGGCATTGGAATGGGCTGCCCAGGGAAGCAGTGGAGTCACCGTCCCTGGAGGTCTTTAAGAGACGTTTAGATGTTGAACTTAGTGATATGGTTTAGTGGAGGACCTGTTAGTGTTAGGTCAGAGGTTGGACTAGGTGATCTTGGAGGTCTCTTCCAACCTAGACAATTCTGTGATTCTGTGATCTTGTCTAAGGATTGGCTTAGTGAGATGACCCTATAGATGGACAAGCCCCTGCAGTCAGTGTGTTTTCTACCGACCCCACACAGAAGTACAGTTCTAGTTGTTCTCACATTCCTGTACACTAAAATAAGGTGAGCACATATAGAATTTAGATACAGATCACCAGTTGCCATTATTGCTTGATTACATGTGCTATCCCATCCTTTGCATTTAGGATAGCATCCACATCCACCTCCACTGAAGTGAATGGGAGCGAACTATTTTCATCAGCTCCCAGAGGCTGTGAGAGGTGGCCCACAACAATTGGGGTGGGATTGGCTTTAATGGGTCAGAAAAGAAATTATTTCCTAGATTTTCCTTCTTTTTCTTGAGATGGAAGAACACTTTGCATGTTTCCAAAGGGTCTCTGCTAACTAACAAGCACAACCCAAAGGAGAGTTAGTTAGGGCAAACTAAACAGCCTAGGAATTTGAGGCCAAGCCAGGGGATGGGGTCACACACTGCGCCTGTATGATGATGGTAGCAGGCACCAAGGGCAGAGCTGAAACTAAAGACACAACTGGTACTTTAGGCAGATATCACAGTCAGGAGAGTTGTGGCCATCAGTCAGCTCAGTGTGCCCTTTTCCTGGGGAGGGAAGGGCCAGCCCCAGGTTGGTGTGACTGGGGGAGCTCAAGTCCCATGGGTGGGTACCAGAAGCATGCCCTGGACCAAGGACCAGGATCAAGGCATGCCCTTGGTGTCCCAAACTCCCCATGACTCCGGGCAAGTGTTTGAGGTTGCAAGAAATGAAGAGCGGAGTCAGGATAAGCCCTGTGCTTGTATTGCAACAGAGCGCATCTACGTGGCTCTTTCTTGGGAAGTGATGCCTTATGTGTTTATATATACACAACCCAACAGGACTGAGCAAACATTACTCAAGGTTTTGACAGACATTTGCCTTTGGGATAAGGGTGAGCATGACAATGGGGTCAACAGTTCAGGAAGTCAGGAGGGGAAAGAAGGGTCTACACAGAACAAGTTGTTCCCCACACTTTGTGATAGGTATCGGTCCTGCCCCATCTCCCAGTGAGTCTTCAGAAACCTGTCAGATATCTGGTCGCAAGGTTCAGTCCAGTTCATCATCAGTTATGAAACAAACATAGGACTTCAGTTATCATTAATAATATTTATTTTGGAAAAATATTTTAAAAATGAATTTCTTCATTAACAAAACAGTAAAAAAAACTCAAATAACATTTGCACAATATTCCATAAATACATTTATATACAAAAAAATATAGTCACATAGACCCGAAGTGCCTTTGTACATATTTACCAAAAAATTTAAATTATAAAAAAATGGACATCACAAAATACTCAAGCTTTACAATTATCATGAAAATATTTTTACAGATTCAAAAAAATAACACACTTTTTCTCACCTAGTAAAAACACATTTTAGTATCAAAAAAGACAATAAAGGCAGTGTTTGTGTCTCTAATTCAAGAAAAGACTGGCTCATAAGAATCCAAAATATACACTTCAGGCAGTGCATGCTTCTTATGTAGTAATTAAGTCCATTCATTTAAATATATATAGAAAAGCAACTGACCATAGTGCAATGATAAAATTCATAAAAGGCAGTGCAACAGTAATCCTTGAACACAGACCCTTGCCTGGTGTCCATCTTGTTTCTTTATTTTGCAGTCACTTTGCTAACTTCAGTAGAGAACCAGCTCAAGCCTGAATTTAGTTTCTCAGCAGCAGTCAGTGAAGGAATCTATCTCCCATTCCTCTTTCAGCAGCATTCATTGGGGCACGTCTCCTTTGAAATTGTTTTGAACAACATCTTTGCCATATCACGTCTGTTTTACACCTGTTGGGAGAAAACACAAACATAGACCAGAAGAGGTTAATAAACAGTAAGAAGAGGACAGTAAGGCTGCAGAGGTTCAGGACTTCACCTTCATGCCAAGCAAGAACAGGCTCCGCATGAAGCATACGAAGGGGTGAGTCAGTAGACCACAACCACACTATAGCTGTACCCTTGCCTGCAAATGTCACTGTCCCTCTAACACCCACTGGACTTATCTTAATCCAGAGCAAGTTTTTACAACATCTGCAGCACCATAAACTCAAGACGGCCAGATTTCAACAGGTTCAAATCACTGTAGCCGCACAGAGAACAGCTTGGCTGCCCCGACCTGCATTGGATGGGGATCGCGCACCAAGTCTTGTCCGACTGCCAGGCGGGATACTAACCTCAGTTGCTATGATGCACTCATCTTTCTCTTCTGATATGACGTACACCGACTGGTATTTTGTGTCCTTTGAAGTGGAATATACTGAATCTGGCCGTTTTCTTTCAGAAGTATCACTACTGAAGACAAAGACAGACAACATAGGTCAGATGGCTGTTGCTTAACGCTACCTCTAAGACGCGCACCCTCCAGAGTAAAGCCACCCCCAGCACTCGAGTATGAACGATACCTTTTTAGCTGTACTGCACTTTTCTCCTCTGCCTCTGAATCATACGTTTCACACTTGGCTTCACATTTGCCATGCTCCTCTTTAACAGAGTCCTCATTCTTGAGTTCATGCACCAAATTGTAATCCACGGATGGGTATCTAACTTTGTAGCCATTTTTATCAGAGTTATCACTGTGAAAGTCTACTTTCTTATTTGTGTTTTTAATCTGAGTGGCACCAATGACACTTATGGAAATGTCCTTCTCACGCTGGCAGTTCGCCAGGTTGTTCATGGTCTCTGTTTCGCTCCTGCAGGCGTCCGGCTGGTGGTGCCTCTTCTGCACCTTAAGCCTGATGCAGATGACCACGGCGGCACACCCCAGCAGCAGCATGAGGACCAGAATAATCCCGGCACACACCGCGATCCAGGGGAACTGGCCGTTCTGGCCCTCCGTGTACTTCTCGGTGAAGTCAACAATCACCGGTCCCTGAGGCGGCTCAGGGAGCAAGAACTGGCAGTTGAGCCCGCCGTAGCCCCGAGCACACTCACACACGTAGCGGTTGCTTCTCTCATGGCAGGTGGCCCCGTTGTGGCAAGGGTTGTGCTCGCATCTGCTCACTGGGGTGCTGCAGTTCTTCCCGTTGTATCCGGGGGGGCAGGTGCAGGAATAGTCATTGATCCCGTCCTGGCAGGTCCCTCCGTTGACACAGGGGAAGGAGGCGCAGTCGTCCACGTTGTCATCACAGTGTCTCCCAGTGAAGCCAGCCTGGCACTGGCATATGTACGAGTTCCCCAGATCAACGCACTGAGCTCCTGCGAGACATTAAGGGCACAAAGGCTGAGTGTGCTGCAGTCACACCCTCCCCGCAGTGTGCCCTGAGTGCTGCTCTCAGGGTCATCGCCACAAGCCACAGCTGAGAAAAACTTCCCTTTTGAGAGGTTAGCCCCATCTTTGCCAAGTCTGAGCAACCATAAAGGTATGTATTTTTTTTAAAGGAAGGTATTTCTTAATTGGATCTATTTTTTATTCACCATTCTATTCCCTTTTTGACATTGCACTTAGCTGGGACAATGAAGATAGTCCAGATCAGGTTCACACCACAATCTCACATTACAGAGGTAAAGCGGCACTGAATAAGGAGGACTGCATTAAAGAAAATCTTCACTACATTAGTCAAAGCAGGAAGATTACTATTGCCAGATTATAAGTAATAATAATACTTAGTATTAGTATGGCATTTCGTATCCATAGATCCCAAAGAGTGTCTATAAATCATTTAGAAGTATAATCCTCCACAGTTTTACACGTGAAGCTTCAGGCAAAGTTACCCCACCACAGTGACCCCTTAAGAAAACATTATCTGTAGCAGTGACCCATGCCACACCATTACGTTTAAGCACACTTCCTCCACCAAGTCAACCATTGACATGACATAGCCCATGGTTTATCACTGGGCTTTATTATGAACTCCAGACCAGTAGCAAAAGCAACTGGTTGTTCTCCTTTCAGAAGGTCACCGTAGTATATTTGGCCTTACCATTAGCACAAGGGCTGGAACTGCAGTAATCAATTTTCTTTTCACAGTTGAACCCAGAATAACCCAGTGGGCAGCGGCAGCTGTATCCCCCATCAGGGTTGTCGGTGCATCGCCCACCGTTGAAGCACGGTCCATCAGCACAGGTCATGGCGCTCAGCTCGCAGTTTTTACCATAGAAGCCCGGTGGGCAGGTACAAGAATAGCTGTTCTCGAGATCCTGGGGGAAAGACACAAGAAATGTTCAAAATATTTACCTGAAGTTGCTTTGAGATCCAGAAACGGATTCTGAAAATCAGTAGAACTGACATTAACTCGCCCCTTGGGGTTTCATACTGCACAAGTGACTGAGACTTACAGTGCAACTTCCACCATTCTTGCAAGGGTTGGCATCACATTCATTGATTTCAATCTCGCAGTTGGAGCCTGTGTACCCAGGCCGGCAAGAACAAGTGTAGCTCCCCTGACCAGTGTTCGTGCATGTGGCACCATTCTTGCATGGCTTGTGGTGGGTGCAGTAGTTCAGGTCTGTAAAACATTGGAAAAAAAAAAAAAAGAGAGAGAGAAATCTGTCAAGATACTTGTTCCTCCGCAAGGTTAGGCTAGCACAGATGAGCTAGAAATAGCAGCCTTCTTTCTGCATTTTAAGACAGATTCTCAGGCAATGTCTGAGGACTTACCCTGGTTGCAGAAAAGGCCACCCCAGCCTTCCTGGCAGTTGCACTGCCATGGCTGCTGACAGGTACCATGAAGGCAGCCTGGGTATCGGATGCACTCATCACAATATCGTCCCTGCCAACCCACTCTGCATCTGAAAAAAAAAAAAAAAAAAAAAAAATGTTGACAACAAAGTCTCATCAGATTTAGACTTCTCACATTTGGAAACCCTATAGCAAACTCTGCAAACACACTGATGCCAGGGATCAAGTTTCCTAAAAGCCTTCAGTGATCCTTCATCTGAGAAAGTCACCGAGTCCAACTGTAGCATCAGCTTTCATCAGTCCCAGCTATTTCTTCCACTTCCTTAGACAGAGCCACAGTTGCAGGTAGTTAATTTGTTTACTCTAATAACAAACAGCTAAACCTTACACACAGCACTGTAAACTCCTTAGGTTAATATTAATGGCACTGATGTTTGACTTGTAGTTTAATACTTTGATCTGGCATCACCTGGATTTCTCGAATTACCATCTAATATGAAGAAAGGCATTTAAACTGACCCTCGAAGGACTGATGGCTTGTTTAGCACCAGAGCATTGAAGTTAAAGACAAAGAAGGGGGGGGGGGGGGGGTAGTGGAAAACTTACTTGCATTCCCCAGGTTTGTCGCAAAAGCCATGCTGCTCGTCACATCCAGGCAAACAAATCGCTGTAAACAGACCAAGGAGGGAGAGGCATAAGCTCCAGGGCCCAACGCCCCCCTTTTCAAAGTCCCCTCCTGAGAGCACCTTGTGGGTGGGGAGCCAGCCCCTTTTGCTAGGTCCGGGCAGTTAATAGCAGCTGAGTTAATCTCTGGAGCCTGCAGGAGTATTGATCTCGCCTGGTAGCTGGGCACTTTACTTATCGCCAGGGATGAGCATTCTTCTTAATACAGTTGCACACAGACAAAAGAGGGCTCACAATTGCTGCCTTCCCCACAGCCCCTCGCCCCCCTTCCCTTCCCAGCGAGGGTCAGAAGTCCTTTTTTCCAATTCTATGCACACAGCTCCACCTCTTAATATCCCCCGAAAGTGTGTGTGTAGATAAGAGTGGACAGCTGGTGTGCAGGGTGCCAGTGCAAGACAGCTGCTCTATTGTCTATTCTCTCCCAGCAGCTGCCCCACTGCAACAATACCCCCGGCCCCGGAGCCAATGGGGCCAGTGCCGGCGGCCGGGCAGCCTATCCCTGCCCACAGCTAATCTATGGCACGCGCGTGATTTCGCTGCAAAAACTTTTTTTCTTATTCAAATAAATAAGTCTAAAGTTCTTCCTCCCTCCTCCCCCCCCTCCCCGCCCCGCTCGGAGCAGGGGCGGGTGGGTCCGGGCATGGTAAAGAGGTAAGCGGGCCAGCAGGAGGGAGGATGAGGGGAGGGAAAAAGGGACTTCTGCTCATTACTTTGCCTGGTTATGGAACTCATTAAGCAGGCACTGCAAAGTTTTAATTCAACAAAGCCAGCCGGAGACAATGGCATGCGAGGGGAAGGGGGGTGGAGGGGAGAAAGAATCAGTGCTGATAATCGGATCGCCTCAAAGTTGGAAAGAATGGAGCCGAGGGCAAGTAGACGGGAAGCAATCTGCCACTGGGAACTCGGCTTGCTAACAGGAAAACATTCTTTTTGCATGCACACATAAACACAGCTCCAGCGCCTAGTGGGTTTGCGCTGCTGCTGTGCTGTGTTTTCTGAGACGGAAAGCAGAGCAGCACGCACAACGAGTCGAGAAAGATGGACAGCGTTCTGCTTTGCTGGGGGAAGAGCGGCAGTGCACAGGCATCCAAAAGTGCTGACAGCCCCGAAAGAGCTCATTATCAAAATGCTTCCTTTTTCCCCACCCCTTGACACAACCGGGATAGGCACTTTTGATCATGGGAAAGGTTGTAGATCCTATTTAAAACGCTATCAAAGGAAATGCAAGCCCCTTTGCCTGCTGTTTATTGTGCAACATCGTACCATGAACTGCTAAAAGCATCTTAGCAGCCACTGACGGTGTGAATAATCAATCTGAGATCATTCAATAGCAGCTCAGCTGAGACCACAGTGTAGGTGGGCTTTGAACAAAATAAAGAAAACAGAGAGGCTGCTTTACAGGCTATAGCTGCTTCCTCTCAGCCCACCTGGCCCTCTGATGACTGGAGGGGAGCACTCAGTGCATCATCTGCCAGTGTACTTCAGACGTATGTGTACACACAAACAGAGAATGCCATCACACACCGCAGCAGGAGCTCTGCGTGTGTTTGCCTGTATGCCGCTATGTGTCTACAAAGGGGGGTAATCTCATAAAAACCGGTGGTACCTGACATCTCTGGCTACCTGTCCTCTCTGTGATCTACTTACTAGCCCACCTTTTCCTGCTACATCAGTACACCACATTCCTGAACAGTTTCAGGATCAGGCTCACTTTAAAACTCACGTCCCGTGTCCTGTTCTGTCAGTAGCAATGAACACAGCAATGTCACAGGAGAGCAGTGGGGAAGAAGCTGACCTGTGGCTCCAGGTGCAAAAGTCTCTGTCAGTGGCCGCGTGTGAGTACCCCAAATGAGAAATGTGCAGCCTCCAGGCCACAGGGCATATCTTGGCTCTCCCACTACTTTTTTCAAGACAAGGTGGCAAGACATCAGACAGCAACAAGCCTACCATTAGGCCTGCCACACGGATGTTGCCGAGGCCTAACTTCCTTTCCTGGAGCCACGTACCCCATAACGATGATATCAACGTACCAAGGCTGAAGGGGTGGCTAGGTGTAAAAAGGGCTCCTGATGCATTTTAGTACATCCTCAAGCAACTGCTGAACATTCTGCCACCAGATTTGACAACTACAGTGAATGAGCAAGAGTGTGATGTTGGCACTGACATTTTATTAGCTCGAGGTGGAGCTGCCTGAGTTACCTTTCTGTGGTAAGGCTGAGGACCCCCTGTCCCCCACACCAGTAAAGCCTGCACACTGCACCGGCCCTCCACGCACTCCGGCTCGGCTCCCCCTCTCCCACGGGGCCTGATGTCAGGGAAACACCTCCCAGGGAGCCCAGGGGACACGGCCGCACCCAGCGAGACACGAAGGTGGACACTCACGCTCAGTGCAGTACTGGCCCTTCCAGCCCGGGTTGCAGACTTTCTCGCCACGCTCTCCGCAAGTGAAGTGACCGAAGGCATCGTCCCGGGGGCGGCAGAAGACGGAGCAGCCTTCTCCGTAGTAGTGCTCGTCACAGACGAAGCGGTACGAGTACTTGAGGTCAGTGCGGCCGCTGCTGTGCAGGTCCTGGGACCACTCCTCGCCCACCGCCAAGTGCCTCTGGGTGGCCAGGCGGCTGATGAGGCGCTCGGGGTTTTCTGCGTGGAGAGGAGAAGCGTGATCAGGGTGCCCGGAGCAGGCAGGGGGATGCTCACAGGGGGGTGTCTGGTGGGATGGGGACCGCGGAGACGGGGTGAGGGGGGCTGCGTGCCTCCCTGGCAGGGGGTGGCTCTGGGGAGGGGTCTGTGGGGGGCCAGGTACCTGTGGTGAGGTCGTCGGGCGAGTCCGTGTGGAGAGCCTCGATGATGAGCGAGAAGGTGCCCTGCGGAGACAAGAGGCAGAGACAACCCGCCGCGACGGCGTGAGCACGGCCGGGGCCGGGGGGCAGCACCGCCGGCCCCCACCCCGGGGTCGCCCTCCCTGCCACCCCCCCCCCGTCTCCCCTCACTTACGGGCCAGGTGAAGCCGAAGGGGAAGCGGATGGGGTTGCTGAAGGCGGGGTCGGCGCCGCCCGCCCCGTCGGGGACGCTGAAGGAGTTGGCGCCGAGCACGGGGGTGATGGCGCTGCCGTAGGTGCAGGGCGGCTCGGGGGACACGCTGGCCTGGTAGTGCTTGAGGCAGACGCGGAAGAAGGTCTTGCAGTCGCACTGCTGCAGCCCGGCGCCGCCGGGGCCGCCCCCCCGGCAGCAGTTGCGGTTGCTGAGGAGCCCCTTCTTGTTGACGAACTCCTGCAGCTTCAGCTCGAACACCCCGGAGCCGGACACCTGGCGGGGACGGGGACGGGGACAGGGGCCGTCAGCCCGCGGAGCGGCCCCGTGCCCCGACGGCTGCCCCCCTGCCCTCTGCCCCCCCACCGGCCGCCGCGGGGACCCCCGAGGGGGCGTCCGGGTCCCCGTCCCCCCGTCCCCCCGTCCCCCCTCACGTACCTGGCGGCGGCAGGGCAGCACCGAGAGGAGGGCGAGCGCCAGCAGGAACCGACCTCCCATGTTGGAGGGGCAGCTCTGGTGCCCTCGCGTTCCTCCCCCTTGTCTTGTCTGCGGGGGGGAAAGGGGAAAGTGTCTCTCGGGGGAAATTAAAAGAAAGAATCACGAAGCGGCCAAAGCCGCTCGCCCCAGCGGAGCTGGAAGAGTTACTGTCACGGTCTCCTTCTTTCAGGAGCGGCTCTGACTTTTTTTTTTTCCCCCCTCTGCTGACACCTCTGGGTGTAGCCTGTCGCCGACTGACAGCTCTTTCGGATGGCAAAAATAGAAAAAAAAAAAAAAAAAAAAGGAAAAAAAAAGTTTACGATTGATCTGCTAAACTCTCTTTCTTTCCCAATCCACGGTGCTCCTCCTTTTCGCCAGGAAAAAAAAAATAAAAATATCAAAACTCAAAAAAAAGCAACTTAATTCCCAACAGAGGCAGAGAAAAGGCTTGCCGAGGAAGATTTAAAAAAAAAAAAAAAAAAAAAAAAAAAAAGGAAAGAAAAAAGTCGGCGCTCTGGAAATCCCTGCCGAGGCGGCGGCGGACGAGGCGGCAGCGCGGTAGTTCCCGGTGCGGCGCGGTGCGGGAGCGGCTCTGCGCGGCTGCGCTCGCCCTGCGCACGTCGGGGCTGGGAGGCGGCGAGCGGCAGCGGCGGCTTGCGGGTCACGTCGGAGCCTTGATCCCCCCCCTTTTTTTTTTTTATTATTATTATTCTTTTCTTTTTTTTTTTTCTTTTTTTGCGAAAGAAGCGAAGCTCTCGTTCGTCGTCGTGGGCTTCCTTTTGTTTTTTAGAGGAATCCCGGCCAACTACAACAAGCTCGTGTCCCGACGGCGGCAGCAGCAGCAGCAGTGTCCGGGGGTGCTCCTGCGGGGGGGCAGGGGGTGCCTGCTCTGCGCCGCGGCTCGGCGGCTCTCTCCGAGGGTGAAGCGCTAAGGATCTGCCTCTCCTTGGGCGCCTGCCTCCCTTATATCCCGCCGGCCGCCTGCATGCCTAATGAGATGCAAATGAGCAGCCCCCCAATCTGGCTAGAGCTGTCACAAAGGAGCCACTTTTCCAAACCCTCCTCTCAATGGATCGCCAAATGGTCAGTGAGCTGTAAAATGTGCAACCCTCCTCCCCCTCTCCCCTCCGCGCTCACAAAACGTGCTCATTTACATTCCTGCAAATTTGGTAACCGCGAGAATCCCCCTCCTGCTCCGGGCAGAGGGCAGCACCCCCTCCGCACCGGGAGAACGAGCCCCCGGGGCCGCGGGCAGCGCCGCCGTGCCCCCCGAAAGTCGCCCGGCGACCGTGCCCCCTTCCGAGGGGCTTTAAAGGGAACGGGGGAAGGCGGGCGGCAGCGAGGGAAATCCGATCCCTTTAAACTCACACCGCATTGCCCCCGGTATAAGCGGGATAATTGGGAGCGGGGGGGGGGGGATGCGAGCGAATCCAGACCCGGATCGCCCTGCCCCGGGCTCCGCTCGCAGCACCCGTCCCGCCCGCACGGGCACGGGGGGCTTCAGGGGTCCGGGGGGCTTCAGGGGTCCGGGGGGCTCGGGGGACCCGGCGGAGCCCGCTGCCCGCCGTCCCCGGGGGGGTCCCGGGAGCGGGGCGCTGCGGGTCCCGTCCCCACGACCACCGCTGGCGGAAAGAGCTCCCCGCTCCTGCCGGGTCCTACACCCCTGTATGATTATTATCATCATCACCAGCAACCTCTCTCCCTCTCTCTCTCTCTCTTTTTTTTTTTTTTTTTTTTTCCTGCTTCAGCTTAGTAAAAAGTGAGTTTGGTGTGTGTCGTTCGCGTGGCTGTCATTAAGGCCGTTTGTTATTGTGTGAGGGCTGAATCAGTTAGCTCTTTGTGCTCTCAGCTGTATGGTAATGTAGACAGCACCTGCTCCCTGCACAATGCGAGGGAGAGAAAGAGCTCCCCTCGGCGCACGCTACTGCCTCTACAACAATGTCCGCACATTTTTTAAAGAAATCCCTTCCAGCACTTCCCCCCTCCGTAAAAAAAAAAAAAAAAAAAAAGACTTTACACACCAACCGTCACCTTATTATTTTTTTACATATCCATCAGACACTAGAACTTTTGTTTTGACCTTAAAAACATCGAAAAGGAGTTTACTGGGGCGGTGAAAGAGGAGCAGAGATGATTACCCTTTGAGCAGCTTCTTAATGACGGATGGAAGCGGGGGATAAAAGTTTGAGGGCGACTCTGGCATGTCACTCGAAGCGGGGTTTTCCACTTTGTTGGGGCCTTCTGTTAAACACCTTCGGTAGGCGCAGGCGGATTCATTAGGATGCAAGGTGTAACTGTCTCTGTAAATGTCATTTTAATTGTAACAGATCATTTCAGCACAGATTAAGCTTGTGTGCGAAAGGAGAGGATTTGGCTACAATAACCTCACTGTAGGTATGCCGTGCTAAAAGCCTTATTATGGCGACTTTATTGGGCTGAAACGTGCATTTGCATGGCAAAATGTGACTTTCATTGAAGCAGATGTCTTGATCACAAATTATCTTACAATGCGCTAGGAAAAAAAAAAATCTTAAAGACTTCTTAAAGTAAAAGCACTGGGTAATACCAATTAAAAGAAAATCACTAATGAGTTCATTCAGCCCAGCTCTTCTTGACTGCTCCAGGACTGCGGCTGCCCACGTTCATCTGCGGGGCGTTTGCGACACCCACCCCAAACCTAGGCAGGTACTTTATCAAGCAGCCAGCCCCTCTACCTCCCTTAAACCCAGTCGGGGCCCAAGGAGCCCTCTGCACGCAGGTAGACGAGGAGAAGGCTCTTCCCCCTCCCCTCCCCGCCCCCGACCCTCCAGAGAAAGCTGAAATGTGCAGGAATGTTTGCTTTTCCCCCGCGCCCGCGGCCGGGCAGCGCCGTGCCGAGGCTCTGGGCAGGCAGAGGGGAGGATGCTCTCGTCCGGGGACCGGGGGCGAAACGGGGAAAGCGGCCCCCGAAGCGGGCAGGGGGCAGCGGGCAGCGGGCGGGCGCCTGGGCGCCGCGCACCCGGCAGCCCCGGCGGCACGAACCGTAAATTACTTTTGCCACCTAGCGTCAACATCTTTTCGAGTGGCTTCGCCGCTGCTTCGCGAACTTGCCTGCAGGGTTATCCCCAGGAAAGGGAGAGAGTGGGGAGGGGAAAAAAAAAAATGGAAAGAAAAAAGAAAAAAAAAAAAGCAGATCCCCCCCCCTAAGCAAGTGGACTGGGGGGGGGAACATCTCTTGAAATTTGGAGGTGACACGTCGGTGAGACGTGGTGTACCACCAAGGATCTTTTAATCAACGAGAGGTAGAAAGTTGGTCCAGTAGCATCCCCTTGCTTAAAAAAGTGGAAATAAAAAGTTACACGCGCGAGGGCTTTAACCTAGCGGGAAAAAAAAAAAAAAGCCCCGAAAAAAAAAAAAAAACTTGCCCCCAAATCCTTAACAACCCCCCTTCGGTACCGGGTATTTGTTAAATTGACGTGGCACAGATTTCTCGATTACCGCTGCTGAGCGTGACTGAAAGGCGCCGTGAGAGCCGGCAGGATCCTGCCCACGGCGCTCATTCTTCTCCGGCTTAATTTATGCCACGCGATTCTGTATTGGGGAAATCAAGCAGAAAGCTCCTTTTTCTGCTTTTTTCCCCCCTCTCCCTCTCTCTTTCAGATGCCGGGCTAACGGGGAGACTGTTTAACTTAAGTGTTTCTATAGGAGGCTGTTGTAGTTTAACTCCTGCCCACCAGTAGCTGAGGCGAACAAAGGAGGGACTCGAGGTCTAACTATTCATCCATTCTCTGCACTTTAATTTTCATTGATTTTGAAGACAAGGGGAGCCCTTAGGGATTCTCGCTGAAGGGGGATGACACGCCTTTAGACGCGATCAGCCCCCTAGCCAGCCATCTGCTCCTAACCAAATGGCGCTTTTTCGCTCCCAACCGCGTGTCTCCGCACCGCGCTCCCCCCGCGATGCTGCCCGCCACCGCCGGCTCGGCCCGGCCCGGCCCGGCTCGGTTTGGCCCGGCTTAGCCCGGCTCTGCCCTCGGGGAGCGGCTCCCAGCCCGGGGGTCCCGCCGCCGGCCCCCGCTCGATGCCCCCGCTCCCCGGCGAGGGTTTGCAAGCCGAGAGCATCCCACCGGCCGCTATTTCCAAACAAGCCAGATTATGGGAAAAGTCACTTCCAAAAGTGGGGGGGGGGTTGGGGGGGGGGGGGGGGGGGGGGGGGGCTGCTAATGAGGGCGAGGCGCTGAATTCACCGCCGTGCGAGCTTCCCTCGCCCGGGCCGGGGGGCCGCGGGCATATGGCGAACGGTGCGCCGCCGTACGTGTGGAGCTATGTGTAGCCGAGTGTGCATAATATTTTAATTAGCCCCCTAGCCCCTCCGGAGGCATGCGGGAGCCCCTCCGCCGCAGCCCCCCGTCAGGTGTCCCCGGGGCCGGCCGGGGAACCGGGAGCCGCGTCCCCGGCGGCCGGGGCTCGGCGCGGTGCCCGCCGTGCTGCCCATGCCCCCCCCCCCACCCCCCCCGGGGCGCTGAGTCCCTCGCCCCCGGGCCCCGACCCCCGCCCGCGGTCCCCCGGGGGCGCCGGGCCGCGCTTGCCGTGTGCGGGGAGGGGGATTACCAAGTTGCGCATGTAGGTTAGCCGAAAGTTGCAAAGGCATGTGCTGATTAGAATAAGAAAGGGCAGTCGCGTGGCTCAGCTGGCACACAGAGAGGCCAGATGATAGATAAGCAGCTCCGGGCCTTCCCTCCCTCCCTCCCCCCCCCCCCCAGCCCCCTTTTTCAAATCGCAAATCATCTGCTCCAGCCCTATCCTAGCCCCTCATTTTCATGACAATAGCTGTGTGTTTACCTGTGATCCTAGGACCGGCGGGGCATTCCTTTGTCTCCCGATGAGATTACCGCAGCCAGCTGCTCTCCAACCCTTCCCCGGGCAAATCCCAAAGTGGCCCCTATATGTGTTTTTCTGATGGCACACGAGGAGAAAGCGAGCCCCCCCGGCCCCCCCCCCCGCCGCCGCCCCCGCTCCCCTGCGCTACTTGTTTGTTTGGGTTTTCTCCCTGGCTCGTTTCCGACGCGATTTTGCTTGTGGGAAACTGCGAGGGATAAAATTGGCCACTCGTGTGTGTGCGAGCACGCTCCCAAAACGGGAAGGGTTGCGGTGGGCTGCACATCCCTGCTGCGGGCTGGCCGTGGGGGAGCCTCCCCCCTTCCTTGCTCCCTGCCATCCTCCGGGCCTTGGGCTCACCCCAGCCGGGGAAGACACCTTCCCCTGGGTGTCCCTAGGCTGGATGAAGGCCTGCTCACTCCCTCGACCTCCAATCTGTTGAAACGGATGAACCTTCCACCCTGTTTCTTCACCTCGGCAGCTGAAGAGGTGTGGTACTTAAGTTACCGCTCCTTCCGTGCCCTGCTTGGGTACGGCTCAGCCCTACAGCTACAGAAGCGGCCTCGCCTGCCCCTTTTAACCCCAGGCTTGCGACCTTAACCATACTAGAAACCACGATTCCTGTGCTGACCACCAACCAACCCAAAACACCCTACAACCCCAAGCACACCACCGGCCCTGTCAGGCAAGGCCAGTGTAGGCCCCTGCGGAGCCGTGGCCCGGGTTGCCTTAGTGGCAGTGTCCTTGTGCAGGGGGGACAGGCCGTGAGCTGGCTCAAATCATGCACACAGGGGAAAAAAAAGTGTTATAGCACTTCTCAGAAAAACATGTTGCACTCTGGCAATGAGATTTCGCGGGATGGCTGGAAATATTCCCCTCTGCTACCGACCTCTTACCGCGTTCACCATTTCTCACGGGGAACCCCCCTCTTCCTTTTCGCCTGGCTTTATTTATCATCATCTTAAGCCAGAACTCCAAAGAGTAACTGCAAACTGCTACTCCAAAGAGCTCCTTCCCTGTGACAGTCAGCACAGCGTGCCGCTATACTGTACCGCGTTTCATGCATGAAGGGGTTTTCTGTTCCCCTGTGGCCCGCAACCCCCATCGCACGGTGTGCACATCTTGTGTATTGTGTGCTGGCTGCAGCGCAAAACCTGCTGCTAATAAACTTTGGGAGGTGGCAGCAGTCTGATCGTATGTTTTCAGGGCTTTCCGAGCCACTTCCAATTGGCGTTGTTTCCATTTCTTACCGCATCTCTCCGCATCTTCGTATGTGCAGGGAGGGGGCAGAAACTGCTCCACAGAAGGTGATTACGAGGCAGAGGATGGGTATGGATGGGGCGGGCCCGTGCTTTTGGAAATGTTCTCCCCTTTTCTGAGAGCATCTGCCCGGAGACGAACAGATGTGGGCACCTGCGGTGACAGGCCACATATGCTCCGTCCTATTCACAGGCATTCAGACACGGCCACAATGGCGAGGCTTTGTGCGCGCGGAGTCACCAAATATATTAATCTGTGCTCCCCAGAGCACCGCTCTGTTTAATTTTTCACCGGCAGTAACATCTGATCTCAGCCCTCCATCGGCTCCCCGGCCCCCTCCTTCCCCCCTGAAAACATGTGGAGTTATCCAGGCCCCCACCTGTTGCCTGCAGGGCGGAGGTGGGCCTGCCGCAGGGCTCCCCGCTCACCACAAAGCCAAGGAGACCCAATCTGGCCCCCCAGTTTTGCCCTCGACCCCCCCCAGTTTTGCCCTCCAGGTCCCAGGGGCCGCTTTGTTGATCAAACCCCGCTGTTTTTCCCCCAGCACGGCGGTCAATAGGCTGCGCAGCCAAAAGGTGACATAAATCTTGGATGTGAAGCTTGGGGTTCTGTGTTGGTTTTTTTGTTGTTGTATTTTTTTTAAAACTGCTTCAGTGGGTGTTTTGTTGTTTTTTATTTTTCAAACTACTTCAGTGGGTATTTTGTTGACTTTTTTTATGTATTTTTTTAAACTGCTCCACTGTGCGTGCCTCTTTCATCTCCCCCTCCCTCGTTCTGCCCGGGGTTGTTCTGGGCCACACCGAGCCCTTCAGCCCCACGGTGCCCGCACAGTGCCGGGGGACACCATGCCGCGGACGACCCCGCTCCCCCACACCACCACCACCGGCCGCCATTGCGCTGCCCGCGGCCCCTCCGCAGCCGCCCCGCGGCTCCCCCACAGCCCCTCAGCAGGGCCCGGCCCGACCACTGCGCGCATGCGCAGCCCCGCCCGCGGGGAAGCGGAAGCGCAGGCTCGGGTCAGTGCCGGGGGTGCCGTCAGCGGCCGTTTAACGGCCGAGGCGGGTGGGCGGGGGGGTGCGAGCGGGGCTCCGCTCGCAGCATGGCCCCGGGGGGGGGCTCGGCCCCTTGAGGCCGGGCCGCGGCGGCGAAGGGAGCGGGGGGACTTTGCCCCTTGTTCCTCCCCGGCCGGAGGGCACTCTGCGAGGGCGGTTGGGGGTGCCGGCAGCGGTGCTGCGCCTCGCTGGGGGGACAATAAAATCCCTGTCGTGGTGGGGGGGGGTGCTGGCGGGGTGAACTCAACGGGCGTTCGGCTCGCCGGCAGTAGCAGGGGTCTCCCGTGAATCCCGGTGCTTGTGTAAACATCGGAAGGAAGGAAGACACCGCTGATTACTCGGGTGGTGGAGGGTTTTCTTCTTCTTCCTGCAGATTTTATTTTCTGAGAATAAAGAACATTTTTTAGCCTTGCAGCTGAGATCCCGTGTAAACCTGAGATCTCAGTTTCACAAAAAAATAAACATCCGGCTTTAAAACGTTCATCTGTTGCACAAAACATGCAAGTTTGCAACTCTTATGAAACTGAAAGTTCCAACATCCAGTGCTTTAATCCTTCTTCCACCATTATTGACGTTCTTCTCAAGGCAGTAGATCTTATCTTTTTTTTCTGATATTGTGGTGAAATCCACTACAGTATCAGAATATATATAGAGAGAGTTTCCCTTAACATGGAGGCTCCTGGATGAAAGAAAGAAAGAAAAACAGGATGAGTGAAAGAATATAAAATCTTTTTATTAATATTATTACGTTTTCAGCAGATGTTTGTGATAATGTTAAAATGGTAATAGCGCCCAAGATTCTTGCTTATGTGCTTGGCTGTTAACTTTCTGTTGATTAGGCCAAGCTGTTACTGGTCATGGAGATTTTTCTGATAATGTCAGTGTCACAGGCTTGCGTAAACTGTTAGGCAAGAGGAATGCTTCAGATACAAGAGTTTGAAGGTTAAAGGAAATAGCTCTTTCAATTTAATATAACATGGTACAGCCAGTAAGTTGTTTTACCACACTTCCTGCTCTAGGTGTGCAGCCACCAAGGCCGGAATCTGTACTGAATTATAAGTAACGCTTGAGCACAGCACGTTTCTGCAGCAGTAAGACCTGCAATGGCATACTGCATCTGGGTACTGAACATTTAGTCTGACTGCTCAAGTTAGAGCCTGAAAGGTGAAGATCTTCACGCTTGCTGCTAGATCTCCAAGGAAAGTGATAGATAATCTGCCAGTGCTCAAACTGTTTGCAATCAGAGGTGGAGCTGTCCTGGAAAAGCAAATGGCTGGGGTGTTAAAGGCACCCAGGTATCACTGGAAGTAGCGCTGCTGAGAAAGCGACGCCCTACCTTGCGTACCCATGCCTTATGTTGTATGTAAATTCGTGTATTTCATATTGCATTAAAGAGGATGGTATTCAGAAACTGTATCTGAAGGGTATTAAGTATTTCAAACTCCAAGGAAGAAGAACTGAAATACCTTTAAAAGTTGTCAATTCACAGTACTTTTTTGAATTCAGTTTGTTTTGTATATATCAGAAGCATGTTTATTGTAATGTAACACTCCTGAGACAGTCTGTAATTGAAATGTCAGAAACCAACAGTGAGAAACAACAACAAAAAAGTACCTAATTAATTAAAGCATATTGAATGTCTTCACTGTGCAACTGAGAAAGGATTTTACTTTCAAATAAAATCAAAATAAAAGCAAAACATATTTTCTGTGAATAAAGAACAAAACAAAACTTGATGAGAAGGTCAGCGTTGTCACTTCCAGTTTTCATTGGAAGGTCCTTTAAAATGGTGGTGTGGTAAAGGAAATCACTGTTGTAGTAGAGGAAAGAGCACATCTAATGTCAAAGTTTTGCCAAACTAATTTGCATTGAGATTTCTAGAAATAAAAACAGAAGTCATCTGTGGTTTTAATTTTATCCCACGACTCTCTTTTTATGGAACACATATATTGGTTCATTCAGGATGCTAAATAAAGTTCTGCCACAGAATTTGGAGACTATGCTTCAATCTCTTGGTGTTTTGTAAACAAAAAATGCGACGTTCAATTTTTAATTATGTATTTTCTACTTAAGATTTGCACGTGTGTCTTTTAAAATAGATTTGTTCAAAATTGCTGTGCATGTTAGAAATCCCGTTTAATAAAATAACTTCACTATTCATGATAGTCAAATTTGTAGATTCACCAAGTATAGGTAAGCCTGTAATTCTTTAAACATGCCGTGAAACTTAACTATGTTTTCAAATGCCAGCATGGTAAAATGGATTCAGTTTCTGATTCAAAGCAAACTGACAGTGCCAATAATGTTGGGGAAGTCAGTATTGCATGCAGCTGGCACCACACTGATGGAGTGCTGCCTGTAAACTGTGACGGTAGCTGAGCAATTTGAACACTCAAGGTACAGGACCAGTTTCCAAAGTTACTTAGTATTTTTTTCATCTAAATACAAGATGTCACATACTTTTAGTGTGAAAAGTAAGCCATTAAGTCCTGTGTTGCACATTGTCAGCTGAGATGATATAAAGCTTTAAATTACATCTGTATCTGTTTTTCTAGCAATGTATACATTTTAACACTTCATCTGAAATGTTTAAAGTCATGCAGATGAAAACATTTTGATTATTACTGTTTTCACTGATACAAAAAACGGAGATGGAAGGCAAAGCAAATAGGCTTTATGTCCAGTTTGTTGCTGGGATGAAAACTGGGTCAGATAGTTTAAAGGCCAGGATTAATAAAAGAAAAAAAAAAAAGCTATTAGCAAAAGCAGAGAAATACCTGCTCAGTTTCTAAATGTTCTTTTTTGTTTGTTTGTTTAACAAACTAGCATTTTATTATATTTCTTAGTGCTGCATTTTGGAATTCTGTTTTTATTTTTCTTCTTTCAGGCTGCTTTGAGTTTCAGAGATCAACCATGGGCATTAAAGGCTTGCAGGGATTTGTGACAAGAGTTTGCCCTGACGCCTGCAGAACGGTAGATCTGAAAGAGGTGGCGGAAAAGCATCGCATCGATCATCCAGATATCCCGCCTGTTATCGTAGTAGATGCCATGAGTTGTGTTAGGCACTGGTACACGCCGGAATCCTGGGTGTGCGGTGGCCAGTGGCGGGAGTACCTTGCCAATTTAGAGGCTTTTATTAAAGCTTTTACAGCAGCTGGTATCACGCTGGTGTTTTACTTTGATGGAGTGGTAGAAGAGAAGAAGAGAGACGAGTGGATCAAACGGAGGTGGCAGAATTACAAGGAAATAGCTGCACTGTTTCAGTTTGTCAAGACTCACAGGAAACAACCGGGGAGAGGAATGTTCGTTCTTCCCTCAGCGTTGCCTACTTTTACACGGTATGCCCTGAAGTCACTCGGTCAAAAAACAGTGTGCACGTTGCAGGAGGCAGACTTTGAGGTGGCTGCGTATGGTTTGCAACATAACTGCATAGGAATTCTTGGGCAAGACAGTGACTACCTCATCTATAATACGTCTCCCTATTTTTCCATTGAGAAGCTCTGCTTGGACAAACTGGTCACTGTTATGTACTGCAGAGAAGCTCTTTGCCGTGCGTTGGGTCTTAGTATGACACACCTCCCTCTCTTTGCTTGCTTGCTTGGCAATGATGTTGTTCCAGAAAGCTTGTTGGAGGGCTTTTGGAGTAAATGTTTAGCCACCTGTCCACCCAAGAATAAGAGCTACAACAGAAGAACAAACGTAATTCTGGCTGTAGCAAACTACATCTCGAGAATCCCGTGCTCGTACAGCAGCCTGAAACACCTGGAAGCGATGCTGCCTTTGGGATCAGACAAGACATTACTTCTCAAAGGAATGGAGTCCTATCTTTTGCCTGGGCAGCAGTCTCCATGGATTCCTCCCAGTGCAGGACATCTCAAAACGTTCTCAGATGTAGGAGAAACAGCCATGTGTCAAGATAAGGAAATCTTTCAGGTACCTTGTCTTCTAAAGCTCAGTGGTCTGTTTATTGTCATGACTACGTAGTGAAAGTTGGTAATGAGTTCATTAAATTTGCTTGAACAAAATATTTTGTTTGTTAAGATCAGCTATGATTAGGAGTATTATATACATCATGCTAAGGGCAGATGCGGCACATCTTAATTAACAGCGGTTCCTCTCTTTTTGAAGTGTCAGGTCAAATAACAGGGAGCAGCACGTGTCTGGGCTGGTAGCTGGGCACAGGGATGTGCTTTCCTTGTATTGCACGATGGAATAACTTGCTTTTTGCTTTGAGAGCCCATAAGTCAGATGCAGCTGGTTAGTGGTCTGCTGGGCTGTGCCTGGCACATGCAGTCAAGGTACCAAAGGGGAGCTGTGCTAAGAACACAGGAGTTAAAATTGCTGTTGTGGAGGAGACAGGAAAGCTTCCAATAAATCTATATTTCAAGCTTTTAGTACCACATTAATTATCATTCAGATGCACTGCCCTTAAATGAACCAAAAGCAGTGGCCTGTTGATCCTCACAGGGCAGGGCTGCACTAAGAGGTTTAACGTATGGCTTCCTACGGAGGCAGAGATGCACTGGCAATGGGGTGAGAAGCCGTACAGTCAGATTGGCTCGCTCTAGCAGGTTGGATGTGTTAGCTCAGGTAGCCTGCCTGGCTAATAGAAAACTCCTCTGCCAAGACATGGGCTAATCTTTATACCAATTGAGCTGCCTTGCATCGGAGTTCATACAACAGCAGTAAGCCTAGAGCACAACTCTGCAAATTCATAGCAGTTCAGAGAATATATTGAGGTTTAATTGAAAAAAAAGAAAAGGCTACAGGAGGTAGTGGCTTTTGTACCCTGTATTAGTCATCTACTAATTCCCTATTTTTTCTGTCTCTTAATTATCTTGCATCTTTGCTTTAAGACTATTTTTGTTTCCTCATTATATTACTCTAATTATGTAATTTACATTTTCCTTTTCAAAAAGACTCTGAAACATTTAAAAGCTAAATTAAAACCTATGCAATGATCATTTCAGCTAAACTGCAGACGTCTTTGGATTTGATGTTAACCACATGTAGATACAATACATGTAATTTTTGACTGTAGTAGTAAATACAGGACATCATTAGAAAAACAATAACACTACATCCTAATGAAGTGTTGAAAAATACTGTTTATGCTTGAGGTGCAAGGAAAAAATAGGCAGAATGTAATTATCTAGGTGGGATTACAGCCAGGGCAATAGTATTAATATCCTTACTCCTTAAGAGAATGTACCATGTGGTCTTTATGACAAGTGGTCATTATTTCTTGGTTTAATCTTTCATTTATAGTGTTGCAGTTATCTAGCATCATGCTGAGCTACTGCTGTACGGAAATAATAACGTTTAGAAGCTCCATTGAAGAATGTCTCACTCTTGCTTCATAAATCCCACGTTAAGCTCATACCTGAGCCAAGGAAATTACAGTCAAAGTTGAAGACGTTGTCTTCTGCTTTTCTGTTACAGGTGTTTAAATATTTATATATGTTGTGTGCGTGCTTTGTTTCATATTTTGAAATCCACAATGTAATTCTACTTGCCTTACACGTTATCTAAAACGCGCACAAATGGCATACACAGCTCAGTTCCAACCTCAGGGACATAGCCTCATGTTCCTGGTTCCCTCAGGGAAGAAGAACATACCCTTCTAGCTGTCTGCATGTGTAAATTAGAAGTATTTTTCAAGTTACAGCATTGAAAACAACTTTACTATTGAAATCAGCTTTTTTTTTTCCAGTACATTAGGATGTGTATGCTATTTGCAAATGATAAGAAACTAGCATTTTCAAATGATCTCGTAGTTGTGAAAGTTTGTCTGAAATAGTTCCGTGGTGCTTTATTCAAATCATGCTCAGAAAACTCTTTGGTTTTGTTTTATACAAGAGTGGATTTGGGAGATTACATTCTTTCAGTACATCAGGAATCCTGAAGAATTTCTTCCCGGGCAACCAGTAATTTATTGCTGTAAGAAAATCTCTGTTGACTGGCCATTTATATAGAAGCCTGTCATTCATTGTATGCTCATGTGAGCTGTTATTTGGGAAGTGTGACCTTTCCATAGAATTAGTTTTGATCAGTAATGGCCAGTGTTTGACTGCAGCTTTGAACTCCTGAGTCCCTAGGCTTGTAGGTACCAGGATCCTGCAGAGATGATGAGTTTCTCTGGCCAGTGGTCTGGTAATTCCCTGCGAAAAAGACTGAGGTAGCTGTGTAGATGGCACAACCCAAATAATACGGGTAGCGCGACACATGCAGAGAATGCCAAGCAGAGAAACTTCTGTGCCTGTGCACCATAAAGCATGGGTCCAGGAGAATTAGACCCCTGTAGTTTGGGTTTGAGGTTTGGAAGTAGAAAGTATGGCTGGCTCTGCACTTGGCCAATCCAGATTAGTTAAGAGTAGGGTACCTGAGAGCAGCTTTGTTTGTAAGATGGTCCAGACCAGCTGTCCCCGTAGGTACCCTGGCTGCCTGTAGGCATTTGATGTGCCTGCATCTGGTGGGTGGCCAGCCTGCAGCCTGATGCTGTGATTCTGCTTTTCAGCAAGGCTGGAGACCTTGTTTCCTCACTGGAGTAGACTGTATTTCTTTCCTTGAGGGAAAAAGCTATCACAAAGTAAAAGTGTGGTGAAGTTTCAGTATTCTAATTTCACCACTATGTAAAGTACACAAATCCAACTACTCTCAGGAAAGGAAAGGGACTGTCTTGTATAGCTTGTCTTACAATGAAATGAAAAGTTTGGGTTTTGTCATGCCTTCACTCAAGTGTCGTACTTTTTTTTTTTTTTTGAAGTGTATATACACTTTTTAGAAAGGGAAGAACTCTTGAAGAAGAGTGGCTAATGGAGGACAGCTCATTTTTTTATGTCTGAATTCAGAACTCATTCTAAGCACGATTACTCTCTAAAAAGGTGTTGTGAAAAAAAAAACTCAAGATTTATGAATTCAAGGAGCGATTAAGAGAAAGGCAATGATGGGTTTCCTGGGAATTCCTATTTATAAAAAGATAGGTGTCTGAAAACAGTATAGTTCTGTTTTTTTGAAAAAGTGCTTGTTCCTTTCCTGACCACTCTGTCCACTTGTACTGATTCCTCTAACAATGGATATGTTTTGTTACTTTTTGATCATTCTTAATTTTGGAGATAACGCCTTCTTCTTTCTTTGAACAGTTAGCTAAGGAACAACACATCCAATCTGAAAATTACGTAATCTTCAATATCCTGAGTAGTGGAGTGATTGAGTGCAGCAACTCTTTGGAAGATGATCGCGATACAGAGATTCCTGGACAGGCACTCATCTTTCGCCCTGCTCGTCAGCATGTTTATTCTGTCTTGTTGGAATCTGGAAAAGGTACGGGTTAGCCTACTTACACCATTATTCAAGTGTACTTTAAATTCTGAAATATGAAATCTTGAACTTGTTGTTTCAGTGGCTACTTCTGCATGGCATTTAGGATAAAAACTGTGGGCAACTAAGATGTAGTTTGTAAGGAATCAAAAGAAAACTTGACAATGAAATTGTAGTTTTTCTACATGCTGTTAATTTTCAGTACTTTTCAAGAGATTTAAAAAAACGTATTTTTTTGTTGATAAATGGGAAGTTGTAAAAGTTGTTAATCATCAAAAGATTGAGCAAAACTAAGACATTTAGAATATTTTAAGAGTTTGAGAGGATATAAAGCCTTGTTTTGTTTTACTAAGTATCTCCTGATGAATTAATGTCGGCTGTAATACACTTCTACAAAATAGTTACCGTTTTGCCTTCTGTTGATTTTAAGTCTGTGATTTTAAGAACATCTGATAGGCAAACACAGTTATTGCAGTAATACACAAGCAGTCATGCCAGTGATTATTAATTCTTTCATCAAGGTGGAAGAAAGTAAGATTTCTTTATCCAGTTGTATAAACAGATACTGCAGTAGGTATCTGTGCTTCTCTTCTACTTTAAGACACAAAATTTTTATGTGCATCCTTGTACAAATTTTGCGCTATTGAGACTGTCATTACTTAAATGTTATCTTTAGCTGTGGTGGCTTTTATTTCATGCTCCCAGTGGCTTTTAGGCAGTGACTTGAAAAAATGCATTTTTATTCTTTTTAATATGCTGTTTTCTCTTCGTTAATCACTTTACATTTGTATTGATGAAAGTGCCCCACAATCAACTTAATATTTAAACTATGTGCTTAGAAAGGCCATATAAATGAGGTACCTGACTTCCTTCACCAACTAGAAATTGAAGTCATACCATAATAGGAAAAAAATAAGAAAAACTGATTCAGAGTTTACATAGTCCTTTAGAGAGAATAACAAAAAGCTCAGCAGTAGTCATGCACATCTGTCATCTTTCATTTTTCAGCCTATTGCCTCTAAAATTTGTAGACAATTATAACTTCATTGGGTTTTGTTTGTTCCTCTGCGCAGCAGGATATTCATTGATGTTTTCAGAAACACCCAGTACCAAAACTTCTAATTAACAATTGTTGCTGCAGGATGGCAGGGTAGTAGGCAGATTTGCATTTGTGTTAGTGTTTGTAGTGGTCAGATGAAGAAGATTAGAATTGAAATACAGAAACATTAATTTAGAATTGTAATGAAAATGAAATTTGGACTTGAAAGAGGTCTTCTTTTAAGAAAGTGATTTTAGAATAGAACCATGGATAACATGTTTTACTTGCTGTCAGTTCATGCTTCAAATTCCAGAAACAGTTTTGTAAAGTAAATCATGCTGAACACCCCCAATCCTTAACCTTTCCAAAAAGGTAGGTAGAGCTTGTCTGCATGGCTACTGTAATAAATCTGCATTTTTATTGCTTGTATCTACCTCTTTCTGCTTTAACTGTGTCACTTCCTAGTCGTTCATGGGTTGGTTAGTTGGTATTTACTCCAGTGTATAGTTGCTTTCAGGTCAAGAGTGTAGACCATTAATCAGATTCTGTATGGAAATTTGTAAGTGAATGTCAGCATTATTTTTTAATGAATTTCCTTGTAGAGCTACAAGGCAATAGTGTTCTCTACAAAGTAAGTAGAATCCTTTACGAGTTTCACTCGGATAAAGTCTGACTTTTTTGTAGTTCAGTGAGGGGTAGGAAGGGGAGATGTAAACAGCACTGTATGTAGATTGTCATATAATGTAGAATTACTTTAGATTAGCATTAAAAAGAAGAGCTTACTGGAAGGAGGCAACCAATTAAATTAGGCTGGAGCCTGCTGCTGTAGAGAAACAATTGCCAGTGTAGCTCTTGTAAAATCAAGTCAGCTAACTACACAATGTTCCAGTTTGCAGCGGAGACGTATGTATACCCGCTTTTATTCCTTAAGATCCCTCAATTATAAGATTCCTGGTTTGGATACTGACCTCTTTGCAGTTTGCAAATCTTCTTATTTAGTGTTAAATAAGGATAACAAAACAGCCAACACTTTGTAAAAGCAGCAATTGCTGTTTTAGTTAAGAACATGTTAAAAATAATGTAAACTGCTCAATCAACCCTGAAACAAGAACCTCTTACGTTTTGTTTATTTAGGTTAAGATTTTTAGATGCCTAAGATACCCAAGAATCAATAGGAGCTGGATGTCATCATATCCTTTGAAATCACCTGCATAGACCATGCCACTTTGCCAGCATTTATTTTGCTGCCACTGCCAGTGTAATTTTCTTGCACAGCCATTCCTTTCAGTCCCTGTGCAACCTCTCAGTTGTGCCGGTGCAGCTCTTTGTGCAGCTACATGGTGGCAAACTGAAAATAGCTCATTTTTCTCTTCCCTGACTTTCTTGCAGTCAGGTAACTAACCTGGTTCTGTTTCCCTATCTGACTCTGTGTAGTCACAAACAGTTGTGGTAAAACAACCTGAGGGAATAGCAGGGAGTGGGAATGAGCAAATCAATGGTCACCTGAAAAAGTTAACAAGACTGCTGAAAGAACTGCTCTTGAAGCTTTCACTTCGGCTGTAGTTTGATGTATGGTAAGCATGTGCATACATTTATTTACCAAAGTATTACTAGAATAAGAGCCTTATTTTCACCCCACCAAAAAAAAAAAAAGGAAAAAAAAAAAAAGGAAGGGGGATGATCTTGATCATACAACACTTGTTGCTTGTGTTTATTAAAAATATAATTAATATTACCAGAGCTTCTTCTGAGCACTAGGTGGAATATTGCTTTATAGTGATACATAAGTTGTCAACTTTCAACATTGTTCCTAGAACAACTGTACTGTTAGAAAAAATCGAGGAGGAGGGAAAAATAACAGTAAATAGTGCAGGCTGATATACAAGCCAAGCTCTTTCTTTTGTACACAAAGAGTTCAGAACAAAGCCGACAGGTTTTGGCACTAGCTCAGTCCATGGAAATACCTGCACCAGTTGCAAGGTTATGTAATGCAGCCTAAACACGTGGCCAGCTCCTGGAAGTCCTGGCATCACTCCCAGTTCTAAGATTAGCAGCCCAGGCTGACCATGCCTTTGACACTGTCAAAAACAGGCCATTAGTAGAATTTTTGCCAGTTATCACAAGTGACTGCTCAGTAGGGTTGGCGTTGGTGCAGGTGTAGAGGAGCACACCGTTTCCAGCAGTCTCTTAGGTCAATGTTTTGCACGTAGCTGAAATTTTCCTTTAGCTACTAGGCAGTGCTTTCACAGGTTATACAGGGTCTATTTAAGCAAAGGAAATCATGTTTTTGAATTTCACTGGTGATAATCTATATGTGTATTGTGGGGGAAAAAATGTTTCAAAAATTAGACTACTTTTTTACCCAGAGATAATTCCATGCCAGAAGACTTGGCATTTAGTAATCGCCTTTCAATGCAGTTCTTGCTAGGTTCATGTGCTGTGAATTTGCAGGACCTTCTGCAATATATTGTGTTGTCAAGTATGTCCCCTCTTGTTTGTTGTTCTACCCAAATACCATGTACTTTTTTTTTTTACTCAACTTTGTGTCTTCCGTAGCTATTGGTTTATTGCTTGGCCATCCAGTGCATTCAGATAGAACAGGTAACTTGACTTTCCTGCCTTTCTTTCAGTTGGTGCCCTAATAGGATCTGTCAGCCGAGTCACCAGTTTCATGCAATGTTTTGCTGTTTCATACAGTTGAAATCTTTTGTGCTGTTTCAGATTTAGTTGAAAAAGATCAGTGGGTCCATCAATTAGTTAAAAGACAGACATCCTAATTATATAAGCCTTGCTTCCTTAAGAAACCAGGCTAAAATTTAGGAGGTCGAATGGATTGGATAAAGCAGAGTCATTTACGTAATGGCTTCAAACAGTGCTAAAACATGAAAATGCTTTCTGAAAGTGACTTTGGGATATTAAATTGGAAGGTTTTCTTAATGGAAAAACATTATCATAGGCAATGATTTATAATCAAGATTTGAGACTCTTCAGCTATTGGAATGTGCAGTTGAATGTGTAGGTTTTTTTCCCCCAGCCTAGGCATTTTTCATTTTATTCTTCACATCAACAGTTTTCAAACAACAAAGCATGGTAAGCACAGGTGTAGTGCTGTCCCTTGCAGTCCAGTTGCTGACTCTTCAGTCCTTCACCTTCATTGGGAGTTTGTGCTACAGGTCCATGCTTAAGGAAGGTAGAAGAAGCAGGGCAGTAAAACAGATTTTGTCAAGTTCTTTTCCCCTCCTCTTATCCCTGAGTCTAGCACCCCATCTGAGGTTATTCTTCCCCTGCACCATGACATGCTATTGCTCATTCATGCCAGCAGTCATTTTCTGCACTGAACTATGGACAAGGTCAGGAAACTAATGTGACCAAAGTTTTTGAGATGGGGGAGACAAGAGGAGGAGAGTGTTGGAGAGTTGGTTGTTGTTTGTGTGTCTTTGATGTTTTATGCTAGGTAAAGATTTTTGGGGGGTTCACATTGCGGCATTAGAAATCTATGTGAATTAAAATGCACAGTGATGGGAATTAATGACAAAAGGCAGGGATTTGTTGTTAGTACCACTGAAACCCCCTGTATCTCAAAAACACTGAGTGAGAGCTGGAAGGATTTATAGATGCAATTCTGTGAATCTGGAAACTGACCTTGGTTAGCTTTGTACAACAGAAATCAGAACTGGTAACTGACTGTTCTGTCTTCCTCTCCCCAACACCCTTACGGCAGACATGTTCTGAGCGATGCAGAGAAGTAAGGTACCAGATTCCCTTTGATTTTAATGTGAGCTCAGCTTTAAAGCCAGTATGGGGTGGGGAGCATGTGGCTCAAATAGTGAAACTTTTAAGTTAAAAGACGCCTTAATCTTTACATGGAGCAGGGGTGAGGTTGGGGTTTGGAGGGCTAGGAAGCCACTTGAGCTATTAGGCATAAACAATCCCTTTATACCGGATAAAAGATCTGGAACAATAGTCTCTAAAAGCTCTGCATCTGACTGGGGTAACTCCATTGCTGTCAGCTTTCAAATAGATAGCCATCAAGGCTTCCTGTAAAGATTTTTTTGTAAATCCTGATATAGGAATTATCAGGGCAAACTGGCAGGAGGACCATATTAAGGATTGTCTGCGTTTGTGGCCCCGAGAGGCTGAGGTAGTTCATGCAGGTCCCTAAACTACACCAGATGCCTCCACCCTGCCTGAACTGCCTTGGAATGGGAGGGCCTAAAGTTGGCTGAAAGATGTTTTCGAATGCTTTCCACAGACTTTTGTACTTACATTTTTGGCTGCGGTTCCCAACTCCAAACTCATGTTTATGGTACATAATTGAAACTCTCTTCACTTTTTCTGATGATTTGTCATAAAGATACTAAAACTAATCTTTTGTGTTTTAATTTCAAAGAAGTAGAGCAAACAAGTCGTTGTGAAGTACTTCCTATTACTTAGAACCCTGACCACCACTGCTTCCAACTTTTATGCAAGTATCAATGCTTGCACTCGACTTACTCACCCAATTCTGTCTTTGTTTAGGTGGAGCCTGTCCTTCTGTGAAAGAGTGGTTTGTCTATTTCGGAAATCCTCTGCAGCAGCCAGAGGTGATACAACCTGTGCAGCCTCCTCTTCCAGGTAGAATAAAAATGTGTTTAAATCTGAAATAATGACATCACTAAAATCAGGTTGGAAAATATATCATCAGATGTTTGATATGGTATCCAAAATGATTGTGGAGAACAAGGAGCTAAATTAGAAATGCTGCATGCCTGTAATTGCTTTTAATTGCCCTATGTAATTATACTAGGATTCCGCTTTGAGCTACATTTTATTACTGTGTCTTGTTAAACCTGGTGCTAATTCAAACATCCATTCGAAAATGCAAACAATTCCTTAAAGGTTCTAAATGCTGCTCTGAGGCCAGTATAAGTGGTGTGTAGGGCCGTATTAAAATTCTCCTATTGAGCTGTTTGAGAGAATGTGTTAATGAGATTGGTGGAGAATTTAAAAAAGGGTCATTTTAGATCACTTGAGACAACCCAGAAGAGAGAATCCAGTTTCAAATTAAAAAAAAAAAAAAAAGTAGTTATCTGTTATCAGTTACTTGTTTTTGTGTAGTGTCTTTTACTGCCTTAAGCATCAAGTGTTTTGTGTGTTCATATTTTCTTTCCTTTGATAAAGTACAGATTCTTAAACACTCCTTGTGAAATCAGTATTATTAGGAATGTATTTATGAGGAAGTACGCTAGTTAAAAGATTGGGCTTGGTGTATGTCACTTATCTCGTTATCACTAAATGGTTTGATGCTGTCCAATTTAGCATAGGAAATAAATAGTAGTGTATTATTGTTGGTATTTCAGAAGGAAAATTGTTGTAATTGTTAATTTGACAATGCTATTGGACTTGTAACCCCTCTACCTTTATTCTCACAGCTGTATCTCTCTATCTCTCTCTATTCGACCATTAGCATGTGGATCAGAAGCTGGAAGTTTTTTAGTTTTTATATGAAATGTATTAGTTCCATTGATATATCAGTGATACCTTGTTGAGGAAAATGCCTTCACTTCTTTGTAATGAACATAAACATCAAGCTGGAGCATGCTCTTTTTTTTCTTTTTTTCCCTTTTTTTTTTTTTGGGGGGGGTGCTTTAGAAGCTACCTGTTTGTAATTTTCTGCGGTTACAGTAAATTGTCTCAAAGTATCCTAAGATGGTATGTTTATCTTCATGATTAAAAGTCGTAATATTTAATAAGAGTCTTCAAATTCAAGTATGAAGGAAGAACAGCTGATCTGAGATAGCAGCCTTTTCAAAATCCTTTTGAAAGGAACTGTTTGGAAAGAATTGAGTTATATAAACAAAGTACAAACAAACCTTCATTTGATATACAGTAGTTTCACTGTCCAGTAGCCCTGATATGCTATTAGAAGAGTGATTATCTAATTGACTTGATGATAGCATGAAATTGCTGTGAAATTTTCCAAATGGATATGAATATGCAGGGTAAAAGTTGATTTGTCTGTTCTGTAGAACTGTTTTATTTCAGCATGTAATGGTCTGGGAGCATGCGTTTTTAAAAACAAACAAAAACTCAACAAAGTATAAATGATACCTATGTCGTTACATTTCTGTTTGCATGGCAGATATACTGTATTTATTGTTGTGAAATTTTCTTTCCCAGATAGTATAGTGCCTTCCTCCTTTCTTGGAGAGGAATGTGCTCTGTTTCTACTGCCCTGCAACATACTACACACAGAATCCGCCTTCATGTTGACAGTAAATAGGATTTCAAATTACTTTGTTTGTGTGCAGCAAATGCATATCAGGAGTTTGTAAAAAACAGCATCTTCGGAGACATAATCTTTACTAAATCAGTAATGAAGGACTGTTCTAGCAGACTATTAAAAAAGGGGAGGAGGACTTCTGGTGTTTATTTTTAGTGCTCTGTTGTCATTCCTTCAGCGAACAAATATTTTTCTAAAATTTTTGCAGTCCATATTTGTATGCCTTACATTCGCTCATGCATCTTTTATTTTCCACAGCATGACTTTCTAATTCACCAAATAAGGTTCTCAACAGCGCATCACATTTTTCAGACAGGGATTGTATTTAGAGCTCACTTGAAGAAGTTGCTAAAGGAAGTTGGAGTTCAAAGCTGTCAATCAAGATCAGGTTACTAAAAAAAAAAAAAAAAAGGAAAGAAACCTTAATAGAAACTATTCGAAAAATTACAGGTGCAGTCAAACTGGGAAACTTCTTTGTTTTATATTTTTGGGAAAAAACAATAGCCTCATCATCACAAGTATTTCAGTAGTTCATTGTTTAGTAATATGCTGAGAATATATGTGAATTCTTGACTCTGTCGTGTTTGATTTAGATTAAAAAGTCTGAACAAATATTATTTGATATTAATTTTGAACTATAATGTATATCACTAAATATAAATTTCACATTGGTCTTAAAAAAAATCCCACTGATAAATGGATTTTTTTGTGTGTATAAAACAGCAGAACTGTCTTGCATCTAAAAGGCTTGCAGGTAATGTATCAAATGTAAGGTTTTTTAATGAAACATTGAATCCTTAAGACTTTAAGGTGGCAGTTTAAAATATGTTTAAAGTACAGGGTTTATTATGTGTGTGTATTTTTCTTGAGAGAGAATCTGCTGAATTGTCATCCGCGCTTGCTCATGTTCTCTATCTCCCTTCTGGAATGTTTCCTTTCATTTGAATGAATGTGGTTGTGATGTTTCCCACACACTGACAAAGCACTACTTAAATTGATAAAATAAAAACAAAATTTGTCTCTGAGAAATGAATTTTTTTTAGAAGGTCTGTGATCTAAGAAATTACTGTTTAACATCCATATCTTGTGAAGGTAGCCGATCTATTTGATGTGTGTGCCGTTTGTTATGGAACAGGAGGTTTAAAAATCTTTACTGGGAAAGTATGAATTCTGCATTCCATTTTATTTCTGAAAACATGTAGGATATTTTAGCTGGTTGTGCATGCAGACTACTTTATACTTCAGGAGTTTGGATATACTTTCAGTCTTCTAGTCATTACATCTTAAAGGAATATGTCATGAGTATGCTCAAATTCAAATTGCTGTCTTCTGAATGCTTCTTTAATGGTCAGATTTAATTTGCATTTGGATTTAAGGCATCTTGAGAATTGGCCAAGGTTGTTCACAAGTTAATGATGAGCATTCCTGTTGAGCATTATAACATTTTTATAAACTGATCTTTGTTGCTTAGTATTTGCATGAGCATGTAAAACAAAGAAATGTTAAAGTTCTATTACTGGTGTTATAAAATGAAATTTCAATAGTTATTACTTCAAACAGTAAATGAACAGTAAATAATATACATTTGTATCTATATACAGAATGATGACATGACATAAGTCGGTATGAATGTGAGGGTCACCTTCATATAAGCCCGAAGTTCAATGATATCATATTGTTAATGCATTCCACAACTTTCACAGGCATTCCATATTTGTAAATCAGTTATTGAAGTTAAAACAAATGAAATAAATATTTGTCTTCCCTTGAAGTGCTCTTATTTTTCACAATGCTTTCTATATGACAATGTCTTTAAATGTATGAGTGAAAAGGAAAAAATAACAAATTACTTTTCTCTCACTTGTTGTTTGTCTGTGTTTGTATTTAAGCAAGTACTACTTCTAGATTTCCATGGACGTCTTTGTGATGCTCTCTTTCTGGGAGTGCCCAAGGACTACAGATTGCACACTGCTGAATACAGTTTTCACACAGTTTAGTGCATGTTAAGAAGAGGCATAATCATATGCAGCGTTTAAGTCTCTCTCTGTAATTCATGGGACCTTATGGCTCCTATGACCCAAATAGCATAGATAATTTTCTCCTGACTAATCTTTACTGTAAAGATGTATCTGTTACACTTTTAAGCATGTTTTCTTCTGTTTCACTCCCTTTTGTTTTTCAGGTTTGCTGTTGTTGTCATTTTTAAGTTAATTTAGTAAATATTTAGACGTGTTCAGTAAGCAAAATATTTCTCATTCCTTTACAAATAAATTTCTCTTTTTCAGAAATGTTTTTATAATTGCTGTAAAGTATGTAGTGAGGTTGCAACTAGAGCAGAAAACTGTTTTGGGGGTCTGCTGCGTATGAATTTAGGTCTGTTGCTGGCTGTACATGTGGTCATGGGAAAGTCATTAAACTTCAGAATATTTGTTCATTTTTACTGATCTTTCATTTAACGGTTAATAAATGTCTCTCTCTCTCTCGGTTATGACATGGATTTAATTATTTGTTGAATGCATTGAGACCCTTTCATAAAAATAATGGTTTTGGCAGGTATGTTCCAAAAGGAGGTAGTGTCAAGTTTTCTTCCCCAGAGTAAATAACTCATAATTCATCAGTACCTCATTTTCCCAGGCGCAAGTTGATGTCACTTCTGAAAGTATAACGAACTGTTTATGGAAAAGATGTCTTGAATTTTTTGTTGAGCTCTCTCAATATAGATATGTAGCCTTGATTATTGATGTAGTTCATGGTTTTACTCTGAAGGAAGAAAAATTTCTATTATTAGGTATACCCTTGGATGCAATTCATTTTTAAAAAGTACAGATGGAAAGAGTACTTTCCTTTAACTGATTCTTGGAGTCTTTCTCCATATGTGGCTGAACGTGAACTTTTGGGAAAGCAGAAGCCATCAAAACTCTTTGAGTTTACCTACTTAAAAATTGTCTCCCCTTACAGTTGGTTAGCCTTGATTGGGAAAGTTGGCTTTGTTTTAGTTTTATGCATATTATCTTTGCATATCTATTTCTTCCTCGAAGTCACTGTGCTGTTCCTTTTTTATTTATTTTATTTTTGTTTTTCTTTCTCAATGCAACAATTACCACTATCAAAAACAGCAGTCTGAATCTCTTACGGTGCTGTCTATACTGGTCCTGTTGCTGCCAGTGTTTGTGATACTGCTAACCACATGTCTAACCCAAATCAAGCTATTGGTATTTTTAATGTAATATGTATGTTTTCCTACGAAGTAAGGTTAAGGTTAGAAACTTATGGATTGCACAATGATAGCTCTTTACATAGTTAAAACTTTTGAACAGAAAGTTGGTCTTAAAAATAGTAAGACAAACATACACCAAGGAGATGAAGAAAGAAAATACCAAGAACTTTCTAGTTTCACCCTCTCTGAAGAATTAATACCATTTGGTAAATGAGTTTTCTTGGCTAAATAAACAGCATCTATGTAGATTCAGCACCTTGTCACTTTAACCATTTATTATCACCAAGTGTTCCTAACTGGACTACAGCTGCTGCATGTCACACACAAAAAAAAAAAAAAGGTGTTACCAAATGCAGCGTAATTGGTCCACATTTAAAATTCACACCTTTTTATTTAACTACAGAAGCAGCAGTGTTTTATGGTAGGGTTCTGTCTTTAATTGGGATTCTTAGGCATAACCAGTTAGCTGGTCTGTTATTTCACATGCATTAGTGTTTATTTTGATAATGGACTAAATGTAATTTAAATGGGGAGCAAATTTTACATTAGTTCACACGTCACAAGTTGGGAGGTGGCAACATGGAATAAATATTAAGCATTTAGACACCGTGGTGAATGGTACTATAGAAAAGCCTGAAAAGATATACATAAATGATGATTGTTCTTTTGCATGTGTTTGTAGTAATGTTTCATACAGTAGACTAAAGAGTATGAACTGCTAGATAGCCTTGATTTTTTTTTTCCTTCCCCAAACTTTCTAGTGAACCTAGTGCAGAAAATCGTGCCAGCAGTGTTATGTGGAGAGTGCATGCCAGTAAATGGTGTAGGTGGCCAGTTTGTTTCTTAAAGCAGGTGGTTGTGAGAAAGGCAATTCTAGCATCCTGAGGGGATCTGATGCACTGTTGCTATGAGAGAGAAGAAGGATGTGGTTGTATCCTGTTGAATCATTTTTTATGATGAAACTTACCTCATTTAAAGCTCTGGGTCACCAAGGAATAGCACACACTTCAAGGCAAACGTTCTTGCAAAAGCTAAATATCTGTTGTCTCAAGGTTGTATGTGTTGTTGTAACAGTTGAATTCAGTCCACTCTGCTTAAATGTTGCTGTATTTGATACAATTTGGTTAAATTAGAGGCCTTAATATTTTGTGTTTCTTTCAAATGTCAAGTTTTGTCAAATACATTTTACTGTCGCTCTGTGGTCATTGCGAGTGCCAAGAGCAGATCAGTTGTTTCCTTTCAAATTTTACTTAGGAAAGCATGTTTTATCTTGATGCTGCCAAGATAAAATAATGGATTTCTTTTGTAGGTGGAACACCTAATTTGAAAACACTGTGGTTTGCCAAGGGACCTGAAGTGGAAAAGCAACGGTACAGTACATTTCTGGCATGCTTTCACCTTCAGGATTTGATGGAAGAGCTCCAAGCTCTAGAAGCACCTGTTGCAGGATTCTGCTGCTTGGTGGCCTATCTAATGCTGCAGGTAACTGGGACAGTTACTGCTTCTTCAGCTGTCATCCCTTATAGGTGTGATTGACTAGTAAACTCTTTTTTGTTGGCCTGTGGTCAATTTTTCTCATAATCTTTACTGTAGGCATAGTTGATCAAATATAATAGTACTGCATTACAGTATTTTAATTACTTCATTTAACATGCATCATCCTGTTTAAGAAACACTTATTTTTTTTAGTAGTTCATAATAACTCTCCCATGCCCGTGACAAAATCCCTTGGGCAGTTTAACGGACAAAGTGTAAACTGAGGGATTTCCCACCCTTTTGGGGACCCGTTTGCAAATTAGAGCTTTTCTTAGTGTTTCCTTAGTGTCATCAAAAGGAGACATCCCCTCAGGTGACTATGCAGGCTGGGCAAACAGGCAGTATAAATATTTAGTCAGCTCTCACTATTTTTTCACACTACTTTGTCAATCTATTCCATTTCAAGCCAGAATTGAGAATATGGTTCTGCTTATTAAAGTCTGAGTAATAGGGGATCATTAGGTAGTAGTTTTGCTATAATTCTAAATGCTTGGCAGCCTGCAGACTACCTTAATTGTAATAAAAAGGAATGCAAGATTAAATGCAATAACACTTCATTATTTATATTTCTCTTAGGTATTTAATATGTTGTCTGTACTTGCCACCTTTCAAATGGTGATCTCACAAGTAGATTTTCCTCTCTAAGGATGAGAAAATTAGAATGCCTTTATCTAATCTGATAAGCTTTGTTGCACTTTTTCTTACTCTGAACTGTTTCGTCTTTTGTTTTGCTTTTTCATACTTCACTTGCCTCAATGACAGAATTATAGTGTTGTATGATGCGTGAAAACAGGATCTCTGTGGCTTTTCTGTTCTTTTTCCTTCATATATGTTTGCGCAGACTTAGATGACACATTGAGGCAGTATGTATGGGAATTCTACAAATGATCCATGTAGCTCCTTTTTTCTTTAATCTTTGCATAGCAAAATATTAATGGAAAGTTTTTTGAAGATCAAAGTCATGAAACAACATTTCATGCCTTACTGTTTCAATTCAACAAGATAAGAATTGTGTACTTAGCTTGAAAAACATACTTTAAGTGTTTTTTGTATTTGGATATGGTATGTTTTCACTGTTTCATTCATTTATCATGCTATTCTATGTACCCTTTCATAGCATGATTACTGAATTATTTGAGAAAGGTTTCTTTAGTGGCATTAAGAAGTTGAGTAACATGATGGAACACCTACAGATGTATGGATTGATCGCAGCATATTAATAAAATGAAAAAAAAAAAAGGTGTTTAGGGATATGACCTTCAGAATTTATTATCCAGTGGTTAACATTGAAAACAAAGAGGAAAAACAGCTTTGCAGCTTGTAATTTCAGCAAGAAGACTAGCAGAGAGATCATGTTAAAAGGGCTTAGCTTGATGGAAAGCTTTTCATGGCAGTACCAGTTTCTCAACACCTGTCCCATTTTCCTGATTCTCTTCTGCCCTCTGAGAAGCATAAATACAATCTACCCTGTGAACCAGACTAGCAAATTGATTTGGATCAAAATGTTTTTCATTGCTTAGTTGTTTTTAACTCTTTTTTTTTAGTTCTCTGATGTTGTTGTCCATTTGTTTTCATGGTGTGTTTGAAAGGAAGAGCAAGAGTAAGTGTCAGAAGCCATGCTTTGAGCTGGCAATACTGCCTCCATTTGTTTTTGTAGCTGAGAAAACAATGCTTGTCTAGCTGTGGCCTAATTCTTGTCTTTACACTTCAGTCTTGAATTTTTATTAAAGAGTTAAAGGGGATTGTTAACTCAAAGGGATTTAAGTTGCCTAATATTAGGCTTCCGTTTGAGGCACACCTCCATCATTTCCGTCAGGTCATATGAGGGAGAAATAAACTTCTCAACAATTTTGTTAGATATCATTTAAACCAACTTAAAACTGGTTTTTTTGTTTTTTTTGAGGAACCAGCATACTGACCAACCAGGCTTCCTCAAAGTGTGTGCCATAACAGCATATAAAGCGTGATTTAAAGAGTAATTTTTTCAATGAGGGTACTTTTCAAATACACTCCAATTGAGAAGAAAAATAGTGAAAAAATGACAATAAAAAAGACATTTAAATGTCTTTTAAAATGGTGAAAGTAGTGAGTCACTTCAGAGATAAAACTGTAGAGCCTCCAAAGAAAGGGGAGATAGAAACAATATTTTAAGCTCCTACATTTTTAGAAGAAATCTGACAATGCAAGTGTGATTACTCACTGACTTGGGATACTGAATAAAATATTTCTCTAAAGAAATGTTTTGACATTGGTAAACATTTTTATTGGTCTGCTCTCTTGAGGCCTTTTTTTTTCCTGTTGTATTTGCAAGAAGACTTTGACTTACTTTTCTTAGGACAAAATTGTGCAAGTATTAAGAATTGCTCTGTATATATAAGTCACTTTTTCTGTTACTGCAATGGATAAAATTTGCAGACGTTGCCATCTACACAAAGGTGACACCTGACTTGAAATACAGGGTGAAGTAGGGCCATTATCAGATCTTAGCAGCCAGGTGGAGTTAATGAGTACCAAGGAGCAATTGGAAACTTAAAACTTCTCAGATATCCCTTACATTATGCAAGTTTTAATAACTTCATAGAGAGGAAAGTATTTTACAATGGGATAAGCAACAAGGCCTGATGAGAAAAGCAAAATAAAACAACTCTCAATAGTGGTTGAGTAATTTATATCTTGAAGATTACTCTTAAGCAAATAAATGAATGAAGTAATCATAGATGGCTTCTTAGTGTTGTTTTGTGGTTTTTTTTTCCTGTTCATTTACATCAATATTTTTATTTTCTCACCTTCATTCTTTTTTTTTTCTTACTTTGTAATTAATGATAGCCTTAATAGAAATTCGTAAGAGATTGAAGTGGGATATGCACAACATTCCCTGAAAATCAATCTGTTAAAAGACAGACAAAGCAGAGTTGTAGGCAGCCTTTTAGCTGTATTGTAATCCCACATTACACACTTCCTCACTTTTTGCAAGACAAACCTTCCCTCAAGTTCCAGCTGATACTGAATTTCAATGCCTTGTGGATCTCACTTAGAGTCCTCTTTGTAGCCTCAACAATTGTAGCAGGTATTTTGTCTTGTTGCACAAGTATAATTTACTGTTCTTACAGAGGAAGATGATCAGAATTAGACAGTCAGGGAGTCAGTCCAGCTGCTCTAGAGGCACTGTCTTTCCTCTGAGGTTGACCATGTGCATCTACAAAATCCAAGAATACTTTTTCACATCAGTAAATGCCGCATATTCTCCCTTTTCTGGTAGAATTTGAGTGAACTGTTACAATAATTTAGAATTTTCCTTCATGTTTTCTCACTTAAGCATTTTAGGTGTAGTTTTCTTAGAGTTTTGAGTTTTTCTCACATCACTGTGTAACCTAGTGAAAGAATCCAGGTATGTTTTTTTCAATCCTGAATTTTAACTTAAAATAGGTAATTGAAATAGTTTAGATTATTTTTTTAAGTTTTCAACAGGTAACCATGTAAGCATTTGAAATAAATCCTAATGTTCATCACATCTGTGGCTCATTGAGGTGGTTTTTATTTTGGGGCATGGTTATAGAGTGATTTTTTGTTGGTGGTGGTGGTTTTTTGTTTTGTTTTGTTTTACTATGCTCAGCATTATGGATATGAAGAAAATTCCTGTAATTAAGAAACTTCAAGGGAATAGGAGAAGGGAACATGTGAAGGGTGGGCACTTTGTTTGATGAGCGGAAATCATGTATATATGCTATACATGGGTATGGTGAGCTATGCACTTCATTCAAATTGTGGAAGTTTTTTGTTCTATGTAAGTATCTTTTCCTAGACAGTGCATTCATGGTTGTCATAACTCCATGAGGTCATTGACTTAAATCAATGTCTTGATGTGCTTGAGAAAAAGAGGGGCCAATTTTAACAGTTTCTCTTCAGAGCCTTCAAATAACATGTTACTTTCATCTCTGTTTTAGGTCCATAGCCTGTCTCTGGAAGACTTAAATGCATTTGTGGCTCTCGTTCTCTGCCTCAGAGGAAAGTCAGCGTCTCAGCTGGAGCGTTTGCAGGTATTGATTGGAATAACTGAGTAACATGAAATGTTCATGGTAACTCAGGAATAAATATTCTGGGGAGAATTCTGTTTTAATTTTTAAGATATGGGAATTGAGCATCACAGAAAATAGTAGGCTTTTAATGTGGTACAGCTACTTTGAATATTTATATTTGTTAATCATGCAGAAAAATCAATAGAAGGGACATTCTGTAGTGGTTGGGATCCTAGGGTGAGCAAATTAGTCTCAGGTTTCTTCCTGACTTGGTTTCTGGATGTCTAGCCAATGGAAATTTTTTAACGGTCAATCCCATCTTGATCTATTGCTTCATTCCTTTTTCCTGAGGAGGACAGTGTTTCAGGACATCAGTTGTTTGAAAATCACTACATTTAATAAAGTTTGGCACTACTTTGTGTGGCAGAACATAAATCCAGCTAGAAAAAATGTCTTCTTACCTAATGTGGTCCACTATAGTGAAGACCTATTGAATTACTCTATAGAATATTGGATTGCAGAGAGCTATTCTGTGTTTTTTTGTTTGTTTGTTTGTTTTTTTTTTCCCATGTTGGTGTGGTCTAATCACTTGAATCTTGTGATTTGTGGATCAATTTTTTCCAGTGCAGTCTCGAAGTAGGATAGTGTATTTATTTATTACTTATTTTTTATTAATGTGTAGCAGGGAATTAAAAGTTAAGACAGCAGAAACCATATGAATTATGTAATCATGGATGCTTGTAGAATCAGCTAGAGAGGTAGAGACTTTATATATGAGCAGTCAATTAAGTAAAGATCTTCTTGTGATATGTTAGTAATAGCACTGTATTGATAAGGGCAGAAAGAGAAGATTACCTAATATTTACAAGGGCTTCTAGAATTTGCTTTTAGATCTGGGACCAAACTGTAGTAAGTTTTGAAGATAATTTGGAAGATACTGACAATGGTTAAGGAAATGTACATTGTAGCAGTGTTTTTCTGTACAGTGATTGCAGAGGTTCAGCATGTTCTCTTCCATGTGCTGTGTAGTCATGAGACTAGAGGGATGAAGGTAGGAATTCTCAGTTAAGATCTAAATTTCATGGCTGTCAATTATTCAAGAGTTCTTTTAAAAATTTTATACACTTTGCAAATCTGTTTTCTCCCTTTCCTATTTTCTTAAATTCACATGTGGAAAACCAGGTTCTTAGATGGTTATTGAAACGGAGTCATCTAACTAGTTTTTCTTGTATATCTGATTATGCAAGAGTATTTTCAAAGTCATAACTTCAGATTGCATTTGAATTATTAGCAGTGTACAGAACAGACTGCATCTGTCAATGGATATTTGAGTTGTGGGGTTACTTAAAAAAAAAAGGAAGGGTCAGAAATGGTTGGAACTTTAGTCTACCTTCTCTCTGAACATCTTGTTTATATTTCCAGGGAAATCTTTGTTTCTTTGAACAGGCCATGTCAGAGTTTTAAAAGTCCTTTTTTGTTAATAGTAAGGTAACCAAACACTCCTGTTACTGTCTCTTGGTTTCTAGTGCACAGAGACCAAAATAACAAAAATGGTGTGATTCCAGTTTCATTAATTGACTCATTCTGACAGATAACTTTTTTTCCTTCCAAATTTATTAGACATTTGTTCTTTAGGTAATCAGTGGTAGATCTGTGTAACAAAAAGGAAGCAATGAAATGAAAGCAATATGGAAAACAGCAAAAATGTAGGATTTATTTCTGTCTTGAAGACATTATTACACATAATGTTGCACTTACTGTTGAGCATATCATTATTTTATCAAGTCTGACATGGCAGTCATTCAGTAAAAGCATAAAGGCAGCCAAGCGTAATTAGGAAGTATTGAAACAATTGGTTATAGATGTGCCTACAGGTGCTATTACGTAAATTTATGTAAATCTAAATTATGTAAAGTGCTTGGAAGTTTATTCACTTTGATTTGGATGTCTTTGTTCATTCATTCATGTTGTGGTTCTATGGAATTATAAATCTGAGTTTGGGATGCTTATTATTGCATCCAACCATGTACTTACCAGCAGTCATTCTGCTAATTGAAACTTGTTCACAAAATTTTGTAACTTACAAAGCCTATGGAAGATCAAGTATTGTCTGTTCATCCACTGCTGGCATAAAAGTACATGAAACATGAAGTTGGTGTTATGCTGTATCATGCACTCTACCGAAGAAGACAGTATGATGTTGGGATTGAGTTATGGTTGACATTGGCAGGTACTTTCAAAAGTTAAATCACTCTGCTGCTTATATCAGCACTTCATGCACAAATGCATTCTGCTGTGCTAAAAACCAACAAAAGATTCACACAATGCAGCTGAAATATTTGTATCAGACTATTTCTTGTCATTCATAAAGCACTTCCTAGTGCTTTCTGTTGAAATTCATCGTAGTACCTTTGGTAGATGTTCAAGCCAGAATAAATCCCTATAAAGAGAATAATGAGGAAAAGATTTTGGCCTGTTTCTATTCTGAGGATGTGAATAGATGAATAACAGTTCGAAAACTTTCCCTTGTTACATTTGAATTAATCTACCTTCCTGTGTTTTGATGACTTGGATCTCCAAGTGGAAAATAGTTGCTCTTTGGCAGTTTGATGCATATCTCCTGAATTTTCAAGTTATATCATGAGAGAATGTCATGTTGGATGTATTGCCATAAAAAAAGCTTTTCTCTTTCATATCAAAAACATCCTGTAATTTTGTGGTAGGATTGACTTTAATATATATATGAGGTGAATCTCACTTCACTGGAAAAGTAAAAACTGGTCTGTTTCTCATTTCTGTGTTTCTGAAAAGTGGTGTGTAGATGAACTTTGTTATATCCTGTGAAGTTTCTCTTGGAAGGACAGGAGACTCTAATAGAATATTTTATACCAAATATTTTAATAATAATCACAGATCAATAAAGCAAGCATTCTGAGAATTGCAATTTAAGCAGGTCTTTTTTTAGAATTCCACTTCAGAATAGTTAAAATGTTTTTAAACATTTCTATGTTTGTTTTGTAGATCTGCAAAACTGAATTATGATGATAACTTTATTTTAGTAAGTATGAAACATGTTATCAATAGATATTTAATAGTTTAAATTTCTATGTTTAAAATCAGTAGAGGACCCAAATATAATAATTACACTATAACAAGTACACTAGTACACAGCTAATAAATACACGAGCCTCATAGTAGGAAAACAGAAGAACAGAGTACTTGTCATACTTTTTCTTCTCCTCTGAGAAGTTAAACAAGATCCCTAGGAACAACTTAATAAAGTTTCAAAGAAGTTACATTAAACTTAGCCAGCATCTACAAATATTTATGAAAATGTTTGCTTATTTGCAATCTTGGACTTGTCTCTACATTTTAAGTAATAATTCAGTATTAATATTTACTCCTTATAAACAATTCTGTGAAGAACACTGATTTGGTCAAAGTAGTTTTGCTCTGTTTCTGCACAAGAGTCCATTAGCAAATATATTTGAGCAGAAGAAAACAACTTCTACTGTTAACATGAGAGAAAATGTAAATAGAGCCTGTTCTCATGTGGTGATCTTTTCAGCCTTCAATTCCAAATCTGCTTTCTGATGTATGATCCATATTTCATAGTTAATGAGATCCATAAGTCCACAAATTCATTAACAAATGTCTGTGGTTTGAACAAAATGGGTGAAAGCCATAAAAATACAGTTTATCTCATGCTGAAAGAAAGTGACCTGTGGACATATAACTAAAATACACGATGCCATTTTCAGAAACTAACTGCTTAATATTTATATGTGAAGATTTGGTTATTTTTCAAGATCAATGGTTTCAAAATACTGAAATGTGCATATGATAGACAAGGGCTTTTGTAAATTCTTTTTCTCTTTTTATTTTTTATCTAGTTTCCTTGTACATCCCTTTTATGGTATATTAACGTTCTGTTTTGCCCAAGCCTCCCATAGAGCTTATACATAAGGTCAGAATTAAGTTTTGGACCCCAGGTTGCCTATTTCCCTTGTTTCTATTTTAATCTGGTGTGCTGTTTTGGCAGAAAGCCCAGAGAGCCATCAGTCTAACTTTGCAGCCATTGCAGAGAAAAGGAGGCACCAGCAGTCGTGCTTGCAGTGTTGTTTCTTACATTGTGCTAGCCCTGGTTGTTTACAAGTGCAATTATAGATCATCTTTCACCTCTAACGCATGTAGAACACTCTTCAAATAGGAGAGGCCACAGTGAGTTACAAACAGAAATAATACATTTCTTCTAGGATTTCTTCAAATATGTGAACACTGGTATTAGAGGTGGAAAGTTGTGAATCACGTATTTCTGAAAGTCGCAGCCAAAGATCAGTTTGGAAAATTTGGTTAAAAAAAAAAAAATAATGCCTGGAAATTGATAGATGAAACTTGGGTTCTGTAAATGCTTTTAAGAGTGAAATGTATGTCATAATACACGAAGAAAAAGTTAGTAGCAGATGCGTGATGGACATACGCATCACTTACTGCTGGTATTTATGGCATCTGCAAGCTCTTTATAGCTTTGCCATAACATATCCAGTTATGCCATAATATCTACTTTGGACTAGTTACATCTTTTGTGCTACTCATAAAAGAATCTGTTTGGCTGTGTATGACATATAAGAAAGTCAAGCCTGCAATGTATATCTTCAATTTTTCAAGTGCTTTCAGTTACTTGGACAGTATTACTGATATTAAATGTGGACAGTCATAAAGTCTTAAATGGTAAGTTCCAGAGAGTCTATGCAATTTGATTGCAAATGGACTTTCACAAAAAAAAAAAAAAAAAAACAAAAAACAAAAAACCACACCACTAACAAGCATTACTTCATTAGATTTGGGAACAATTGGAGGAAAAGAAAAAAAAAAAAACAAAAACTCAACAAACTAGTTTGACAGGCAGAAATAGCTTTAGCAAGAATAGTAGTTGTGTAGAAGGTTCTAATATTTTCTGTTGTGTGGTGCAATAGAAGCAGAATTACTTTGGTAATGGTATGATATCAATATTACACAAGATAATTTTTTTTTTCTCAAGTGTTTTCCTGAGGGATACCTAGCCACATACATGCAAATAAAGTAGTATGTTTTAGAGTAATGTGTAAGCGTCTTAGTTAGGGTAACTCACACTTCAGAAGAATATTGCTAAATCTACTCTGTATTTTTAACTCAGTATTTTTTTTCTCCCCTGCCATCCAAACAGAAAAGCATAAATAATACCCTGACTCTGAATATTCCAGAATTTGTCTTTGACCTATTTGGCAAGCCAGGCTACATTTGTCAACACCATTAGATGTGATACTGTTCAGACAGACTCCAAACAGCTTTTGTAAGCAATCTACATTTTTCAAAATCCAATTGTTTAAAAATAAAATAAAAATTTCTCCAGGAGAAATAAAGTCATTTCTGTCTATGTTTACTGTACCTATATGGCTGTTTCCTATAATAATTATTTACTTGCAGTCTAATTGAATTAAGGAAAACATAAAATACGAGTAAGAATATTGTAAAGATCTCCTAGATAAAACTCTCTTAGGATATGCTTTAATGATATATTTTTGGTATTAACTAAAGAGGAATTTTAATGCATTCCCAAATGCTTTACTGAGTCAGGGCTTCATATTCCCACAGAACTTGCATCCAACAATACTGTCTTTAAGATGATTGGTGAGATTGTAACTGGTCAGGTGGGAGCAAGGGTGGGCTGAGGTGGTTTACTATCATTGCTTCAGAGCCCATTCTCTCATATTATGCAGTCTTTAGGATTTTCTCAGAGTTCTGGGCTAATCTGGAACAAAAGTGCAGTAGTATAGGATGTGATTTCACACTGAGATTGGTTCAGTCCCTGTTCAACTGCAGAAATAAAACTTTCTTCTCATTGCCTCAAGAAAATCTTAAGTGAATCAGTCCAAATAAAAAGAGTTCAAGTCTTCGAGTAGTTAAATTAGTTTGGTTTTTAAGCATTCCAAAAAATTTACATGGTTAATCAAGAGTAAGTTGCATCAAATGAAGACAGCAAGAGAGTACCTGATTGTGCTGAAATTGTTGAAAACCTTTCACATTCCGCTAAACAAGTTCAGAGAGTAATCAGTTTCACACTGGGAATCCTGCTTATATTAAATCTATATATTAAGTCTGAATGTATTCAGGTTTCCATACTCTGTTTTTCTCCTGTTAACTGTATTTTGGCCTCTCGGGCCTGCGTGCCTGCTTCAGTGTGCTGCCTTTGCTCTGCGAGACCTATTATTTTCTCTAATAAATGTGAAGTGGTGTATATGGCTCTAATACTTTACAGGCAGTAAGAGAACTATGAACTTGCACAGATTAAACATCTGTGCAAACAGAATTATATCTCAGGAGCTCAATTTACTCACTGTTTACAGTATTTTTTGCAAGTCCAGTATCTAGATCTCTTGGTATTTTCAGAATCACCCTTTGAAGTTCTGAAGAAATCCAAGTCCTCTTGGTCCTGTTGTACAGACAGCTGTCTCTACCTTTCTTTGCTGGTGTTGATTCATAAACATATAAGAAAAAAATTTTAGGCTGCCATATTCGACTTGCAGACAAGATTGCTGTTCTCCCCTGCTCCCCAACCATTTTCTTCTTTACCAAGTTGGATATAGTTATTAGTATTTTTAGAGTCTGCTTCCCTGAACATTTTTTACATTTGACATAATCTCGAGTATCAAAATTCACATAACTGTGTGAATTCTGTTATGTGTCAGTGGCACGGATACAAACCCCAGCATGACCAGATCAGCTCTTCTACCTTCTGAAAAAAAATAAAATAAAATAAAATAAAAAAATATTTAGTTGGATATTGCTTATGGAGAAAATCATTGAGCAAGTGCCTTAAACCAGAGGATTTATATTCCTTTTTGTGGAAGAGATCTTGCCTTTTTTTCCATAATCTCATGGGCTTGCAATGCTTTTTTTTATGAGTTTTCCCCTTAACTGTCATGTAGCTTATTAGCAAGGTTTCAACAGTAAGGAAATAGAAGCAGGGTTTCGGTTGTAAACTGCTTGCAAGCTTTATATAGCATAAAGGTTACTTTAAGGTAAAAGGTAATCTGGCATTTCAGCTGAAATTACTGTTACTTTTTAATCCATGCTCAGTAATACTGAAGAAGATGAAATGTAATTTTTGCTAGTGCGAGTAATAAAGATCTCCCAAATATCAATTGAGCAAACTGTCAGCTTTCAAAAAAGAAAGAAGTTACTACAGAGAAGGAAATACTAATTTCTGGTATCAACTGATATTTTCCTGCTAGGTTTGTATTGGTCTAAGTACCCGTTTACTCACAAGACAAATAGTTTTCACTTCCTTGCATACTGTATTAGAAGGAAGAAGCGGTACCTGAGGGCTGGAGCTGGTGTTTGCATGGCAGAGGTGGGGTTGCTCTCCGTTGCCTCTTAGGGCTGACCTGACTCACCGTAGGGCAGGTGACGGGCAGGGGCTGAAGCTGGGGAGGGAAGGGAGCATGCCATCAGGAAGCGGTGGCACCCGCGCACCTGCCTGTCATCTGCTTCAGGCTGCCTGCACCTGCCTGCATGCCCCTGTCACGCCTGAGCAGGAATGCAGGCTGCACATCTGCCTGGCCTGGCCCTGGAGAAGCAGATGGCAAAATGTAACTTGGGAGAAGCAAAAACGTTTCCCTGAAATGATCTAACATCCACATATAGGTGGTTGGAGAGAGAAGATAAAACAAGCCTTTAAGCATGCGGTTACTGGGTTTCATAGGATGTACTGGAATTTATCGAATGGCTATGGTAGAGATGTTCAACGTGAAGAAATCGGAAACAGCAAGGCTAACCAAAAACTGATTTGCGCTCTTTCTTTTCAAGTGTATTGTTGATTGACATCATCATTGTCCAGGGGTTAAAAGTCAAGACAGGGTCCTGTTCCTATCTGTTGCTTCTTCTATGACTTTGGTCAAATTGTTAAGGTTTTTCTCCCGTTTTAGTTTTTACTTGTAACACTCATGCAGCCAATAATCTCAATAACAGTAGTTCTAAAACCAAAAGTGCTCTACAAATGTGCTAGCTTTTATTATTTTTTTACTGTGTTCTTAACATTCATATTGGAGTGATGTTGCACATATATTCTCCTCCCGTTCATCTTCATTTGACATTTCATTCATGACAATTTCATTTGACACTAACTGAACAATAGCTGAGATGAGGTTGAAGGAATGTTTTATAAAAAAAGTGGAGCTATTATAAGAGAAAGATGGTGTATACATTATAATATTCCTTACCAGTGTTGTACGTTAGCACCTCATGACATCACCACTTGCTAAGACAACTTTATTCTGGTTTTATAAGTGAGAAAACAAAACCCACAGAAAATAATGCCAGATCTACAAAGGTGGTTTTGTTACCTCCAAAGAAAATTTGTAGGTATGAGCAAGCTAAATGCAATTTATGGGGAGATTTATTTAATTGCTCAGAAATCTAATCAGCATGTCTAGAGTAACACCAGCACTAGTAGAAAGCATATGCATATTAACTAAAAAGGTACATTACATTCAATTATGCCACTATGTATTCACCTGATTTAACACAAGCAACATTCAGTTCCCTGCACAATAAGAAATAATGTATGTATTGGTTTTAGCAAGGGCAGTTAATGCATGCCTAAGGATCTTTTCCTGTGTAGCAATAGCTTTCTGCTTACTTATTGTATATAGGATACAGGTCCTTTCACAGGTCACCTGAGATACTGTTGTGTTGATCCATGGTTTGATTTGTCTTGGACCTGAAGATAGTCCTGAAATAGAGTAGACCTGCTCTTTTCTTCCTTAACCTGTGGACTTAACACCTGGAAAATCCGTTAGCCAGAACTGTTTACTTTGTACCCTATCACTTCAAAAGGTGAACCTTAGTATCAACTAATCCTGTGGTACAGCTGCTTTACTATACAAAGAAATTGGAGGGGGGGCAGGGGGGGAATAGAAAAACACTTTATTGCGCTGGCAAACAGTATTTGTTCTCCTGGAATTCCCTGTACAAACCATCTTGGTTCACTGGCAGTTTCATTTATACCAGATGTGACGTTAGTAACAGCTGTCATAAGCTTTCTTGGAAGGTGCCGAGCTTCAGATATACCAAGTAATTAATGCCTGATCTAAATCGTGCTGAAGTTCATCAGTCTTCCTGTTGAACAGAAACAGATCAAGCCCCTAAAAAGTGTATACTCAAAAATTAGAGAGGGATTGGTCATACATTGAGACAATTAAATAAGTCTTGAATATCTACTCTGACTCCAGGGAGAAAGTAAGTTCTAGCTTGGCTAATTAAGCCTTGGACAGTTTTAGCAGTAAACTCCCACCTATCAAAATTTCTTTGTAGTTGCAATGATGTCTTAATCCACAGCAACAGTTTCACAGTACACTGTTAAAAAAGTCCACAAGAGAGGACACCAGAGGGTGGCACATGGAAGAGTTGTACCCCAAACCAGTTAGCATTTGCCAATGTAATCTGCTGCTGTGGCAAAGGTAGCCAAGTACATTCTGCAGAGCAGTTGTGTCGGTGGCAGATATTTTACTCCTAAACCTTTTTTATGGACTAGTCCTATGATTAAACAAAGGGAAAGGGCCTGGGGTAAGGCGTGGATGAGGTTTTTAGATTGGGAGTATGGTTAAGAGGCAGGTGATGGTAAATGCAGCCCGTAATTTAAAATGTTTTGTTCAAGGAGCTAGTCAACACAGAGTAGAATACAGAAATACAGAGTGAGGGTCAGAAATTAAGGGAGTGGAAGACGTTTGGGCTTTGGAGGCTTGCATTGGGAAGTTGCTGGAACTAAGAAAGGAAGGCAGCCTTTTGTACAGTTCTTTAAGTTGGTTGTCTCTAATAATGGTCTCCTAATAACTTTTGAATATGTTGGCTATTTTCAGGAGGGTTTGATAGGGATGGAGAAGTCTCTGAAAGAAGCACATCACTGCAGATTTTCTGAGGTTCGGAGAGCCCATCGGTTGCTGGTGCAGGCGTACCAGGAGCCCGTCAGGAGCTTGTCTCCCATCAGGGGCAAACTTTATTTGTTGCAAGGCAGATGGAGCAATTCCATAATTTTTAACTAGCATATGAAGAAGAAGAAAAAAAAATATATTGAACATGGGAATTTTCAAAGTCCCAAACAAATAAATACATTTTGCTACTTAATAAATCCCATATTATCTATATGAGAGAAAGGTGAAGAAGTTCAAAGATACATCACTAAAAACACAAACACGTATTTAAAGGTAAAATCCCAGTGAATCCATTTCTGTGGAAAGGATGTGGCTGCTGGCAGGGTCACAGTTAATCGGTTAGCCTGATGACTGTAACTCAGCGTTTATCTGAATGATCTGTAAATGTCACAGGTATTATGGACTGCTATTAGCTGTGTAATCATTAGATCGGAGTCTAGCAATTGTACAGTTGTAGTTAAAATAAGGAAAGTGATGCTATTTTAATTTTTTTCTACAAGTGATAGTGCACTGTCCATGACATATCTGTATGAATAACTTGAAAGGGCTCAACTTCTTAGCTACTGTGGTAGTCCTCATCATGGAAATTTGAGTTATGCTAGGCTGTGCTGTAGATAGGACTTCAGAGCTCTGATAAAGACAGGTATTTTTGAAAATGAAACAGGTAATTAAAAAGCAGTCTTTCTGCAACCAAAGGGGATTTTTATCTGGTTGTAGACTGGTTAGCAGTAGTATTTTTGCTATTATTACATCTGGTGCTTAAAGGTAAAAGCAATTTTGAAGCTTTGTTTAGGTTGACTGCATTGAAGTTTTTGGCCTCCTGTAAACAACAGTGTATCACTTTACATCAAACTCCTGATAAAACCCAGTAAATAAACCTTCTTCAAGGTATAAACACCAAACAATTGGGTTGTTTACTGCCCAATATTTACTGTGAAGACTTAGAAGTGTTTAAGAACTGGTTTTGCTAGTTTCTGTCGCAGCAGAGGCCCTCACAGGATCTGCTCCTCTTTCCAGACTCCCTTTTCCTTTGCACCCGCCTTGTTTAAGCAGGAAGAGCTTAACTTAAGCCATAATCTTTTTTCAGAATAAACCTTAATCGTGTTTTCAAAATACCAGCACTTCCCTCTTCCTTCAGTTTGACAGGTGAAGGAAGCAGGTGAAGCGCTACGCTTCCAGCCACCTATTGCACAAAGCTGACTGATGCCAAGTAAACACACTGCTTCGCCAGCCTCTCTCTCTCTAGGGTAACACTCCTTAAAATCACCACTGTTGCACTGGTTTAGCCTATTTTTTCTCAAGAGCAGAGCATATCGTTCCCATGCATTGGATTTATCGTATCTTTGGACAACTTGCACTGGGAATTCATGCTAAGGGCCGAAGGCAAGACCTGGAATTCAAGCAAGGACCCTTGTCTTTAGCCTGAAAAAATTTCCTCAGCAATTCTTTCCATTGTAGCAAATCCAACTCCAGTGAAGTGGTCCTCATTTGACAGTTCGTCTGTTTATGTTTGAACCACAGCGTGCCTTGCCTCTCCCAGGCAAAGCTAGGCCTTTCTGTTTTAATGACAAGTTCCTGAGATAGGATCTACCTGCTGCCTTTATTGCTCAAACATAAACCGCCTATGGTTAAATATTTGATCTTTTAAGACACAGGTGGGTTTGAGAGCAATAATACATGAAGTAATATACTGATAATATACTGACTGAGTTCAAGTGGGTTTAAAAAGAAGTGGTTAAACTAGGAAAGTACTTATATTTTGATCACCATCACTTGAATTCCAGTGGTTTATTGCTTGGATCAAGTTACATTGATTTTAAATTATAATTCTTTAATTGATTAATTTTAAGCAGAAATTAGCAAGTACTAACCTGTCCTCGAGTGCTGTGTTTTCCTTTTTATAACAGAAACACAAATATTCTTTTGAGGAAAACTAAAAGAAAAAGAAGTATGCCATTTTAAGTCATATCTTTTAAAATCTACATTTTAAAATGTTAACCATATTCATATCTTCTATATTCAAATAACCACAGGAAGAAGACAACAGATTAGGGAAAAATGTGCAAGAACAACTTTAACCCAAGATTCAATATTACATATATATATATATAATGAATGTATGTCCCCAGAATGTTATTAAAAATCTTACTAAAGGAACCAGTTCTTAAAAGAAATGTAGTATTTGGAGCATTGAGGTACAGATGAAATGTAAAGTAAAGAAATATGAAGTTATTACCATATCTATATTGTTCCTGTTTTCTAGAAATGAAGATAGTGAGAGAGCTTTACCACTGGTTATGCTTCTGGCCCTCGTTTGTTTCTTCTGACATTAGGCATATTCAGAGACTTACCCTTACCTTTTAAGTGTGGTAGAGCCTATTCATCCTTTTAACAGAATTTGAACCCTCAAAAATCTTCAGAGTTTTACCATTCCAGGTGAAGGAGCTGCAAGGTTGGTTGGTTGTTTTTGCCATACTCTTTTCACACAAAAGTGCAGCTTTTGAAGCACATACAAGAAGTTCATACCTCTCTCAATGAAATAATTTGTGAATTCACGAAGAAGTCTTATGGGTCTAAAAATTCTTCCTTAAAGCACAAAGGTATTTTTACATCCTGAAAATGTGTTTTGGTCTAGATTTGCAAACTGCTCCTGTGAGCGAATGCTTCCTGCATGCAGAGCCTCTCTCTGTGGTCAGTGGGGATGCACGCGAGCACAGAGATAGCCTGAGCTTGTGGTCCATAAGCTGAAGCACTGTGCAGAGCAGAAAAAAGCATGGCCTGAGATCACTCCCTGAGGATGGCTCTTCTAGCAAAGACGTTTCTCAAATTGTTGTAAGAAATGTTGACATTAGTGATGTGGTTACTACATTTCTCTGTCTCTTTTCAAATTGGGTTATCAGTTCGGCTCAGGCCTTGTAAAGCACGGTATCAGTAACCTCTGATGCACTGCTATGAGAGGACTGTGACCTTGGAGTTCTCTCCTCAGTCTTCATGTGGGCAAATTGGAAGAGTAATCTTTGTTTCCCCAGCCCTGAGTGGTAGGAGCAGCAGCAGGAGCACAGCAGAGGCGGCCGGCGCAGGAGGAGCAGTTCTCACGCACCCCTGGGCTCCCTCGCACAAATGTCATCAGCTGGTGGTAAGAGTAGCAGCAGCAGGATCACAGGGGTGTATCTCAAATGATTCACTGGGGTCCCGAGTTTATAAAAATAGGAAAAAGAGCAGACAGAGTTTCCAATAAGAACTAATCTCTAGGGTGTAATGCCCTGGAAGGCAAGGCTTCTTTTCTTTTGGAATTTTCCACTTATCGTGACGTCTTTGCATTGCAGACACCAAGCAGTTGTGAGCATTCCCATGGCAAAGCAAGTCTGTGGTTTGCCATGTGCAGGGGCTCATTGTTATAGACTCGCTGTGCTTTCATTTTCTTTGTTTTTCATTGCCAGACATAGAAAATAGAAACTACCCTTTAGTGAATGTATTTCCTGTCTTATTAAAATAAAGAAATCACTGTTGATAGCTCTTGCCACAGTCTTGCCAATATTGATTTCTATGAAAAAAATAAGCCTTCCCTTCACCCCTGTCCTCCCATTACATTAGTGCTTAAGGAAAGGTCTGGATTGATGTCCCTAGACAGTGAAACCTTCTACCTGTAAAAGCTGTCACCAGCAACTTTCTTTCATCTTTTTAACCTGTATGCCTCAGCTGCAGTTGGAGAGCACAGCTGGGGTTGTATTGGTAGCTCAGGCTTCATACTCACTTAGGCAGAAGAAACAACTGGTAGCAATGGCAGTACTACACTGATCTCCAGTTTGAGATGGCAGTCAAACTGGGACCTCAAAGTCCCTTTCTATATTTGATTATTTTGTGCATCACCATCAAAAGCAATTTTTTTCAAATTCCCATTTAGACACTTGTTCTGCAAATATCTATGCAGTTGTTTTGCATTAATTTGAATAACATAATTGAAGAAAGTTGGGTTAATCGCATACTTGTGTTGGGTGTATGCTTAGAGCTTTCAGAACAAAATAAAATAAAGATTTGAAATCTTTATCTTAAAGATTTGTGGCCCAGATGGCATCTAGCTTCTATATATAGTATTAGTAATCTGTCCTAGCAGCTGTTTTACATCCTCAGTACCAGTGGGATTAAAATGGACAGTAAGAGCAGATCTTTATTAATAAATGTTAAAAGGTGTGAATTAATAGTGATCTAGTACACAGGTGTTAAATTAGAAGATGGGAAATTTCTTGCTGCATATGCCAGCATTTACTATTTTCTTTTCAGCAGCTTAAATACCTGCTTTTGCTAGTCTCGGAAAGTATGTTTTCAGCAATTAAATTTTTTGATGTTGTCAGTACTTACTGATAATCCAATGACAGAAGATACTGATTTGTGTGACAGGGAATAAAAAATAAATATCTATAGTATCCATGTTAAAGCGAATGTTGGTTGTATGAGTCATACCAACACAAATTTGGCCAAATTTGATGCAGCTGATTAGCGTGCAACTGTTGTTCTTGGACTCTGCTGCTAATTTCAGCTTGATATGTCCATTTTCCATATAGCTTAAACAGCAAAACTTCACCTTTATTTTGTACTTGTTATTTAGTATTTGTCAAAGCATTTTACTGAAGTTATTTGAAGTTCAATTTATTGCTGCATTGCAAAGGAGACCAGGGTATATACATCCTGAAGGAACTGCCTGGCTGGATTAGTTTACAAAAAAGGGAGTTGTGAAGTTTCCCAGCAGTTCTCCCTCACTGGATTTGCACTCATAAAGTCTCACTTCAGTCACAAACCAAACAGCTTCCATCTGAAAGCATGAACTGACGTGAACTAGTTTCTGAAGAAGGTCTAGAGATTTGGCCAGGTGATCAGAAATGACTGAGTCAGTGTGATTTAAGCATCTCTCTGCTGCAACCTAATGACTGTCCGCATGGACTCTTACAGTCTACTTCAGTACAAATAATACTGGTTCATTTAACCACATTCCTCTTTTAAGTACCTTTCAGCATTGTAAAGTGCTTTGCAAAAACCTGCTTTACTTGCCAGAGCAAGAGAGTTTTAAGTGTGCATGTAGTTACTGGTCTCAGCTGGGAAGATGATTACTAACAGCTGGAGGCAGTAACTTCCTGAAATTCACAGCCTGAAAACGAGTTTCAGCCTCCCATCCTGAAAATGCTTTTATTTTAAAGCGGGTAATGGGGGAGGAGAAGAAGGTCTTCCTTACTGAAGTATGAAGTGTCACAGTAGGTGAAGGATGGGCCTTTCATTTTCTAAATGACTGCTCAAATTAGGTCCTGTTTTCTGTCCTTTTCTGATTGCCTGCGGTTGTCTGCAGTTTTCGTGGGTGAATTGCAGGTACTGGGTGTCACCTTGGACCAGTGCCCTGCTAGTCCCCTTGATGCCTCTCCTAGAGTCACTGGAGGCAGCTCTTCTTCCAAGAGGGCTCTGGATAGGCAGGGCTCAAGACACCCTACCTCGTATCTTCTGTCTGCATCGTCACCTCTGAGTCCTACTTTGCTTCTTCACTGTAGGAAAAAAAAATAAACAAACTAGCCAATGAAGGTACACCTCTCCTCAAGGTGGCTTAACAGAACTGTACTGCCCCTTGTCTGTGTTTTAACTGACTTCTGCTTATTGAATAAAACAGAAAGCTTATGTCTTTGACCTGGTTCTGGCTATATTCTTCCAAACTATTTACTGTTTGGCTCTTTCATAATACGTTTTGTGGCTTTGTGTTGTTAGCAAAGGTTTTCTGGTTTTATTATGTGGACTTTGGGTGTCGGGGATGCGGTTCTGATCTATTTTAGTATCATATTTTGTGTTGTATGCTATGATCTTTTTGTTTATATGTATACATAGGGCAGTGAGTGTGTGTGTGCATACCTGTAAGTCTCTAGGGAACCTTTTCAAGTATAAGATGATATTGTGGTTGGTAATGGTGAGCCAACCCTTTCGAGTGCATTTCAGACAAACAACTCGCGGCTCTCCATGAACCACGGCTGAGACAAATTTGAGCCACCTCTTTGTGCTTTCTGTTCTGGACTGTTATGGATGCTGTTCCGTTCCTGGTAGAACTTGCACTGAAGGAAAACTGCACTCTAAGGGTACAACAGCTGCTGTGGATTACCGTATCGATGGCCACATTGTTGTGAATCCCTCCTAGTCCTGACAGACTGCTCTGGTACAGACTGTAGACGAGGCATTCCCCACTGAGGAGCTTTGTACTGCCTATACAATGCATAAAAATCCCAGTTTTCCACTTACTAGATTCAGGACTTCTACAGTTTGCTATACTCTGCCACAACAGGTTTTCAAATTCACCCATCAAGTTTATTTTGGCCAAAAGTTTTAATTGTCTCGTTGAGTTTCTCATTTTGTGTTTTTTTGGATGCTGTCATACCATTCCTGTATTTCTTCTAGAGACATCCATGCTGAGGAGAAATAATTTGGCCTTTCAGTCAGAGGAAATTTTCAAGTATTTAAAGTATTTCTGAAGCCTGGGCACAATAAACTTCATCCTGTCAAATCTTATAATTTAAATGATTTCTAAGTGCTGTAACGTATATCAGTTGATCAAGCTGTGGAAGGGCAATGGATCACTGTGCAAATCACTTTTTTATACTCCCAGCGCATGCTTTTGCATTCCACTAACAGAATTCCTTTCGGGAAACTGCTAATGTTTGAGAAATGCTATAGAGAATAGTTATTTCTTTTGTCTTTCAGTTTTCATTTTGAATGTATCTGTCTTAAAAAAAAAAAAAAAAAAAAAAGAAAAGACTTGAGTATGATGCTGTGTTTGTTAACTCAAACTTCTTTCACTTTATTTAATAAAACTAGATACAGTATCCTTTGAATTCTACTGTGCAATAGGAAACCATCGTTGTCACAGTTCTGGGGCTATTTATCATTTGCTCTGCTGTTTGCATGGTTATGTCATGTTAAAATTGCTTATATTCCCTGATTTGTGAAGTCTACTTTTTTGTTCTTTTTTAATGCTAACAGCTTATGGAAGTGGACTCCAGAGCTGTACATCTTGGTGCTGTCTTTATTCGTGGCCTTACAACATTGCTTATGGCCAATAGTGCCTGTGGCTTTCCATTCAGAATGGAGGACTTGATGCCTTGGAAAGTGTTTGATGGAAAACTTTTTCAAGAAAAATACCAGCGGTCACACCAAAGTTGCTCTGTGGAGGAGCTTTTGGAAGGCAATGTGAGTAACTACATTCTCTTAGATAGTTCTGTATTTTTTTTTTTTTTGAAAAAAGGTATTTGTCCGTATTTATATACATAAATTTTAATGTTGTTACTTTCTTTGTATCCTTCCTTTGTATTTTTCCTCTCTTAATTATTCCTGTTTCATCCTTCTCACCAAACAACATAAAAAGGTGGAAATACTGGTACTATGCTGGAAGCTATAAATTTGCCTTTATTTTTGTTTCCAATTCTCAGAAAATAATACAAGGAAGTATCAAAATGGTTGTCAATTTCAAAAAATGAAAACTACTGTAACAGTTTTCTAATACTGAGATATTAGTGAAATCTTTTTGCTATAAGACTTTGCGCAAAATCTTATAATGAATGTGTTTTAAAGAAGCATACTAGGTATGGTTTTTAAAGCATGTAAGAGTAATATTTTCAAAGGTACTAAGGAACTTAAATATGAGATGAAGATTTGATGAACTCCAGGGGGAACTGGAAATCAGAGGAAGTTTATATAGATAGATATTTTTAATAGAATCCCATCAAGTAATTTCCTGTGTGTTTAAGTACTTAACACTCAATTCCATTTTTCAGAAGCTGGGGTTTTGTACAATTTGCATTTGCGTGCTATGTTACCTAAAACTGGTAGGATTTAAAATATGCCTGCACTGGTAAAGGCAGCTAGGTAGCAGCAGTCTTGCAGGGTATGGGCCATACGTGATACATTAAGGTGGCTGTGATCAGATGTGGGGTCCACCCGACCAGGTGCTGTGCTGCATTAGTGCAGCAGAGAAGCCTTAGATGAGAACTGGTTCGGGGCCCACCAGTACAGAGAATGTGGAGGGGAGCTTGGGAAGGTCTTTACTAACATGTAGATAGCTCTTAAGACCTTAGATTTGTATCTCTGTTTTCATTGTGGAACTGGAAAACCCATATCATTTAATAATTTATGAAAGTTTTACCTTTAAAGTGTTTTTACCTGTCTTTACACATATCACTTGAGGCTCAAAAAAATTATTACAGAGAAAAATGATTTTGTTTTTCAATAATATTGACCTCATACATTTAATATCAGTCGTGGTATAATTAGTTTGCTTTTCCAATTTTGTATCTAATTAGATTACATCCTGAACTGGAGTGATGAGTGGAACACATGTGGGTGGGTGGAATATATTTCTTTTTCAGCAGGAGGATGATAATCCTTTCCATACGGAGTCAATTGTATGATTAGGACTGTAGCTTCTATCCAAATGTTGTGGTTCCCACTGATCAGTCGTTGACTTCACTAGATTTTGGATTGTTCCAGTGGTTCATCCAGTTTTTCATGTAGAACTTTTGCAGAACAGTAGAGGATCTAAAGAATAAACGGAAAACTAGAAGACTACATAAATCTCTGTGAAACTGTTACTTCTTTTCCATTTGAATAGATATTCAGATTGGTGATTTAGTTTTAAAATACATATATAAATCTGAATAAAATTGATATTGGCTGAGATGTATTAAGTATGATAGCTAGCACGCTTTATCTAACATTTGAAGATCCTGATGGTAAAGTTATATTTTAGCATATCTTAGAAGGGAGATGAAGAAATATGCTTAGATGCCTAGAACAGAGCTGGAGGTTGACTTAATCAACTAGAATATCTATGTTAGGTTTTTAAAAAGCATGATGCTCTAGTTTAAACAAACCATAGATAAACTGTTCCATGGTGGAGAAAAAATAGTCTAGCCCCATTAAATTTTAGAGCAGTTTAAATAACTTTTATTTTTTAGGTACAGTTTTATGGTACATATATGGCAGAGAGTGTTCCCAGACTAATAAAATAGTTTTGCAGCTTATCAGTTTGAAAGGCAAGAGTCTGGTTTGGGGAGAATTGCCAAGAGATGCCAGTTTAGTTAGGGACACTGGCAAGGCAACAAGCGTATGTGATTGGTTGTTCCTATTATTATAAATTCAACTTAATAAATAAAATTGGTCCTTAGTTCCTGGCAGAGCTAAACGTACCGCTGGAAGCCAAGATCTTTCAGCACTTGTTTGTTAGCAATCTATCCCTGAGCATCATAAATCTAACCTGATGATAGCTACAGCACTGTATGCAGAGGGAAGAAAAAAAAAAAAAAGTTATTCTATGCGGGTGTTTTGTTATTGGAAAGATAAGTAAGAGGAAAAAGTTACTCCTTTTGGTGTTCCCTGCTTGTTTGCTAACTCCTAGGGTTTCTCTATGTACATTAGATCTGGACTGTTAAATTACTTCAGGGAGTTCAGGAGATCTCAGAATCGGTGTTGCTTTGACTATGATGGTTTAAATATAGTTAATAACTTTAACCAAGACTGTATTTCTACTGTAATTTTCATCAATATTTACATATGTACAAATAATGTTGAGCATCGTAGCATTTGCTTAATACAGATTCTTGTACCAAAAAAATAAATCTTAAAATTAAATGCAGTTAATATATTTGTGGACATTTTTTTGTGTAATTCATCTCTATCAAGTCTTAGAAATTGTTAAAAATAAAAAATAGAAAGCTTCTGATGATAATGAATAGCCACACTGTTTTTTTAAAAAATATACCAAGTTCTTATTATGCTAGTTCTGTTTTTCATAACAGTAATCATATTAGTTTGTTTATCCACACAGAAAATTGGATATAATAGTCTCATAAAGCAGTGAGACAATGATATTATCACTTCATTAGTCTTTTTATTGTGCTTCTCACTAATGGAGTATGTTTGCAATCATATTTTTTTTTTTTAATTAAAAACAAATTACCTAACAGGGTCAGCTTAAGTGATATATTTTGTCCTTTTTTGATCATGTCTTTCATCCAACCTTCATAAACACATTCTGAATTTATTCTCCCAAGAATACAGTGAAAGGATTTTCCCATTAGTGGGAGTTCTTTGCAGACTGTACTCAGTCTGCATGGAAAAAAAATATCTCTGGGTTGTGTTTGAGGCTCCATCTCTAAAGAGCACAAAAAACGTGCTAGGAAAATTCACGAGGGGGTTCAGGGATTCAGATTCTTACCTCTGCTTAAGAAACCTCTCTAGTTGCTCCAGTCTTGACACCTATTGGCTTTTTACCTTATCCTGTAATCCATTCTTAATGCTCCCTGGCCACCATGTTGGTTGCAAAAAGGGATTATCATCCTCATAAAAATCAGCTCAGTTTTATGAAAATAAATTATTATATTTAAAAATCTGCCTTTTTGTAATTCTTTTCAATCTGCACAATTTCCACATGCCCAATACAAACCAATAAGCAAAGAAAAATATTCTAACATCTAACACTTCTAAGACACTTCTTCAATGCTCCCTGAAACCAGTAAAAGTTAAAGATGTATTGCATCTCTTAGTATTGAGTCTTCAAAGAGTTTTGGCATGTTCTTTGGACAGCATAACTTTTCATCCCACAAGGTAAACGCTTATTTAATTCCTCCATATCTCTTTAGATTATATTTTATGAGGAAACTGTCTGGAGTTAGGGCCGATGTGTTACTGTTGTGTTAAGTTTTGTTTGTAATGTATGAGATGCTTTGATTTTTTTCACTGGTGAGTTTTTCCATCAGTTCATCAGTCTTTATGTGGAGCCTTTAGTTATCTCTGCCTGAGGTATTGTATTGTTGATAGACCTAATCTAGTCTAGTTAGGTATATTTGCAGATGCGAAGTAATAGAATAGGGAAGAAAGTAATTTACAGATGTGAGCAGAGGAGAAAAACAAACTTCACCAAGAGAGGAAAAAGCATTCTTTCTGCACCCCTACTCAACTCTCCAAGAATCCACTTTTAATATTAAACGTTTTAATTTTCTTTCCTGAAAAATGTGAACCAGAAGACCTAGTACCTTCATGCATGTATGAGTGTGGACTCAGAAAATTATTTTGGTTGTTAGATCTGTGATTGATTTGTGCTACACCTGATGAAAGAAAAGCAGAACAGTCATTAATGTTAACCCTGTTGTCTGCAGGAGTCTTTGTACACACCCTTCCAGAACCTGAAGTCACTCATTTGCAAGGCTTGCATGGTGAAGAAAAGAACAATACAGAGCAGACCAAGAGGGAAGGGATTTGTCACAGGTTGGCATCATGTTAATTTTCTCGATATATTATTGATAAGCTCAATCATCCTTTAACTGCAGCAGCATTTACTTAGGAAGCATGTCCAACTAAGTAAATCATAAGGTCTTTCTACAGAAAACTGAAGAAGGGATTTAAGAGAATACCTCCTGCTTTTCAGAATTCATATGAATTTGATTACCCAAGTTTGGATGAAAATATTTCATCTAGATACATAGCTAGTGAGATAGATGCAGTAAATAAAATATTCAGTAACAGAAACCACTGCTATTTACTCAGTGACTAAAGTTATTTTTATAGGAATAATTGAATGACTCAGTTTTTTCTTCCTTTCCCTCAGGGGAGCTATTTTAGCTATGATAGTCTTAGGTCTGAGTGAGGCATTGAAGACTGATTGATACAGTTCAAAACAAAGGCAAGCTTTTGGGCAACGTGGAGAAGGGTTTTTGCCTAAGACCTTGCTTATTTATTTCCAGCTATATGTCTTGGTTTACTAAGGACATTAGTTTTCCCAACTGATCTGCTTGACTCTCAGTGAAAAACATCTAAAATGTTTTCAGCATCATTCACAGATCAACTTGATTGTTGAGGCTTTTGAGGGTTCAATCACACACTGAATTAATCACGCTGTAATTATTAGATTTTAAAATGCCATTATTACTATTTAAAATGTTGTTACTACATAGAATGTGTATGTTATTGAAATGCAGATAAGACTGTGGGCATAATCTGCTAGTCTTTTCTATTAAGCAAAAGTATGTCCTCAGCTTTTGATAATATTTATACAGAACACTAAGAACCTCTAGCACCCCTTTGTATGTCAACTTCACTTTATAAACTTGAGTGCTTTTGGGTTTTATGTGAGAGAAGGGAAGTTTTTTTTGATGATTTTTAAATGTATACGTGATAGATAACCTAGATAAACTGTGGACCTTTTTATTTGTATATGTTGTTGCTTTATAGTTTCAGCGTCTACTGGTAGAGGTGTGGTTCTGCTTTCAATAGTAATTGATCTATGCACGACAGAATCACCTAACACTACAAATTTGATCTGGTTCAGTCATGAGCAGATGATTGCATTATGGCTGAATTAGCTGAACATCATGTGATAGAGTGTTTATGCTGGAATTATGTTTATTGCCTGCTTAATACCTGATCAAGTATGATGTCAGTGGGAATAAAAATTACCCCTTCAGAATTCATTGAGCAAATTGCAACAGACAGAATGATTTTCTTCTAGTTTAGTACTCTGCATCTTGCAACAACACTTCTGTCCAATTCTGATGTTGTACTACACCATACTGGTGCTGGACATTCATATCTGTTGGTGATTTACGATACCAAACCTTGTTAGTGTCTGCTAATGCTTGAGAGCAGTACTTAACCATTTTAATTATGATTTGTGATTCCAATTTGGACAGAGATTTCTGCTTCATTTTAATGACTGCAGTCTCAAAATCTGTGTCATAAAATTTTGATCTGGTTTCTAAATACACTTGTTAACAGCTTGTAATCATGATGTGTATAGATGGAAATGAGGACAAGAACCATACTTATTAGGCTGACTACAGTTTGGAAAAATAATAATTGAGCATAAGTATTTTGGCATAAATCTAAGAAATGTTGTTTCCCAAAAAAGAATATGCTCTCTTTTCTTCTTCATTTAATCTTACATACGAAGTTGGATAGTAAATACTGTTTTTCAGGAACACAGCAAAGAGAATTTAATCCCAGGTTCCAACAAGCACACAGAAGTTCTTTTGTTCCTCCATATCATAATCAGATGAGGGGGTTCCTCTGGAGAAGTCCTCAACCACAAGGTAAAAACTTTGTGTGTATTTGGAATAGTCTCTATCAGCAATATAACAGTTCTGTTTCTTTATGCAGTTTGTGTTCGTATGCATGTAGTTACCCTGTGCTCGCAGCATTCAGTAGCAAACCTTTTATCAGTTCGAGTTGTGTAGTACCATTAGCAGAAACTAACTCTACAAGGTGAAGTGGAGTAGCATTATTATCTGAAGTCCTCATTTACTCACAATGTTCTGAAAAAATCTTTCATGCAGTATTTAAATTTTCCATGCTTGGTCTCAGCTGAATGGTGTTTAAAACTGTAACAGGTCTAAAACAAGTCAGCACAGCTGCACAGAAATGTCTGTTTAAAGTCCTTGGTTGCAAATCTTAGTTCATACTTCAATAACACACTTAAGCATGGGAATAAATTTAAACGCATTTTAAGTGATTTTCTACATTAGGGTCTCAGCTTCAAGGTTATTGCTTAGGTAATAGAAATGAAGTCCTGTTTTGTCTTGACAAATTAATTTTGAGTCATTCACCGTTCTCACTTCTTGAACAGAACAGCTGCTTCAATGAAGCATCACTGTGAATAACACCACTGAGCTGATATTAACGCAGTTTTACTTCCTCATTATTACAAATTAAAGCATATACACATAGATTAAAGAAAATTACCCAAAGGAAGAGAAGTGTCTAAGAAAGATACATTATTTTGTGAAGTCTTCAGAGCCTAGATTTCTTCTGTGTTGCCAAATGTTTCGAAGTTTCGAAAGGAGATTGATGATGCGATTAGTGTGGAGTGTTAATAAATAAATACAGTAAAGTCTTGAATGTGTTTCAGCCGCTTTTGTTATACGCTTGAGAGTGAGATACTGTCGTTTGATTCACAGATAAAATTGTTTGATGGTTTAGGTAGCAAATACTAAAATATAGTGTTCATGTTCACTGTAAGCAAAAAAACAGAACTTATCACTGTTTTTGTGGCCATCTCAAAAATCCAGCTATTCAGGATCCACTTTTGTAGGCACACTGATCACCTCCAGAGATCTCACAACTAGATGAATTCCATAAAATATGTTCCATAGTAACTGCACTGAACTGTGTTATAAACATGGTTCAATTCCATTATCAAAATATTACGTGTTCCTCTACACAGGCAAAATTAAGCCTTATTTACTACCCTCAGGACACTCTTAAAACGTGATGCCATAAATGCAGTTAAATGTTTCTGTTGTAAATAAAATAGATCTATTAGAAAAATATATCTGTCATTACAAAATAATCCTGCAGTGTTTTAGAGTTCATTTTAAACTGACTTGCCAAGACTTTTGACATTTTGAGAGAATTCCCTTTTTCATAAGTTTGCTAGTATTAAGACAGGTATTTGGTTTGCTTTACTATGTAGGTGTTGTCTCTGGTACGTGTGCCTCTCACCACAGAGAGGAGAAAAAAAAAGGGGGGACCAAAAAAGTAGACGTGTTCCATCATAGCTTGTGGTAAAACTTCCTAGTAATATTATTGATACCTATCAATCCTATCCCTTATCTTCCCATGCTATACTGCTATAGTTGCTGCTGTTGCATATAATATATAAATCATTGGATAAAATGCCTTAAAAATTAATGGAACAGTAACCATAGGACCCATATCTTCTGTCAGAAAAGAACCCAGTGATTAGGCATTCCTTGCTTATTCTTATCAGTTAATGTTGAAGAATTTCGTGGCAGTGGCTCAACTTCAACAGTGGAGGAAAGAGTGCCTCCAACCAGAAAGTATAAACCTAAGCAGCAGCAGTATTTCTTTGAAATGATAATTTCAATACCTTCAGGCAGAAAAAGAATCAAATTTAGGTATCTCTCATTTTGTGGTGAATACTAACCTCTAATCTGTTGTAGTTAGCATCTAATTCTCTAGCTGTGTTTTGAGAGAAAGGAATTCAGCTTGTTTTTTTGTTTTGCCCTTTTTTTAAACAATCATTCTCTTAATAAATTTATTGGCCATATGTCACAAATTGAGAGATTGCATCCAAGTAACAGAGCAGGACACCAAAGCCTTTCAGAGAGGTAGAAGTTTTATCCGCAGCGTTTCTTGTTTGTTAATTTAGAAGACTTCCCAATGAGCGTGCTGAGTTTTGTATATCCTGTTCTGAGTGCCTGAATATTATGATGCTTGTTAAACAGATTCTAGGTATCTAATTTAAAGCTAAGGTTAGGCTTCTGTTATTGAGCAGTAAAACATCTAAAAATTTGGCTTTGCAGGTCTTGGTAGTCTTTGTGTTTTGCATTTAAAAGTATTCCCTGAGGTACCAGAGATGTTTGTAACAAAGAATGTCTAAATTCTAGGTTCATGTCTAAAACAGCCCACCAAGTGCTAGCTATTGCTAGATACCACTTTATTAATTATCAGTTAAGACCACTCATACATTGTTTTGAATCACATTGTCACCTCATTCTGCAAATAGCTAAAAATAAACTGAGCACTAAGAACTATGGAAATCACTGTTGCCATGTATCTCTGTCACTCTCTTCAGCAGTCCAACTGATAAACGTTTATTTCTCTTATAATACAAATTACTACCTAGGTCTAAATCAATATACAAAAGATAGACAAAAGAAAGTCTAAGCTTATCTATGTATTGTCATATACTTCTATAACTTTATTTAAACATATCAGTAATTTGGGCAATGATTGTCATACTAGTATTTGAAAACCTGTCTGGAAAAGCACAAAAGTGAGCTGAAGATAGAGAAAGACATAGTAAAGATAGTGTCTATAGGACCAGTTGAAATAGCTATATGAATGGTTAAAATTGACAATACCCTAATACATTAGAAGTAGTGAAAGGACTTGGCAAGGCTATAGCTTTTCTGATCTGCCTGTGGTAAGGTAAACACCTGAACTCTGTCTGATGGAACTGTGGGAGAAGAAGAAGAGCAATTCCATCATATGCTTTAGCCTTCAACATCTCAAAATACTGTCCATGATTACATACCAACTGGAGAGAAACATGTTGTTTTTTCAAAATATAAATACATTTTTGTTCTTGCAGACTGTCTGAATAAGTTCTTGTTTTCCTGTTTTAATGTTAATTAACAGTATTTAATTCCTCTCCTGCTTCCTCCAGGTAGAGAATATAGATCGGGACATCCAGACCGGAGGAGAAGATTCCACCTTCCTCCTTGGTAAAGAATAAATGTGATGACCTAGCAAACTGAGATAGTTATTGCTGGGGTCATTTTGTCTATGAAAGTTTCTTCTTACAAACTTTACAGAGTAACTGAACCATATGACTGCAAAGGAAATAACTCAAAGCTGAGGGTATTTAGGGTGTTAATTAATCCCTTGTCATGTTAAGTCTAAGCTTACAATGAGACCAAAATCACTAAAACTTAAGTTAAAGGTACCAACTGAAGCAGAGTAGCATCCAAGTATATCTACGGTATTTTGTGATATTGACACTGGATGATCTGAAGTATTTTGACCACATCATTAGATATTCCTGACTATAAGTTTTAAGACTTAAACTACAAGTTTTGCACATTTTTTGTTATATGTTTCTATAAGACTTTGCACACCATGAATCATATGGAATATCCATGTTGAATTGTGGTTTGTGTCTTGTGTAGATTATATCTTAATTTTAAGGGTTGTACCATCGTTACAGAAACCTGTTGAAAAGTTTGAAACATGACATCACTGATTGTAAATATCACCTGCCAACGAAACAAAATGACCTTCCTGTAAAATGCAGTACTTTTGTGTTAGAGCCAAAAACTGCTGTTGCTTTTGGCTCTTTTAGTTAAGCAGTTGTGTCTCAGCTGAATGTGCGGGATGAACCACATCACTGCTGAGGAGAGAAAGAATCTGAGTCTTGTCACGCTTTACTTCTGCAATAAATAATGCTTAGCAGAACTAGGCTTTTTGTCCCTGTCCGGAATTCTAGTTCAAAGACTTATCTTTGTAATTCCTTCTTAAAAAATAGATAGGCTTCACTTTGTGATTCAATTTCAGTAATAAACTTATTTAATTATTAACTTTATTTCAAATTAATTTTGTATAATACTAAAGGAACATAAAAGAACAGAGCATGTGCAGTTTTTAACAGCACTGTCAGATCCTATATTGATAAACTGATACCACAAAAGCCCCTCTTCATGCATTACAGTGTAAAAAACACAGTACTTGTGTTTTTTAAGAAACTGTTTTTTTAAGAGCTTACAACATCCTTCTCATGTCTTCCATTTGCATACCCATTCAGTTAAAACAATCAGAGGTACTTTGCTTAATCGCTGTCATTAAGCAAAAAAAAAAAAAAAGGCGGTTATGTACAAATCCCATTTTAAATCATGAAGTGTAAAAATTGTATCAGAGAGAAAAAATGTCAACACTTAGGTCACATAGAAAGTAGGTGACACTTAAAACTGTAGTTAGCTCTTTACTGATCTGCATCTCAACAGCCTAATTGAAAATTGTATCCTTCTATGTAATCTTCAACAATTTCATTCTTTTCTTGGATTTGTAGTGGTCTTTTAATTGGGCTGGCTCAAGTGGATGTTTATGAAACTGATGGGATTTCCTCTGTTTATGTGCTTTGGAATCACCCTTTCTTCAGTTTTGTACTTCAGCATTTTCGATAGATTAAGTTATGTAAAAAACTTTCTTCTCCTTTGTATATGAAGTATATGATGAAAGGAAAATGAAAGCCCAATGTCCTGTTCCCACTCACAAAAAAGACTGAGCAGCAGAAAAAAAATCAAAATGTTAAAAGCATGTTTTTAAATCTGATACAGTTTGCAGATTTTCATAGGAGTCAGCTTTTAGAAGTTTTCCACTTTCCTATTCTTCAATCTCTGTCAGAATCAGCAAACTTTTTAGTGTACCCGGTGGATAAGATGTTTTGACCTGATTCTTGCATAAGTTATTGAGTCAGAAATTGCAGATTTTCTAGTTGTCATGTTCTTTGACATAGCATTCAGAAAATAAATATATTTCACAATTTATTTAATACTACTACAACCCAAACTATTTGAAATTGCGTTAAAATACCTCATGTGGAATTGTGATAGATTTTTTTTTTTTCACATGGAAGCTTTTCTCAGAGTAGTAAGAACACTTCCTTAAGTTTCTTTACATTCCCGCTGGAAATTATTTTGCTTGAAGGACTTTCACCAATGTCAGTGGTGTTGCACAAGAATAAAACTTTGTTGGTACTCAGAGAACCATGGCGTTAATACTTAGCATGTTGGAAAATCCACTGTCTGAGCTAATTTTTCCTTTTTGTTTTGAATAACACTGAGTATCATGTTAATAGTTCTCAAGATCATAATGCTACATTTTACTGATACAAAAACTATATTTCAGTGTCATGCTTCTAACTATTACTGACAGGTTTATTATAAACATTTGAAAACTAGATCTATATCTGAAAACTATCTCATGATCCTTACTAACAGAGAGTAGCAGATGCAATAGAACTTGATGCTTGCATTAAGATTTGCATAACGGAAGGGTTAAAGCACAAATGCTGACCGGGATAGTTAGTACATAAGTCACTGAACCTGGAATGCATCATTATGATACTTTAATCACCTACATAATAAAGACCACAAAATCTTACCCTTTATCAGGCCCTACCTTCTATTTAACGTAGATTACACAAGAAATATGTATCTTATAAAAATATCAATACTTTACGTACTACAGAACATGTAATATTTCTAGCTAAGGATTACTGTTGTGTTACTGTAAAAGAAATATTCTGTGTCTTCTATCTGGCTTGAAATTGTCTAATGCCTGTTTTTGTCTCTAAATTCCATTGAAGTGTCTAAGGAAATTCACAACTAAGAGAAGAAATACAAACAGAAAAACAGAGGGGAAAAAATCAAATATCAACATTTTCTTTTAATTTTTCTAAAAGAGGAACAAGGGGCTCCAACCTTTATAAAATTGTGGTAGATGCCTGTCTGCATCTTTAGTCATATAAACATCACCAAAAAATGTGGTCCACAGAGTCTTGCTCACATAGTAAAACTTAGGCTCAGAAATGTCTAACAATTAGGACAGGTTTTTCAGAGACGTCTGTAAATCTGAAGATGTACTTTTGAAAACACTCTGAAAACAAGACTGAAAATGTTACCCTAAGTATTTCTTGCCTTTCAGGCATGTGTCATTAATTTGTGCCTTTCATGAGCAGTTTGAGTACTGTAGCTTTTCACTGTATTTTTTTTTTTTGTTATTGGAATTTTTTCAGTGTTGACGTTGGTGTGTCTTATTTGGCTCCTCATAACTGTTTGTCTTTTAGGTCACCCAGATGACCCTACTTATTACTGGAAGTGAATGAAAATGGATAAGAGAACAAGATACGTTTTTGTGAAAGGCTATATGCTGAAGATCGCAAAAACTTTCAGTAATGGTGGTGGGAAGGCTCTAATCAGAATTTTATCATGCATCGTTTTCAGTTAGGTTTTATTTTATATACATTGTTTTTCTAGACTATTGCTTACTGAAGTAAATTATGGAATGTAACAAAACAATTCTTATGTATTTTAGGCTTCATACAGTATTGTTTGGAGCACTTTATAAAAATGTTATTGACACAGTTATACAATGATTAAAAAATTTGTAATAAAAAAATCATGCCTAAAAAGCAGAAGCCAGTCCTAGGTGTTAAAAGGCTGCAGAAATTTAATTAATTCACCTAGTTCTATTGGCAAAACTGTTATGCCTCTTCTGTTAAATCTTTATGCTATATGAGGATGAAATTGCCCAGTCTTGAACAACAACAAAAAAGTATTTTTAAAGTGTTTACATTAATGTCAGGGTTAAAAAAGTCATACTTCTCTGTAACCTGGCTTACTTTCATAGGTCTTCAGTCTCAGAAGATGAGAAAAGGGTAAAAACACTGCTGAAACACTCTAGATTAGTTTTAAAATCAGTTTATACATATAAAACTGCTGCAGCTGTCCTGTTCTTTTGGGGCCTTTCAGAGCTGAGTCAAATACATAGTCCTCTTTTAGAATACCTAGAATTCTCCTCCGTATGCAATGAGTCATTTTTGAAACATTTAAGGTTTATGTCAGACCTTAAACCTATCTTTAGATAGCCTCAAAATAAAAGTGGCAGTGTGAGCCTCTGGCCAGTGTGATTTTTGGCAGAAATTCTAAATTAAGAGAAAGCTAACAGTCACGTTGAATGCACTCGTGTTTTTATAAGTGACAGCTATTTGAAGCACACATGTAATTTTTTTTCTGTTGACAACTTTGATACCTTTTTTACAGATGTTTATGGAGCCACGATTTCACTCTATACTAGATAGTCCTGAGAGATACAAGTAAATGGACAGACAGAGTACAGGCAGGGCAATCAGGTATCTCCTGTTAATTTTCAATAGTCTTACACATCACACAGACTTTCTTAATACTTTTGAGATGTGTGATTTTAGAATAGTACATAATTATGCTCAAATGTCTTCAGAAGTGTTTAGCACGTGGAAAACATGCTATTTTTATATTCCAAAGAGAAAATTTAGCTCTCATTTTGAAATCTATTTTCATAAGCAGTACTATAGCTATTTCACAACTTAGATTTATCCTTATGGTATAGTGATTACTAATGTAAACTCTGCTGGTTTTAGTCCATTATTGCTCAGTTAATGTATTTTCTTAGGCCTTGTGCAGGTAATTCCTTTGAGCCAACTGTCAGTGGAATTTAATTCCTATTTAGTATACATGTTATGTCAAAGTGAATAGTATTGTCAGATGTATATAACCTGATAACCTGATACTATTATTTCCTTGTATTATTTCCTTTTTCTGTTTGTAGCACTGTAAATATATTCTTTCATACCCTGCATGTAGCAACAGTCCATCTAAACAAATAAATTGGCAGCAACACAGAATTTCTAACTCTACGAAAAATGTGAGCAGACAATTTTTACACGATGCAGTGTCTGATATGCATTGTAGGGATCCAGTTGTGATAGGGATATTCCTGCTTCCTTTTTATCTTGATTTGTAACTGACTGTAATTGTACTGCATCTTTTTTCCTCTTTTTTTTTTTCTTTCCCCAAAAGCTTTTGAATGGTGTGGTCTGAATTTTATGGAAAGTTCTTTAGTTTCAGGAATCTCGTTTTGTATAATGGTGTATTTGAAAAGAATGTCACCGTGTGACAGAATTTGCTAGTAATTTCTCCTTTAGGTTCTGATATGGGGAAAGATTTCTGTTGGCCTCAATAAACAAAATTAAATACAGTTAGAGTGGGAGTTTTGCTGTGCTTGTTGTGGTATATTGTGAATTGCTGGTAATAATTATCCCAGCCACTGAAGAACTGTTAGTGAGTTTGTTGGTTGTTTTTTTTTCCTCCTAAGGTTAGACCATAAGCAGAAGCTGCTATTATTATTATTTTTTTCCAAGCCAAAAAAAATTTTCCCATCAGGAATCAAAGTAGAAGCAGGAAGCTGAAACACAGAAGTGCTATTTTCCTCACTGAACTTTAGATTGGTTAGAGTACTGTAAAGCTTATGGACCGTAGAAGGCTGTCGTATACAAGGAAATATCCTTAAAGCTTCCAATCTAATAGTGTCTCCCTAATATATGGACTGCAGGGATACTTTGAATTGGTTAAAAGAAAAAAAAAAAACTGGCCTGGATTTGAAGTGAACAAATCTATTTTTACAAAGGAAAGAAAACGGAAGGAAAGCATTTCTTATTTCTTGTTTTGCTATATTGCTTACTATCTTCTTCAGCCCGTATGAAGTGTAGCTGACTTTCATCAAATGTTCACGTGAATTGTGTGTTTATTAGCTGCTCTTCTGAAAGAAGATTCAGGGAATATTGATTAACGCTGGTAATTTGATTAACACCAGTCAGCTGTGACTCAATAGTAGTGACCAACAGGAAGACATCTTACTTCCTGGTTTCCCCAGGAAGTGAACGTGCCTCATCACCATGGTCTTGCACAGTGATTACGGACAAGAACGTGTGATTACATGTGTGAACATGGTTACCATTATCAGACTTGCCCTGCTCTTGTTCAGGTACTGTGGGACTGCACCCTCACCGGTGATGCCACTGCCCTGCCGACACTGGCACTGTCAACTGCTGCTTTGCCTTGTGGAGCAGCCCGCACGTGCCGCTCCATGACAGTGGGATTCAAGACCCAAACAGAACAGGTGGTCAGAAAGTTTGTAATAGGTACTGTAGTAATTGGACGGTGTAAAAAATGATAAATATGGCCTGTGGGATTGCTTGCTGATGAGAACAGCCTGAAAAACTGAAAATAACTACACCAGCAAAGTGTCTTTTTATATCTCAGTGTAGTTAAGTGCTTGCATTCATTGCTTTCGTAGACTTTACAGCTGACATCGAGACCTTTCTCACCCATCATTAGGCTACTGAGTACACTGTGTTTCAAAGTTACACGCTACAAAGGTGAAGCTAGTTCAAAACTTGGAAGCTCATTTGCCGAAGAAGATGTTCTTGCAATTGATATTCTTAGGGCTCTGCCAGCTTCTGCTGCTTTTCAAGTCCTAGGTAGGGTAGAAGGTGCTAAGTTTAACCTACAGTGTCTTCAAAGGCTAGGATTTCTTACCTGGAAGTTTGTAGTTCTCTTAGGGCTCTGTAGGGCTCAACACATCATGATATGAAGTGTTGTCTGTAAAAGACAAAGAGGCATCCGGCAGAGCATTCTGTCTGAGAACACATCAACATAAATGTGTTTTTTCGTGTTATTTCAGAATTAAAGACTAATGGTTTTATGTTGTGTTTTTTTGTTGTTGTTGTTTTTCACTTGTGCTAACCTTGAAAATATATCTTTATTGTATGAAGAAAAAGAAACCCTACAGGCTTAAAAAATTTGGTTGTTGAGGTTAGGAATCAAAACCAAGTACTGGCCCTGATCTTGTAATGAGTAAGAGTTATGGTAGTAAACAACTGAAAATTCTCTAATGCATTTGAAATAAGCTCTGTCTCCCACATCTCTATATACTACAAATAGGGATGGAGACTGGGGCCAAAGAACTGTGCTGACTGCAGAATTTCAGTCACATGGTGTTGCATTCTGCACTAGATGTTCATATTTGATATCAAAATTATTTCATCAATAAGCATCATCAACGGACTCTCTGCATTGATTACGTTTTGAAGTAGCGCTCACTAGTCCCACAAAGGTAAAGGATTTGATTTGTTAATCTGCTACATTCACAAGCCTGAAAAACACACTCTCTAGGGAAACGAAGAGAATAAGATGGATATGTACAGCTTTTTATATTTTTAGACTTTTATCTTTGTGCTGGTACTTTTTATTCTGCCATAGTTGGTAATTAAATCACTTACTGAATGCCCTATTATTACTACTGGTCACAAGATAAAAAGCTACATATTCAAAGGCAATATACCTAATCTAGGCATGAACTTTAGTCTGAAATACGTAGGTATTTCAAGTGTATTAATGTCCTCCATCCCAGAACACACACAAAATACTAGACACAGAAACCAATCCTAGATATAATGCATATGACAATGCTCGATAACTGAAGGCTTTTAAACAGAGAATGATACACTCAGTCTTAAACATTTGGTAACCAACTATGCAGCTGGTCTTTGGACTCTTATTAAAGAGCAAAGGCACACTATGTGAACTGCTCTGACGTCAGATGTGATTTTTAAATGTGCCATAGGAATCTCAAAATGTCATTGTTCAGTGAAAGCAATCATAATTTTTAGAACTGTGATAAGAAACTTGTGAAAGAGAAGCTTGTGTGAGAAACATTTATGACATATGGAAATTTAACTCAAGGTAACCATTCAGGAGTTACCTTTATCAGATACATCTTTACTCTAGTCAAGGGTAGGTTTGTTTGTTAATAGCGGAAGTCCAGCAGGCTCTGTATTTACTTTCTGAGAAATCCTTAATTTTCACTTGTGATGAAGATGCAGCTCATCTAAAAGGATGCGGATGTGTAATGTGCTGCTTTTTGATAATCATCTTTGCCCTCTGGTGTAATTAGTCCTTCTAATCTACATTCTGCTGGAGGGTTTTCAATTTGTGTAAAGTTTATTCAGGTTTGATTCATGCTAGTGTAATACGCATATGAAAGATCACCAGGTTTAAATGTGTTGCTTACAGAATACAGCGATAAGGTTGGCTCAGAATCTTAACCATCTTTGGGCAAATTACTTTTGTCTTTGAGAAAGCCTGTATTTTGTAGGTGTTTTTATAATTTCTCCTCTACATTCCTTGTGAAGAGAACAGACTCCACAATGCAGCCAATAGGGGAGGTTCCATGAAGTCCACTAGTGATACTGCATTTCCAAAGAAAAGATGGAGAGCAGTTACACAGGTGCTACCCCAACAGTACAGAGCATTAAGATGGTGGCCAGTGCATCTTGAGCAAAAGTTCTGTTTTTTAAAAACACTTTAAAAAACTAGGGCATACTGTACTTCCATTGTGGCTGCAAAACACTTAATACAGTTTGGTTTTTTTTATTGACTCTCTGCATTCGTGTTGCAACTTCACATGACCTCTCTGCAAGTCTAGACGGTGACTGATGTATGCTTTACATAAGGGTTACATTTTGAATGATTTCCTGAAGTGATCAAATGGAAGTAGTTAGTAACCTGCCTTTTACTTTGAGAACAGACTCTTATTCCTTTGCATTAGTGATTACTGTATTAACTCCTGACAGCAAATAGTTCTGTAAGAAATTCTTGCTTCAAGCAAGTTTAATAAATAGCATTAAAAAAAAAAAAAGGAAAAAGTTAAGTGCTAGTTGGAGCCAGCTTTTGTGTCCTAACACTTGCTTGTTGGGAATAGGAAAGAAATGCCAAATCTGTGATTATGCATTTGTTTCCACTAACATGTTACTGCTTGATCAATCCTCCATCCTCTCCCTCCCTCTCTGTGATGAACACTCCCATCTGTCTGTAGAGAGAGCCCAAACCAGCAAGTCTGATGGCTTGTTGTTTTAGAAATTAAGATCTGAAAGACCAAAAAAAAAAAAAAAATGTTCCTCTTCTGTTGCTTGTGCTCCCGGAGCGCAGTGATTCAAGGGGTTGTTAACTGTGCCGTGTAATGCTAACTAGGGGCTACAGCTGGTGCCAGCCCTCAGCATTTAGTTTTTGAGAGGATGAGTGTCCAGCCTTATCATGCTGGGGATTGAGATGCATTTGCGTTTCAATGAGCTGGATGTGGTATATCCTTCAAAAAGGAATAGTGTCAATCCACAAATTGTAATAATTCTAAGTATGTGAGGGTAACGTGCGAAGTTTCTATAACAGACTCTGTAGCATCTTCCTCCCATACAGAGTTTCCTCACTCTTCTTTATGACTTCAGTCAAATCTCTGAAAGGCCAGAGGGCGGATGTTGTGGTTTTTGTTTTGTTTTGTTTTGTTTTTTCCTGAATTTTGTAGGTTTTATATTGGGTCCACCAGAAAAGGTAGTAAATCAATTTGTAGGTAACTTTACGGAAGAGGATTAAGAGGATGTGAGGCCAGAATTGCTTGAAAAATAGGAATTAAGGGTTATGCTTTATTTTTAGATGTCTTGCACAACTGACTTCAGATTCACTGCATCCTTTTAGATGGGTTAGGGTGACAGTGCTGGGAAATTAGCCCAGACCTGACTTCTGATAGGTTTCTTGACTGCCGGACTACAAACTCGCATGACAGATTGCATCCAGCACAGTAGGCTGCAGAAAGTAGTTAATGGAAAATAGACTGCTTTGATGTTCACTTCTGGTGGGCTGATCCTCCGGTTTAAAGGCTAAACACCTATTGTCCTCAGTAGGAGTTTTCTTTCTGAAAAGCTTTCACAAAATCCGTAATTTCCAATTTTGTTTTCTGAAACCGTGGTTTGGTCTACTTCTGCATTCAGAAGCTAGCAAATGTTTTCAAGAGTGATTTCTGATTTTTTAGTCTCTAACTTCAGATGCCACAGAGAGGACCTTATTTCTCAGAAGTCGCTGAGCATCTGTCCTCTCCTGCTGAAGCAGATGTCTCTAAAGCATTTCCATTAGAGCACCATAAACGAAGGCACCTAAACACACTGCCTGCTTTCCTGAAAAATGGGGCTAAGCGCTGCAGAGATGCACCTTAGAAAACAGGCTCAGCTAGAATTAAAACGGGGGGGGGGGGGGGGGGAGGGTGAGGAGAGGGAGAGCAAATACAGTAGCAGCCTATGATTAGAAATCTTAACAATGACAGTGAGTTCTGTTTAATTTCTAACCGCTTAAAAGCAGGCCTGGGGAAATGCTCTGCTTAGAAATGTCATGGAAAGTGCAGCTGGTCCGTGGGCTTTATCTTGAAAAGCAAAGGATCTTTCCCATTTTGCAGTAACACTGCCATTTACTGGGCCATACCACTAGCAATTTGCAACAATGGGAGGGAAAAAAGCTGCCATTTGACCTAGAATGCAATTTTCAACTAATTAATAAAGTGACCATTAGTGCCCGAGGGGATAATAACAGGAATAAGAACAAATTACTATGGGGTGCAAAGGAGGCTAGGGCATTGTATTGCAAATTTCTTATGGCACTATTCTTCTTTTTTTTTCTCACTAATACTTTTAAAGTGCCCCCACTCAACACTTGCTCCTTGTAGGACCCTTGCAAACCACATAAGAATTAGCCCTTCAAAGATCAATCAGGATCTAATTGTTGTTAACAAAGTGCCACCTGGAGAGAAATGTTACAATATACCTTCATTACAAAGCATTCAATCTCTCTCACGCTCACAAGTCCTGGCTACAGTACAGACAAAAAGGAGCGCTTGCTAGCATTAAGATCAGGCACCTGCAATTGCTTGGAAAACACTGGCAGTCCCTGCACAAATATGTTGCTAACATTGCAGGAGCCTCGTTAGAACTGCTCTGTTTATGCTTCCTCAGAGCAAATTTTGCTGGGGTCCCTCTGTTAGCGGTGCTGTAACACATCGCCGAAGCCCTCGTATTGCTGGGGACGCTGGGCAAAGCAGCTACGCCTTTTGCTGTGATCTCTCTTAGGCTTCAGGGACTGCTTTCAGCACGGATCCTTCTGTATTTTACGACCCTTGCTCTCCATACCCCAAAGGTGAACGTTCTGGAAGCCTCCAGTGAACTGCCTTTGAGTGTTGTGTTTTCATTTCTGGTAACTGGCTCTGTCTGTGCTGTCAGAGATGGTTACCAGGTAGGGCGCGTTTGCTATAGGTCCTGCCTGTGCTAGTACTTTTCAGCTTCTTTGGTTAAGTTCAAGACGTGACTCAGCATCTGCCACTCACTTCTCGGGCGTGTTTGTGGCTACATCTCCACAGAAGTTAAAGTCAACTGATAATACCTACCCGTCCCACCTGCCCTCTTCCTCGTGCTGGCACTGGCCCTCCTTTGACATCCCAAGCTGGATCTAGATCTTGAGCCAACAGAAACATTTGTTTTTTAGGCTGGTTTAGTTTTCCGCTGCTTTAGCTCACTGAACTGTTTTACCCTGCGCTCATAGGAGCACCCTAGTGCCCAGGCAGGACAGAGACCGCAGTGCTGATGGCTGAATTAACGTGCCAGTTTCAGTGACCTCTTGGCTGAGGTGCCCGTGCGTGCCTGAATGAAGCATGGTTCCCTGAAGGGCAGCTGGTGACACTCCGAATGGCATTTTCAGGCCTGGCCCGTGCTGGCCTTTCACTCCTATACAAAGATCTGCATGTTCACCCCTGGGGCAGGTAACATCTGTAAGGGGTATGGGAAGGAGCTTAAAGCAGAGCTCTTCAGTTTTACTGCCAGGACACCGGACGAGGGCCAGCCCTGGTGTCTGAGGTGGGGATGACAGTGGTACCTGGTTGAATTTACCTCATAGTGAAATGAGAATGCCTTCCAACTTCTCATGGCTGTTAGACTGCTGTCAGTGTCTGGCTGGGCTAGGACAAGACTGTTGTGCTCCCTCACCATGGCTTAGATTCATTAGTTACCTTCAAGTATTTATTTAAAAAAAAAAAAAGAAGAAGAAGAAGAAGGAAAAGGAAATAAATCAGCCATTGAAGTGATTCCGAGGCATTTGCCACTGCACATCCCTTTCTGGATGCCTGATCTCCTGGGAATTCCTGCAGAGATTCCTGTTCTGCTTGTCAACAGCAAAGCTACCAAGATAAAGCAGAACAGGAGTCTCGAACCTTTTTTGGTTTGTGGGCTCCTGAACATTTCCAGTGAACTGCTTTATAGGCAATTTAAAACTACTGTCATCAGACTTACTTTGCTCATGCCTTGTTTACAGTCAGGAAGTTGGCTTGACTGAAAGCTCTGTATGAAGGTAAACTCAGCTTCTTCCCAAAAACAAACATCGGTGGTTGCCCAAGGTCCCCAGACCACACTTGGCCGGTGATGTAGGGAACAGGATTTCTGTTTGGGTGTTTCTCATTCTTGTAGTTCAGTTCAGATGCCTTCAGTCCTCACTGAGCTCCTGTGTTGGCAGTTGTGATAACTGCTATTGCTAGGACTGTGGAAGCCAGGCCCAGGGGCTAGTGAGGGCAGTGCTTCCTTTCCCAGTCACCCCAAGGGCAGGTGCTTTTTCAGTGCAGGCTGCTTTCCACCTGTGTGATTCCCTTCCCTGCGCTGTCAGACCCTTCAAGAATACCTGTCATCCCCCAGATGCAGGAAATCAGTCAGGTACTGTGTTTGCTGGGTTGTACGTCACATTTGTGTCCATGTTAAAAATGATGAAGTTGTCCGTGAGGTTCACTGTCCATGAGTGTCCAGAGGTTCACTGTTGTCTAGTGTTTCATTTAACAGAATTCAAAGCAAAAATGCATAATATTTTAGCTAAGTCCCAGGGAAGAAAATTAGCTCAGTAAGGGTAATTAATACACACTGGCAAATGGGAAGAAGCTCTGAGACGTTCACACAGTCTTGCAGACTAGCTCACTGTCCCAAGTGCTGTATCCAAGGGTTTGCTTGTGGGATCTACTCCAAAAAATAGTGTTAGAGGGTGTTGGCTAAGTGTCCACTGCAGCAGTGAGCTGATATGACCTGTGATCGTGGGAATACACGGGTTGTGATTGCTCTACAGAGCTAGTATGGCTATTCTGCTGCTGCGGTTTGAGTTAGTAGCTGACAAACATCATTTTGTACTACTTACACTTTTAATATAAAAACATTAATAACCTAATTAATCATTTATATGATCATTTATATAACCACATTTGATTGTTTGTAAGTATTGGATTAGTTCTGGCAAACACAATAAAAATGTAAGCCATCTGGAGTCTAAAGTACTTCTTTGTCAACGACAGTGTTAGTATGAGTTCCGTGAGTACTATGGTGTTACCCTAAATCTGGCTGACTAAAGTAATTTGGTGTGTCAGGGAACAAACTGTGACAACCAAGTGCTTTCTAGGGGCAGTCTCAGTTAGCTGGCTACATCTTGGTTGTATATAATAGGCCATTATATGTAGAAACTATAATTTCACTTGATTTCCCCTAGCATGTTACAAAGATAATCTGTAGTGGGTTTTTGAGCTGTTCAGAGTATGTTCCTGGCTGCATCTCTAACTAGATTGATTCATTAATTGGTGTATGTGGAGGCAGGAATCTTCCAGAGAATTAGGCATGTGGTCTTAGGCTTTTGGTTTTAGCAGAGAAATCACGTCTGTGCAGACTCAGCCCCGTACGTATATACATGGGGAGAAATGGCACATTCAGTGCATGTCTTGTTGGATAACTAAATCCCAGTGCACTATCTACCATCTATTTTGGTTCAAAGTAGTGCAAATAAAGATACAGAAGGGTTTTTGTTTGTTTGTTTGTTTGTTTTTTGATAAAGAGCACATTATGCACAACTGGACCAATCCTCCTGGATCCTAACAGGCTTTATTTGTTAAACATCATGCTAAATGTCCTTAACTTTAAGACACTGGCCGTTTGTGCTCGCCCCACGGTTGTTTTGTAAACAGTTTGTGTTACTGCTGCAATTAAAATACATGCTTTGAATTTTTCATTTTGACTTTGTGTGTCTGCCCATCCTAAACTGCCATGTAAGCAGCACGTTGATCATAAAGGAGCTGTGCCACTTGAACCTAGCTGAAGATTTGCCAAAGAACCAAGTGGTGATGTTTGAAATAAAAAATCTTTGGTGTAGCAGGAACAGTGAGGCTGCACTGAACTAATAAATATGCACAAGCTTCACATATATGTGATGGAAGAAAGGAGAAAGAACATTCCCTATGAGTGGAAGAGAGCCCCCCCAGACAACACTGAAAGAGGTGAGCTTCTGACCATACAATCCCAGACTTGCAGATTGTCTTTTTGAAAGGCTGAAAGTCACTGATAGCACAAAACAGCTGGCATCCTTGAAATGAATCAGAATGGTTCAACGACTCTGGCTTTTTAGGTTTAAAATGTCCTTAAATGGCTTTACTAGAGTTGCAACGCTTTTCTATGGAAGTCAGCAACAAGAACGCGTGCTTGGGACACCTTGCTACTCTGCAGAAATCACTGTTTATATGTGATTATCTATCCAGTCATTTGCATACATTGTTTGTTAGGGAGTGCTCATTGAGCACATGTTTTCAGACTTGATGAGTATCTAATTTGGCCTGCTCTAAGAGGATTCTGTCTAATCAGTGCAATATGGGGCAGAGTTAAGAATCCTGGTTAATTCCCCTGCACCTTCCTTATCGTTTACTTACCCTGTCACCTTGCTCAAGACATACCAACTCCTGTGCCACCCATTGTCATCTGCTGGAGTGCAGCCTACCTGTCTCTAGAAGTCTGTATGGATCTTAGATCCACTGGACACTGCTGTTTCTGTAGTGCATGGCCACTAAATAATGCCAAGGCCAAATACTGAGGTGCGCAAAATTAGAAGCCACTTGAAAATATAGGCAATTGACTCCCTGTGCTGCCCTTTGCCAAAACAGAGCTGACAGTATTCACCTCTCACAGGTATTACAGCTTGAAGAAGGGCAAGAGATCCTTACGTGAATGGGTTATAGGACTGCGTAGTAGCCGGGTAAAGCTTCAGAGGAGAAAATGTTGGAATAAATAGGGGGGAGGCAGAGGCCTATCCAGACTGCAAATCTCTGAGCAAATTCATGCATGCCAAAGAAAGGCTCAAGGAGCAGAGATGCAAGGGTTTGCCATCCCCAAAACAGCTTGGCAGTCCCCCCAGGACTGAAGACTGGTTTCTCTGGAGGGCCTGTTCTGCTGCTGACACAAGACAAGGATCTACATCCAAGTCTCACTAGTGTTAAAGGGAGGCACCTGCTAAACTTTCCCACATGTTAGTGGAGGAAAAGTTGTCTAAAGGTATCTCACAAAGTAACAAAAAGTTGTTGCTGCACATGTTGCATTTTTTTAATATTAGTCTGTGACACAAGCTGTATGCCTACATCATTTGGATGTATGTGCTTGAAATCCTGCTATCTGTCACAAAGGGGCATTTTGGGACCGTCCAGCAAGCTTTCCCATTCTCTTCAATGCAAGACTATAAATATACAACTTGTATGCAACCTGTTTGCGTACTGATTCCTTCTCCCTGATCAATCTGTTGCTGATTTCCAAGGACTACAGCGCCCTTTGATTCCTGTTTTTTTTTACTGCAAGCTCATCAGCAGGGATATATGCCTGAGCTTTTTCTTCTGTGGCTGTAAGTTTTTCTGTCTTTTGTAGCAATCATTAAAGTTTATTTGCGGGCTGAGGAAAGTTATACCCTTTCTGACAATGTGTTGTGGGGGTTTATTTAATCCTGTGGGGCATTTGAGTGCATTCTATTGGGGGAGGGATGGAAGAAGTAAAAGAAAAAGCTGTAGAAATCAGTGGAACTGGAGATCTAGAGTCCTAGAAGGTGGCAATCTGTTAATTAGTGTTCTTGGGAAAACCTGCCTGTGATGAAAATAAAGCCCTGTCGTTAAAACCCACTGCATTTTCCTTTTCTGCCCCTGAATGTTGTTAACAATGTTGCACTCTGGTTAAGTAAAAATCTAAAACTGCACTGAAGTGTTAGTAATCGGTTCCTGAGCAGATTCTCTAATGCTATTCACTTTTCCCTGCTAATCTTCCTGTGTGAGTTATAACAATGCAGCACCAAATGAGAAGGAAATGTCAGGTTATGTTTCAGGGCCAGCCTCCTGCCCACCCTCCATCTGTGCTGATGTCAGTGCTTATTGGAACATATGCTGCCTGTTGCTCACTGACCATCTGTTAGCCGAGCTGATGAAGTGTTCCCGTTGCTGGGACAACCCGGCCCTTGATTGCCAGTGGCACCGCAAACATTTTCCGCTCAGGTTTCACTTTTATCTGTGCTCTGGAATGGCAGCCCCGGGTGGGCACGGGTTGCCCCATCCCTGCCTTTTCCTTCCACGTGCGGGCCGAGCCAGAACACAGGCCGTAAGTTTTGGGGCGAGCGTGGAAGGCTGCAGCGAAACTCAGGTGCACGTGGGGCCTGCGATCAGCTGCTGGCATTGCGGGCTCGGGTCTAAGGGCAGGAACGTGTCTGGTGGTGGTTAGAAAGTGTGTTCGGTAGGAGCCCCTGGACTGTGACCGGCACGGCTCAGAAACACTTGTAGCCCACGGCTACAGAGGTATTTTTGGGGCCAAGCAAAAGGCTAGAGATGGGCAGCTTTTCCCTTGGTTAAGAGTCACTTGTTCAGTAATTACTGGGTTCTGTATTCGTGTCTGACAGCCGCAAGTCTCTTTACGACTGTAGGCCTCGGTTCGTAGAGCGAAAGTGATGATAAACCACAGCAGCAGGGATCAAACTGTTTGCCCACATGCAGCCTTTTTGCAGCTCTGTCGGGTGAGCCCCCCCCCCCCCCCCTTAAAAATGTCTACAAGCGTTAATCAATCCTCATGACAAGCCTGTGGGGCTGGCAGGTGGTATTCCCATTTTGAAGAGAGAGAAGCGAAGTGTGAGAGCTGGCATGAGAACCGAGGCGTGCCCACCTCCCACCCCTCGCCTGCTGAGATCACTAGACCATATTGCCCTTCACTGCACACCAAGGGCCCCAGCTCAGCCGCGGTGCCAACGGGAGCTGCATACTAGAAACCAGGGCCGGGTAGGCTGTGTCCTTTAGTTCTTCACATGTTAAATATAAAGGGAAAAGAGCAGGGCCTGATAAGTGAATTTTGTTGGTGAAGGTGGCTGTGGTGGTTAGGCTCAGTGCTGTCGTAACTGGGTAAGTGACAGCCTTTAGATTGCAGAAAGCCTAGCTGCTCGGTAGTGTAAAACACTGTCAGGTTGTGAAATGCCTTGGTCTTTTGTCTTCTGTGTTGGTACTCCCTGGCGTTTCTCCTTGCCAAATCTGGCAGCAGTTTTGGTCCCTGGATGACATCAGTCACTTCCATGAGCTCTCTGCCCCAGTGCTAAAAACTATCCAGTCCATCTTTCCATTCCTCTCCCTTCCATGCAGCCTTGCCACTTCTCTGTTTTACCAAAATCCTTTTCATACATGTTGCCCCTTTGCAGTTCCTACGAAGCAAAAAGTGAAGTTTTTAGCCTCACCTACAGCCTATCCTTTCTGCCTTCTCCCAGTCTTCCTGTACCTGTAGCCTTCACTCTGGATGGCCTTTTTTTTCCCCTTTCCCTCACTTGTCATGTTTCTAAAATCCTCTTTTCTTCTGTTCTTCACACAAAAATCCTATTGCCATTTTTTTTTTCAGTTCATCCTATCAGATACGTGTACCATCTTTTCATAGGAGAAGGTTGTAGGCTCCTGTAAGAGTTGTAAGAAAAAGGGCTATTTCTTTTTCACCCTGCACATCAATTATTGTTTTAATTAAATGACTGAATGCTACAATAATGCTGTGTGCTCAGAGACTGCGTGACGTGTGGCAGAGTTGGACGAGATATGATATATACTGACATAATCCTAGGTGTTAATAATAATGTACAACTTCAGCATATGTTGCTATTTCAGGATGTTCTGGCACAATAGGCTGGTTTTATTCACCCTGGGGCCAAGCACATGAACAAATTACTGCAAGGCCAGCAAGGGTAGGGATTTGCATTGCCTCATCTGCTTTGTGGTAAGTGCCTGTGTTGGTTCCTATTCCATGGTGACTGTGAGGTGCTGTGCTATGCTTTTGATGAGCAGCAAGCCGAGTCTCTTACCTTACATTTATTGTGGTTATGATAAAGGCATTTATCTTCAGTTTATCACAATTACCACAATGGAGCCTGAGCACTCTAAATTTATACCCTCTCTTGTGGTGACTCGTTTGGTGCCAGTCTGCTTTTAAATCCACTTCAGTGTCCCTTTGCATTGCCAGAATGGTACAAATGAGCCAGAAAATAGATTAAAATTGGGCCAACTTTTAATACCTTCCAAAAATTTCGTAGTAGGTTTTGTTGGTTTTACAGACCTGGGCCTCTATGCATTTTGAATCAAAACAATGCGGAGTTTAGCATTTTCCTTTAAGAACTGACAACCTGAATTTCCCTTGATCAAGAAGAATGAAGGAAAACTGGTAATATAAGCCACCATCTACCCAGCCTCTAGCAGAGTTTGCAGTTCTGAACTGAGAGCGCTATTTCTACACAGGACAGAATTGCAATTTTTAGACTGAGGTTAAACCATCACACTGATTTCTGCATGTGGCTGAGTAGATAGATTACAGTGTGGATTTAGTGATACTTGAACAGCAAGAGTGTTAAACTGAATACTTTCAAAGCTTTTTGATGCTACAGAGCACGGTAAGATGAGGCAGATGCGTATATTTTACCAGAAATTTGTAACGTCTGAGCATTTCTAGGGCAGTAACTAAGGGTCATGTTGAACTTCCAGGTGGTGATACTCTTGCTATCTTACATGAATAGCTTTGTAACAGTTACTGTCCTCATCTTAACTGGTGGTGGAGGTCTCTGGTTCTGTGGCCTGGCCACAACACTGGAAGGTAAACTACAGGTTGTCTTGCAAGCACACGTACAGGCCTCTGAGATGCGTACACGTAGCCTTGGCTGATGCTTGCAAAAAGCAGAGGGGTAGGTATAAATCACCTGTTTGGTGATGCTTTGATGTAGGTATCAGAAATTGTTACGAAAGCACTGTTGTGCTGCTAGGGAAGATCCTCAGCTAAGTGATACCTAGCAACACCATTAGAGAAAAAACAATTTTTACCAGCCAAGAATCAGACCTCTGTGGCTAAGGCGTTAGACGATGAGGGCTCTGCGTAATCACAGCTCTCACACATTTCCTCAGTCTGGATGGCTGGATCCTGTGAAGAACAATGAATACTTGATTGCACTGCTGCGCTCTAAGGTTTGCGGAGTGGGGCTGTTGTGTGTGCTTTTGTGAAAAAATCCCGTCCTCGCCGCAGTGGGGGGGGCGGCCTGCCACTAACATCAGCTGCGGGAGGATTTGCTCTGCCTGAGTTCTGCACATCACTCTCCGCACAAATTAATTAAAAGATGCCTTAGGTAGGTGTCCAGCAGGCACAGAAGGAACCCAGCTCTGTTACTAGTCTGCAATCCCCAGTTTTCCAGCTGTCACTATGTAATACGGTCTCCCCCTCACGTAATTCCTTCCTGTAGTCCAATAGAAGTCCTTTAAAGACGAAAAAAAAAAAAAAAAAAAGAAAGAAAGAGGAACAACAAGCAAGTAATCCTGTCATACGATCTGCCCCAGTAGTTTGGGGCCTGTTTCTCTTTCAGGGGCTGTGAGCATGCTTTGAGGTGCACAATAGAGATGCCTTCTCCATTGACTGAGGAGCTCAATGAGCCAAGCTCGGCAGCAGCCCCGGTAACAGCAGCAGCAGCAGCAGTGGTGCAGCACAGTAATGGGCCCAACTGTTAACTGATTTAACACTCTGCCAGCTGCAGTCCCTGAGCTCAGAGAGGAGCAGCGGGCCTTTGAATATTACCTTTCAGCCAATTAGACATATGTCACTTTCAGAAAATGTTGCGTGCCTGCTCCTGTTGAAGAAAGGCTCTGCTGGGGAGCAGAGGGGAACAGCATTACCTGCTTTCTCCCAAATGCGAGGTCCCTCCCTGGGGTAAGAATTTGTTGTTTCTGGTATTATCAGCACTGTGGATGCAAGTTCTTGAAGAGGACTGTGAGGAAGAGTGATTATTGGAGCTCCAGGTTTTATAGTATCTTGTAGGCTGCCTGGGACAGAGCTTTTACAGAAGAGGTGGATTTGAGTCACTGAATTAAAATGAGACCTCTCTCCTCACCTGAACGCTGAGAAAGTTAAAATCTGAATCTGAATCAGCTTGAGATTGCTTTACATGTAAAAAAAAAAAAAAAAAAAAAAAAAATCTCAAAGAAACTCTGGATTCAGCTGAAGTAAATGAGTATGCAGATGTCAGGGAGTGGTGCAGATTGACAGCAGCTCAGAATGTAAAATTTTGGCCCAGCAATCAAGTTTACAAAAAAGTACAAGTCAAACTGTTACTAGTGAGTGGCAGCTCAGGGTGAGCACTACAGGCTGCTTGATTTGTCCAAAGGGTCGTCATCACAGTACCACTGAGCTAGCAGACAGGGCTCTGGGGTACCAGGCATGGCTGCTCCAAAGTCAGTGTCCTTAGGGTTGAGAAGTAGGTATTCACAGAAAATGAATATTAGGGATATTTATTTTCAGAATCAGTGGGAAAAGCAGAAGCATTTATATTTGTCATAGAGTAAGTATGCCACGTTTTATTCCCAGATTGATTGAATATTTGTATTTCAATAAATTTGAAATTCTTACTTCAGTCGAGTTAGTTTCTTTATGCTTTTTATATTAAAATACACAAAGATGCATTTTTAACGTGTATTGGGATGAAATATTGCAAATTATGGAAAAAATAAATGTTTCATATAATGTGTTTAAAATATTTTAATAGCAAAAGTCAAAACAAGTGAAATGAAGCTAACAAGTTAAGCCAAATGAACTAAATGAAAAGGATAAGATAAATGTTTAAAGGTTTTTTACAACATTGTAAAAATGGAAGCGTTCTGGGGATGGAGGCTAGTGGACAGAAAAAAAATTATTTTAAAACCTTGGCCTAACATTTTCTGTCTGGCAGTTGTTGCTGTGACACTACTGGTGAGCAGAAATAAGGGATCTAGGACTGTGTGAAGACTGCTGCTTTTCCCACTGGAGGTGGGGATCTGCACACGTTTTGGACACTGTCAGACCTGGACAACAAACTGTGTGTGGCATTCAAGAAAAGAAGAGAACAGGTGATGGCTCTTGCTTCTGTAACTTGTGAGAGGAGTGATGAAGCTAGGTTAATTACTCACCAAAAAGCCATGAGAGTGAAATGTTCTCTGAATAAGTGTAATCATTTCATTCGGTTTGGGCTTTCCCGGGTTTGTTCTGGGTTTTCCTTCTCAGTTTCTTCAGTCATTCTCCTAGTAAGATGTTCTATGATTTAGACTTTTGGTGCTTGGTAATTAGGAAATAGTGTTTGTCAGGGGCAATGAGGCGAGGCATATTTTGGGAGTGGGGGATCACATTGGATCTAAATGTGCAGACGTTTTGAGGTATTGAGTCCTTTTCACATCTAATGATACCTGAAGAAAGTCTTGAGTTTAGATTTTGAAAAAAAGAATCCTTTCCTTTCCAAAAAGAAAACCCTCTTCCCTTACACTGTTTTGACCAGCTTCAGGCAGTGATGACAGGATTATGGAATGGTAATATATACACTGAAATGAGATGCTATTTGGAAGATCCCAGGGTTGTAGTCAGACAAATGCTTTAAGCCAGAATAAGTTGTCAGTGTTGATAAAAGTAGTAGTTCCACACTTCCTATGCTTCTGGCTGCTTGTTCGCACTCTTGTGCTATTCTCTTCCCATCACCATACTCTCCTTTCTGCAACCTAACACTGGAGCAGATTCAGCTGGAAATAACCTTTTCAGATTATTTCAGAGGCTGTGAAGGAGAGGGGCGTGTGTGTGGCAGGGTGTATCTGGACCTATTTTCTCCAGTCTGGTTCATTGCATGGCTACACAAACCCTTGTGTCAGTAGGTAGTACATGGTACCACAATGATGGAATTGAGCGATCAGGGCAGGAAGAGAGCAGGACCACTTTATTTTTTTCTTCGGTGATAGCACTAGCTTATTGTCTCCAACAAAGCCTGGCTTCCCATGTAGGGAAAAATTGGGAAAAAGGACAATTTACCCTTTTTTACCAGCTGGATCACCTACCAACAGAAGCCACTTGAGGAGATCTTACAAAGTCCAAGTCAGTGTCTTGTCCAGCCAGCAGCTGGAGAGCCAAGATCAGATGTTCCTGTTGCTGGAGCTCCTTGCAGGTGTTGCTACCTGTAGACTTCATTTGGATGTGACAGCTTTCTCAGTGGGGTACTTCAGTGCTGCTAAGCATGTTTTTGATGACAGTCCTCATTTTATCTGATTGCGTAGTTTTTGATTAAAAAAAGAGACTCTGAACACAAGTGGGGTAAGTTTAAATACACCATCAATAAACAACACAGTATTTTCCCCCTGTGGAAGTGTGTTGGATATTTACCTCACAGGTCTTGTATAACACTACACTGCTTGAACATGGTATTTCAGGTAATGATTGTTCACTTTTTTTGTCTTTCTGTGCCAAATCTTCACTGAAGTGATCTTGCAGACTCTGTTGCTTTCTACCATCAGTCACTTGGTTAGTATGGCTTGGAACTTGCATATCTTTGTGCATTTGAATTCATTACTAATGAATAAGCATTCATCAGTTTGGCAGGAATGGACATTGCACATCTGTAATTCATAAGCGTCAAGACAGTTTTGGGTGATGATGATTCAGGCATCCACTAAATGTCCAAATTCCCTTTGGCATCAGTTGTCCAGCCATAACTTGTTGGATCCAGCAGAGTGAGTTCACATTGCAGGAATCATCTCCAAATTCCTGCTTAATAGTTTGCATGCAGTTCATGCTGGAATAAGCAATCTTTGCATGGGGGAAGCTGGCTGGAGTCAATTTCATCCCTTTTGGCAGAGAAAAGTTGATAATGGCATCAGTTGTTGCACTTTTAGGGACAAACAGATGGCATGTGAATTCTTGTAATTTCTGAAAGAAGCCTGATGAAAGCTCCCAGGGTTGTCCAAATGCTGAAAAGTTATATTGATAATGCCATTTTCTTTGCATGAGTTCTAGGGCTCCCAGTTTTCCTTTGTCTGAAAAAACACTAACAGCATCGCATCCCCAAAAGACATGCAGGCCAATCAGTACCCTGCATGCATCAGTCCCAGGGGGGCTTGCTATTATATTACTGTCAGGGAATGATGTTTGGTGTCCGCTTTCCAACTTTCTCATGCATCAGCCAAGATCTGTATTACTGCTGGATTTCACCCATCGTTTTAGCATGCAGTATAACACACATCTTCCCTTTTTTTATGGTACTTTGAGAAGTTCTGTTTTCTTGTGGTGGTCTGTGGTTAGCCAGAAAGAGAGGATCACACTTCAATAGAGAAGTCTGTAATGTACTTTACCTTTGTGATTTACATACATGCACACCATCTTTTAATCAGGATTTTGATAAGGTTTGACTTCTTGATGGGTCAAGAGAAAAAAATTTGTTACTTGGACTTTGTGGTCTGCATTTGTGTTCTCAAAATGAAAGCTGGTAGTGGATCCTCTTGTATTTCTCACCACCTTTTGTTGCTTATGTCTGGTAAATATTCTAACTTTCTGACTTTGTGCACCTTCCTATAGTTCAAAAGAGCAGAGATGCCTTGTTAACACCACTCAGCCCTGGGACAAGTCTTTGTTAATAATACAGACAGATGGGATAGTGATGGTTTCAGGGGGGCTTTGCTGGACTGTTTTTTCCCCCATCTGACTAAATAAACTAAGCCTTAGTCAAAGAGGTTTATCTGTTGCTCTGTTCTTGCTGATGGGCTTAAGTCTTCCTTCTATCCTGTTAGCATTGTATGAAGAAACCATATGCATTTGACTTAATTCAGTTCTGAGGGCTGAAAAGGCCACAGCTCACTCTCACCGCATACTTTGATGTCTGCTGTCCTCTGTAAAACTGCTCTACACAGCACCACTTGGATGCCTATTGATTTTTACTTCGTAGCTTTCGGCTCTGTGGTCAGCACTAAATTATCTTTGGCAAGCATATCCATCAACAAGTTGTCGGGATACGTGAGCTCTGTCCCTTTGTCTCCCTGGCTGATACGTACCTAGTGTCTCCTTCAAACCTGCTCTTTCAGGTTCCAAGGAATTTTTTTTTCTCAGTTGAAACGTTATTTATTGGTTTGCATTTTTTTTCTTTTAGATAGAACTACTCTTACTTTGAGATAAAAGTTGCTGTCATATCTGGGTTAATGAAGACATTTTATGATAACTGCAAAGACCACTTGGTATACAGAAGGTTTTTTCTTCAAAATATTCAGAATTTGGATTACCCATCTGGTAGTATTGAGCGCTGTTATTTTGTCTGCCTTTGCTTTTGAAGTACAAATGGTAACAAGACTGGGAACTAATGAACTTCTGAAACCATAGATTCTCTATTGAAAATGGCAAGGTTCCTGGTTCTTTGCAATATTCCTTACTTATACATCAGCACATAATGCATTGCATTTTACAGGCAGTTACTAATCCTTTGTTTTTTCAAGTATTTGGGATAAGGAGTCATTTGAGTTTTGGTTGTTGTTGTTTTGGTTTTTTTTTAGGTTTTGATTTTTTTGTTTGTTTGGTTATTTTGTTGTTGTTTGTTTGTGTCGTTCCCCCCCCCCCCCAATAGAAGACACATTCCTACTCCTTGAATCCTGTTTCTTTGTTTTCCTAGAAGTTTCTTCCTTCTCAGTCATTGTTGCCTTGTTCCTTTGACCAAGTGATATCCCCAAAGACCTATTTTTGGCCACGGTTATTCATACTTCTCACAATACTGAATTTGTGATGTTTAATTTTTGTTTGGCAACATCCTGAAACAGAGTCTGGTTGCGGATCTAGGCAGCTTTCAGAAGGGTATTTGCAAATGCATGCTCAGATGTGGCTTTAGGTTAGAGCTTGGTCTTCTGAAATTGTGTGAAGAGTGTATGTTTTCTGTGCTGTTTCAAAGCTGTTCACTAGTTCCTCTCTCTACTGCTTACTTTAATAGATGTGACACTAATATTTCAAACCTGCAATAAAAAACACATGTATTGGAAGCATCAGCAAAGTTTACCCTCGCATAAACAGAAAGAGCACGTGTGAAGAAAACTGATATTGTGACATTCAGTTTTCATTTGGTGACCAATCTGGAAAAGCTAATCTGCTTGACATTTGTATTTGTCTTCAAACTCTATCCATGGCCAACCATAGAGATAATGCAGACTGTGTTGATTCACACAGAAGAATCCACCTAACTCAAAATTTGCCCTCTCAAATGCTATCACTTACTATCCTGAGACACTGATGAAGAGAAAAAGTGCTATAGCTCCACTTCAGTGAGCACTCAAACAGTAATAGCAGGAAGACAGATACACTATCTCTGCCTTTCCTGAACCGAGTAAAGGGTGTGAAATTTTAGTGAAAGGGCCGAATTCAACAACTCTAAGATACAAAAGCAAAATAATGCGAAAATGGCTTCCTCTCAGAACAAATTGCTTTCATTCAATGCTTTGTGTTGTTTGACTCACATAAATTCCTGATATTACTAATATTTTCTGGCTCCCCGTCAGAACCAGATGAATAAATCCCTTGTTACTGGATTTTCATATGTGTAGCCTTGAAAACTCGAACCTTTCAGTTCATTCTCCAGTCTGTCTGTAATAGGAAGTGACTTGAGGGATCTGGACCAGAAAATTGTTGAAATGGATATGTAGCTGGGAAGCATTTCATCCTTAGCAAAACAACATATTTGGCTAAATTTCATGTAGTTGCAAATACCCCCATCAGTCCTGGCCAGCAGTGTTGGTAGTGCCATAAATTAAATAAATACTATCTTCAGAAAGCAATTGCCCATGTAAGAACGCTATTAGCACAGTTCTCCCACTTATCTTTCTTTGATTACTTGCACTTAATAAGTGGAAAGGAGCAGACAAACGTACAAGTGGTAACAGACACTTCATCTGATGAATAAGGTAGATTGACTGCCTATATGATACTTTGTATTTCTTCTTCAGTTTAGATGTTTTAAAATAGCCCATAATGTTCAAGATGGGTAAGGCTGAGAATCAGCCACATAAGATAATTTTTTAAAAATTAAGACATGTTCCATGAAAAGAGCAAAGGAACTGAAGGAGCATGATCTCTTCAGGACCTCTTGTTTTGTGCTTATATTCTCTGGTGTTTAATAAAGTGTTGCCTCTAGTGTTCCCTGACTGAGGCAGACATTGTGTCTCACGTATAGATTCCTTGCATCTCATAAGATTTAGCTTCTGCTAATACCTTTGATAAAGGCACAAACAGAAGCACCTTCCTCAACCCAGCTGCCCATTTTCGTGAGACTTGTAGGAATTTAATCTCGGAGTGTAATTTCAACCTCCTAGTGACTTCACTGCTGTTCTGACTCCTCGATACTTTGGGCACTTTCTTACCTGCTTGTGTGTGCATTTAGGAATCTGATGTTCATGTCACTTTTTCTAATGACTTGTCTCCTTCAAAAATGTAGTGAGATACAGAGTTCCTGTGTCTACTCCCAGTGAGGAAAACCTGCTGCAGAGGAGAAGCTGTTCTGAACATGGACATAGTTCCTCAGTTGTGAGTTTTGGTCCTATTTAAAAGATGCACTGCATGTGTGAAACCATTGGTTATTCTTGGTTTTTTTTTTTTTTTTTCCTGCCTTGGAAAACTTGAGAGTCAAGCACAGACACCATGTCTGTCTTTGAGCAGAACAATTAAGGTAATTAGCCAAGGCAACTGCTCAGTCTGCAAAGCAGAGCTGAGGAAAGTAGGAGGAATTTCCTCCTATGGAAGAGATACTTGAAGTTACCTCCAGATTCTTAGCTACTGCTGTTAACTTGAGAATTTAGCTGGCATGCAAATCAAAAGGGACAAAGCCCGAGCAGGAGCAAAAGGGAAAACGAGACACTTAAGAATATCCCTGAGGAGATTAGATGAAGATCCCTCTACAGGAACTCTTGACACAGCAGACACAAGCTTAAGAGACTGTCCTGAATTAGACTTGTCAGAAGGCAGAGCTAACAATAGCTGCTGGGCCCAGCAGACTGAGCTGCACACCCAGGAGGCTGCACTGCCCATCAGAAATTAGTTATCAGGGACTGCAGAGGTGAACGACAGGCACAGTCAGAAGCAGCCACCATCCTGGAAGCTGAGTGAGTGATGTGAGCAGCAGGTGTTGCTTGGGGATGGTTGTGATAGCTCCCATTCAGAACAATGCTGTAAGATACCTGTTACCCATAATGTGTGCAAAGACATTTAAGGTCGTATATGCCACAGGAAAATACAGGCGTAACATCTGAAATAAATTGTCTGAGGTGCTTACAAATGAGGTGTCCAATTCACTTGACTGTAGAGAAGCCCTATGGTAACAACAAAGGGTAACGTCCATAGCAGTTTTGCACTTATCTTGTCTTTTTTTGGCTCCTCAGCTCCTCAGTACTTCATTGTGGTGGCATTCAGAGCCATAGCAGGACACGTTGATGCCACACATGCATCGCACTTTCATGGTAGCTGCAGGCTGGTGAGGGGAGGTTGTTCTGGCCGTCTTGCCTCACAGCTGCTGCAGCTCTGCTGACACACGGAGCAGGGTGTGCTCCGAGCACAGCTGTCGTTGCTGTCATCGAGGAATGCTGGAGACTCTGTCTTATGCTAGAGTCCAGGTTCAGGGGATTCCTGGGGAGCTCCTTGCAGGCAGTGTATTATAAAAGTGCTTGTAAAACCATTTCGACCTTAGCTTGTAAGAAGATATACAAGGAAGTCATTTGGAGCTGCACTTTTTGGAAAAAAACTTCAGCTCTTAGCTCGTGAAGCATACTCTATGTTGACAGTTGAGCAGTGTATTCAGCTGGGAGGAGCCATACAGGGAGGCTAGGGCAGGGTTCCTGCAGGAGATTAATGCCCTTATGTTCAACTTGATCTATTACATAGAGCGCTCTGTGTCACTTCTCCTGGACACACCATGATTTAACGTTCAGGAACACACACGTCTTGTCATGAACTCAATCAGCTACTGGCTTTCTAACCCATCCCTTTGTCAGAGTGTGACAATTTTTGCTTGCAAATATCTCCAGAGTAAGGCTTCTCATCCAGAGGAAGCAGAAGGAAACTGCCCTCCTTAATGAGCATGAATTAAAAAAGGAGGAAATTTTCCTGCCTTTCTGCCCTCCATGAACACAGTTGAGGTCCATCGTGGATGCTGTTTGATGCGCCCAAACTTCTCCTTCAAATAAACTGTAAAGCCAGGGTCCTGGCTGTTTCTTATTGAACATCCCCTGGAACTTTTCACATCTGTCAAGTGCTGACTTGTGCACAGCAGCTGAATGCCACCTTGGAGTAACTGGACATCACTTCTCTATCTTCCTCATCTGGTTTTGTTTCTCTCCTTCTCCCTTGGCACCCTAGCCAAAGGCAGCCTCATTTCACTAGTGAGTTTGTTCTGCACAGTGTTACCTAGAGGCTGAATCCTTCGGTCCTTACTCCAGCTGGTGCTTCCCTCGACTTCAGTGCAAATGTTGTGTGAAGAAGTTTAAGTAAAGACTACAGAGTGGCTCCAATCCTGCGTCTAAATTTAAGCATACCGTGGTGCCAGTGTAGAATTTCATTCCTTCTCTTCAGCTTTGTGGGACTGAAAAGGCTTCTCTGTAAGGAGCCAGGTGCAGCAGGGGGATCAGCATCTATACGTCCCTCAGATAAAGTGCTGCTGTGGAATTCACAGAGTTAAAATAGCCGGTATATTGATACTGTCATTGTAGTACCATATTTTTAATAGACTAAAAATCTTGCTTATTTTTCATGACCAATAAGTTGTATTAAAAAAATAAAAATAAAATAAACTTTCAAAGGTTTCATAAAGAGTGCCAAAAGATCCTGGAAACAGGGGAACTTCTGAGAATTCCAAGTGTCCAGCTCTAAAGTCTTCATATACTTAAAAAAAAATTAATACTTGAGCATTTGTCCCTTACTCAGCTATCTTGTAAGTATTGCTGCAAATGCAACAAGAGCTGAAAACAGCAGCCTCTTAGCAGTGGCTTCTTTTTTTTTTTTTTGGCTGTTTAATAAACATACACTAGATACAAATTTAGCCAATAAAAGGTTCATGTAGTATGTATGTATGTATAATACATGCACAAAAGGACTATTCAAAATGCATAGCAACCACTCGGCAGGGTTTAATTTTCCTTAACAGTTTTCCATTTTCCTTTAAATTTGGGATGGGAGTGGGGGGTAGCAATCAGAATCCTTGGCATAAATGGGATAATAATAAGGAAGTTCCTGGTATTGTTGATGTTATAGTTCCTAACAAAGCATACAACTGAATTCAGATAAAAGAAAGTTTCTGATTAAAAGGGACCATATGAATGACAAATTTTAGAAGTTATTGGAAATTTCTTTTAGCTGCTAATCATTGTCGTATGTTAATCATAAGAGAAGTGAAACACCAGCCAAGATTTTTGCAACATGCTTTATTAATTTGGTTAACAACTTTCTTAAAATGTATTTTAAAAACTATTAGCATTCTGTATGATAGCACACATAAATTATGTCAGCCGAACAGTACGGCAGGTTACATCATTGTGACATTTATGAAGCCAGCATCTGCTGTGCATGATGGGCTGGCTTTTTCGAAAGCCTATCTAAGGGTTTTACAGCTGGCTTTCCAAATATATGCCCTTCCTTCTTCTTAAAGTGACACACGCACACACACAGATCGGTGCTGGGTTTGGATTTTCATCCAGATTTCTCACTTAACAGGGTCTGTTTGAGTGTCGGTTTTCATGTATGCTGGCGGTGAAGTCCTGAGTGTTAAGCAGATGTGTTAGGACAACACCTAGATGTCCAGACTGAGGCTGTAATCCCCTTTTAGTACAAGTGCAGAAGCAGATATTACTAACAGTTGGCTGAGAGTGCTGAGTGCTGTAAAACCTAGTCACACTTTACTGTCTTGAAAAATACAGAGACAGTTTTGGAGGGTGTTTTGTTGATTTTTTTTTTAATATTTGACACTGATGGTACAGATAAGACTTTTTATTTGTTTGTTTCATAAGAATCTACCTTTCTAACTCTCACTGAAATCTGGCAGTTCAGCGCCTTCGTGTATTTAATGGGCCAGGGCCTGGCCCTCTCAGCCTCTTTAGGCACGTAAATTGTCCTTTGCACTGTGCTGGAGAAAAGGCTCGAGATGTGCCTGTAGGGTTCTGTGAATGCAAAGAAAACAGGGTTTTAAAGAACTTAGGGCCTGGGCACAAGCAAAAGCAGGACTGCTGATAGAATAGCACCAGTCCTGCCAGCCACAGTGCGGTGCTGGGTAAGTTGGTCTGCCAGATTTATCTTCACCTGTTTGTTTCATTTTGTTTTGCTCTCTACATAGAGCAGTGCAATCAGCCCGTGATGTGTGAGTGAAATAGGCGGAGGCTTTCTTCACATTTTATCTTCCTCTGCTATAAAAAAAAAAAAAAAAAAAAAAAAAAAACCAGCAACCTCTTTCCTATCAAGACTGGCAGAACAATCTTGTAATATATGGTCAAGATGCATATAGATGTGTGCATGTACGTACATATACGTATACGAAGTATTCTGTCCCTAAGTCCTGAAGTCAAACAAAGCCTCAAACCCCTGCAGTGCACTAAATAGTCTTGCAGTTCTGATACGTGCATAAAGCAGGCATCTAGTACTTCTCCCTGAAAAGGCTTTCTGTGCCTGAAGAAAGAAGCAAGCAGAGGTGAAATCAGGTTTACAAAGTGGCATCGCAGTGTCTCTCACCTGCCTGAAGGGATCGGCTTCATATTCCCCTGCAAAACCCACCAGCAAAACACCAAGCTGATACTGAGCCACTTTTTTTTTTTTTTCCTAAACCCTTCAGTAGCCCAAGATACCTTTCCATGGGGCCGCAGTTCTGCTTGCAAAAAGCCAGTCATTTCATCAAAGCCCCAGACTCTGGAGAACATGGGCTGTGCCATCTCAGGGCTGCTTTTCAAGGAGGCATCTGTGCTTAGCATATGGCAACTATTTATTATAGCTGTTGCATTGAGAAACAACAATTCCCATGATAATTGTTTCTCGTATATCAAGATGCTTCAATCTCTGTTTCCCACAACATTCTGCTTGTCTGGTATGTGTGTGCCAATGTCACCACAGTCCTCGCAGACAGTTGTCTACGTTTTGTCATTACTGAGGGTAAACAGACATGACTTGAGTGGGAAGGAGAGCGGGGGAAGTGGACTGCTAATTTAGTCTGGCTTCAGTACTGCGCTGTGAAAGGAGCACTGAATGATTTGTGGGCAATATTTACAAACCTCCCCTCCCTCAATCCGTCCGTCCTTTTTCTCCGAGCACACATTGTTTAAGAGCATTAATGCTTAGAGGTTTTGCCAGAATGCAGTACAGACGAGGCTTGAATTTGCAAGGGAATGGGGGAACTTTTCAGCCTGTTCATTATTCCTAAAGAAACAATCACATGTTCCCTTGAAAATATATGACATGTATTGTACATTTAATCATGTGTGTGCATACACTTTCAGCACCTATACTAGAAGTGTACCATATATAACCCTTTCTCTGTATACAGTATTCACATACATACCTTTTATTTGCTAGATGTCAAAATCCCTAAACACGTAGATTAATAGAATAAAATAAAACCACTGGTTCATCACCAGCAAGAGGGAAACTTTTGATGCCTGACCTGGCTGTGATTTCCCCTTTTGAGTTCTGAGTTTCAGAGCCTATTACAGGGAACAGTTCTAGGCTACTTGTTTGCATGAATCAGTGCAACTCTGTAGATTTTCAGCATCGGCGTTTCGGTCTGTACAGGGTGGGATTTGGATCCGTAGCATTTGATGATGTTTTCTTTTTCCCTTTTTTTTTTTTTTTTTTTTTTTTAGGGGAGAGAAGGGATAGTATGTACCTTTCAGTAGTTAATGTAATGGAAGCAAATGTGACCTGGAAAAGGCTGAGCAAAACCAGCATCTGAGAGTTCTGTGCATCAGGTAAACATTGCACTCATTTTCTCAGTTAGCCAGAGCCACTCCTGAGAAGCCATAAGCATTAAAAATCAGCAGGATCTAAGCTTTATTGAGGAACTATGAGGGAGGAAAGGTGTTGACTCTTACCATATTTTAACTCAGGTCATGCTACTGCAGAGCTTGGGCATAACCAAGATTTGACCTCAGCTCATTCTGTGCTCAAAAACAGAGAGAAGAATCTGTTACTTTCTGATAAATTAGGCTCTGTTCAAAATACAGCATTACTCCCTGACAATACAAATGAGCCAAGCTCTTAATGCGATGATGAGAGCTTTGATGATATTCAGCACTTGTGAAGCTGACTCTTGGTCTTTTGTGTGGCGCTGATGTGTTTACACTAACCAGAAGATGTTCACACGTACCGTATTATTCATAAGTTCATCTGATTTTAACCAGCTTGTCTGGTTTCATGTTAAAACCTGAGCTGAAACAATTTTGCTTGTGCGAGGAGGTGGTACGGCTCTTAGTGAAGTTTACATGACTCTGCTGCTTTATGCCATTGCTAACTGGATCCTGTATTTGCATGTAAAAGTCTGACTTCATAATGCTGCTTTATTTTTGGCTTTGTGCAAGCTGTTTCTAGTTGAATCAATAGTAAAACCACTCCTTAAGGCAGATAAATATGTAATTAGTAGAAATAATGGAGCACTAGTCAGCTGCAAAACTGATGCTTCATCTAAATGTGTGTAAGGCACTTTATTTAGTTGGCATGTTGCTAACATCTATTAAGTTAAATTATGAGAAGTGTTTTGAGGCCTTTCACACAGAAAGTGAAGCTTTTCATTCCTTATTTACATGTGTGAATATATATGCATGGAGACTTCAACCCATGAATTAACTCCAGAGGAAAACAAACCACCAGATAAACACAAAGCCTGGGTTTGTGTTTGGGTTTATTATTTTTCCCTTCAGAAAGCAAAGAAGCATCCTTACAGAATTTTCTGATTAATTTATTCAAAGAACTTAATTGATGTATCACAACACAGCAGTATAATTTACATGGCATTAAAAAATGGAATTGCTTCGTTCTTCACGCTGACAGCAGCCAGCTGACTGAGTAACGAGAAGTCGATCTTTGATGGTCATTTCTGCGACGTCGAAACATGTGCTTTTATTTAATTCTCACCTCACGCTGTTTGCTTTTCTAAACAGCATTAAATGAGCATGGAGCTGCGCTTGAAATATTACACGGTGTTTTATTAACACCAGTTAACACTGGTAGCTCTGGGTAGATAGATAGCTCCAGATCCTACTGGAAGTCACCATACATCTTGGGGTTTCATGCAAATGTAAAACCCATGTTAAACAACTTCTGGATTGGACAATTAAATGTTTGAAGTCAGAAACCTCTTTGGACAGTTGTTTCTACAGTGCAGCTATCAGTGCCAAAGAAATTCAACAAGACATATACATGTATATATGAGCTGAGTGTCCCCAGTGGAAGAGGTGTTTTTAACTTAGTACACCTGGTCCTTTGGGGTTTGGGCCTGGGGTGCTGTTTCTTTGCTCCTGGGGATGCTTGCAAGGTTGCCTTTATACAAAGAACACAGTCACATTCAACCTGAGGTGACTTTTTCTTAAACTAAGGAAAACTGAGGAACAAAAAGGGGATGAAATCACTGCAGCATTGAATAATTCACACTGGTAGAGACCTCTGGAGGTTGTTTAGTCCCACCGTCTGTTCAAACCAGGTTGAATTAAATCAGGTTTCTTGTGGTCTTTTCCAGTCAAGTGACCATCAGCACAAAAAGCGGTGTGAGAGTCCATCTCACTTCGTTGCAAGTCCTCTTGTCAAAGGCTACAGTGGCACGGCACTAGACACAAGCCCCTGAGGCTAGGGCTTCACCCTTGGTATAACCCTGTCCCAAACTCTGTAACACCTCGGTGTTTGCTGCTAGAGAAGCCCACTGAAATAGAGAGTATTGCCAACAGGCAGGGGTTTGCCAGGGAATGAAGACAATAAATTTTTACCTATCCCCACCTGCGAGCTGGATGGCATGGTGTATGTCCCTGTGTCCCTGCAGAGCTGTGCAGCTCCCTGGAAGAGTCAGGCTGCAGCCACCTCTGGTCCCGTCTGCCCAGATCTTCCCCAAAGTGGTGGCTGTTTGGGCCACACCACTTGGCCATGCTCTACAAGAAGGCTAAATGGTGTAGTGTGGAGCACAGCTGAATGCCCATAACCTGCGAAGTGTCATCTCTCAAGCTGTGGATGTCCCTGCTCTGCAGCCCAAGGTCATACTCTGCTAGCTCTGTGCAGGGAACTGGGAGGGGGATGAAAGGAGAGAGGAAGCTATCTCCGTATACAAGAATGTTTTACTAGTAGCACAAGAAAAGATGGAAGAAATTATAAATCTTCAGTTCTCCATCTCCTCGCAAGCACGGAGTACCTTGTCACAGTGCCTCATAAGGATTTTATGTATGGTTTTAATACTTGAAACTTCCTCCATCTTCAAAGAACAACAAGACTTTGAGACAGATATGTGGGAAATCACTTAGCCAAGTCTTGTAATTTCAGTTCTTCTGCAGTGATCTGCAAACCACAGACTCTGAAATGAGCAAGGGGTTATGTGAATGTTCCGTATAAGTATTTATTTTTATTTTCTTTAGCAGAAACTGTCAAATAAAGCATCTCCTGCCCTTCAGAGTTTTTGCAGTCTGTGCAGAGCTTCTGCAAGCCAGAGCTTTGCTTAGTACACTTAATTAGAGTTTGCTTATTATAACACTGCAAAATACAAGCTGGTTTTAGTCTGGGAATTAAATTTTGCTGCGTTTTATTCTTGGTTAGCATCAGTTGCTTCCTAGCATTGGCAGCAATGCTCATGAGATCTGTGCATGTCTGGTGCATGAGAGGTTAGTAGATTTAACAGGGAGACATTAAAAATGGATTTAATAGAGTAGTAGCCTGGACTTCAGTATGTACTGTAATTTTAGCATTGCCCCTGGGTAAGTATTCAATTTTGACTTTTTATTTTTTTTCCTTCCAGACTAAATGAAACAGATGCCTCTCAGTACACTTCTTTGGTAAACACACTCTGAGAATCCTCCATCCAATTGTAAGTGATTATATGGCTAAAAATGCATTCTGTAATAGAGAAAACAGATGCAGTGATAATTATCCCAGTGCCCTGCATGTCAAATATTAACTATTGGTGGTGGAAATAAAGAGGCTGAAATCAAAACCAAGTGGGATTTGCTGTACCAGATCAGACTACCAGTTCAGGTTGTCTGACTATATCTTCAGATACAGTCTTAGCTTGATAATTTATAAAGAAATCAGGAATGCCACTTTATAATATTGGTAGGGAAGATGAACTTCTGAGGTTCAGTTTTCCTATCAGTTGTTTGTACATGATACTTTCTAGTCAGGCATGGAACTCAAAGGGTCATCAGGGCTTCCAGTAATAATTATTTGAGTACTTTAAGTCTGTGATCTGATTTTTCAATGCAATTTCACTGCCACCAAAAGCAGTAGCCAACTGTGCTCTGTGTTCAGTAACATGAGAATTGCAATGCCTTCCTAGGCAGTTTGAGGTTGGATCAGTGAATTAAGTTTTTGCCTGTGGCTGTTGCGGAAAATTCCTTGTGGATGTGCAAGCTTATCATCTGATCTTCCAAGATGTTGGTGAGCGTAGCACTAGCCAGAGTGACCAGCATGTATGCAGGATCTTAGCTCAGGCTGGAAGCATTAGTCCTTTGACCAAAATCATTGCAGCTGCTTCTGATTGCTCTTGTTTTGCCCTCGCATAGCTGAAGAGTGTCCAAGCAGATAGCCTCTAATATGGTCTCATCTCTTCTGCTGGTTTTCTCTGAGTAGTTTTAGAAGGGTTGCAATATTAAAAAGGCGAACATTCCTCCACGACAAAGGTACTTGTCACAGATTCCTTCAGCTAGTTGGAGGCATCTAACCTACTGAGTGTAAGGGTAGCTGCCTTCTCACCCAGCATTTGCTGCCTGGAACTCACGCTGTTGCAGATCCAAACTAATATTCCATTTTCCTTCTCTTGCCAGCAGAGAGACAACAAGCACTTTCAGATGGCAGTTCAGCCTATCCTAAAATAGGTGGGAAAACTGTCTTCCACAGGTGCCTGTTTTGTCTCTAACTGTAAAGGGAGCCTGCAGCGCTAAGATAAGCTAGAAGCCTAATTTTTGGTGACTTGTTTACCTGAGGTGAGTGTTATCCAAGTTAGCCTCATCATTCCCTTCACTTCTTCTCAAGATGGAGGAAAGACAACCTCTTTCAGAGTTGGAGTGGAGAAGTATGACCCTGTAACACAGAGTAGCCAGAGGCTGGTGGTTAAAACAGGAAACTAATGTAAACTGCTTATCATTGACAGGTAGGTAAACTTTAGAAACTGGGTGAATTCACCTGTGAGAAATGTATGAGAAATAGGTCAAGGCCATGCTGTCTGTTTACATGCTTTTAATCTCCACCAGGACATAGCAATTTATCATCTTTCCAAAGTGAAAGCCCTGCTCGGTGCAGAGGAATGGGTTGAAATTCCATGGTCTAGGAGACACAGGTGTTCAGGTCAGCAATATCTAGTGGTCTTTCTGGGTCTCAATAAGCCTGTCTAGGTATAGTTGGTTCCAATTATATTTTGATGTGGTTTTATGAGAGTCAAACCTACTAATGGAGTGATCTCCTAAGAAATGTTGTGGGGGCAGGAGAGGCTTGCTTTTTGCAAAACTCTCCTAAAGAAGGACAAAATATTTATACACATACATATAAAACCTATATGTGTACTTGTCCAGGAGAAAGGTGTGATATATTAATGTGAAAAGACACATTCCCTGGTTGCGTTTTTGGGGGAAAACATGACGGATAGGAGGAGAGGGGCTATTGGAAGTTGAAGGCATCTCCCCAGGTTACAGCCGAGACCAGCTCAGGCTGGACCTGAGCACAAGAACCTTCTCTGCATTTTTCTGCACTGAGCAGCAGCAGGAGCAGCCACCAGTTTGGTTCAGCAGTAATCACTGGGCTAGCCTTTCATTACTGTCTGACACTAATTAATATGCCATGTGCTCTTTCAAGAACACCAGATAAGTACTCACAGCTTTTCCTAGGCAGATGGTAACTTGCGTTACTTGACCAGATTTGCTGATTGCTGTTAGATATCTCACTCCTTGCACAGCTCCGCGGCTGTACCATGTCATGCCTCTGAGTATTCCCAGCCACAAAAAAGAAGGATTTTGTTTGATTTTGAAAGCCATGGGCTGGATAAAATCCCATTGCTCTTTTCTGATATGTCTTCTACTAACATCAACTTTTTGTCTGAATTTTGCCTGAATACAGGCAGAAGAACATGCTGCAGGTTTAAGCTCACTGTGAGCAGCAAATTCCCACACTCATCTTAAAACCCTCTTGTTTTTCCACAACTTTGTAGCATCTTTCAGGTCTCAGGAGGGGAATTGTGAGTTGTAAATTTCTTTATGCGTCCTCCTTTCACACTCCTAGGAGTGAAAAATAAAATGCTCCCCAGCTAGGCCATCCCTCTGTCTCTGAATAAACATTTGTTCGAGGGCTCCCATTCTTGCCAAGGTGTTAGGATAACATTCTCATGCTGATTCCTCTGCCCTCCTTCAGCATCCTGGTGCTGGGGTGCTGGAGGTCCATTTCCGAGGCTTTGAAATGGCCATGCTCTCACCTCACCTCATACACATGGAAATCAGATCAACAGAAGGAGAAGGATCAAGCTTGTAAATCCCATGGAGAAGCCAACAGGGCAGGTTAGGAAATTATGACCTTCAGTGTATTAACAGTTGTGGTAAGAGCTCTGTGCAGCCAAAGAGGCTGCAATAAAAATTGAGAAAGGGTGGGTAGGTGGGCGAGGGCACTGCTCAAGGGCTTGGGCCTGCTTCTTTCAAACTCCACTGACTGCTTTGCCGTTGTGTTGGGGAAGGCCAAAGCTGACCATTTAAAGCTTTTAACTGCTTATTTTTGTACACTGAGAACAAAGGTTCTCTTATCATTAGCAACTGTTTGTGTAAGAGTTCAGAAACCACAGCTGATAGGGGAGCCATGCTATAGTGGACACCACACATGCCCAGAAAGCCCTTGCCACAAATCTACAGACCAGAGAGACAAAGGGCTACAGCATATAAGTAGCACGGGTGTTGCAGCAACCAATTTCCAGCAAGACTGGCCCATCACCATCAACCACAAGGCCAACTTGTCTCCTTAGGAGTTGTGTAAGACACAGAGGAGGCTGACTGGGAGTGCAAACGTCTCCTGCTTACACTGCTTTTAATTAATCAGGGGAACTTGCTGCCACATGGTGTCTGGGAGGCAGCTAGTTTGAGTGA